>NC_060079.1:14875000-15500000 GCF_922984935.1 Meles meles | reverse complement strand
AAGCATAAAAACACAGAAACGTTTTTTCTGAGCTTAAAACTAGAGAAAGAAATCCATTTCCTCTCCATTTTGGGAGTACACCGCTACTCCTACAAGCAACCTCCTCTTCAAAGTCCTGCGAAGTACCTCCTGCGCGGGAACCCGCAGGGCGGAGACTGGGGTGCATCCCTTCCGTGAGGCGAGGGGGGAAAAATACGCCGGGGCCGCGATTTCTCTGGAAGGTTCCGAAAGAAAGGTGCGCGCGCCCCTTCGCAGGCGGCGCGAGACGCGGCACCAGATGGCGCTGCCGCACCGAGAGCTGGAGCTTCGGTGACTAGGGGGACGGGAAGAGGCGTCACCGGATCCTTCCCTTCTTGTCCCTCGCCGGAAATGCGCCCTGGCGCCAGCCTCTGGTCCCGGATATTAAGACTTCTGAAGAGTTCCCGCGTGGGGGCGGGACTAGGACCGGAACCGAACTGCGACCGTCGGTCCTCGAGGCGGAAGCCCCGGGCGGTGCCCGAGGGAGCTGCACTGTGGTGCGCGCGCCTCTCCAAGGCGGGAGCGCGGGACTGGGGGAGGTGGGGCGGGGGAACGCGAGGGGCGGGGCCTCGCCGTGCGCGTGCGCACTTTCGGGACGTATTCGCCGCTGACATGTGCGTCTTTTCCTCCATTTTTGCACGTTTGCTGGCCTGGCGAGGCGGAAGTGGTGACGTAGTAGGTTGCCCCCTCCCTCACTCCCGCCCACCGGGTTTGGGTTTCTAGCTGTGAGTCAGGTTTCTGGAAATCTTTGTGGAAAGTTAATGGTATATGAGGTAAAAACTCGAGCTGTATTTTCCTCTTGACTCTAAAGCGATCCACATGTTTGCCGGGCGCTGTCCCAGTTCTGGTATGGATCCAGCTTTTCCCTCTAAGTCTCTGGACCGGCTTGATCCACCCACTCTGTTTCTTTAAGCATCAATCATGATGAGGCAGTAGGGATGTCACAAGGAAAGGGGCTCAGGCAAATAGACTACTCCCGTGGAACCCAAAAAAATTAATTAAGAAAAGGTCCATTTGCTTTTTAACAGTGCTTCTCAGGACATTGAGTTCAGTCGACTTCATTTTTCTGTTTTTGTCAGTGTAAACATTTTATACTGTACTTTTGTGGTGTAGTCTTGGTCTTGATCATACTTTGTTAACTAAAGGAAGGCTGCTTGTACAAAGCGTTCCAGAGGAAGATTCTGCCGTTTTTCCGTTTTTTGCAAAGTAGAGAGAGGGAAACCACTTTTATGTATGGACAGACCGTAGTAACTAATGAAAAGTGCACTGGTTTGGTTTTGGTTTTAGATGCTGCATGGAAACAACTAAGACGTTGGAGAAATAAATCTGTATCCATCTTCATTATCCATTAATTTTAGACTAATTCTGAAAGTGTCAGCTTGCAAGGTGACTGGTTCTCCCAAGAAATTCATTCAGTTTTGGTAAACACTTTTGCTTCTGTATTTCAGAACTCTTTCTTTTATGTGGCCTAAATAAGAACTGAGTATTTGGGAAAGCCAGAGGGAAAGGAATAGAAACTTAAGAGGATATACTGAGAGAAACAGGTGGACGGGAGAATGCAAGAAAGTTAGATTGTCTCTAATTGCTAAATGAGGACGTTTTACTGTTTCTCAATAAAATCTTTTGGGTGGTCTTGGTAGCAGGTGTAAAAGAAGCTGTTGTGGCTTGAGGAGTGCCATGACATGTGTTTATATGAAAATCCAAGAAAAAATGTGAGCAACATTGCAGTATCATTAGGCTGACTAGAAATAGGACAAACAGATCGCTTATCGGCCTTTGGCTAAGATCAAGTGTAGAAATAGGACGAACAGGAGGCAAGACATCCAGGAAAAATTTAAAAAGGAAAAAAAAAAAAACACCATCGTGGTAGATATTAGAAAACATGTGAAGGAGAAAGAGTCAAAGTTGTGAAAATGTGGAAAGAGGCATATTTGGAAGATAGTAAGAGAAAAACCATTTTAGATCTCAACCTGAATGTGTAGAATAAGGAATAAATTCTTTATTAGACATATCAGCTTTGGATATATTGCATGTAGTTGAAAGAGTGCTTCATTTTGCCACCATTATATCAGTAATTGACACTAACATGCTTCTTCATAGTTTAAAAAATGCATCAATTTTATTTATTTATTTTCACAAATAACAGCATTTAAATCATTTTTCAGCAAATACCTCAATTCTTGTTCCTTACTACTGCTTGCCTGGCAAAACCTGGCTCATGGATGAACTCATGCATTTATATTTTCTGTGCTTGCATCCAGAGCTCAACAATTGGATGAACTAACAACCATCTCACACTTAGATGGGCTCTCCACATTGTCCAGTCATCCAACTCCTTTTCTGTAGACTTTGCTGTCTTCTGTCTTCTGGAAACCAAGTATTTCATTATTATTCTTACTTTCTCAAATTACCAGCTGCCTCTTCAACCAATGACTTTGCTTCATACTTTATTAAGAAATAAAATTGTGAGCCAAGAATTCTCTTTTTTCCACCATCTACTCTACCTGCACCTGTACTTTTTGAACATCTTCCATCTCGTTTAAAAGGGTGACGGGTCTTTCTATCAAATGCAAACACTTGATTCTGTTTGTCTTTTGTTTTAGCAAGTTGAGTGGTTGTATGGTGTTGGTTTTATTTTGGTGAAGTGTGTTTGAAACTTTTGCCCATTTTTAAAATGGAGTTTTTTTGGTAATTGAGTTGTAGGAGTTGTTTATGGATTATGTACATTATTTTCTTTCTTTATTATTTATTGTTTTGTGATAAAAGCACTCTTTACAAATGATCTAGCCTCTTAACAAATTTTTGAGTATATAATACATTATTGTACTGTCAGCACTGTGCTGTAATCTTATTGTATAACCAACTTTGTACCCTCTGACTAGTACTTCTCCATTTCCCCTTCCCCTTGAACACATGTTTTTTGTCAAAGTGTGTGTTGTGAATGTTTTTCTACCAGTTTGTGACCTGTCTTTTCATTTTTTTAAGAGCGTATTTTGAAGAGCATTTTTTGTGAGTTGTATTTTTCTAGGAATTTGTACATATTATCCAAATATTAAAGTTCATTAGCATAAAGCTATACATAAAATCCTATTATGCCTTTAATATTCACAATTACATTTAAGCTTATCATCGAAGGTTAACTCATCTGTATGGTATAACAATAGGAATTGATATTCATAATTTTCAAAATGAGAATCCAGTTATTCCAGCAGGATTTGATGAAAGGATTATCCTTTTCCCCCAGTGAATTACTTTGGTATCTTTGTCTGATTATCTGAATATGTATTCAGTTCATTGATAAATATATGTCTATCCTTATGCCAACTTATCCACTTCCTTTTTTCTCAAAATTGTTTTGGTCATTCTGATTCCTTTTGCATTGTAGTATAAATTTTAAATTGGCTTTTCAATTTTTGAAAGAGACTGGTAGGATTTTGATTGGGATTCTGGGAATCTTCTGATCAGTCTGGGGAGAACTGACGTCTTAACTAGAGTTTTCAAATCTGTAATCACGGCATATCTCTCCATTTGTCTTGGTCTTTAATCTCTCTATGTAATTTTCAGCATGCAAGTCTTGCACATCTATTGTTAAGTTTTTTTCCTAAGTATTTAATGTTTTTTTATTTTAATATAAATGTGTTATTTATTTTTTAATTTAATTTAATTTTATAAATGTATTATTTAAATTTAAGCTTCTGGTTTTGACTTCCATTTGTGATAGAAATTTACAAATCAAATTTCCATTTTGATTCTTTTAGATTCTACATCTCTTGTGAAATCCTAAAGTCTATGCCTAGTAACTCCAATATGTAAATCATCTATGTATCTTGTTTCTATTGTCTTTTTCTTTTTCCTGATGTGCACAGAAGTTCTTAATGGAATGCTATCTTTGTTTATGAAAAAATTAGACTCTGAGGAGTCTTCCTTCCATGGAAGTCTTACTTTCATGAAAGATTTTACTTTTTCTTCTGTCAAGAAGGTAGGTCAGGGATAGAGCACCTTAATCTGTTTGGTTTTTGGTCTGTTAGGTCTGGTCTATTTTAGGTCCCTCCTTATTCCTATAATGGCCCATTTCTGTGTCTCAACTGAAAGCCTGGGTTTTCTTTTTTTTTTTTTTTTAAGTAATTTTTTTTAAAGATTCTCTTTATTTATTTGAGAGAAAGAAAATGAGAGAGAGAGAGAGAGAGAGAGAGCACACGCCAGGGGGGAGAAACAGAGGGAGAAGCAGAATCCCTGCTGAGCAGGGATCTGATGCGGTACTCCATCCCAGGACCCTGAGATCATGACCAAAGGCAGATGCTTAACTGACTGAGCCACCCAGGCGCCCCCTGGGGTATTTTCAAAGGCCATTCCTTGTTGGTTGTCCTTGAACTGCAATTTTTATTTTCTCAGAACGGTGGGACTCCCAAAAGCTATTCTTGGCTTCTCTACTTCTTAGCTGCCTTGTTCCGAGTGACTTCCAGCCTCAGAAATACCTTCCAAATTGGCAAATAAGTCAAAGGGAAAAACAGCTGAATGTGGGCAGGCTTCTCCATACCTTCTCTCCAAGATCTTGTCTTCTCAAGATGGCATCAAATGATCCTTCTTGTATTTTTATTATTTTTTATTTATTTTTTTTTGTTTAGATTTTATTTTTTTATTTGACAGACAGAGATCACAAGTAGGCAGAGAGGTAGGCAGAGAGAGAGAAGGAAGCAGGCTCCCCGCTGAGCAGAGAGCCCGATGTGGGGCTCGATCCCAGGACTCTGGGATCATGACCAGAGCGGAAGGCAGAGGCTTTAACCCGCTGAGCCACCCACGCGCCCCCCACCTTCTTGTATTTTTAACCAGTTTTTTTAGTTCCTCATTAAGAGAGCCTGATTAGAAAGAAAGAAAGAAAGAAAACAAAAGAAGTGCATCATTGGCAGAAGTGGAAGACCCTCTTAACTTAAGAATTTTCAAAGATGAAGGGTGCCTGGGTGTCTCAGTTGGTTAAGCGGCTGCCTTCAGCTCAGGTCATGATCACAGGGTCCTGGGATGGAGACCCCTGCCTGGCTCTCCCTCTCCTCCCCACTTGTGCTCTCTGTTTCTCTTTCTCTCAAATAAATAAAATTAAAAAGTCTCAGTGATTTTTCCTGTATCAGTGTTACCTTTTCTTGTCCCCAAACACCAGAAACAATGCAGGAGACATATCAATGGCTTTCTGTCTTGCTTCTGGAAGTGTCTCTAGGGCCTCCTGGAAGTGATACCCACACTTGCCACAGATGGTTCCTAGGAAATACCCTTACTTCTCTTCAGAGTTTGCCTATCCATGTCTTCTTCTCTCTGTTCCTTCTACTGAGGGTCCCAAGGCAGTTTCGTTTTCATGCAAACCAAGCACAACTTGCTATAGCTATGAATTCAGTCTTTCACCTTTGGTATTCTTACAATACAAAAATATCTTCCAGTCTAGACAGGAAGAAATGCATCCCTTTATTTTTATAGATACCAGTAAAGAGATATACACTCCCCAAACAGAAAATGGATTTGATTTCTTACTGTAATTTCAAGCAATAATTATGTAAAACATTGCCCACTAGCTCATGGGTATGCTATAGAAAGGTCAGAATGGGCAGGACTTAATCCATTCTCCACTTCTAGGTGGAGGATTAAATTATTTAAGTTTTGTAAACCTCAGTTCCCTAATTTGAAAAACAAGATTCCTGCTTTCCAGAGTGATTGTTGGGTTTAAAAAGATACAATTTATTAAGTGTCTGATACATGATAGGTTCTATTATTATATATAAAACTATTTATATAGATCTCAGGTATTTGTCCATATGGCAGCACTGTTTCAGAACCCACAATATTTTGAGATTTCTGCTCATCACATAGTTTGCTTTATTCAGTAAACATTGATTGATCCTCTGTTGAATACTGAACATGGCACTATGATGCAAAAACTATGAAACAACTTGCCTCAGAGTTCTGTAAACATAGCTTGTCCATTTTATTGAAAGCCACAGCCAGAACTGTTCCAAAACAGTTTCATTTCCCATAGTGTTCAAGTATAATACTTTGTGATTTTGTTCTCTCGCTGCTATTTAATGAATCCTGAAATAGTTTTTGTTACCTAAAATAAAATTTGATAGAGTTTAACTTAGAATAAAATTTAATATAAAACAGCTCTAATATGAATAATTTCCAAGGGAATTTTATTACTAACAAACCAATGGAACACTATTGTGAGGCAGTTTTGCTTAGAAAACTATATAATACAATGGAACATGAGCTTAGCTTTAGTGTATTAATAATTAGCCTGACTCATCCAAAGACCGGAGGATAGGCTGTTATCAAACATCATGGGAAGTTCTGTTCAATGTGCTGGCAGAGGGCTTTCTTCTTCTTTCTTTAAAGGGGAAAACCAATTTATTTTATAGTTGAATGTCCATTAAAAGAACTATCTGGTGGCTTTTCCATTTAAACCCTTCTCTTCAGTTTGTTCTAGCTCTGACACAGTTGTAAGACCCTTGAATACAAACACTTGAACTCAGGTTTTATCATGTCAACTCTCATATCCATTTTTAAGGTCTACCTACTTAATTTCTATTTTATCAAGGGAGCATAACAGTTAAGCAGTATATATGAACTGAGTAATTTTATAAGATACTCAGATCCAGTAAGTGATTCTCCTGTGATAAGAAAACACCATTCAAAATGAAATACTCTATTTTCTGAGGTTGATTTCCTTTATTATTTGGTGCTTTTTATTTTCCTAATCCATAGAATAAACACATATAGCTTAGAACAGATAAAATAAGAAAATTTCTTACAATATTAACTATAAAATTATACAAATTATGTTTCACTAATTAAATTTCTTAATTTCCTTGCTCTAAAAATCATGTACAAAGAAGTAATGGGAACACAAGTTACTAGTCTTATTTACCATTTCAGTCTTGCCTCACCATTTTTTTCCCCCTACATTTGAGTTCCCAGTTCTCTAAATGTATTATGACGGTTTTACATTTAATTACATCTATTCTATAATTGGGCAAACTATTTAAGATTATCAAATTATTTGAGAGTCTTTTGGAACAGTCATATATTGAATTCATTTATATGCACATACAAAAAATTAAATGTCAAGGCTAGAGTGTCTTTCCCATAACCCTGCTCTATTAATGTCTTAAAAATCACCAAATGCTCTTATACCAGATCATGATGAGGTCAAGCTGGAGTGTTAAATCTGACCTCTATGTGTTCTATAAGGGATTGCTCAGTCCTATTACAATCCCGTAAGTTTAAGTATAGATTTTCTGGTAGTCATCTTGCCTTTTATAATGGGCTTAGATGGAATAGTACAACAAATGTGCCTTTTACTACTCTGAATGGGGTTATTGTAGAGATAGAAGAAGAAGCCATAAATAAGGGTGCAACATTTCCTTTATCGCCAAAACACAAATAGTCATATTGAGAACTGGAACATACTTACTTCGGCTTTTGTAATAAAAAAGAAAGAATATAAGTTTTCTATGTTCAAAATAAAGTTGACCTTAGTATATAACAACCACTATAGTTTAAGAAATATCTCTCTGCCCTACCTCCCTTTGGAGCCGCCCATTGTCCTATCCCTTTAATTCATACAATTGAATTACTTTTAAAATTAAAACAAAAAACTGACATTTTCTTTCAATTTCAATCTTGAAATTTTGTTTTTAAATTACTAAAAATCAATTATATCCTTAATTGATTGCCTTTTGTTTTCTGTGGTAAAACATAAAATACAAGTGTATTTTAGTTAAACATATTAATTTTAAATTGTTATAGTTCAAAAATAATTCCACATGACTGTCCTGAACTGCTTTTAAATTATAAGTAATCATTATCATGATTAAATATTTAATTATCTATGCCACACTGCTTTTAAATCATCGATACGAATGTTCACATGATGACTTGGTGCTAAAATTTCCAGTTAGTGCCTTTTTTACTTTGGTTTTTATTTTTGGTCACTCATTCAATTTATATGATAATGAAAACCCATTTTTGTTTCTTGTATTTTGTCTGGAATTTAGAAAAGTTACTTGATTAGAAAAGAAAAACAAAATTTCTTTTCTTAGAAAAGAAAATAATGCATTTTAATTTTCCCTACTGTCTATCTTTGGGGTGTTCTGTTTGGATAGTGGATTAGCACAATTTATAGATTAATGAAAGAAAATTCAGTTTTTATAAAATAATGTTAAAACAGACAATCCCTACCCTCATGGTGTTTACAAAAGGTGCTTAGTGATTAGATTAAGAAGGTAAATATATTTGAAGACACTGAAATGTTTTTCAACAGTTTTTCAACAGTGGATTGTATGAATAAAATAAATATATTAGAAAAGAAAATGTTCTTTTCTGCCTACATAACAGTACACATGATCCCAGAATAGAGGCATGAAAAATGCATGAAAAAAGTCAGGCATATGGTTTCAAACATCTTTAAACCAAGGATTACATGATTAAATTAAGTGATTAAAAAGCAAAAGACCTTTTTAAAAATGTTGAATTCAAATACCTCAGGAATAACGTTTAAATCCAAAGGAAAACATGCCCTTCTCCTCTGTCTTTTTCAGGTATTTTCCATGTTTGTTTCAGAACACTCTCACATAGTTTAGAGACAATTTTATACACAATAGCCCATCAACCAGTGAAGTCAGTTGTCTCTTACTGAGCTTGCCTGCCATTCCAAAGAAGAGATGCTGATACCCCGGATAACGTAATTTTTAAAGGCCTGATCTTTTATGGTAGGAGATTCCAAGATGTAAAACAAAGTGACATTGTATTGATAATGAAAATTCTGAGACTAGAAAATTCAGTAAAGAGCTGACTAGTTTAATAGAATGTACTATTCCAGGGCTGCTGATTGGCTTTTCTTGCCTGCCCCAAGGCATTCCTGTTGTGATGTATTAACTCCACTTACCTGTACTCACTGATCAGTAACAAATTATTCAAAAATTGTAAGTACAAAGTTATTTCTAATATTCTGGTGAATATGAAGTAAATATAAAATATGTCCTTACTTTCTAGGAACTTTGAGAATAATTGGAGACACTCATCCAATGGGAAATTCCTTATGATCAAGTAAGAGACAACATCTCAGACTATGATAGCAAAGAAGGGCACTGATTATGAGAGCTATCATTTGTTAAGGGCCTAGCATGTGTGTTGGGCTTTCCTCCAGAGCTGGACGGTGTTGAAAGGATTGGGGGAAAAGATCCAAGTTTACATGGCCTGTAGTGTAGTAATCTGGAATTGGCATTCTTGGGGCTTGACTGGTATTTAAAGCAGGCTCTTTAAATTCCTCTGCCTGGAATATTCAACTACAGCACTCCAAGTTGGGCCTTTTCCCCCAACTGACCACTTAAGACTTCAAGCAACATTTAGCTGTGGCATCTGGTGAGTTCCTGTCACCCAGATTCATTCTTGGGAGGTCTCAAAAAAAGTGGTTCTTTCCCTTTAGTATATCTCTTGGCAATGTAGTCCTTTCTAAGAGACTTTTTGGCTGGTTTCTTCATCTGAAAGGTGTGCATCTGGTCCACACAAAGCACTTGTCTTTCCTTGGCTAAGCCATACATGGGAGTAAAATGAGTTCCTAACATGGCCCTATCTCTCTGCTCTGCTGCCTTAAGTGAACATGGGCATTGCTACACTTACATTCCTTTTACCTGAATCAGACACCAGATATGAATCAGACTAATTCATAATTCCATGAGATACAAGGAAACAATTGCTCTGAAGTACAACTTTTTTGATAACTCAAGTAACCTAAATTTCTCTCCTATGTTTTCATGAAAAGAATTACATACACACATCACACTTTACACAAAACTCAGTTCCAGAGGTATGAAGAGCTTAAGAGTGAAAATCAAGGCTTGAAAAGTTTGGAATGTTTTTATGACTTCAAAATAGAATTTCTTAAAATATATTTTTTAAAAGCCTCAAAAGAAGAAGAAAACTAAATGAAGTGATCAGAAGAAATTCAAAAAATTATAATTCAGAAAACTTTCCTGAGATAAAAATGATTTGAAGTTAAATGTTGAAAGAGCTCACCATACACTTAAGAATATCAACCCAGAATGACACACCCAAAGATGTTCTAGTACAATTAGTGGCTTTCAGAGAAAAAAAATTCTTTGACTGGGGGGAAAACATGCAATTTATAGGAGATTATAATTAAATAATCATACTTTTCAAGAGCAACTCTGTTCAAATAAAATAAAATTCTCTCATTTCTTTCCTTTAGATTCTGAAGGAAAGAAGACATGAGCCAAGCATTTTGTATCCAGTGAAATTGACTTTCAAGTGAAAAGAGCACCAGGAGTCTTCAGCTCTTTCTGAAGAATCTACTAGAGATTGAGCTTCAGGTAACTTAATGACCTGAGAGTTTTCAACAGAAGGAATGGTGGGCATTGAATATGGAGTTCTTAGTAGGACTAAGACAAAATGAAGGTTAAGAGAATGAGAGTATAGTACATAATAGCTAAAAATGTAGGAAGAGATAAAAATTGGGGAGAGCATATGCAAAAAAAATTTTAAGTGTTTTTAGTACTCATGTGGTAGTAGTATTAATATTGTTAATTTGAGACTATTCTACATGTAATATGAGTTTAAAACAAATGAGTGATTATGGGATTTTCTATTCTATCATAGCCTGTGTCCTTGGGAATCAGTGTTCTCAGTGTAGAAGGAAGGGGAAACAAATGTAATAACTTAGAGATTAAAGAAAAGTACTGTAATCCTAAATTTGAATTGTAAGTATCAATATGAATTCGTGAAGTAATTCTCTCTGTCCTTGTGGAAAACAACTAGAAACTAATCACCAACCCAGTAGTAATGAGTATTGTATCCTTATTGTGTAGATTGTATTCTTGGAATACAATTTCTCATTAAAAGAAATCAGAGCTTCTTGAAAAATTTCTAATTCTAGATTTAGGGGATGAAATGTACAAGATAAACCTAAAATAGCTTGACATTTCATGGCTAGGAAGCTATAACAAATACTACTTGAAAAGGTTCCTATTGGCCAAAGGTTGAACAATGTAAATTTCAATCATGGGAATAATTACAGTGGTTTGAAACTCATCAAATATGTTTAAATCCATGTGTTCATAATGGCATTAAAAAAATGATCACTTTCAGAGGATAATAGGAAACCAGCTTATTATCTTGAAAACTAATAATGAAGTAAAGACTTAAACATTTATCTTGCTTTCCTTTATGAACTGTGACACTGAGTAACCAAATAATAAATGAGGGAAACATCTCTATGTGAATATATCCCAACTCATAAATGAAAAAAGAATTAAAATGTAATCATATTGCAATCCTCAATAAATTCACAAATGTAGGTAGTTAGCATCAGTGGCTGCTAATATAAAAAAGAAAATCAGATATATACTTCTTGTTGGAAGCTCTCAGCGCTACCAAGAGTCATGGAACCCAAATCGGATCACATACTGATTTTCAGAAAAAGAGAAGACAGGAACAAGTTGAAATGCAGTACTGAATATGCAATTTGCAAATTTTAGACTATGGACACTATGAAGTGTAGAAAAAACTTGGGTTTTTCAACAGGTAAATAGTAACAGAAATAAGTTATAGATTAAGAGAATTAAAAGATATCAAAAGAATTTGTATAGAGTCTGGACTAAACTTTAGCATCTAGATACATTTGACTGATAAAACTATGAAAAATGCAAGGAAATAATTTCTATTGAAGTCCATAACAGTTCCTTTTGGGAGGAAGAAGTAGATTGAATTTGGTATGGAGTATATTGGGGGATTTTGTTGGGGGAGTAGGACAGAGTTCTAGCAAAGTTTTACCCATTGACCAGATGGTGATTAGAAGGTTCTTCACAGTTGAGGAATTCATTAAGCTATGCATTTGTTTGTGTGCTTTTCTGCATTTCTAGGTGACAATAAAAACCTTGTTTTGAAAAAGCATCTGCAAAAAAGGGAGGGAGCAGAGGCAAGGGAGAGTTGAACTCACATGAGAAATGTTGAGATACTGAGGCATGTTTAAATTCCTTGATATTTATATAATCTCCCTGTATTGTTTAACTTCCTCAGTTGTAAAATAGAACAAGAAATCCACAGCATTCCCATTACCTACAGGAAAAAGTCAGACTCCTTAATATGTGGTTTCTTATTTGGGGACCCCCATTTCACTCACACACATCCTGTATTGCTATTATCTGCCAGGCCCAGTCAGATGGAGTCAGACAAAAAACCTCACTATTCTTTGAACATTTGCTATTCTTCTTATGCTTTCATGTCTTTGTGATTCTCTGCCCCTGCAATAGTACTATTCTTCCTTCAAAACGCAGTTTAAAGGTTATTTTCTCTATGAACTCTTCCTTTTCCCCAGGCAGAATTATTTGCTGTTTTGTCTGTGTTCCCGTGTCACTGTATACATACTTTGGTTTAAATCCTTGTAATATTATCAGTCTACATGTTTTTTTCTCCCTAGACTGGAGCTCTTCAAGGAAATATATTTACTTTTGTTTTCTCAGTGCTTGCACAGTGCTTGGCATAGGAGTGAATGAATGAATGAATGAATGGAGACAGGAATTGAGTAGCTCCAAAGATACTTTGCCTAAGGAAGCCAGTGGGTGCAGGGGGAAAATGTAGATACTGCAATCAACTCTCTTTAAATGACAAAGCCACAAGGCTGCTGAAGCTCATCCTATGTGTCACTATGTTAAGTTGAACTGTATGTTGTCATGCATCTTCTGTGTTCTCACATCTGAAGCTTTGTTCTGTCACTTCTGTAACCATCTTCAGTGGATCCCAGTGAAGGATTTGAAAGAGACATTTGGGTTCTTCAGTCAGCATGGCCCTTTTCCATAGACTATAGGTGTTGGTTCTCCACTGACTTTTTTGTGGTAATTGATCCATCAGCAAGGGTGCAGTCATAGCTCTCATAGAGGCTATAATACAGTTAGAACTCTGGTTTCCTGAAGTCCTAACAACATCTTGATAAAATATGGGCCAAAAAATAAAAAGGGAAATAATAAATAAAATAATATTAATAGGTTCTATTAATAACACCATTTTAATTTCATGAGATGGCAGAGACATTGAGAACTTAAGTAACTTGCTCAGGTCACACCGCAGTAAGAAGAAAAAGCAGAACCTGAATTTAGGCAGCAACCTGCTTTTGCTACACTCAGTACAAGCACTAAATAAATAGTAGTCATCTTTCCTGTGAATCTTGTGTCTAATAGTAGGAATACAAAAAACTGGAAGGCCTCTCTCAGATGGATCTGGAATCAAGTATGTCTTTTTTAGTCTAATTTAGCAGGATAAGTAAAATTAGTCCTGGTTATAGGAAGAATAGATTAGCAACATTGTAAAAAATGAATCCAATAAAAACTATTTTAACTCAGCTCAGGAAAATGTTTAATATCTTCTTTGTGTTTTTAATGTTCCCTGAGGGTAAATTACACAAGCTTCTCTTTTGATATACAGAACACATCTACTACTTGAAAAATAAATGGCAAAGGTGACTTTGAGTCTGTGTAGTTTTAACCTTTGGCCCACTTCATTTATATTTGGGATCAAAAACTTGATGTTACATTATTTATGCCTACTCTTGCAACTGGATATTAAGTCAGTATTTTAAGTGTTTTAAAATATGGATGTTTCTTTATATAATGTGCTTTCCTCTAAAAATTAAATGTAATGGTCTTCAACTTCCAAATCAGTTAATTAGTAAGTTTCCTCTTGCAAATGAGGGAATTAAAGAATGTCATTAAAGAAGTGCATGCTGCTCTTTTAAGTAATATATAAATATTAGGATATTGTGTATTATATTTTAGAAATGTCCTAGAATTTTTTGAAGAAAAGGATTATTTATCTGTCTGTATTCCCATTTTTTAATTTCTTTTCTTCTGAAAAGAGTAAAATGAGTCACAGAATTTGCTCTTTATCTGTCTAGGCTTGGACAGTCAACGATAGCACACCACTTTAATTTTTGGTGTATTTGCGTAACTGTAAATATTTTAGGAATTTTTTCTTAGCTCTCTTTATATGAGATTTTGGCCCACATTATGAGATTTTGGCCCACATTAAGAATGGAATTTCCTTATTGGTTTCTTGCAATTCTCTATCATGACACAGTTGTATATAGGAAAAAATGTTCACTTATTATTCCATCAGTGAAGTCTAATACTCTAGGGCTAATATTTATACATGGCAGCCTCTGAGAATGACTATAAGGATAGCATTTTAAAATTTCTTTGTCCAGGAGAAAAATAAACGAAAAGGCATTGTTTGAATAATGTATGAACTCTGAAAAGTAAGTAATAGATAGAAAGATCTAGGGGAAAACATATTTGGAAAATCAGAAATTACTTCCAAAAGAGCTGTCATGTCTGACGAAAAATTTTTATTCAGGTATTTCATAGTTATAAAAACATTAAATTAAACTGTTGAAATAACTTAGTTGTATTGTAGAGACTGAGATATAAAAGAAAAATTCTAATTTGAGAAATATATTCCAAGTTCTTTACTCCGAATCAGAACAAAACCTTGTTAAATATTTCTCTGGCCTTGTAATTTTTTTTTTTTTCCAAAGAAGAAAACAGTTCTCCTTTCTTGGGACCACTTGGGCTTCCTATTTGTGATGGTTCTAATAAAATATTTCAAATGGTCTTCATTATTTAAAATTCCTGTCACTTGATCTTCAGAACACCCAGAGCAGAGCAAATATTATCACTATTTTCTCTGTTTTCACAGGTTCATTATTCTTTTATCCATTCATTTACTTGTCATGTACTAACATAATAATAGCTATCATTAATTCATCACTTACTGTGTACCAGACAGTGTTTTAAGTGTTTTACGTATACAAAGTCCCTACTGCCCAGCATTATTATTTCTAATTTTACAGAGAGGCAACTGAAGTCCAGAGAAGTGAAGTAATTTTTTCATAAGCACATAGCTAGTGAATGGCAGAGCCTAACTTTGAACCCTGCACTCTAGCTCCAGAGCTGGCATTTTTAATCACTCTTCTGCTCTTTTGGTATGGTAGCTATAAAAGTCAACTAAAACTTGTGGTCTTATGGAAGAGACAGGCAGAGTAAAACATGGAAACAATTACTTGTTCATTCAAATGAAGATTTACTGAGTGTTCATTCTGTTTCAGACACTGTGCTAGGTGCTTTGTGGTAAACTAGACCTACCTTGTCCTTACTCTCACAGAGCTTACAGTTTAACTTTGAAGCTGCCCATTAAACAAACAATGATAATACTGTGAAACAAATGTTTTGACAGAGGAAGTGCAGAAATCCACAGAAACCTCTCTCAGGAGTGATTCAAGCTTTCCCAGAGGTGGTGGTGATTAAGCTGAGATCTAACAAATGAATTGACTTTTCTGCCATATTGTTGAGTCTGTCTAACCTAAATCCTAGGCTCTTTCCACTAGGTGACAGAAATAAAATTAGGAACAAGAAGGTTATAGTATCAGTTTCAATATTATTTTAAAAGTATAAGAGTATACATAGGTCTACAAATAAATTTGAAAGACTTTGTAACTGATAACACTATATAAAAATATATATTGTCAAAATCCATTCAGGAGTTACATACCAGAATAGACCAAAACCAATGGGATAAATGAAACAAGTTCTCAAAAAAAGTACCTACCTCTAAGGGCCTGTGAGTCCTTTGAAATTTTCAAAGAGTGGATAATTCTCATGCGATATAAATTTTCTCCACCTCATTTATAAAGATGTGTAGCTTCCATGTTTATTTTATGAAACTAACATCTTGATACAAAAACTTGACACGGGGCGCCTGGGTGGCTCAGTGGGTTAAAGCCTCTGCCTTTAGCTCAGGTCATGATCCCAGGGTCCTGGGATCGAGCCCCGCATCAGCTCTCTGCTCAGCAGGGAGCCTGCTTCCCTTCCTCTCTCTGCCTGCCTCTCTGCCTACCTGTGATCTCTGTCTGTCAAATAAATAAATAAAATCTTAAAAAAAAAAAAAAAAACTTGACACAGGACAGAAATGAATTTGAAAGTAAAAATGCTAAAGAAAACAACAGCTAACCAAACTGAGTAAGATTAAAAGGAATTGCTTCTCACAACCAAGCATAGTTGATATCATGCATGTAAGGATGGTTTAATAATTGTAAATATTAGTCCCCCTGGGTGGCTTAGTCAGTTAAGCATCTGCCTTTGGTTTGGGTCATGATCTCAGGGTCCTAGGATCAAACCCCATATCAGGCTCCCTGCTCCATGGAGAGCCTGTTTCTCCTTCTCCCTCTGTCTGCCACTCCCTCTGCTTGTGCTCTCTGTCTGTCAAATACATACATAAAATCTTTTAAAAATTATAAATATCTTAGTATAGGTGATTGATATGTCCAGTTATCTAAAGGGAATTTGATGAATTCCAAGATTCATTATGATAAATAATCTTTAAAGACTTGAAAGTCACTTGGATGATATAATACAGGAATGCATGGTTGGCTTAATACAAGATTAATATGATTTATAATTTAGGAGATTAAAGAAGAAAAAATTTGATTATCTTAGTGGATGGAGGAAATGCATTCCGTAAAATTCAACATCTTCTCATATAAAAATTTTTTTTTATTTTAAGATTTTATTTTATTTATTTGACAGTGAGAGAGAGAGATCACAAGTAAGCAGAGAGGCAGGCAGAGAGAGAGGAGGAAGCAGGCTCCCTGCGGAGCAGAGAGCCCGTTGCGGGGCTCGATCCCAGGACCCTGAGATCATGACCTGAGCCGAAGGCAGCGGCTTAATCCACTGAGCCACCCAGGCGCCCCTCATATAAAAATTTTTGATCAAAAGAAAGGAACTGCCTGATTAACACAAAAACAAAACCAATACAGTTAGAGTCACACTTTAAATGAAGAAGGTTTTGAAGCATTCTTAAAATCGGAAGAAAGATCATGATATCTTTTACCACCTCTAATCAACACTGATTAGAGGTCCTAGCCTAGTAATTAGGAAAATGAAAGAAAGAAAAGTACAAGGAGTAGAAAGGAAACAAAAGTATTATTAGTCCCAGATACAATAGCACAAAGACAACACCCCCAAGTACATAACATTAATTAAAAACCTTACGTATATTTATGGATACAACATCAATTAAGAAAAATCA
This sequence comes from Meles meles, assembly GCF_922984935.1. Taxonomy (NCBI): domain Eukaryota; kingdom Metazoa; phylum Chordata; class Mammalia; order Carnivora; family Mustelidae; genus Meles; species Meles meles. The sequence continues at coordinate 15,482,849 of NC_060079.1, read as the reverse complement.
ACTGAATTTTTATGTACCAATTACAGAACATAGAAAACGTAATTTAACAAAAAGATATTACTGATAACAGCTTCAAAAATATCAAGTACCTTAGCATGCATTCAGAAAGTGCTAAAAGTGGCCCTACCTTTGCCATGGGAGTTCTAGAAAGCTGCTGAGTTCTTTTGGTCAATTCCTTCCTACAGTTTCAGGCTCATTTCCTAATCTCTACAGGTATCCATCATCTACAGGGCTAAGTGGAGCCCAAGCTTGTTAGCTAGATGAGTAAGGGCCCATGATGGTATTTAGACTGAAGAGGACGTGGAGATGGGGCTGCAAGGATACAAAGAGAAATCTGGGGGAGTAGAGAAATCACTGAGGAGAATCAAGAGAGCTAAATGCTGTCATATGCCACATGAGCCTAGTCAAGAACTCATTCTCTTTAGTAATTGTTTTTTGTTTGTTTGTTTTTAAGATGTTATGTATTTGACAGAGAGAGAGAGAGAGAGAGGCAGGCAGAGGGAGAGGGAGAAGCAGGTTCTCCACTGAGCAGGGAGCCCAATGCAGGGCTTGATACCAGAACTCTGGGATCATGACCTGAGCCAAAAGCAGATGCTTAAGGACTGAGCCATTCGGGTGCCCTTAGTAATTGTTTTATAAAATAAGAACAAGAAAGTGAAGTAATATATGTGAAAGTATCATACACAGGATCTTGTATTTAACATTCTGTCAGCGAATGTCATTTATTTCCTGGGTAAGATATAGTCCCTAACATCCTAAAGGAGAGGACTGTCCCCACCTGCTGAGTTGTAACAACAGCAACACCAGCAGTACTCAAAGGGCTTTAATCCAATACACTGCAGCCTCACGAAATAGGTGCCAGCACCATCCTCATTTTACAAATGAGCCCACAGGGCGTTGTTCCTCTACGCACCTGTCAAATTGTCTACATTAGTGGCAGAGATAGACATTAGCAGGAGTCAGAAGAGTGTAGCCCTCATTGGTCAACCCAATGCTGACTCATTGCATTTTCAGCTCCGCTGGCTGCCAGTTCATTGTAGTCTTACTTGTTGCTGCCTTTTTTTTTTTAAATTAATAAGTCATACCTTTAAAAGTCCGTGTATACTTGAAGTAAGACATGGCCCCATTAGCTTCCTCATGGCCTTTTGTCGAGGGCAGAAGTGTGTACAAACTCTTCTATATCCTCAAACCCTTCTAGGACACATTTTTGAGTTGGTAAGCTTCTAGTGTAAAGAAAAATATCAGGTGATTGTGTTTACAAGACAAGAATATAAAACATGTAACAGTGCCTGTCAAACATATGCTACCTACCATTATCATCACCATATCACTATTATTCTCATCATCATAGTCAATCCTTTCACCACAGGAGAGTTGCTGCAAGCATCAAGAGTAAGAAAAATGTAATTTCCAAGCAGCACTTTAATGATTCCACTCAGACGTGGCCTGTTTCTTTGGACTTATATTCCATTGGTCAAATATGCCAGGCACAATGAAGTGTTCAATAAATGTCAGAAAGTATTGCTTTACAGGTGAACAAATTAGTATTTGAGGAAATTAAGTCCAAGGATATATAGTTAGTATTTGGCAGTGCTACATTCATATATAATTCAGTGAAGTTTGTTTATTCTAGATCTTTTGTTCACCCCTCCCCCATGATGAGTAATTTTTACTCAGTGAGTAAAATTTTAGTTAAATGAAAAATTCAAATTTTTAACCTTCCCTATTTCTGTAGAACTTAATACTTGTTCCAGAAGGAACAAGTACAGACCAGGATAGAACTCTGCACTAGAGGCTGGTAGGTAACTTGTATAAGGAACTTGGACATAGAGAGATGTGGAAGGTTTCCAATCAGTGGGAAGAATTAATCAAGACAAACTTAATTACTCCAATTCAATGAGGATTTATCCAACTTTCTAGAAAAGGACTTTATAAAGTTCAGGATTCTCTTTATGCTAATATGTTTTCAGTAATTTTAATTCTATAACTAACCCTCAGAAATATAAATTTATAATCTGTTCCCTACTTAACAAAATATATTAACTGAGATCCTAAAGCCTTAAAGAATAATGTGGCTCTGTATGAGCCACATCTTATTATTTCCATTTTAAAAACACCTTTGGTTTTGAATCTTAGAAAGTTTTATGATATGCCAACGTAGTACTATATTTTACCTTGGTAGATTAAAAGTAATTTTAATTTATAAATTTACATTTACAAAAAGTTCTTAGGCTTAACAAGCCTGATCTCACTGAGCCTAATCATAAATGTCTTTGGAAAATTTATTAATACAGGGCAATATTCTCACAGTTTATGCTAATTTTCAAAACATGTATTTTATTGACTAATTTAGATAAATTACTGCCCAAGAATAATTCTTTGTATGTGAAAAATAACCCACTTAAAATTTCTTTCTACAGAATTCTATAAATCTGAAGACTAAGCTTTTAAAAAAAATCATCAGAGGAAAGGAATTTGTAGAAATAAAACTGGAAACATCCAGAATCTTGATGGTGTGCCGAACCAGATGTCAACTGGAGCTCGACCGAAACCTAAGGTAAGTAGCTTTATTGCAGAATATTCTGGGTGGAGTGTCATGGCCCATTCACGCAGTAAAGTCAGCACCACGTTCGCACATTCTCTATTACTTTTTTGTTTTAAACTTAGCATCAAGGTTGACCTGTTTTTCATTATAACATGATTTGTAATAAATATATATATATAATATAGTTAGTATTTATAAAATAGGGAAAAAATGCAGGCAGTAATTTTGTTAAGGCAAGATGGTTAGTTCATTTTCAAAGGTAGAGCCATAGCAGAGGATTATAAGCACGTCAGTTAATGCTTTCATTATTAGTGAAAAGTCTTGCTGCAATTGAAAATCTCCTTGAACTATTATTATAAAAGTCTCCCCTATTGGGATAGTCCATATCCCACCCACAGTTCCAGAAAGGAGGTATCAGAAATGAGGTATCACACTGGGGGACACATCTGTGAAACATCAGCTACAAACAGTAACTGTACTTTAAATAATTGTCTTTGTGCTGTAAAGCTAAATAATACCCAGTGACTTTTTGTTGTTGTATTTTTTGGTATATTTTTAATGAGGAAAAATTGACCAGCCTTTCTTATAGATATTTTTACAACTTTTGTAACTTTTCCCCAAATCTCTGTAATTTCTTCCACTTTTTTAAATTGAATCTGAAAATAATTTTCATAAATTCTGACCAGCGTTAGATATAGAGGGATGTCAGTAGTAACTTGCAAGATTTTGTTCAGTTGCATATGGTTCTTGATTTTACGATGCCTTGTCTACTTTACAGTGTTAAAAAAAACAATATAATTGTGCCAAAGAATATGAAGAGCAAACATTATGTGTCTTCCTGACAGGAAACAGCAGAAACTTCCTAAATTACCTCAAGGAATAATTTAAGCGATTACTTATATAGGGATGGTCACAGTTAAGGGAAGCCATCTCTAAGATGGTTGCCCTGCAAGATTTTCTGTCCTTCATGGGGGAATGCAGCCACAATCAAACTACAGTATGACAGGAAAAGGTGCAGGGAATAAAAACCTATCTCTCTCTCTCCCAACTTCTAACCTCCTCTGGGACCTTCCATGGTTGACCTCGACAGGAAATCCAGAGGGAATTTAGCAATTGTGCCCCACAAGGCAAGATGGTAAAAAGCAGAGAATGGCTTTAAAAGGTCAAATAAAAAGTATTTAACATGCATTAAAATAAAAATAGCATGGCAGGTACATTATTAAATATGCAATATGTTCCAGACATGGTACTAAGCTCTTCACACACGTTACCTATTTAATTCATACAGCTCTACAATATAGGCATTATTACCTTTTTTTAAAAAGATTTTAAAATCTTTAAAAAGATTTTTTAAAAAAATTTTAAAGATTCGCTAGAAATTCGTTAGAAAAAATCTAACGAAAAAAAGACTTAAAAAAATCTTTAAAAATCTTTAAAAAGATTTGTCTATTTATTTAAAAAAGAGAGACAGAGAACACGTGTGCACGTGCACGCACGCGCGCGCACACACACACACACACACACACACACACACACACACACACACACACTGGGGGCTGGGGAGTGTGGAGGGGGAGAGGGAGAGAAGCCCAAGCAGACTTGAGACTCTGTCTCATGACCCCAAGATCAGACCTGAGCCAAAACCAAGAGTTGGACACTCAAACCAACTACACCACCCAGGCACTCCTTCATTTTTTAAGAAGAGAAAACTGACCTTCACAACAACATCATGAAGTTGGTGGGATAGGTATTAATGTTATCCTGATTTTACAGACGAGAAAACTAAGACCTATTAAGTCCCTTGCCAAAGTGGCAAAATTAGTACTTGAGTGTGAGCCTTCATACTCTTTCTCACTTTGTCATACCAACATACATGGCTTTGGGGAAGTTTCATAATGCCTTTAAGAAAAAAAGATGAATATTACTAAGTGAAAGAAGCCAATCTGAAAAGGCTACATACTGTATGATTCCAACTATATGACCTTCTGGAAAAGACAAAACTATGGAAACAGTAAAAAATCAGTGGTTGCGGGGGTTGGTGGGGAGAGAAGGATGAAGAGGTGGAGCACAGAGGACTTTTAGGACAATGAAACTATTATCTATGATACTACAGTGGTAGATACCTGTCATTGGATATTTGTCAGAATCCACAAAATTTATGCCACCGGTGAACCTGAAGGTAAGCTAGGGACTTTGAGTGGTAATGATGTGTCAGTGTTGGTTCACCTGGAACAAATGTAATCCTCTGGTCAGGCAAGTTGGCAGTGGGGGAGGCTGTGCATGTGTGGGGACAAGGATACATGGAAATCTCTGTACCTTCTGGTCAGTTTTATTGTGAATGTAAAACTGCTGTAAAAAGTAAGGTTTATTTTCTAATGAAAAGGGGAAAGAAAAATAGAGTACATCTTAATTATATTTACCGTGATCCAGATTTTCTTTCTTTTTTGGTGAAGAATGACTGATACTTAGTGTTGAACTTTTATTTAAGGCTTTCTCCTCAGAACCTTCCTCAGCCCAAGAAGAAAACATTCATTACAAATCGAGTGATTTTTTTTTTAAGATTAACAATGAAAGTTAAAAAGGGGAAAGCCGTTATTTTTCGTGTGATGCTATATTCCATTGCCTATTGCCTTTTAAAGGCATGTAATTTACTAAAGAGGTATTTGGGACCTCTTTTAAATGATTTTCTAATTTTTTTCATTCTCGTTACTTTGTTTTTTACAGTAAGCTCTTAATTATCCTGGGGCAGGTTATTTATTTCCAAAGTAGCCCATTCAGGATAGGGTGACTTTATAAATTCTTAAGTAAAAGTTAGGAAATATTTTATTTTTGAGCCCATTCAGAACAAGATTATAATATGAGTCCTCAGTCAATTCTCACTGACACAGAGTATGGAGAGGAATCCTATATAGCCTCAGATGTTAAAACAGGGATCTTTATAGCCTCTGAAAATCTTTTTCTGTTATCTGTTTTCCCCACCAATATGTCTAGGGCATTCCTTCTAAGATGTTTACTTATAAACGGAACATGCAAGCAGGAGTCAGCTTGGCAGAACTGCTTTTGCTATTACATCTGAATCTTTAGGTGGATGGACAGTGTATTCTACAAACTTCCCTTGATGTTCCCTATTCTAGGGAATACTTTCTAAAACATAGCTTACTTTTCTTTCCTCTGAATATGTCATGAAGTCAGAGGCTTCATAAGATAGAAAGTTCTCCAATGCGTAATTTCTTCAAGAGAGGAGACAAATCCTTCCACACAGGTTTGTGGCAGCCTAATGTCCATGCGTTCATCTGACTTATTATCATTTTCTTATTTTCTTAGGCTAGGTTGCCAAACCCAATTTCAGCCATAGAGTACTAGATGCATAAAGTTCACTGCCCTGTGGAACATGTCTGAGGTATCAGTGCTGAGTTTTGGACGTGGTCCTGGCTGCCAGATACTGAGGGCAAGAGCTCTCCCAGTCATGGCAGGTTTCCCACAGGGCTAGTACTATTGAAAGGGTAGAGGATGAAGGTGTTTAACCCTTGATTGCTTGTCAGAACTTCTGTATACTTTTAGAGGTGGATTCAAGGTGGAAGTGTGGGCTTCTACCTTGGTAGGACGATTCATGTCCATTCCTGAAAGGTGTTACTTGCCTAGGGGTAAAATGAAGCAGAAAAGCTGCCGATGGTAGCTGCAGTGTAAGTGAGATACAAGAATGGTTCAGGACTTACTCTGGGCGTAGACATTCTTACCAAAGAGCCAAACAGCTCAGTCCAAAGCCAGATTAGAGCTGCACATACAGATGCTATGCCCTGCACAAGACCCAACTTTTCTAATTAGCAGAAAGGTATCTTCTGATACTAACTTATGAGTCCTTGAGACAGTGAATGCCAACCAAAGAGAATGTTTCAGTCCTAACTTTTATTTAAAAAAATCCCTTGGTCTAGCACAGGTTGCTACTTCGCTAAGGGGATGTTCCAGGCTGGGTTGACAGAAACAACAAAAGTCTAGGGGCCAAGCCATAAATTCGGATAATCAGCTTGCCAAGGCTAAGAAGGGTATTTAAGAGAAAGCCAAGGTTGAACAGTTACCAGTTGAAAATCTGGGCTATTCTTGGTTTGTTCTCAACTTCAGAGAGCAAATTGGGCACATTTCTGAAGCCAGTGACTCATGAACAGAGTTTGATTTATGTTTACTTCCCAGACATGTGAGTGGGTGGAAGGGGCAGGACACTGATGTGGGAGTTACATTATGGGCAGGGAAGAAATCAGTGGGGGGTGGATTGGCTGGCTGCACAGGATCTGTTCTCTGTGACCTGTATCTGCATCCCCATCTTCCTCCTGAACCCGACCCTTATGCCTGCCTGGCTGTCTTGGCATCTCTAATGCACCCCAAACTCAGGGTATCAGTCTTGAAATTCACCATTTTCTCCTGTGTTAGTGAAAGGCACTTTCAGTCAGTTCATGATTCAGGCCAGAAACCTAACGTCACCCTAGTTTCATTCTTCTCTCTTAAACTCACAGTCACTGTCACCAAGTGACATTCTAGTCTATGTTTCTTTATTATTATTATTATTATTATTATGTTCAGTTAGTCATTGTATAGTACATAATTAGTTTTTGATGTAGTGTTCAATAACTCAGTTAAGTATAACACCCAGTGCTCATCACAGCACATGCCCTCCTCAATACCCATCACCCTGCTAGCCTCTCCCCGCACTCTCCTCCCCTCTGTAACCCCCAGATTTTCTCTGGGAGTCCATAGTCTCTCATGGTTCATCTTCCTCTCTGATTTTGATTCCCTTTGGATTTCTCTCCCTTCCCCTATGGTCCTCCATGCTATTGCTTATGTTCCACATATGAGTGAAACCGTATGATAATTGTGTTTCTCTGCTTGGCTCACTTCACTTTACATAATCCCCTCCAGTTCCATCCATCGCAGTGCAAATGGTGAGTATTCATCATTTCTGATGGCTGAGTAATATTCGTTTTGTATATGTACCATATCTTCTTTATTCATCTGTTGGAGGACATCTAGGCTCCTTCCATAGTTTGGCTATTGTGGCCATTGCTTCTTTGAACATTGGGGTGCACGTGCCCCTTCTTTTCACTATGTCTGTATCTTTGGAGTAAATACCTAGTGGTGCAATTGCTGGGTTGTAGGGTACCTCTATTCTTAACATCTTGAGGAACCTCCCTACTGTTTTCCAGAGTGGCTATACCAGCTTGCATTCCCACCAACAGTGTAGGAGGTTCCCCTTTCACCACATCCCTGCCAACATTTGTTGTTTCCTGCATTGTTAATTTTTGCCATTCTAACCAGTGTAAGGTGGTATCTCATTGTGGTTTCGATTTGTATTTCTGTGATGGCTGGTGATGATGAACATTTATTCATGTGTCTGTTAGCTATTTGTATGTCTTTTTTGGAGAAGTGTCTGTTCATGTATTCTGCCCATTTTTTTTTGACAGGGTTATTAGGTTTTTGACTGTTGTGTTTGAGAAATTCTTAATAGATCATGGATACTTCTAATGATGTGTTAGTTCATCCACTTTGGATCCCTAATGCCACTGCTCTGAGTCAGGTATTTCACACCTGAAGTGCAGCCTATTAGCTGGTCTTCGGTGGTAAATGCCCCTTATCCATTATCCAAGATGCAAACAGAGTGATCTTTTATGAAGTTAAATCTCATCTCTCTGTTCTTTGGAAAATCCTTCAATGTCTTCACATTTTCTTTGGTAGAAAATAAAATTTCTGGACATGTTAGACAAAACTGCTCACAGTTTAGCCATGCCACTTCCACAGTCTCTCTTCTCTTGTATCCTCCACCTTTCATCTAGTGTTCTGACCATGTCAAACTGCTTTGGGATCCATCTCACAGTCCTTGTGTTTGCATCAATTATTCCTTTAACCTGGAATTCCCTGTTGTCTTCACACTGATTCTCTTGACTAGGTTCTCAAGACCCAATCTACAGGAAGGGCCCTGTTTTTCTAGCATTTATCACGTTAATATTATCTGTGTATGTTTTTGTTTTCCCTTTCACTGGACTTGAAGCAATTCGAAGTCCAGGTTATCACTTATCTCAGTAGCGTTTAAGTGCTTAGCATAGTAACTGAACATAGTGGGCACTCATAATATGTTTCAGGCGTAGTGTGTTCTAGTTATTTTTGCTTGTAGGGTCTCCTTTCTGCTCAGGGATAGTGGGAGAAGTTGCTACTCAGAGACATTTAGGGTACTAAATGTCTACTCAGGGTAATGCTGTGGTAGGGCTTTAATAATGAAAAGGAAGATGGATGCACATTCATACCATAAAAAGTTAATGGATTCTAGGATGAAAAGATTGAAAAGTTGTAAGGGGCAAAGACTTACTATCTAGGAGAATTCCTGGAATCCTCCCACCCAGGTCAGAGCTCTGGTTACCTCTCTTTTCTTTTCTTTTTTTTTTTTTCTGAGAACTCCAGAATTTGGGCAGCATGTTGCTCTTTCCATTGTTACCTTCTTTGCTTTCAACTCCTATTTTTTATTCCTTGACTAATGAGAAATGAGTGGTTCCAACAAGTATGACTCTTCCCTCCACAGTTTTTCTAAAGGTTTTTGTTGGAAATTATAAGAAAGAGATCATGAGCAAAGGGCTCCATATCCTACTGTCCTACTATCAGTAATTTTTATTTTTTCCAAATGAGGGTTGGAGGGAGAAAGACACATAAATGGTGGGTCTCAAGTAATGTTTATCTACTCTTTGAAGGTCACCTTATGTTCAGTGAGTTTCCTGGGAGCTAAAGAAGAGTTAAGAAATAAATGGGGGCTTGGAGTTGGGATGGAACAGGGCTAGAGATTGCGCACATGATCCTACATCTAGGCTGGAAGAAAGGTAGCTATGGAAATGGGGGAGAGGAGAGGCCTTGAGTGATGATGCTGAGGGTAGGTATCCTATTACTTTCTACTTCTCCCTTGCTGTTATTTCCAGCCTAACTACCACATAGGTTTCTGCTTGGGATCCACATGGGGAAGTTCACAGGTTTTTGTGTGGTCAAAGGGATAAGAAGAATTTGTGAGAATATCTCCTCCTAGCAGCAACTGTCAGGGAAGCAGGGTTGCTTTGACCCCAGGCTGAGGTAGTAATTACCAGGGATTATCTGTATGTAAACCGTGGTCCAGCGCATATAAAATAGAGGTGATGCACTATTGTTTTTTTTTTTTTTAAGTAATATTCTAGAGAATGAAACACTATGCTTTATATTGTGTTCCATGATTAAGTCATGACTAACGATTCTAGAATGTTTAGGTCCTTCCTTTGTCACCTGCAGATTTAGAGAGTATTTATCAGTGCTAATACATACAGAGCCATGACTGTGTAAAACAACATCTGTTTCAGGCATGCAGCCCAGTTGTATGGTTGAAAATATGCAGTCACAAACCACATGTAACCTCTGCATTCTTGAAGCCCTGACTAGATGTATCCGCTCATGAAATCACCGCAGCCAGCAACCAAACATGTTTTTTTCTCTGAATTATTAAAAAGTATTTTAAACAGGGTGTATCTGAAAAAGTCAAAGCTTTCATTTTGGTTTATTTTATAGCTTTTATCGATTACACACATTTCCTCTATGGCTTGAACAGGTAATAGCACCAACTGTTAAATAAATTCTCTGCTCCTCAGACCTGTGTTGCCATGTGCATGTGCCAAAGTTATGTACCGGATGGCAGCTGACAATGACTTGATACCTATGGTGAGATGGTGTTTAAAGAAATACATTTGCACGTAAACCAGGGTGGACATTTCACAGTGATTTTTAAAGCAAATTGAACAAGCCAGTCAGCAAATGTTTACTGAGTGCCTACTCTGTGTAGAGCTTTGTAAGGATTGCTGTTTTTGTATCGGATTGCCTGAACGTAGGGCTTAGACATGCTGCTAATACGTCATCTCCTACAAGAAGTTTGGAGAAATAATGATTTCCTAAGTTTTTAAGGTTTCTCCACTGTTGATCTTCTGTGTTATGAACTTGGAACAGGAATTTAGAACATTTTAGCCATCAAGGATCATGTTTTCTATGGCCTTTTGAGTTAGGCATGTGTGGTAATATTGAGGGACCTGTGGAAAACAGGATTACTGGGATGGCCCAACTCATAGGCAGGATCCATTTAGGTGCTATAAGTGGCTTTGATCCATAAACAACAGAGTAGGGTCCTAAAGACTTTAAATACCCAGTAAAGTCTTTATCAAGATATACGGAGTGTGGACGTGACTGAATTTCTGGTCCTAATTGTCATTGTTCTGAAATACATGTTCTCAATTTACATAAGAGTTCCTGGAGAGTGAGTGGCTAGGGTAAGTTACAGAACTAGGCCAATGATGCCTAATTTACATAGTCTATCTTCCTTGTCCTCCTCAAAGACCTACGAAAAATTAAATGTTCTTTCCCAAAGCTAAGACCATAGGACCATAAACTGGTGTCCCACCCCACCTCTTAACTCCATGAAGTAGAAATGAAGTTTCCGCAAAGCTTCCTACTTTTACATCATTACTGGAGGAAATCCAAGAGGCAGTTCCACTACCAGAAGAGTGCAATGAATTTGCTACCCCAAAATAAAATAGTTTGAAAGACTTGACATGACTTTTTGAGCTGCTATAACAATAATATCTTGGCAATTTAAGAAGTAGCCACATGTAGGCAACTTTCCAATCCTCTGTTTTGAAATTAGGTTTTTGTCCTTATTGCTGAGGAAGACAAGCAGTGAGTGGACTGCTAATCACCATGAGCAGAGAGGCAATTTGATTGAATAAATTCACACAGATGTGTAAATTACTGAAAGCCCTTTAACACTCTAAGATATATTTGCATTTTTAAAAGATTCTTGCTTAACCGAAATGAATCTATGGTGGGGCTGGGTAATTCTGACAGTATATTGCAGTGAAATAAAAACAAACCAGGCCCTGCACAGGAAACTGTTTCAGAGGCCAGCGGGGCTTGGGGGAGGGGAGCGGGGCAAGGGGGAGAAGGCAGAAGACCAGCCCCCTAAATACTTTCTGTTTTCTCACAGGTGCCTTTTCACTGCTTCTCTAAAAGGTTTAGGTGTTTTTTAATGGGTCACAGGCAGAACTTGAGGGCGGAGGAAGAAAGCACGGCCAGGAGGGGGCAGTAGGTGGAGAGGGCATGGATACAGTGGAGGTGGTTCTTTATATATTCTGGTCATTGTAAGTCAAGTTTGAATATACCAGGATTAACAATGGTTTGTCGTAAATGTGTCTGTGCATGGATTGATTTGTCCATAAAAAAATCAGAAGTGTAAAAATAATGGCAAACCACGATGGAGAGAATAAGTTTTGCTGTTTATGTCAAGCATTTGGAAAATATTCAGCCCCATTGCTCCCTTGGGCTGGATTGATACTGCCTATGAACTTCCTTCAAGAAAAATACAACCGGTTTCACCATCCATTTTTATTAACTCCACACTCTCAGAGGAACCTTTATGCACTCCCTTGAATAGCAAGACTAAATTTGTTTCACTCCATGTAACACTGTCTTACTGGATGTAATTTTCCGGGAAGTCAGTTCTGTTTTCCAAGACCAGCAGGAATATCTGAATATCTGCCCTTGCTCTGCTTACTTTGTTTTCTCTCCAGACATGACTTCAGGAATAAGAAAAACAGGGTTTTTTCTCTCTAATGGCATAACTCAGGGCCAGCATACTTGTTATGAGTGGCAGTGTGTACTCATACTTATTCCCCAACATATGCAGTCTGAGAAACTCTCTTTGGCTAAGACAGAGGTAATCAAAAAGAATTGTTAGCTCAAGGAGATGTTAGTACCTGTGAAAAAAGAAAACAGATCAGGAGATTGGACTTGGATTGTGGGTGGGGTGGGGGAGGGGAGTGCTCAGGTAAAGACCTAGGATGCAAAGTTAAAAGCTCCAGGTCAGTCCTGCCTATAGAAGTATAATGTGAGGGGCACCTCGGTGCCTCAGTGGGTTGTGTCTCTACCTTCAGCTCAGGTTGTGGTCTCAGGGTCCTGGGATGGAGCCCCACATTGGGCTCTCTGCTCAGCGGGGAGCCTGCTTCCCCACTGAGAGAGTCTCTCTCTGCCTGTTACTCTGCCTGCTTGATTATTTGTCTGTCGAATAAATAAATAAAATCTTAAAAAAGAAGAAGAAGAAGAAGAAGTATAATGTGAGCCACTTAGGCAATTTTAAATTTTCTAGCAGCGATTTAAACAAAAAGTAAAAGGAACAGGTACTTAATTTTAATAATATATTTTATTGAAACTGGTATATCTAAAATGTTAACATTTTGACATGTAATCAATACACTAAATCAATAGACTAAACTTATCCAGAAGATATGATTTTTGGGGGGGTTCCTAAGGTCTCAAAATCTATTGTGTATTTTATACATAAAGCATCCATCCATTCAGAGTAGCCACATTCCAGGTGCTCAGTGGCCACATGTGGTCAGAGCAGTACTGGGTGATAAGCCAAGAGGAAAGACATAATGATAATCAATCAATTTATTTATTTATTTATTAATTATTGAAAATAAATAAATAATCTTATAGAACCTAAGTCAGAGAAAGCAATAAGAAATCAGTGAGAGAAAGTTAAGAGATTTGCCTAATTTTGGACAGTTATTCCCAAGAAAAAGACACATTAAGAAAAGATTTATGGGACTAGGGTACAATTTACTGAGTTGGGTTTCAGGAATTTTTAAGAGGATCAGTCGCTACTTTGAATTAAAGAGTGAACTTCGAGTTCATTCACAGATGATTTTGGTTTTCTTAAGGTAAGTAAGAAAAACAACTCTGCCCGTAGAGCAAGAGTGGAAGAAAAGGTGAATTCCAAAGGCAACGACTCTAAAAACTCCATGAATGTGTAAATCTAAAGGGCAAAGAGACATCCTGAATCTAATATGCATAATTAAGCCCTGAGTTTAAGTGAGCCTCCAGATCTCCTTTCTGCAAGAAACTAATTTTTATCCGTATGAAGTGCTTTGTTAATCGTGAAACTCATATACATACATGGGTTGTTATTATTGGCTAAGGAAAGGTCTGTTCTGTGGAGATGAGCTAACGGGGAAAATTTTATCATCCCAGACATCATTAATTGTCAGAAACATGCCCCTACTCCCAGGTGTGTAAGAGAGAGTTAGAGGAGGTTGGGGAGGACTGTCTTTCTGTTGGGGACAATCTTAGCTTTGTTTGATCAAAACATTTATTACCCATCTTTAGAGCCATCAGAGTATTTCTCTCATTATATATTTAGTGTGAGGGCATGTACTGCTCAGTAATTAGTTTTTTTTTCTCCCTCAGTGTGGGCTTTTGGCCATAAAAGTGATAAATGGCTCTTTTTGGATACACAAAATAGAGATTGGCAGGCAATTTAAAGTTAAGATTTCCCAGTAGAACCATCACTACCAATAAGATCACACACCGACTCTCCCATACTCTGAGAAATGTTAAAATAAGGCCAAGATTTTTATGGCTCCTACTTTCTACTGCTCAAAAGGCTTCTCCACCCTTCATTTCTCCTGTGCCAGCTATTGCCGCATTTTCCCAGTTATGTCCCCTTAGAGTACACAGGCATATACTGATGCTCCTGCAATCAGTCATGTCAAGGAGCTCTAGGTTTTGCTGAGATAGTTGCGTAGTTGAGTAAAGTTGCTTGGAAAATGGCTTTAGAAGACACAAAAACATTTTTGTATCAGGTGACTGGTGGAAATTAGTGCAGTCAGAACCTTTTATAAATAGTCTGTTCTGCCATACTCCCTGTAATTAAAATAATGACACTTTATGAAAGGATACGGTTTTCTCACCTAGGATTCCACTTGAGCATGACAATGATTTTGTCAGGGCATTTAGAAGAGTCCTGTTTTTTGATATAGGCTCTGAAGCCCAGACCGTCTGAATGACTTGGCCCAGGTCACACGGCCCATACTTAATGTGACGAGAATTTTAGTGCTGCCTCTCCACCAGATTCCCTTCACTTTTACATCTTTGCAAGTTGTGTTTTCCAGGCCATGCAACCTGGAATCAAGAATTGTAATCACACACTCAATATTAAGGCTCTGCTTCCATTTACTAGAACTCCAACTCTACAATTCCTGTCAACCAGTGCCAGGAGTCTCTGGGCCTTTTTCCCTGTAGGAATCTCAGGAAGGCAGGGAAGGGTGGAGTGTGGGGGAGGAGTTTGGGACTTGGATTTGTTGGTTACACTATGGCAAGCCCTTTTTAAAATTATTTTGTGATCCAGTCTGGAATCCATGATATGATTTATCACTGCCTCTATGATGAAGCAGCTGAAACCCTCCAGAGGTACTGAGGCTGCCCAAGTGTTTTTGCTCTGTCATTTGGTCTAGCTCCAGGCTATTCTTGGGTGCAGCCCAGAGTTCCAGCTGCAAGGTCACCCAGGAGTGGGGAAGTGCCCTTTGCCCCACCCCTGCCCCACCCCATCTTCCATAGTTACAAATGCTGTTCTATACTGCCCTCAACAGAGTCTTTATGGAAACTGCTCTTTTCACTGTCACTCCCTTTTTATTGTATTTCTCCCTGAGAGGTCCATAGGGACTGTGCCAGAGAAATGTCCAGGTAGCAAGCTCCATGCTGTTCCCCCGTTGCATTCTCCAGCAGTGCCCCCTTGAGTTTAAACACAGCTGTCCTGCCTTTGGATGAGTTATTTCCCTGAAAATCCTTAGATCTCTCCCGCCAACAGATTCTGCTCCCCTGCCTTCCTTCTCTCGGGCCAGACATGTCCAGAGTTTAGGTTATCAAGCTGAGATCTCTACCTTCACAGCTGCCGGAACAATTTTCCCTAAAAACTCCATTTTTCTCAGTTAACCTTTTGTGAATGTGTATTGACTCAAAGCCAATTTTTCTGCCTGCGTGTCAAGGCCTTTTACCAACTATTCATTTTATATTATTATTTTTCATGCCTTTCCCTCCATAGGATGTCAGAATTGGTTTGTAATGGCCATTTTCCATATATATCAAATGGTTAATTGAGTAAATGACAAGCTATGGTTTACCAATTACTGAGTTTTCTCTCCTGGGTATATTTCTACATATTTTTATTAGTGCTTAAAATATTTTTCAAACGGCATAGCTATTATTAGTCTTTTTCCATCTTCGCTTTCTCATGAACCCAGATGAATAAAATTGTTGTCAGTAGATTAGTAGGGTCTTCCTTATTAATGAGGAAACCACATTAATTAACGCAGCATTGTGCTGGTTATTAAGCAAACCAGACCTCAAGTTAAACAAAACCCTGCTGAGGAGTTTTTAATCTGAGGGAGGTTATAATAATTTAGATCTATTATGTCAGAGGACATCCAGATACTTATATAATCACATAATGTCATAGCACATACACACACAAAACAAACAAACAAAAACAGATCTAAACTGTGTGAGCATTAATGCAAGTGGTTTTATGTGGTCTTGAATTTAAGAATGAGTCATAAGAATTGCATATCCAGGAGAGGATATGGCCAGGTTAAAAAATAAATCAGCACTCACTTCCTTTTCGGAGAGACTTCAAGAAGGAAATGAAATTTCCAACACTCTTTTGCTATGAGGAGGAAGAAGTTGAAGTTTGTGGAGATCAGTGAATTCAGTAACCCTCCTCCAGATTTGAGACCAATTGAGAAATACATACAGGTGTCAGAAAGAGATAAAATAAAATCTTTACTGCTGATAAAGCTAGATTGTAGACAATGCCTTGGTCTCCAAATGGCCTCCCTATTTCCCCCTTACTTTGATCCTAAATAAAATTTAGTCCTAAAAAGATTAGCTAGGTATTTCCAGACCTCTCTGGAGACGGATTAGCAGACCCTCTCAAAGTAAAGGTACAAGGAGATTGGACTGTTTGTCTAGTGACACTTTCTCCTATTTTCCCAATCACATAAATCAGGAATCAGGAAACTTTCTGTAAAGGGCAGCATAGTAAGTATTTTAGGCTTTGAGGCCATGTGGTTTTTGTTTGAACTATTCAACTCTGCTGTTGTTGTAGGAGAGCAACTCTGTGTAAAAATATAAATATAAGTAAACTAGGATAGCTGTTGTATTAGTTTTCTATGACTGCTGTAACAAAGTCCACAGAATGGGGGTCTTAAACAATGGAAATGTATTGTTTCACAGTTCTGGAGGCTAGAAGTCTGAGCCCAAGGTATGGGTAGGGTTGGTCCCTTCCAAGGTCTATGTGGGAGAATCTGCTCCATGCCTCGCTCCTTGTTTCTGGATGTTTGCTGGCAATCCTGGCATTCCACAGTGTGCAGAAGCATCACTCTGCCTTCATCTTTGCCTCACATTCTCCCTGTTGTATGTAGCTCTGTCCAAATTTCCCCCTTTTGCAAGTGCACCAATAATCTTGGACCATTGGCCCACTCTAGTCCGGTATAATTGTATTAACCAGTTACATGCTCAGTGACCCTTTTGCAGATTAAGGAAAGGTCCCTTTTGAATTTTAATTTGGGGGAGATACAGTTCAATTCAACTCCTAATGCAGACATGAAATATTAAACTTCATATAAATGTCATATGTCATGAAATATTCTTTTCATTTTTTCCCAACCTTGTGAAACAAGTAAATGTGTGTAGGCTGCACAAAAATAGGCCTTGGGCTGTAGATTACAAGACTCTGAGTTAAGTCCCTCCTCCTCCAGAGAGGAGGACTAAGTCAGGGAAGAGAGGGGGGACCACATGTATTCCTCCCCACCTAACCTCTCCAGGGGTATGAGTGAGAGTTCCCTGCCCTCTGCAGAAATAGGAGGGTATTTACTTAGCCCATAGGAGGGTATTTACATAACCCTGGCTAGTGGAGAGGCAAATTATATGCCAGGCAAGGGAGACATTAGGAAGGACGGTAGAATAGGAAAAACAAAGGTAAATAAAACCCAGGAAGAAAAAAGAAATTAGAGAAACTAGGGAATGATTTGTAAGTACAAAATACAGTCTTTATTTTAGAACATTTAAAAAACACAATAGGTCTTACAAGGAATTGATCAACCTGTAAATCCACAGGTAGGAAACCTGGAGAGAAAGAAAGGTCATGCAAAAGTCTAGATTGAGGTTACAAGAACTTGACTAAAGCAATGGTTATAGAATGAGAACAAGTATTAAATAAAAACATCTTTCTTTTTTCTAGGGTCTCTATCTCTTCTCTTAAGACTCTCAGTAATGAAGGCTCTTTGTTATCTGTTCTTAACGCCACCTACTACTTAGGGTCTTGGGAGAAATGCAAGACTTTGATTTTCATGACAAAACTTTGCTCACCTAATGGGGCTTTTGTGCACATAGATATCTTTTTAGTCAGCAATCTGCTTTAGGTACTTAATTTCCTTAATTGATCTTTGTCTTTAGTTTCTAGTGGTTTTCTGTGTAACTTTTATTATGAGCTTTTATGAGTCAACAGATGATCATGGGGCGTGGTCTTAAGGGACATGCTACTCATCTGCTTTTCTCCTACAATACTTTATAAAATCTGCTCATATATAAGACCACATGAGTAAGAGCAGACCATGCGTACTTCATTATTTTAATCTTCCCACCAGAATTGCCTTAGCAGAGTTATAATTTAACAAGGGCCTCTGAGCTTTAATTAAGGGTCAGTTTTCTTTTCTATAGTAACCATAAAAAGGATATTTCTGCATCTCTTATGAAGCTTCTGTTAAAGACTGTCAGTTATATTATTTAGGTTAGTGTATGAAGAGCTACGTAATAAATTAGTTCTAGACTTTAGTGCTAGAAATAAGATAATCTCTTGCTGATGAACTGTGTCCTTTAATTAAGATAATCATGCTACAGAACTCCTCAATACCATTTTGCTTTGCCTTTTCAGAAGCTCAGAGACAAATTCTACTTGATTCTGGCAGAGAGACTCAATCTAGGATTTTCAGTTCAACTCTCTCCTAAACTTTATGATTTGGATCTTTTTAACTTGCTTTAGTGTTTTTATTACATTAGTGCATTTTATGGCAAAAAGACACAAAACTTTTTGAATGTAAGTAAGAGATAAATAATAAATGATTGGCTCTCACCACTTTGTCGAGGGGGATTTTCCTCTAGAACAGATTTTTGTGACCTTAATTACCTTCTCATGCTACCTCAGGTTACAGTGATATTTTTCCTCCCACAGATTGCTTAATGACCTCTCTCCTGACATGCTATATTTGTTAAGGAAACAAATACATACTGGGGTCCAGAAATGTGTGTGTGTGTGTGTGTTTTAAGAGAGTATTGTTTTAGATGGGTGTTCAATGATTTCTCTTTAAAAAATTAAAATTAAATAAAAATCACTTTATTTGATTATGTTCATTAGGATTCTTTTGTTTGACAATAGCAAAAGCTTAACTCTGACTCATTTAACTACAAAAGGTATCTATTGATTCAAATAATTTGGGGAACCAGAACTCACCTGTCTAGCTTTAGGTACAGCTAGCTCCAGGAGCTCAAAAGACTCATTCATTCATCTCTCTGCTTTACTTAACTAGCTATTGGTTCCATTATTGGGTAGGCTGCCCCTACAGTATATGGTTTACACCATACTAGCAGCTGGCATTCCTAAAGATAAAATACAAAAGTCTTGTTTTCAACAACTCCAACAAAAGGCCCAGGGAGAGCTTTTATTGGTTTGCTTTTGGTCATCTGACTATGCCTGGACTTAATCGCTGTGGTTGAAGAAATGAAGTACTTAACTGTCCAGACTCCTGGGTTGTGCCCACTCTGGAACCAAGGAGATGGGATCGGCCCCACCCAAACCCCTTGGATTCAGAATGGGGAAGGGAGAGTTCCCAAAGAGATTTGGGGCTGAACAAAACACAGGTTAACTACATCTTGCATGATGTTTGCATCCCTTGGCCACCCAGCATCTATATATACCTTCTTTCCTACTTATAAAATTACCCAAATGGCCCTGGCTAACATAATGCAAATATACCTATACAAAGAAAATTGCTTCTACCTCCAGTCTGAGAGTGGTGGGGAGTGGGGGGTTAGGTAGCTCATAGGCTCATCCAGTTACTATTTTCAACTTTAATTCCAGAATTTCTAAGTTATATTTATCTTGGTTGTGTCTAAACCAGCTCCTCATGTTTAGCCAACCTCTAGCTAAATGTTATATTTAACACTACCAGTGAACAGTGGCAGAGAGAAAACTCTTGCTGCAACCAAGCTTCCATTTGGCAAAGGGAGAGAAGGGCAACCACTAAACAGTGATCTCGGTTTCATAGACGTCCTCTCAAGCTGGACAAAGAGCAAGACTCCCTGAGCTAGCAATGGAGGGAGTTCTTTGTTCAAAAATCTGGCTGGCCTCTCACTGCTTTCTGGGAGGAACTCCCTTTCCATTTTCCTGCATAGCTACTTGGCAGGGGGATATGGGGAGGCTTTCATCCTAACAACTACAAACTTCTCAGTTCTTTCCTGCTGTTGGTCCAGGTTTGGAGCTTGAAATCTGCCTTATAAGTTGGGCATTCTCAGGTCAATTTGGTGAGCTGTGGCATTTCTCGGCAATGCCACTGATCTCTTGCTAGGATGGTTGGGCTGTTTATTTCTTCAATATTTTCTGGATTGACTCTTGTATAGTTGTGGCCCACTATTCTGGTTCCAACCCTCATTGCTTCTTCCACTGAGAAATCTGCCTTTATGCTCTGCCCTTCCCCCCAAGCCATCTTGACTACAAACTGGGAGACAATGAGCTGGCATCTTGTAGATCTAAATCTTCCTAGTGGTAGGAGTCCAGGGGAGGGCTTTTCTAGAGGAGTTGTAACTGTTCTCTGTTAGGGAATGCAGTGTTTGGAAACAATCCTCTGGCTCCCTGGCTCACCAGGACCTCAATCTCTTTCCCCATTCTGTTCTCCACTTGCACTAACTTCAGCACGGGGCAGACATTTATATATCTGGCATCCCAGAGACACGTGGTTATCTGCTATTGACCATTTTAGAGTGTCAAGCACGGACATAAGGGATGACTCTTAGTAAGGACTGAATCCCTTTTCCTGTCTGCTTTCAGAACTGTCTGATTAGCCCGCAGGCCATCCTTTTCTTTGAAGGCCGAAAGAAGTAGCGAACACACTCCAAGATTCTGACACTTTTTTCCTCAACCCCTAAAACTCTATCCTTGATACTTATGTGATTTAAGTTCTAAGATACATTAGGCACCTTTTAACTGATGTTTTGCTGTCACATAATAGCTTTTGCCTTTTCCCTGTCCTGGAATGGATGAACCCTCCACCTTACCTCAGCTCACCCAGGGTCACATTTTGAAGTCTGTTATTTTAACACTCCACTTCCAGGTTGCAAATCCTATATTAAGAATCATTTTGGTACAAGTGGTAGAAATCCAGCTTATAAAAGCTAAAATAGCAGGAATTTATTGACTTTCAGAACCAGAAAGACTAGAGATGAAGCTGTCTTCAAATATGTTGGTTATAGAGGTTTAATGTCATCAGGACACGCCTTTTTTTTCCTGTTGTCTCTACTACCTGTGTTGGTTACATTCTAATAGTTTCCCCACTTTTTAGCAAAGATAGCCTCCTACCCATAGTTCTAGGCTTACATCGTTCTTAGAGCTAGCAAAACAGCCAAATTTGTAAATGCAGAGATTCCTTTTTTTGGACTGGGTCACCTACCCATTCCTCAGGGGGATATAGTACTCTGACAGGTTAAATTGTTAATGTCCTCTTGATCTAGGAACAGGATCAGCCACCTGGACTGAGAATAGCAGGTGGGTGGTTTTCCTAAAGAGCTGCTAAATCAGAAGCTTATAGCCCCTACAATGTTTAAGTCACCTAAAAGAAAGGAAGGCAAATACTGAACAGAATTCAGTCTTGATTATAGACCATGATATAACTAATTATGAAGACATATTTCTATAGCACAGTGGTTCTTAAATATCTTGGTCTCAGACTCTGTATTTCTTTCTTAAAAATTACTGTGGACTCCAAAGAGCTTTTGTGTAGGTGGGTTACAGCTACTATATTAGAAGTGGAAAAAAATTCTATATTAGAAATTAGAACAGAAACTTAAAATTATTTTTCATAAAATCATTTAAAAATAATAATGAGCCCATTACATGTTAACATAATTAGAATATTTTTTAACATTTCACCAAAAAAAGAAATTTGATTTAAATTTATTTTAAACTGGCTGTTTTGCTTTTTCTTAAAAATATTTTTGCAAATCTCTTTGATGGCTGACGTCTGCTTCAGTTTATCGCTGTTTCTGCTGTTTCTGCTTCAGTTTATCACTATGTTATTTTGGTGGAAGGATATGGAAAAAATCTAGCCTCATGCAGTTATGTGGTTGGAAATGGAGGAGTATTTTAATAGCCTATTTAGATAGTTGTGCATATACTTCTTTTGTATTACACCAAAACCTAACAAGTGGTAATTTCTTGACATAGAATCAGGAACATTACCAGTGTGCTTTTCATATTCTGTTACATTAAAGCTGATTGGGCATTTTGGACTTTGAATTTGCCTTTTACCCAGGCATGATTTTATAACAACATGCTTTTGTTATTTGGAAAATGTTGGTTTATACAGATCTTTCGAATACTGAGATATTTCACTGCATAGTTTCAAAAAAATCACGTTCATTTACACTATACAATTCTCAGTAAAGTCTTCAAGGAACTGGTGAGCCATTAAGCTCACAGTGGTGGATAAACGTTTTCCAAAATTCTGTTCTCTCTTAAAAGCTTGAATTTTATCATTCAAATCACACAAATCACACAAATATTGGCACTTTTCCTCTAAGTGGCAATCTCACTTTGTTAATCTTTGAGAAGTCTGTCAAATACCCAAGTCTGACTGACTAAGTCAGTTGTTCATCCAAGTAAAAATGATCCTCCATGGGAAAAGCCTCTGTTTCAGTTTGTAACTTAATCCCACGTGCTTTTCCTCAAGCCAGACATCGTACTTTCCTATGCAATGAAATTGCTTTGTGCTTACTTCCCGTGTTGTCACACAGAATATTTAAAAACTGTATATTCAGGGTTGAGATTTCATAAAATAATTTTTACTGTTTCATCAAGGACATTCTTTTTTTTTCTTTAAGATTTTTATTTATTTATTTGACAGAGAGAGATCACAAGTAGGCAGGGAGGCAGGCAGAGAGAGGTGGGAAGCAGGCTCCCCACCAAGCAGAGTGCCCGATGCAGAGCTCGATCCCAGGACCTGAGATCATGACCCGAGCCAAAGGCAGAGGCTTAACCTACTGAGCCACCCAGGCGCCCCCAAGGGCATTCTTAAGTGAAACTTGTACCTCACTTTTCTGCTCCTAGTGCATGGCATTGAATAGTTTATTTACTACAGGTGTAGACTGCAGGTGCTAAGGCACCACAAACATACCGTAATGGTATGTTTTTCCATACTATTAGTACAAAATTTCAAAATAGTGAAAGAGGCAATAATAGCATTATAAAGAAATGAATTTTGACTTCACGAATGTCCTAAAAGGTCTCAGAGACTCTGAGGAATCTGCAGGCCTCACTTTGAGAGCTGTAGCTATTCTTGTAAGAATTGAAAGTAAAACATTTACTGAGATCCATCATAAAAGGAGCTGCAAGTGGTGTTGGGAAAACTGAAGAGCAACATGCAGAAGAATGAAACTGGACCACTTTCTTATACCATACAAAAAAAAACATTCAAAATGGATGAAAGACCTAAATGTGAGACAAGAAATCATCAAAATCCTAGAGGAGAACACAGGCAGCAACCTCTTTGACCTTGGCCACAGCAGCTTCTTACTAGACACATCACTGGAGACAAGGGAAACAAAAGCAGAATGAACTATTAGATTTTATCTTGATAAAATCTTCTGCACAGCAAAGGAAAGAACAAAACTAAAAGGTAGCCTATGGAATGGGAGAAGATATTTGCAAATGACGAATCTGATAAAGGGTTAATATCCAGACCTATAAAGGAGCTTTCAAGCTAAACTCCCAAAAAACACGTAATTCAGTTAAGAAGACATGAATAGACACTTTTCCAAAGCAGACATCCAGATGGCTAACAGACACATGAAAAGATGCTCAGCATCACTCATCATCAGGGAAATATAAACCATAACCACAAAGAGATACCACCTCACACCTGTCAGAATGGCTAAAAGTGACAGCACAAGAAACAACAGATGTTGGTGAGGATATGGAGCAAGAGGAATCCTCTTGCACTGTTGATGGGAATGAAAACAGGTGCAGCTGCACAGGAGAACAGTTTGGAGACTCCTCAAAGAGTTAAAAATAGAACTGTCCTACGATCCAGCATTTGCACTACTATGTATTACTGAAAGGATACAAAAGGATACAAAAATACAGATTCAAAGGGGTACATGCACCCCAGTGATTGTAACAGCATTATCAGCAATAGCCAAACTATGGAGATAGCCCAAATGCCGTCAACTTATGAATGGATATATATATATATATATGTGTGTGTGTGTGTGTGTGTGTGTGTGTGTGTATATACTATAGTATAGTTTGGCTATTGTTGATAATGCTGTTATAAACACTGGGGTGCATGTACCTCTTTGGAAAAAAAATATTAAAAAAAATATATGTAATGGAATATTATTCGGCCATCAAGAGAGACGGAATCTTGCCATTTACAACAATGTGGGTGGAACTAGAGTATATTATGCTAAGTGAAATAAGAGAAAGAGAGATACCATATGATCTCATTCATATGTGGAATTTAAGAAAAAAAACATCTGAACATATGGAAAGGGAGGAAAAGAAAAAAAAGGAGAGAGGGAAACAAACCATAAGAGACTCCAAATGACAGAGAACAAGTGGAGGGTTGATGGAGGGGTGGTGGGTGGGGGATGGGCTACATGGGTGGTGGATATTAAAGACGGCATTTGTAATGCACACTAGGTGTTGGAAGTGATGAATCACTGAATTCGAATCCAGAAACCAATATTGCACTATATGTTAACTAAGTAAAATCAAACAAAAGATAAAGAAAAAGAGAAAAGGATCCATGAGCATGAGCTGCTGTTTTGTCTTGTCCCTTGATTTTTATCTGTCATTCTTGTCATTGTGACAGTACATGTCAAACTAGATTTCAAATACTCTGTTCTGAATTTCTTTTGCGAGTTGAGAGGAAAAAAAATCAGTTAATAGAAGAGGTATTAAGTCAGGAAATATTGATCCTTGACATACTTGTTTGCCAGACAAATTTAAAAGTGGTCTTACTTTCAATAAAAATGTTTTATTGCTTAAAAATAATTTTAAGGGATCACCTGGGTGGCTCAGTAGGTTAAGTCTCTGCCTTTGGCTTAGGTCATGATCTCATGACTCTCTGCTCAGCAGGGAGTCTGCTTTCCCCTCCCCCTCTGCCTGCCTCTCTACTTGTGCTCTCTCTCTCTGTCAAATAAATGAATAAAATCTTAAAAAAAAAGAATACTTTAAGAAATAATTTTAAGGGATAATATTAATGTTTTCATATTTTTCTAACTATGCAAAACCATAGACAATTTTCCTGATTTATCATATTTAATTTTGTCCTATTATAGATGACATTTCATTTCTGCGAAATGACTTTCTTTAAAAACAGTTGTGAGGGGGCACCTGGGTGGCTCAGTGGGTTAAAGCCTCTGCTTTCGGCTCAGGTCATGGTCCCAGGGTCCTGGGATCGAGCCCCGCATCGGGCTCTCTGCTCAGCAAGGAGCCTGCTTCCCTCTCTCTCTGCCTGCGTCTCTGCCTACTTGTGATCTCTGTCTGTCAAATAAATAAAATATTTATTTTATTTTAATTAAATAATTAAATATTTAAATATATAAAAATATTTTAAAAAATAAATAAAAACAGTTGTGAGTTAATTCTGAATGAATTTTTATTTACCTATTCTATTACAATAAATTTTATTTACCTATTCAATTACATATTAAATTGTTTTTTAGGAATAAAGAATCTGAGTTTGGATTCTAACAATACCATTTACCAACTAATTGAGGATTAGAATTTTAACCTTCCTAAGCCTTAGTTTCCTCATTCATGGAAAGTTGGGGACATTTAATTTAATTTATACATATATATATATATTTTAAAGGATTTTGTTCATTTATTTGACAGAGATCACAAGTAGGCAGAGCGGCAGGCAGAGAGAGAGAGAGAGGGAAGCAGGCTCCCTGCTGAGCAGAGAGCTTGATACGGGCTTGATCCCAGACCCTGAGATCATGACCTGAACCGAAGGCAGAGGCTTAACCCACTGAGCCACCCAGGTGCCCCAGGTTGGGAACATTTTAGATGAATGATTTCATGATATCATAGATGTGACACTCGGTGCTCTGCTTGCCACATAGAGGGCACTCAATTTTCATTTCCTTGTTTCCATCCATTTACTTTCCCAGTCCATACTTGTAAGAGCAACAAGCGTTGATTATAGAGTCACGTAGTCAGGAAGAGAGTTTTGGTCTCCCTCTATTCAGCTCTAACTAAAGACCCCAGCTGCCATGAGCCATAGGTGGAAAGCAGGCTTTCTTTGGGGCAGACCATGTTGCAGGGTATAAGGGAAGGACTGCCCCATCCACATGCAAGGCTTTTCTAGCAATATCTCAAATAAGACAACAACTGCTGCCATCTTCCTGATGTAATTTATTTTTTAGGAGAATTAATGGAAAGTTTGGAAGGGAATTAGGACATTTAGAAAAGGAAGTACGGTGTCATGGGGTTTTTTGTAGTTGTCATTATTTTTCAAGTTCTATTTTTTAACACCATGACATTTTTACTACTAGTTAATACTGTTTTACTTACATAGCAAGCTTTCTTTATTACAACATTCACATTAAAGCATTATTTGGTAATCCTTAAAGCAAGTTTGTCATCTTTATCATACAAATTTAACAACAGAAAATTAGTGTCTCCATATCATGAAGTTACAAACTAGAAACTAGAATTATGGTTAGAATGTACTATCTCAGTGCTTAACTTCTTGAGTAATGTTCCCCTCGTGGTAGACTCCTGACTGTACTTGGCTCTACTTTATTAATACTTGGCAGTCCTTGAGTCCTTTGACTGCTAAATATATAAACAGAAATGTTAGAAAAAGTTATCACAGTCTGAGACAGAAAGGATTTCATCAAGCATTCAATCGATTGTCTGAAGAAATAACAAGCCAAAGAGCACCCAGAGTGGATTCCTTTTACTGCAAGCAAAGTTTTTCATTGATCATCTCTAAAATACTCTGTTTAGGTGCTGCTAAGGCTAGTAATTTTTTTAAAAGACTTTATTTATTTAATAGAGAAAGAGAGTACAAACAAGGGGAGAGGCACAGGGAGAGAAAGAGGGAGGAGCAGGCTCTCCACTGGGCAGAAAGCCTGCCATGGGGCTCTGTCCAGGGACTCTAGGATCATGACCTGAGCCAAACGCAGATTCTTAACAAACTGAGCCATGCAGGTGCCCCAAAACTAATAATTAAAAAGGAACATAGCTAAGTGATAAGAGTTAGACACAGGCAGTATAGAAAAACCTTCATATATGTGACTGTACAGAACTATGGGAAATTTTCCATCTCATTTCCCTTCTCGGTTGGTTTTCTAATTCTTAGCTTTGTTTTGATTCTTTTAAAAATTGCATTGTTAAACTTAAATGTTAAGTAATTTAAATTAGAGTGGCCTGATATTTGGTCTGAAAAGATGGCTGGCCAAGGTTTCAGGAAGCCTGGGCTCTTGTCCTTACTTTCACTCTAAAAATTGGAAAATTCAGGGTGCCTGGGGGACTCATTTGGTTAAAAATTGGAAAATTCATTCGAAACACTTAACTTTTCTCAGTCCTACTTCTGTCACACCCATAAGAATGAGAGTTTTGGACTAAATAATTCCTGAGTTTCATTCATGTGCTAGGATTTGAAATGCAATGTATTCAAGACAGTTTATTTATGATAGGGAGAATTCAAGACTATTTCAAAGTTCTCTTTTAATTAGTTAGTATTTCTTAAGCATTGTATATGAAAATATGAAGGAGGCACAATGATTTCATGTGTATTATTTGGATTCCTTTCATAGAAAGCATTTAGACTCATTCAATCTTATTGGTTATCTTTTATACCTAAAGCCAATCTTATCTTTTTCTCATTTTAATAGTAAGTATCCTATTACCTTATCTCTTGACTATCAGAAAAATGCAAATATTTTAAGATATTGGATTTATTATACACAACAATATTCTGAAATAAAGGGACTCTAGGAATTCCAACAGTAAAGTGGTTAGAGCAATTTGAATTTTAATCTGCTTAACTCCCACCATATCATTTCCATTATAACCCTTTATCAACATTAGGATAAGACTTCATTCCTGAGTACAAACTTAAGGAGGATAATTCCAAATTCCTTAAATTAAAGCGTATCAGATGCTCTGCTGTTTTTGTAAATACTTTATGTTGGCTTGGGGCTTGAGAATAAATGTGTTATTTTTTTCTTTGTTTGCAAGGAAATAGATGCTTTTAAAACTTAAGTTCACGCACATGGAAGTACCAGTGAGGTTCTAGTTGCTTTTACTGCAATCAGTCTGTTGACAGCACAGCTCTTTTTTGTTGGACACTATTTTAATGACTTACATTATACTATTAAAAAATTGGTTGTTATTGACGCACATGGTTAAAGGACTCTTTATTTCATATTACAGAGCCTTGTCTCTCTGTATTTTTAAACTCCCATGGCAATACAGTAGCATGGTAGAACCACAGTAATAACCATATATCCTCCAAATCATTTATCATTCCAGAATTTCAAGAGCTATACATTCCGAGAAGCCCTCACACATTTAACTCCATCTTCACCAAACCCAATCCACTTTAGTGAGTGGGACTGATGGGCCTATGAGAAGACACAACAGTATGCAGTATAGTTGTCACTTGTGGATGTGACACCATGACAGTTAGCTCTAGAGGGAAAAAGCTGACTGATGGTGGTCTTTATAACAGATAATACATAAAATAAATAAAACCACTAATTTGGCCACCAAATGAACTTGAAAAGTTTTCATGTTGAAGAGATGAGATAAATAAATAGATCAATGTAAAGGTAAATGGGAGGAATGACTTAGTGGTTTAGTTGTGATTTTAACTAGTATTCCCACCTTTTTACTAAATATTTTTATGATCTTGGAAAACCCTTCTCAGTTCTTTATCAAGATGAAGATCGCCCAAGGTAAGAGACAGTAAAACCCACACTCAGACTGTGGTTGAGGGTAAGATACTCTTTGGCACAATGGTAACTACAACTCTGTTGGTTGACAGTGGAAATGAAATGCAGGCTGAGTATAGTCTTGTAGGCAGTCCTCAAGACAACTGACATTGTTCACAGAGCATACCACACATTCAGTCTTCATGGAAAGGAAGTAAGACTGTATGTTTTTGGTTACTTCTGGGCGTCTAGCACATAATATCAGCAACATACATCTGAACCTGATCAATTTTCCTAGGACAGAAATCAATTAATAATTTTGAGAAATTTAAAGGTCTCAGAATATGATGGGACTCATCTGAGGTTGTTCCAATTAAGCTAAGCATTTTTTTTCTTTCTTTTTTTTTAAATAGTTCTCAAAACTTGTAAGGAAAGCCAAGGTCTATTTTTCTTGACATAAAAGGATGACCACAAAGGAAGTCTGGTGTGAAAATAAGCCCAAACAGATTTCTCTTAGAAAACATCTGTTTCTTATATATCTGGGGTTTAATTGAGAAAAATGACATGTGTAGGTTAATGGCAACAAAGTGGAGTACATTATCACGTAACCAAAATTTATCCTGAAATGAGACTATAGAGTTTAAAAAATCAAAGATACAATAGAGTTTGAAATGTGCTGTTTGATATGGAGACAAAATGTTTCACATATCTTCTTTATTTAAAAACAACAGTCACTTTGTAGAAACCTTATTATCTTCAGCAGCAGCATAATGAAACTTAAAAGCACTCTTCTGTATGCACCGTTGTCCTAGGTATTTTGCACAAAGAGAGTGAACAAACATGGGAGCCCTTTGGCTGCCTAACACTTAAAATATTATTGTATGTACCAGGGCATATAGGTGATTCAGACAAAGTAATTAATATGAAACCAGTGTCTGTTGTGAATAAATGCTTGAATAGTAACATTCATATTGTGTCTAAGAAGAAAGGAAATTGTATAATCAAGTAGGATGCTGTGTTAGGGAGAGACTTGCATATCGAAAATGAGAACAAAACAAAATTTCTACCATGATGATAATTTAGGAACTGGCCAATTGTTCTAAATAATTTAATAATAACTATTATTATTATTACATTAGTAAGAATTATAAGCACTATTTTGGATAGAGGTGTATTTACTATGCTGTTTTAATTTCTTACGTTAAAACTTACTTCACACACATTTATCCTTTCTTGAATTAAGTGATTAAACACATTAAATGTAGAAAGATAGCCCAAGATGAAAATTGATTTAAATCATCTGTTATAAGAGAAGGGTAGAACACTGGGAATAATGTAAAACAGTTCAAAACCATAACCAACCCCTCCATCCAACACACACACACTTTTCTACTGGCTTTATTCAAAGGTAATGTATACACAGCAGGTATTTCTATCCTGGTTAGAAGATGGGAAAACTGAAGCA
This sequence comes from Meles meles, assembly GCF_922984935.1. Taxonomy (NCBI): domain Eukaryota; kingdom Metazoa; phylum Chordata; class Mammalia; order Carnivora; family Mustelidae; genus Meles; species Meles meles. The sequence goes on along the minus strand of NC_060079.1, from coordinate 15,452,745 downwards.
CAGATATTTAAATATTTTACTCAATAACAAAGGAAGTGATCCACATAAAGTGTAGAAGTTTTTCAGTCATTATCTTTAGGTCATGCTGCACTTTTAAATGTTTATCATTTATTGTTGAGGGCTTCTTAAATAGTACTGTGTATGGAGGGCTCATATTATTTGTTAGCATTTCCATAATAATTCTGTAATGTCACACAGAATTACTTTCTTCCAAAGTTTTAAACGATATCAAAGAAATCCAATGTGATAGAATTCTAAATATTTTTTAAATGACTGGTATGGTTACAAGTGTGAATCAAATTGGGAAATAAGCTGGCTTCTGTTTTTATTCATGTTGTGTACTCTCTGGACAGTTTTTATGATCTACACAGGCTAAACTAGAAATGTCTGGCATAGCTGCGTACAAAAGACAAACTCACAGTGAGGTCCAGAGCTAAAGGAAGTGTAGGCAGGAAATAGAGAGTCACTGAGTCATGTCATGGGAATGTATGGCTAGTGAGCTTTGATAACATTTAGCTAAACCACACTGTTGATTTTGGAAGATTTGTCGTGGGAACCCTAAGTAAAGTCCTTACCCTTTTGGGGTACATTTATTTTGAAGTTTCCTACTGTGTTTAAGTGGTTTAGGCTAGTTATTTCTTTCTCTGGTGTGGCGGCAAAGAAAACCTTGAAATGGTAACCTCTATAGAGTGTGTCACATAAGCTCTCGGTTTGGCAGTTGTCCGAAGTGGTCAACTAGTCACCCTTATTTTGCTAACTATAGGGGGAAAAAAAACCCAAGGCTTCCATTTCAATCAAAAAGCTATTTTGCTCAAGCCTGCAGTTCAATTTTACTGGGATTAGAATCCTATCAGCCAATCTTGTTGTCTACTATTCTATCTTCACCTCTTCTCTCTGTGGTAGTAGACAATGACCCAATGTAGAGCATCAAAAAATAAACTGCAAAAGCTAGCACAGAGTCCAGGAGAAATATAGCTGGAGAGTCTTAAACTCTAATGATTCTCTTTATAAGCCCTTTTCATGCCTTCTGACACTTGCTCAAGTCCCCATGGCCTTGGCTCCTGGTACATCTTTCTATTCTAGTGCCCATGCTGCCGTTAGACCCTGAACTTCCAAGTTCATTCATTCACTTCAGCAAATGTGTATGGGAAGCATACTAAATGCCGGGTACTGTTCTAGAGCTAGAAATTCAGCAGTAAAAACAAAATCTCTACCCTCCTTATACTTATGCTAGTGAGGTAAAAAAATAGTAAAGTTAAGTAAAATGTATAGTGTGCTGAATGACAGTGCACTGTGGGAAAGAAAGAAAAGAAAAGAAAAGGGCATAGAGAGTTAGCAAAAGTGGAGAGTTTGCAGTTCTGGGTTGGGTAACTGGTTAATGCTACACTGAAAAGGTGGCACTTGAATCAATATGGGAAGGAAGTATCTGCAGTGTTTGTAACACTAAGGACTAGCACTCTAGAAAGAAGTGAAGCTCTTTCTGCCCCAGATGTAAGGGGACCTTTGAGGTAAGCCATTAATCCTGGTAGTCTGATAATTCTGAGGAATACAGCATCCCCAAAGTAATTTTGTCTATTTGGGTTTAGCACTCTGTCTGCTGACGAACCCATACCAGCTCATTCAGGGTCTCAGGGGCAGGGATCCAGGTGGCACCAACTTGCTAATTCTCTTAGCCTCTTCTTCTGTTAAGCCCCACCCTCTGCCTGTGAATGTGGCCAGCCACTGGCGAGTTTCTGGGAATGTGCTAGAAACTAAGTTTTGGGGGCCCCCTAAGAAGATAAGAGACTGACTAAATCCTTGGTTTGGATTTTCTTGACTTCAACTTTTCTTTTTTTTTAATATGTTAGTAAATAGCTAACTTTTTAAAAACTAGTAAGGTCTAATTTTTTAGAGCAATTTTAGGTTTACAGAGAAATTAAGTAGAATGTACAGAGTTCCTAAGTCCTCCCCACACCCACCTACCACCCAGTTTCCCCTATTATTAACATCTTGCTTTAGTGTGGAACACTTGCTACAGTTGATGAAGCAATATTGATACATTATTATTAACTAAGGCTATCATTTGCATTAGGGTTCGCCCCTTTGTGTTCAGTTCTAGGGCTTTTGACAAATGCATAATCAACTTTACTGATTATGTGACATTGTATCTGTGTTCATTCTGGGACTTTGTGGGAGGGTGGGAGGAGTGTTAAGTGTGATGGATCAGCCCCCAGACAATAGCTCTCCTTCTTAAGGGGTTGTGTGGGTGTCTCAGAGTTGGTTCCACAGGGAGGTTTTGCTTGAGGTAATGGGCTGTGGTTCCTAACGGTCAGGTGATCATGGTAAGCTTTTTAGGTACCCCACCCCACCTACACACTAAATGCTGATATTCTTTGGGAGATCTGATCTGCTTATAAGTACCTATGTCCCTCAGGATCACAAAACTTCATTTAACAGGATACCTCAGAAAATGTATGCAGTAAGAGATGCTGTTCCTTTGGTGGGATATTTGAAGCAGTTTAGTAGAGTCAGCAGTGCACAGGGTGTAGTCAGTGTTTGACTGACCTTGAGCAAGTTAACCTTTTTGAGACTCAGCCTTCTCATTATAAAGAGGAATAATGATACCTAACTCAGCATCAATGAGACTCCATAAAGTACCGAGATAGAGTAGACATGCAATGAATGATAACTATAATATAGTACCCAAATCTCATCATTTCCCCACCTGAGGGAGTTTTTGCCTTCAGGTTCCTCTGAAAAATCTTAGTACAATGGTTTTTAAAAACTTTATTCCTCAGAAATCTAGAGCTCCTCTTTGCATTGTGTGAGATGTAATGGAGAGACAAAATGGGCTGGATTCCAAATCCCATTTTTTTAACTTACGTATTGGGGTAATTACAATGTATTGATAAGGCTTATAAGCCATTTTTCTGTGAGAAGTTGCTTTTAGGCAATGAACCTTTATTGTATCTTATAAAGTCTACAACATAGCAGTGTGGGGTTCTTTGCATAAGTTAGACTTTCCTCTTAAATTTCCAAGGTACAACTTTAGCATTGAACTACAACTAACAGATCACTGATTCATATATCATACACTTCATACTCTTTTGCTGACTCCTTTCATGGGATTTTAAAAAGCAAAGCCAATCAAAGCAAAACACAAAAATTTCTCCAGATTAGAGTATGTCCTTTTTAATAAGTTATTAGTATTTCTTCCAACAAATCCTCAGATCTTAGGCAATCAAATGACCAATGTTCCTGATTTCAAATTGATGTTTCCTAAGCTGACTCATCCTTCTCTCATTCATTTATTCAAAAATATGTGTTGAGCACCTACTATGGTGCCAGACACCAGGAATACAATGGAGGAATGTTTTTCCATTTTACATCTGGCATTTGTCCAAGGTCTGTTCTCTTATCACCAGTTGGGTTCAGCTTAGAACTTTAATTTTAATCTTTTACTCCCAACAGTCTGCCCATCTACTATTGCCAAAATCTCCAGAATGTTACAAGCATGTCACATGTCCAGGATGCATAGTTAATCTACCAGCATCCTCCAATGTATGACTTAAAATGATTTTCCCAGAGCAAAAGAGCATGTGAAATTCCATAAAATGAAACAAAAAGCACTAACTTTTGAAATAAGGCAAACTATTGTCATTAAAAATTATAATTAAAATCGTTATAATTTATACATCAGGTAAAATTATTTTCACAATTATTTAAAAATCATTTGAAAGTTTAAAATAGTATGTTTAATGGGCAATATTGTTATTTTATGTCGCTTCCATTCCTGGCTTAATACAAAGTTCCTTCTTAATGTTATTGATTCATTTGATTTTTTTTTTTCTCTTCAGCAATGTTCTGACCTCAAAAATTATTTTTATCCCCCAAATAGAAGGAATGTGATAGGTCACATTTTTAGTTTGATAATTTGCTGAGAATCCTCATATGAATAATGAAAACTAGCAAAGTAGGCAGAGTGAAGAAAAGAGAAGTTAAAGTGATTAGCCCCATGACCCATGGCTGTTTCTTGAGTTTTTAAAATGCGAAGTCACCATTGTTCTGATTAATAAAATTAGCACATTCAATTCTGGTCCTAGAAGAAGCTGAATAAGTAAATTACATGGTACTTTCAACTAACTTCTAATTCAAATACTTTAAAAAGAAAATGCCTGGTGGTGGGTATTAAGGAGGGCACGTATTGCATGGACCATTGGGTGTGGTGCATAAACAATGAATCTTGGAACACTGAAAAAATAAAATAAATTTTTTTTAAAACTTAAAAAAGAAAATGTAAAGGGAAGTTTTAATAAGGAAATTGTTTTCAGATGTCTACATTCAGCCTGTTTTTTTTTTTCCTCTATTGGTCTCAGTTGAAACACATAAAAGTAACATTTAATTCTCTAAATCATTAATTAGAAATTGGTCAGAGGAGGAAAATGAAAAATAATGTGATGTCTTCTCAACTTTTATTACAGGTAAGTGTACAAATGTCTGAATACTAAACCACTGAATTAATATGTAGTTTTGTTTACCAAGAGATAACTTTTAATAATACCCTGAAAGAATTATAGTGAATTGCCTTATTGAAGTTTAAAGAGAAAATAAGACAATAACAGTTAATTGACTACATAGGGATTATATAACTTATGTTTGTTTTCCTAAATTGAGACTTGATTTTTATTAGAAATTCTAATTAGTTGATTAATAATTGGTTAGAGGAAGAAAATGAACAATAAAATCTGATGATTTGAACTAGTTTATTAATAATGGGGGAAGGGATGTTAATGTATTTGAAAGATATTTAGAAGTTAGAATCAATTAGACAAAGAGAGATAGAGGAGGAGGAGTCATCAAGAATGGCCAGGAACCGGGGCGCCTGGGTGGCTCAGTGGATTAAGCCGCTGCCTTCGGCTCGGGTCATGATCTCAGGGTCCTGGGATCGAGCCCCTCATCGGGCTCTCTGCTCCACAGGGAGCCTGCTTCCTCCTCTCTCTCTGCCTGCCTCTCTGCCTACTTGTGATCTCTCTCTGTCAAATAAATAAAATCTTTAAAAAAAAAAAAAAAAAAAAAAAAAAAGAATGGCCAGGAACCTTCTCTCTAAATGGGAACACAGCAGGGAGACCAAGTCTGGTCAGAAAGCATGTATTCTATTTGAGATGTATTAAATGTGCTGGACTCAAGGGTTAGCCCAGTTAGATGATTGCTGGACAATTAAATATGAGTCTGAAATTCGTGTGGAGAATATTTTAAGGAAGCATGACCTAAATGCTTGAAATAAGTATTAACACAAATTCCCATGTGATTGTAGCATAAAGAGTGATTAATTCTGTGAGCCAATATCAAAGAAGACTACAGAGAGAAAACGGTATTTGAACTTAAAAGATAGGTAGGATTGCAGTAGATGGAAAGAAGGAAAGGATATTCCCGATTGAGGCAATATCACAAGCAAAGATTCAAACCTTGAAAACGTTTGACGTTATCAGGAAATGTCTGGCAGTAGAAAAAGCGAAGTATTCATGAAGAAAGATAGTGGAGATTGAAGTCCAAAAGGAAGATTACTGCCAAGTACTGGTAATCTTTTAATCTTATTCTAAAGAATTTTCATTCTGTTCTCTAGGGGTAATTGGGATGCTTTTGGAGGTTTTTGAGGAAGAAAGAACCAGATATCAGAAATGAGACATTGCAGACACAGCAATAATTGAGTTTGGTGGCTCAATTTATGTGGGATTGCTACAGAAGTACAAACCAAAGATAATAGTGACATTTTTACTTTGGAAGGCTAGGGTTAATGGAATTGCGGTTAATTAAAAAATAAAGCACAGGGGTGCCTGGGTGGTTCAGTGGTTAAGCGTCTGCCTTCGGCTCAGATCATGATCCCAGGGTCCTGGGATTGAGTCCCGCATCTGGCTCCCTGCTCAGCGGGAAGCCTGCTTCTCCCTCTCCCACTCCCCTTGCTTGTGTTCCCTCTCTCACTGTCTCTCTGTCAAATAAATAAATAAAATCTTTAAAAATAAATAAAGCACAAAGCAGGAACATGTCTAGGAGACACAACACTTCTAAGGTGGCAATAGGCCACTCAGGTACGCTCTGAAATGGTCTTAAAATAATGACTTGGGGGGGGCGCCTGGGTGGCTCAGCAGGTTAAGCCGCTGCCTTCGGCTCAGGTCATGATCCCAGGGTCCTGGGATCGAGTCCCGCATCAGGCTCTCTGCTCAGCAGAAAGCCTGCTTCCCTCTCTCTCTCTGCCTGCCTCTCTGTCTGCTTGTGATCTCTCTCTGTCAAATAAATTTAAAAAAAAAAATCTTAAAAAAAAATAATGACTTGGGTCATTATAGGAGGGAGTTTTGATAAAGAAGATGACTAAGCATAAAGCTTTAGGGTGTGTCTGTATTTAAAAGGTGGGCAGGACGCCTGGGTGGCTCAGTTGGTTAAACACCTGCCTTAGGCTCAGGTCGTGATCCCAGAGTCCTGGGATCGAGGCCTACATCAAGCTCCCAGCTCAGTGGTAAGTCTGCTTCTCCCTCTCCCTCTGCTTGCACTCTCTCACTCACTCTCTCCCCCAAATAAATAAAATCTTAAAAAAAAAAAACAAAACGAAAGAAAAAGCTGGGAGAGGAAGAGAGAGAAAGTCAGGGAGAGAAGTGACCATAGAGACAGCAGAAGACTCAGGAGAGGACAGTATCATAGAAGACAAGGAATAAGGCAAGGCTAAAGGAGAGAAGAAGGAAGATACCTAGATGCAGTCATGAGTGGCTAGAACCAAGAAGAGGCCTTTGGATTTGGCAAACAGAAGGACATGGCCAAGAGAGAGGTCACAGAGACAGTATTTTCAGCAGAGTGCTGGTGCTGGCAGCTGGATTACAAAAGATGCAGGGGTGAGTCTCAGATGAATAGCACATTATAGCAAGTATGAGGTTTGAGAAATTGTTTTAGTGAAAGAAAGTGGCTATGATGGGTGAAGGCAAGTGATTAATAGAAAGGAAAATCTTATATGCTAAAGAGGGTAACAGTATTACAACAGACCAAGGTTGTTGACATTTCTGAACAAGGAAGGCTTATAAAGGTACCCAAAATAAGAGCATCCTAGTGATATGAGCATACTAGCATCTCATGAAAGCCCTCACAAGATGCTTACCCTCACACCCCAGGGGCTTGAGAATTTCTCTACCCCTTTTAGAGCATTTACCCAAGATCAGCGTCCTGAAACTTGAATCTTTTTTTCCTCTTTTTATGGCTTATCTAAAATATACCCCCCCAAACACACACACCATTCTTTCCTTTCATTTATAAGGCATGTAGCCAAAGTAACTTTATAGATTTTTTTTAAACATTTGAATTATTTCCATGTATATATATGAGGTGATTGTTGTGGAAATTGGACTAACTAGAGCCCAGGAACTTCGAAAAAGCAAATTTATTGTATATAACAACAGAAACAAAATCAACAAGAACAACAACTATAGTTGACCCTTGAGCAATGCGGAAATTGGGGCACCGACCCCCCTGCCAAAGTTAAAAACCCATGTATAGCTTTCAACTCCCCCAAAACTTAGCTACTAATGGCCTACCATTGACCAGAAGCCTTACCAATGATGTAAACAGTCAATTAACACATATTTTGTACATTATATGTGTTCTACACTGTATTCTTATGATAAAGTAAGCTAGAGAAAAGAAAATGTTACTAGGAAAATCATAGGAAAGAAAATACATTTATAGTACTGTATTGTATTTATTTTAAAAATCTGCATATAAGTGGGCCTGCACAGTTCAGACTCCTGTTGTTCAAGACTCAACTGTACTACTATACCAACAGCAGCAACAGCTTTTAATATTTCCTTTTCCTCATCTTAGGCTAGTGCTGAGAGCTTCATATGGATTCTTTCACTGAATCCTCGCCACCCCTCAGTGAGGCGGTGGGACAATTAATGTCTACAATTTGCAGATGACAAAACCATGTTTAGGGAGATTCAGTTGCCTAGGATTACAGGGCTTGTTAGTGGTAAAAGAGTATGACAGAGACTTATACTCTATTTGTAATGGTCCCTGTTTTAATACATGGTTATTCCCACCTCGTGGTGAATTAAGAAAAATACCGTTGTTTGAATAAATCATTGCCCACAGAAGAAGTCCGTTTGTCGGTGTTACAACCGAGCAAGAAGCACTACAGATGTGGCAGAAATCTTCCAAGGTTGAAGACGAACTGCTTATCCTAGTTCAGTCATAAAAGGTCGTGGTGGAGGTACTGTTCCGAATGTTACTACTTTTCTTTCTGACAGACAAAAGATAGGCAGTATTAAAATGCAAGTGTGTGTTTGGGAGAGAGCTGGTGGGTGAGAGGAGTGGCATTGGTCAGGTGAAGTGATGCGTCAGTAAACAGAGTTGTGGAAGACATAAGGCATACAAATCATGTACCTGGAAATAATCATCGATAAGAAAAATGGAAAGAGTATTATTATGTAGGAAAGAAAGAATTAGAAACTTCCAACTAAGCAGATGCTGTCTTAATCCTTTTATGTTTGTTGCCTGGCAACCGTATTCATATTGCAAAGCCCATTCACCTTCTATTAGTGGCCCTAGAGATCACTTTTGGGGTCCTTGGGTTTAAATCACAAGAAATTATTCCAATCTTCTTTTTTCCCTAGGGCTGCTCTAGGTCAGGATTGATCTTAAAATGTGCATAAAATCACTGAGGAACTCTTTGATCATGATTTATAAGTAGGACAGTCAAGGGTCCATAATAAATGGTTTTCATCAGCAGCACTGTCAACTCTGTACTTTCCTCATTCTGCATTTTAATATTTCCAGTTCACCAAAATAGACCTGATAATGGATTCATCCTATTTTCACTACTCTAACTCTTATTTCCTTCTTGCATCTCTGCATGGACCTCCTTTTTCTGCCCTGCAGTAATTTGAAATTGAAAGGTTTGTGATATTTCAGCTGCTGGTAGTACCTTATGTTTGTATAGACATTCAAACAATTAAAAGTGATTGTATATTCATTACCTCATTTGACCTCATTTGAAGTGAATAATGGGCATTCTGTGCCCTCGGAAAACCAATTTCTGAGCTCTTTTTTAGGAAATTCTTGAGACTCAGCCATTTCTACAATACCCTCATACAGCATAAGAAATTTTCCGAGGAATGCTTTATATTCTATATTGTTCTTTCAAACCTTCAATCCTCACTTCTTTTCTAATGAATTTATGTCAGCAAAGCATTTTTTAAATGTGTGTTAGGACCAGATATTGTGGGTATGTTATACATATGGACATAATTTTCTAATTTCCTGGAGCACTTTTTGGAAGTCAGAAATATTTTAAAAGCAAACATGCTTTATTTTTTAAACTGGTTTCATTTGAAAACATTTTATAAGATCATGGATCATTTCACTTTTGTAATTAAAAATGCCTTTGAATTTCAGAAGAACTAAATAGTAGTAAAATTATTAGTCATCTGCTTATTTTTGACATTCATTAAACTTAAGGCAATCTAAATGTATTTCTACTAATTGCATTTGCACTTTACCAAGAAGGGGAAACTTTACCAAGTTTGGGGAAAATATTCTTAGGTTTAGTTTATAAATCTGTCAATAATAATTAATTTTAGATAATAGAGATGAGTTCTTTAGTATGTGAATTATTTTTAAAAAATTTTCTACCTAGGAGTACAGTTTTATTAAAAAGGGAATACATAGGTTGAGGTCTGGGAGCAAGTACACAGTTTCCATGCCTCTCCCCGTGGTATCAGGACGCCATCATCTTCCCAGAACATCAGTGGTAGTATGTGAGTTTGCCCATTCTCCACTTCCTATATTGGGGTAGTTTACTTAGTTTGCTTGTCTCCAATATCAGGTAGTCTTTAAGATTATGAATGGTAAACAGAGAGAAAGCCAGAGTTGGAAGAAAGTGTCTCCTTAAACTGATTTTTTGAGGTTTATGTGACCTAAGACTTTGCAATTGAACAAAAATTGAGATGTTGAAGTATTATCTTATGAGCCTACATGAGCTTTATTTCTCATTTTTCCTTCCCCAACTCTTACCCTACTCTTGCAAATGACTGCATCTCAACTAGCTATGAAATATTGAACTCACCATATTGGATTTTTTTTTTCAGTGATGTTATGTTTATGTAACTCAAAACAGTGATAATAACCTTTCTATAGGTTAATGTCTCATTTCATTTTCTTAAGTAAAATCATATACTTCATATAGAGCCATAATTTGTAGTTATTTGTAAACATTCTGAGTTATGGCCAAAGTAGATTATCAATTATTTTCCAGCCCTAATTTTCTCCTTTTTTCCCCCCGATTGCTCACTTATTTATTGGGCACAGGTATTCGATATATTTGTCATATTTTAATTTTAATTGTCTTCTGAAGCCACCTGGTCCGGACCAGACAGTCTTAGGAGATCTACAGCTATTCTAAATTTTCATCCATAAAATTCATTCCCCAAATTTTATTGTTATTAGAAATTCTCTAGGCAGTTCTGGTTGATTCTGTGACATCAGAGAGCCCTCCAACTAACTCCCAAGGACTTCACAACCTTGACTCACTTCTGGATCTTGTGACTGTCTTACCAGGGAAGAGCCATTGGGGCAGTTCCATATGGAAATGCATTCTGGAGTTTTTATCTAATCCTGATCCAGACCCTAATCAGGATGACATTCAAGGGTGTCCCTGAATCAATTGTGTATACTGTTTGGCCAGCTTTGGGGTTATCATTTTATTCCCTCCCATATGATTTATACTTCCTTCCCATCTGCTCAATTAAAAAAAAAAAACAACAACAAGAAGAAGAAAATTTAAAAATACAAACTAGTCTGAGAATTTTTGTCTGAAACCTTTCTTTGTTAGATTATGGCTGGACTTCAAACCTCAAACTGGATCCTACTTGCATTTTATCTATTTGTCTGGTGCCCCAAACAAAGGAATAATTAAAAATATGAAGGCTTCCTTAACCAAGTCTCCATAAACTTTCCACACTTATCACATTAAAAGATGCGTTTAAGTAAACTATTACTTTTATCTTTGATAATTAACAACATTTATTAAGTTTATTTAAAATTTCAACCAGTTGTATATTATTTTTTGTTGTATATTTTAGTTGTACATTAATAATTGTTTATTTGTATATTATAATACATAATATAATATATCATTTGTTTAGTTGCATATTAATAATCGTGAAAACCTAGAAGAAATTTTACATTTAGATTCATATCACTATAAGAAATTTTTAAAAATTAAAAATCTACATACAAATACTTATTTTGTTGTAGAAATATGTCTAGGTGATCAGTAAAATGCTTTTTATTAATGTCTTTTTACACTGGGATAAAATTAGGATAGGTAATTGGAATGGATTTCAAAAAGAAAAAGAAACACAAAAGAAAACTGTTGATGTTCCTTATATTTTATTATGAGAATTTTTAAATACATGAAAGGTTAGAGGGAAAACAATGAATCCTTATATACCAATTACCTAGCTTCCATAGTTACCAACTCATGCCAGTCTTGTTTAATCTGTACTCCCACCCACATCTCTCCTACTTATATTATTTCGAAGCAAATTCTAATCATTGTGTCAATCTGTCAGTAAATATTTTAGCATTTATCTCTAAACAAGTAAGGACTTTAAAAATAGCAAAGCATAACCACAAATCAGTCTTAGACCTAAAATTACTAATAATTTGTAGTATCATAAAATATCCAGTCAGTGCTTATATTTCAAATTCAAGTATTTTATTTGCTTTTTTAAAAATAAAGATCCAAATAAGGTCCATGCATTAGAACTGGTTATATGACTCTTAAGTCTCTGAATTTATAGGTTCTATCTTTCCCTTTCTCAGGTTTTTTTTTTTTTTTCCTTGCCAAATTATTTGTTGAAGAAATTGGGCTGTGTGTTCTGTAGAGTTCCATACAAATTGGATTTGGATGACTGCATTTACCATATTCCTTTGTTCTATTTCCTGTGAATCGATAGTTGAATCTAGAGGTTTAAATAGGCTGTGATTCAATATTTTTTGGTAAGACTGTCTCATAGATGACATTGTCATATTCTTGTTAGGAACCTAATATCTGTTTCTCTCTCTCTCTCTCTTTTTTTTTTTTTTTTTTTTTGTGATGTTAGCAGCAGGAGCTATCAGATGTCTAGCTCCATTATTTCATTAGAGATTGCAAATGGTAATGTACAGAATTAGTATATTCTAATCATTCTGTTTTTATTAACTTTTTCACATCTACTATTTGGTTTTGTTTTGGTACAATTCATATAGGAAAGGCAGGATTAATGCTTGGTTCTTTCTTTTTATTTACGACTTTCCAAAATAATGAATTTGTCCATCAACATCCCCCAGTGGTGAACTATTTGCTAAAGTTTTTAGGTCACTGAGAACTCATGGATTTAAACATACTTGATATGCTTTCATCTCCTGCTGTTAAGATGATCTTTTATCTCAATTCTTTCTGTCTTTGGTCAGTGGGAGCTTCCTGAGGTTGGCTTCTGGTTCATATGACATGACCCTAGTAATTTTTGATAGCTTCCTTGCTTTCAGATGTGACAAGACCCTTCAGCCTCATCATAAACATTTTCTGCTCTAGACCTGAATTCAGCTTTTTCCCCAAGGAGCTCTCTTTCCATTTACTCCAAATGGAAGTTGGAAATCACAGTTTGAATTCTCAGTGCTAGTAAGCGAGGTCATTGTGTCTAAGCCTTTTCAGTGGCTAGATAAAAGAAATACAGATGAGTGTGTAAATGTATTTTTAAGATAAAATAATTATGAGTTCATATTCACAATTCCAACTTAAATTCAGTACTACAGTGTTTGTATATCCCTACTTTGATTTTATATTTGTGTTCTCCTTTCCCGCAGCAAGAATCCGGGTTCTCAGAAAACAGTAGAATAGTAGAATATCCTAAAACTACTCATTTGTTTTGTTCCAAAACATAGACCATAAAAGTTTCACAATGAGAATAACAGTACCACTACTACTAAGTACTGGAAACAGTTAATATTCATTTTTATAAATCACTGCAAGTAGTTTCTCTCTGTATAGTTACATTACCAACTGGTTAAACATTTATTTTCATTTAGTTCATTTCATTTCTTCATTTGAAGGGATTTCTTTTTAAAATCTTGAAACTATTCTGTAATTCTGTGTTTCTAAGCTGGAACATGTAATATAAGAGAGTCTTAGCTTCTATCCCTATTCCTTCTCCTCGGTTTCCTTTTTTTTTTTTTTTTTTTAAGATTTTATTTATTTATTTGACAGACAGAGATCACAAGTAGGCAGAGGCCAGGCAGAGAGAGAGGAGGAAGCAGGCTCCCTGCTGAGCAGAGAACCTGATATGGGGCTAGATTTCAGGACCCTGGGATCATGACCTGAGCCGAAGGCAGAGGATTTAACCCACTAAGCCACCCAGGCACCCGGTCTCTGTTTCCTTTTTTAATAGTTAATCATTTAAAACAAATTATAGACTATACTTACATTGTTGGCTTAAAATTATGTATGTATTTATAATATATATGTATACATATATGTGAATCTTAATGTATCTTCATCCTAATTTTTTAAAAAAATCCTTTAGTTTCATTTTAGTGTATGTTTATGGGGAAATCACCCATGGATAGAGTGCCTGAGGCCAAGCCAGATCCTTTCAAGAAATAGCTCAGTTGCCTGAGTTTTGAGTAGGTATAGGTGCCTCCTATACCTTTGAACCAGTAAAGAGCCAAAGATATTCTAAAGTCTAGACAGTTTCACATTCCTCTTAACTTGACTAGGACTAAATGGGACCCCACAGCCATGGAGAAATCACAGAATGAATCATAATTTGTCTACACATATTCCTTCCAATGTTAGACCTGCTCTTCACTTAAAAGAGTCCCAGGTCCCATTCTCACATACACAAGATTCTGCACCATCCTAAGTGGATTGGGGAGCTGAATAGCTGAGGGCACTTCCTTGCTGCATCTTTGCTGCATGGGGGATTGTTGCATGTTTTCGTTTTTGGTATTGAGCAATAAAGCTGCACTAAGTTACATAGCAGCATCTGTGTATACTGGTATTTCCTAACTGGTCATTTTGCTCCAGGCCCTCTGTCCCCTTATAGGACGACTGACAATGTTTCAAGACATCTTGGTAGTTCCAAGTCACAGCTGGGGTAGGGTGGAGAAGATACTACTGGCATCCAGTTGGTAGAGACCATGGATGCTGCTAAATATGCATAGGGCAGCTCCATACACCACCATCCCCATATGACAATGAATTTTCCAGCCCTACATGTCAATAGTGTTAATACTGAGAAATTCTGGCATATGTTTTTCTTTTTTATAGTTGAATTTTGGAAAAATAATTATAAACCGATGATAAGCTCTAAATAAAAAGACTTGTTATGAAAAGTAAATTTAAAAAACTGGGTAAATCCACACTCTTGGAGAGATTACATATAGAAAAGAAAGGCACCATATGTTTTATAATTTGATGAAAAGCAAGGTGAGTATACTATGTAATTTCATTTTCTGGGATTTTATTTCAGAAATGGGTTCATATGCATACATATCGTATCTTCCTCCAAATAATTTGCTTTATATAAAGAATTTATAATGAAAGAATATTCTTTCTGTATCATTAACTTTATTTCCTTCTTTAGCTATCTAGAAAATAGTAAATTTAGGTTAGAAGTGTCTATACTGCTGCTTGGTTTATTTATACTGAAAAGATTTGTGTTTGTTTTGAAAGGATCCTTGAACATTTCTCAGGAAGGTCACTTTGTTTTGCTTTAAAAAATGAAAATATGTTTGTCTGCAGTGCAGATAGGCATAAACTCAGTTGGTCACATGGCTTTTTTTCCCCAAGGAACCAAAAAAAGCAGGGAGCCTAATGTGACTGAATGGTGAATGTATCCACTCTGGTAATCAATTACTTCTGAAACACAGCCAAGCACATGGTATATTTTAGAATGGAAGAGCCCTCTGAGGGAGTATTAAGTATGCCTTTCCATTCTGAAGTAGAACTTGCTTTGTGAATCCAGCAAATAAAAAAGAATTGGGAGTTTATTTATATTGATCTGTGTGCTTGGAAGCTAAGGATGAAATATTGTGATTCAGCCACCTCTGTAATGCATTCACAGGAATCGGGCGCTGCTGCTCTGCACGACCGGGTTTCTGTTTTTGCAAAAAGATCTTTGTAGCACATGCCTACAAGCAGATCTCTTCCTCTTTCTGTATGACTAGATGGTGTAAGTTCTTTCATAGTCTTTGTCGTTTCCTATCAGAAATAACGAACACATTTGGTTAAAAATCTTACACATATTTTAAGATCATCCTAACAGTGACTCTGTAAAAACAGTACAGCCAGTGTCTTATGAACATAATCTCCCCTCATCCCCACCTTTCTGGGAATAGATTCGTTGGGATTTTTGCAGTTGAATGACTAGGGCCTTACTTCTGTCCCTATCATTAGCTCATTATATAAGATTAGATTAATCTTAAGCCAAATGTCTGATTTCCTCTTACATAAAGTGGAATAATAATGCATGCTTTTGCTGTTTTACAGATTGTTGTGTGCACCAACACCTTTATTAAATTTCCCTGTCCCCTCTGCTCTAATATTACCTGTTTGTCCATGTGTCTTTTCATGTACACAGTGTCTTTGGAAGTACTTGGCAAACAGTTTTTCTTAAATATCTGTTTAATGAAATATGTTATTTCTGTTTCATAATTCCTACCAATAATCATGGTTAGGGGGATTCTATGTGAACTAGGAGTTCAGTCTTTCAATAAGCCAAAATGTTGAAACATCTCTAAAAGGTCCAAAGACAGAGAAACTATGATACTTCAACTTTGATTCTTAAAATTATTGTTCATTTATTATTGGTGAGAGGGGTCATATAATATTGGTTAAAAAATGGGCCTTGGAATCAGGCAATCCTGGGTTTAATCCAGGTTCTGAAACTTATTTGTGACAATGTACAAGTCTCTTGAACTATATAAACTCCAGTTTTATATTTGGTAAGAGAGGAATAGTAATAATGTATTCCTTATAGTATTATTCTGAGGGTTAAATGAGGGTAATTTATGGAAAGTGCTTAGCACAATGTCTGACATATAGTATATATATTAGAGTATGCTAGGCTATACTAACAGATAGATGCCCCAAATAAATAATGACTCGACATGTTAGTTTGAGGCATATATTTTTGGTTAGCAGGTCGCTCATCTGCAAGATTAGAAAAGGAAGAGTAGACAAGGACTTGGCCAGGAAATTGTCATATCACTTCTGCTCTTACTCCATTGGTAAGAATTACTCATATAGAGAAGAAAGAACAGATGGTTGCTAAGCATTACAAGGAGAGTCAAGGATTAATCGAATGGAAGAAGCAGCAGTAAGAGATCAAAGATAAAGATAAAAATGTTTCTCATGCCTGTAGAGATATCAGTGTCATTAGTATAAATTAGGCACAAAGGAAGGTAAGTAGGATTGAAAGAGAGAATTTTGAATTGTGATTTGGAGTACTGAATTAGATGTCCAGAAGCAAATCCTCTTGAGAGTCTTTTAGGAATTTGGAGATGCAGGATTACAGCTGGAGTGAAGAGTGCAGTGTGATAGTTTCTTTGGGAGTCATTCACATTGAACCAATGGTTATATTCCTGTAACTTAATACAGTTGCTGAAAAGATGTTGCACCATTTTAACTTCCCTTATTTCTGGCACTCTTGCCACTATTTTGCATAGGAGCAAAAAGTCTCATGACTTACTAGAATTTTCCAAAAAATGACTAGGATGTAAAAACCTTAATGACCATCCCCTTGAACATCAGTTCAGAATCAGCCTTAAATCATTCCCAGAGATTAAGGAGATGAAAAATTCAGACATAGTATCAAAAATATTTGCCATTGGGGTGCCTGGGTGGCTCAGTGGATTAAGCCCCTGCCTTTGGCTCAGGTCATGATCTCAGGGTCCTGGGATCGAGCCCCACATTGGGCTCTCTGCTGGCGGAGAAACTGTTTCCCCTTCTCTCTCTGCCTGCCTCTCTGCCTACTTGTTATCTCTGTCAAATAAATAAATAAAATCTTTTTAAAAATTTGTCATCTATAAAGTGGGGATAATAAAAGCATCTACCTTATTAGTTGTTGTGAAGATTAAAATAAATGGCACAGGAGTGCCTGGGGGGCTCATTCGGTTAAGTGTCTGACTCTTGTTTGATCTCAGGGTCATGAGATCGAGTTTTGATCTCAGGGTCATGGGATTGAGCCCAGTGTCGGGATCTGTGCTTAGTGAGGAGTCTGCTTGGGTTTCTCTCTCCCTCTCCTCTTGCTCCTCCCCACCCCATGCATGCTCGCTCGCTCTCTCTCTCTCTCTCAAATAAATCAGTAAATCTTAAAGAAAAAAAATAGATATTACAGGTAAAGTGACTAAGTGCTTAGATATTGTAAGTTCTTCTATCCTACTTATCTACCTGCAGATGGTTCTCTTTATTATTACTATACCCTTAGCCTGAATAACAACCCAAAACATCCCCTGCGTCAGTTTTAATAAGTGTCCTCATTTTACCTTGAGAAGAGTGTCCTTGTGACTCTTAAATTAAACATTAACTCCTGATATGGGTCCTTCCAGCTTTCTGCAGAAGAGCAAACGTTCTGGAGATTTCTCTTCTGCTTAGGGTATTCATGGAAAATAAAAAGATCTGCTACCCAATCATACACTAGTTTTATCCTTAGGAAAATTGTTACTTTTGTTCTTGCTATTATGTAGCTCAGGAGTCAAGAAGAAATGCCAAGTATGTGTTTCTCTTTTGGATTTTCTTAAATTTGTATTTAGGACTTTAAAAGACTTTTGAGTTCCCAGAAGCCTTTGGTTCCTAGAGTATTTTACATTTATGCCACATTTTCTTCTTTGAAAGCAATTTAGAAATACCAGCTAATGGTATAATACCATGCTACTTATCTAGGTTAGTTGGCTTGTTTTTTTGTTGGATTTTTGTTTATAGTTACTCTTTCACAGAGATATTTTCATTTAACTTCTATCCAGCCTTTAAAATTTTATATGATGTTAGTATGCAAGTACATTAAAACTAGGTGAGCTATAATAAAGTATAAATAAATAGTAAGTACATCCATTTTGTGGGTAATGTGGAGGCTCTAAGTCTGAAAATGTTTTATTTGCTTGCTAGGAGTATGGGGGGATGTTATAGTTATACTTTATTCTCATTTTTTTCCTTAGTGACAACTGTATTAACTTAACAACTAATAGGAAACTGGTTATGGCCTTGCCACATCATATACTTCCATAGTTCCTTAGGAATGTTAATATATCATATATAGAGTCATTGCAAATTTTTTTTTTTTCTCAGCTAAGCTGGAACACATCTGTGGTGTAGCACATGTCATTTCTTCAGGGAGGCCATTTTGTCTGTTGCAAGCCTGATGCTCTAAGTTCCATCTTGAATGCAATGGGAACCTATTGTGGGGAGGAATGTTATCTGACGTATACATATTTTGAGATTATTTGGGGATGAATGATAGGAATATATCATATATATATTCCTATATATATGTAGGAATGATAGGAATACAAAAATGGAAGCAGGAGGAGGCTGCAACTGATCATGGTGAGTGGTAGAGATGAGGAAAATAGAAGGGAAAGCTATAGAAATACAGGATAGAAGAGGAAACCTGAAGACATTAGGGAAAGTAGAGTTGACAAGACTTGACAATGCATTGGATATATGGAATGAGAGAAAGAGAGGAATCAAAGATAAATCCCTAATTTTTGGCTTGAGGTTATGCTTTTACAGAAGTGGGGAAGATCCAAGGTTTAAGTGACTACCTATAATCTGACTTCCCTGCTGCACTGGGAGCTTCTCGCAGGCTGGTCCCATCACATCTAAGGTGGTATTTAGCACATAGTGGACATTCAGCACATTTTTTTTTAAATGAATAAAGAAATACGTGGTTATCATTATGCAAAAGTAGAGTAAGACAAGCATAGAGCTCCAGTAATTCAGTTATGGCTCTAAGGGCATTGTGGCATGATAACAGATTTTCTTCCAACTGTGAGCCTTTGTGTTATTGTTGACCCAAAATAAGTTTTGGAGGGGCACATATATAAAAATATTCGACTTGAATGAGTGAGAATATTTTGTGCTTCATTTGACATCTTACTGCTTTAACCATCTTTTTTTTAAAAAATTATTATTGAAATATTCATATACAGACAAAACTATAGAGACTAGTATAATGAAACCCCACTGCTATCCATCCCACTGCTTCAGTAACTACCAGTGAACTAGTTTTGTTTCATCAATATTCTCTTCCAGCCCCTTATCAGCTTATTTTTGAAATAAATTCCAGACATCACACCACTTGATGGGCATGTATTTCAGTAACAATTGACCTTCTAATACTTTATCATTAAGAAAGAAGAAGGAGCTCATCCATTTCTGGTCAGTATGAGTGGAAAGACACCAGGGCTAAGGCAGCATTCAAATAGATCTTTAAAGAATAGTGAAGTTTTTAGGGTGGAATGCATTTCTGTGAGAGTAACATACATACAGTTCAGAGGGAAATAAAACAGAATACATGGACAGGGAAATGGGTGATGGAGCAGATCAGGCAGCATGCAGGTTTGTGAGAGAAGAGTGGGTAGTAGGCTGGAAAGTATTAATAGAAAGAGAAATAACATTCACGTTTATTTCTTCCTTATTGTGGTTGTGTTTCTAATACAAAGAAAACTTAGAGAAAATCATATTGTTTCATCTTATGGCAAAGTAAATTACATGGAGATTGCTGCTAATTAAACTAATGACTTTGACAGAAGGTGGACATGTGATGTTGTCTAAGTGATATATTTATTTCTGGTTCCACTGGCCATTCTACAAGATATATCTATTCCAGGTTTTAAATTTTATATAAACATGTGTATCATGACAAGCAGAAGCAAAGAAAAACCAATATTACACATTTAAATATTTCATCTCAATCTTGAGTAGTCTGTAAAAATCATCCTAATCTAAAAAACTTAAACCATAACCTAACTTTATAAAAACCCCTGATAAGCAAGAGTATTGTTACAAACCAATAAGTATAAATGAAACTTAAGATTCCTAGTAGGCAAAAATTCCCCAAGAGTCTTGTACTACTATAGAAAAGACAAAAATCTGAAATAAAACTTAGTTGAGGGGTGTCTGGGTGACTTCGGCGGCTAAGCATCCCACTCTTGGTTTTGGCTCAGGTCCTGATCTCATGGGTCCTGAGGTTAAGCCCCGCTAAGGTTCTGTGCTCAGTGGGGCGTCCCCTTGAATATTCTCTCCCTCTGTCTCTCCCCACAACAGCATGCTCTCTCTTTCTCAAATAAATAAATAAATCTTAAAAAAAAAAGTAGTTCCAATTTCAGGGTCCTCACTGAGGGACCTTTAATTTCACTGAGTCTGGGTTTCCTCATTTGTAAAATGTGAGAATAATAATGCCTGTCTCATGTGGTTGATGGGAATTGAATGAGAAAACCTATTACTGGCGCTTAACACTCTCCAGCACTGAGCAGGTCCTCAATATATCCTTTATTTCCTCTCCTCTATGGGTTTACAAGAGATGTAAGTCACAGGACTTTTTTTTTTCAATTTTAAAATCAGTGCTTTGGATCAGACTTATTGACATATAATTAACATACAATAAACTGCACATATTTATAGTGTACAATTTGATAAACCTTAACATATGTATAAACCCAGGACACCCTCACTATAACCAAGACAATGACCATATCCATCCCAAAATTTTCCCACATACCTTGATAATTTCTCCTTCATTACTATCACCCTCATGAAACGTCTGACCTGCTTTCTGTCATAGTAGCTAATTTGAATTTTTTAGAATTTTACAAATATGGAATTATTCAATATGTGCTCTTTTTTTCTGGTTTCTGTCCCTCAGCCTGATTGTTTTGAGATTCATCATCTTTGCTACATACATTGATAGTTCATTCCTTTTATTGCTGAGAGCATGCTATTGTGTGTCTATCACACATATTTACATTTTTAAGCAGGCTTCAGATTGTCAGGATTTCAGATTAGATAAATAGTTTTAAAGTATGGAACTGGCAATTTTAATTTTGTGCAAAAAAGATATTGCTCTTTTCTGTTTGCCATTTTTTTAGTTGATTCTGCATGAGGCTTTAGAAATCTAGAAAAAAAAACATGTTAATGATTTTTATTTTTTAATTTGGGATAGTAAATGCTCTATTGGAGAAAGAGCAATGGGTTGTTTTTAAAAATAAAAGTGATACATTGTCAGTTTTAAAAACTTAGGAAATACAGAAAAGCACAAAGAAGGAACTACAATATCATCCTAATCCCATGACTCAGAAACAATCTTCATTAATACTGTTGACCTTTAGCCCATAAATCCCTTGACAGATAAATAGATAGACAGGAAAAAAATAATTTTACAAAAACACATTTGGGACTTCTACTTTCAGCTAAGATAGAATAATGGGAGCTGGATATACCCTCCACTTTAAATAACACACACACAAAAAAATAGATGCAATATATAAAAGAGTGTTTTTCAGATATCGGACATCTGGCAGTATAGGACAGTGAACCTAGAAAAGGGGAAATCAACAAGTTGAGCCTGACAGTTGTTCCAGCTTACTTCCTGAGAAAACTTTCTAAGCTGCAGCGCAGGGAGGGGGAATCCAGGCAGATCCTGATGTTCTCCCTGATTTGAGGAGACTGTGTTGGGCCACAGGAAAACCAGGGCAGTTAGAATCCAACAGAGAGCACTTGAGGAAGAGCCCTGAGTGGGGCAGGGGTGGCTCTAGAGGATTTCCCAAGCCTTAAATCTGCACCCGAGTACTGATTAGCACATGCTGGTGAAGAAATTACCCAAGTCCAGGGAAAGAAACACCAGAAATTATCAGAGGTAACAATCCCAGAGTTTACCCAGGGCTGAGAATATTTTTTGTTCTCTTCACCCACCGTTAAAAAAATCTTTGCAATTCACAGGACATTGGGTAGTGTCCTCAAAAGAAATTGCTTAAATAATTGGGAAAAATGAGCCCAAGAATAAAGGCTGCTCTGATTTCACATAAGAAAGCTTAAAAGCAAGCTTTGGAAGGATTAAATTGTTTCCAACCAACCTAACCACATCCCAGAACAAAGTTAAAGAATATAAGAATTTAAAAATATTCAGCGCTCAAGAGGGAAAAACTCATGAAAACTGACATTCAATTAAAAATTACCAGGAATGCAAAGAAGCAGGCAAATATGACCCATAATGAGGAGAAGGATTAATTAATAGAAACAGGCCCAGAAATGCTACGGATAGAATTCTTAGAAAGCACATTAAAACATCTCCTATTATCACATTGCATAATGTTCAAGAACCTAGAAGATAAAGCATGTTAAGTAGAGACATGAAAGATACAAAATGATATCCAAAATGAACTGTTAGTAATGAATGAGGTTAAAAAAAAATGCACTGCATAAGACTTATAGTAGTTGAGACACTGTAGAGGAAAAGATTGGTGAGTGAAAGTGAAGACATAAAAACCATCCAAAATGAAACACACAGAGAAAAAAGAGTTTGGGGGAAAGAAAAAGCATGCCTCACCAGAGAAGATATCCAGATGGTAAATAAACATGAAAAGATGCTACACATCATACTTCACCAAGAAAATGCAAATGAAAACAGCAGTGAGATACCATTACACACCTACTGGAATGGTCAAAATCCAGAACACTGACACAGCAAATGATGGTGAGGATGTGGAGCAACAGAAACTCTCACTCACTGTGGGGAATGCAAAATGGTACAGCCACTTTGGAAGTTTCTTACAATATTAATCATACTTTTACCTTATGATCCAGCAATTATGCTTCTTGGTATTTATCCAAAAGAGCTGAAAACTCATGGCACTCAAACCTACATGTGAATATTTAAAACATTTATTTATAATGTTTATATTATTCATAATTATTATTTTTATATTGTAATTTATATTATTCATAATTATCAAAACTTGGAAACAACCAAGCTGTACTTCAGTAGCTAGTAAAAATAGAGTAATAGATAAACTGTGATATGTCTAGACAGTGGAATATTATTCAGTGTTGAAAGATATGAGCTATTGAGCCATGAAAAAACTGGGAGAAAATTGAATGCATATTTCTAGGTGAAAGAAGACAATCTGCAACAGCTGCATGCTCCTTCACTGCAACTATATGACATTCTGGAAAAGGCAAAACTTGGAGGCAATGAAAGATCAGTGTTACCAGAAGTCAGAGGGGAGAGATGAATAGTCAGAGAACTTAGGATTTTCAGGGCAGTTTAACTCTAAATTAGTAGTTATGCATCACAGATTGGTCTAAACCCATGGGATGTATAATACCAGGAGAAAACTATGGACTTTAGGTAATAACAATATGTCAGTGTAGGTTCATCAGTTTTAATGATTGTACCAATTCAGTGGGTGATGTCGAACGTGGGAAAGATTGTGTGTGTGTGTGTGTGTGTGTGTGTGTGTGTGTGTGTGTGTACAGAGGGGTATATGAGAACTCTCTCCATACCTTATACTTAGTTTTGATGTAAATTTTAAAATTTTAAATTTTTTTAATTTTCACATTTTAAAAAATACAATTTAGGGGCGCCTGGGTGGCTCAGTCCTTAAGCGTCTGCCTTCAACCCTTCAGCTCACATCATGATTCCAGGATCCTGGGATCAAGCCCTGCATTGAGCCTTGCATTGGACTCCCTGCTTGGTGGGAAGCCTGCTTCTCCCTCTCCCCCTCCCCCTGCTTGTGTTCCCTCTCTCTCTCTCTCTCTCTCTGTCAAATAAATAAATAAAATCTTAAAAAAAAGATTAAAAAATACAATCTATTTTTTTTTAAATCAGTTGGCTTTGGGATAACTTCAAGCAGCCACATATATTAGAGTTCTCAAAGGAAAAAGAGGAAAGAGGAAAAAAATATTTGAAGAAATAATGGCCCAGTTCTAAATTTGACAAAAACTTCAAGCCAACAGAACCAGAATCTTCAATGAACTCCAAGCATAAGAAATTGAAAACTAAGGCACATCATAATGAAATTACTTAAAGCAAATGCTAAAGAGATAATCTTAAAAGCTGCCAGAGGAAAAGAAAAAGACACATTCCATACAGAGGAACAAAGATAAGAATGAGCTCAGATTTCTGTTTGAAAATAATGCAAGCCAGTGGAGCACTGTTTAAATACTGAAAGAAAAACAGTCAAATTAGAATTCTATACCCAGAAAAAATATCTTTCAAATAAAGGTAAAATAGTGACTGTGTTATGCATTAAAAAAATCAAAGTATTCATCACCAGCAGACCTGCACTACATAAAGTATTAAAGAAAGTCCACCAAGCTAAAAGAAAATGATCCTGAATGGAACTCTGGATCTACACAAAGGAACTAAGAGTGCTGGAAATTATAAATAGGTGGGTAAATGCAAACGAAAATGTTTTTGATCTCTTTAAAAACAATTGAGTGTAAAGAAAATTCAACAACAATGTATTTGAAGATTTGTAGCAGAAACAAAGGTAAGACATCTGAAAATAATAGTCCAAAAGAGAGGGATAATGGAAGTATACTCTTGTAAGTTTTATGTACTACACAAAGTGGCATACTGTTACTTGAAGTAGACTGATAAGTCAAAGATGAAAACTGTAAACCCTAGAGGAAGAACTAAAAGTGCAATCAAGATAACAACAATAAAAAAATCCCCAAGGAGTTACAGTTTATAAACCAACTAAGGAGATAAAATGCCACCATTTAAATAAAGTAATGCAAAAGAAGGCAGACCAAGAGGCAAAGGCAATTCAATAAAGAAAAGATAGTCTTTTCAGCAAATGGTACTGAAACAATTAGATGTCCCTATGCAAAAAACGAATCTTTGTCTGTACCTCTCAGCACACACAATAATTATCTCAGAAGGGATTATAGACAAATGGAAAATCTAAAACTATAAAACTTATAGAATAAAACACAGGAGACATCTTTATGACCTTGGTTTAGGCAAAGATTTCTTAGATATGACACCAAAAGTAATCCATAAAAAAAATTGGTAAGTTGGAGATTTTCCGCTTTAAGAACTTATGCCCTTCAGAAGACTCACTAAAAGAATGAAGAGGTAAACCATAGACTGGAAGAAAATTTTCACAAATCATTTATCTGATAAAGGACTTGTATCTACAATATATAAGGAACTCTAAAAATGCAATAATGAGAACTCAACCTTATAAAAATGGACAAATAAGGGGCACCTGGGTGGCTCAGTTGATTAAGCGTCTGCCTTCAGCTCAGGTCATGATCTCAAGGTCCTTGGATCAAGCCCTGCATAGGGCTTCCTGCTCAGCAGGGAGTCTGCTTCTCCCTCTCCCTCTGCCACTTCTGCTGTGCTCTCTCTCTCTTTTGAATAAATAAATTAAATATTGTTTTAAATATACAAATAATTTGAAATGGCAAATAAGCACATGGAAACAAGACTCCACATCATTATTAGGGAAATGCAGATTAAAACCACAAAAAATTAAAACCATTAGAATAGCTAAAATTAAAGAGACCGACCATGCCACATGTTGGCAAGGATGTAGAGTGACTGTGGAGTGGAGTGACTGGAGCTCTTCTGTCATGGTTTGGGTAAAGTGTAAAATGGTACAATACTTTGGAAAACAGCTTGACAGTTCTTAAAAAGTTAAATACATGCCTATCATATGATCCCATCATTCCGCTTCCATGAGGAAAAAAAGAAAATTCCAGTAAGATGAATTATAAATGAATATTCATAGCAACTTTATTTGTAGTAGCCCAAAACTGGAAACTACCTAAGTGTCCATGATGGACAAATGGATAAACAAATTGTGATATCTCTTTATAATGGAATGAATCGCCAAAAATAAAAACAAACAAACTCTTGATACATAAACAATATGAATGAATTTCAAATGCATTATACTAAGTGAAAGAAACCAGAAAAAATAGATCCTGCATGATTCCATTTATATAAAATTCTTAAGACTACAGACTAATCTGCAGTGAGAGAAGGCCAATCATAGGTTGTCTGGGGACTGGAGGTGGGAGACGAGAAAGGGTGTGAGAGGTGATTTCAAAGGAGCGCAAAGTAAGTTTTAGAAGGCAGATATGTTAATTGGTTGTGATGATGGCTTCATGGATATTGCACATTGTCACAATTTATCCAAGTATACACTGAATTACATCTGTGCCATTTATTCTATATCACACCTCAACAAAGCTTAAAAATGAAAAAGTCACAAGATTAAGATTAAGAATAATAATAGTGAATATTATTATATTAATGATATAATAATAATATATAACCATAATAATATACATTTTAAAATAATAATAACAATAATAAACATGTTGTGTGAGTTGTTCCTGGGCTTAGAGGAACCCTTCCAAGGGATTTAAGACCATCTGAAATTCTTGGGTCATTTATCAGGAGAAAGGTGGGCCTTTTGTAATTCAGCTACCCAGAGGAATTCTCTGTGTATGTGTAATTTTTTCTTCAACAGATGTTGCCTTTTTCTAATTCACAGAAAAGTTCCATTTGTGGTAGCAATGGCTTTGCCAAATCTATCTAAAAATCATCATCATAATTTTTTTATATTTCAATTTTATTTGATGGTAAGAAAATGAATCCTGTGAGACTAGCAGAGTTGCTAAACTTAAAAGTTTCTGTACACGTGAGAAAGCAGATCATAAAGATTCCTTAAAGTTAACAGAAAATATGAAAACCACTACGTGATCAGGTTTGTTATGCTTTTGTAAACTACATATTTCAATTTTAAATAATACCTGTTAACACTTGTTATAAGAGATAAGGAAATCAGCACATTTGTACCTCACCTTATATGCCATTCCCACTTTTTGAGTTACGTTTTTATATTATTATTTTGACACTGCCAGAATAAAAACCTAATTGCATGAATTTTAATTATAAAACTAAAATTGTGTAAAACTGTGTAAATACCTTGATTCTGTATTGAAGTAGATTCAATGTTCACTACCTGCCCTTCTCTCATGATTTCTCCATCTCTAATAATTTTTCACTTCTATCTTCCTCTTGGTAGTCTTTGTTAACAATTTGTATTTTTCAAGCAGGTCCATCAGATGTTACTTGAACTCTTGCAATCCCATCTGTCATTTTTATACTTATAGAACAAGTTGATCAAGCATATGCTTTTGGAGTCACATTTTACTGTCCTAAGATCTCTGTAAACAGATGATCGCTACTTTCTGGCTTGAGTGTTTCCATCCAGATAGCTATATAATTCATGCAAGGGCCAATATCAGTCAGTTCACTGGCACGTGACATTGCAGATTTTCTGGAGCCCAGTGTGTCCCATCAAGCAAAAAACTTAAGTTGTTCTTTTATTTCAGGAAACTTTTCTGCTACGGTTTGAATACTCTTTGGGTCCTTACCATTGTTCTCTTCTCCAGAACACCAATTCTATGTATGTTAGACTTTTCTTTTTCTTTCATATTTATCCCAGTACTCTTGACACAGTCATTTGCCACCTCATCAGATTCTTCAAGCCTAAGTGTGGCTGTGTTTTCTGCCTAACCTTGTCGTCTAGTTTTGTTGCATCAGATGTAACTTTCATTCAACATTATTCTGTTCCTCCTCTATTTCAGTCTTGGGCCTTTCTGGCTGACTAGTCAGTAGTTTTATAATGCATTGTTTTAGTAAGTAGATTTCTTTTTTTAGCTTAACACTTTTAAAGAGAGATCATGTGGTGTATAATTTATTTGGAATAATGGAGAATTGTCACTGTGAATTTTTATTGAGTTCTTTGTGCAATTTATTTTGAGGCACATGTTTGCTTGCATTCTCACCATCCTACTCCAAAATCCATGCCACACACACACACTTCTTTTTTTCTCAGATTCCTTGTGCATGTCCCTCCGTGGTCCTTCTGTGATTGTTGCTCATATTTGAATATGACATACTCATTTCAGAGCATAATATGAGCCTAGGACTGAGGTGAAGGATGAGCTGACGATCTGTTATCTTATAATAAATAGTCTGTTACTGAATCTGTTATTTTCCTTGCTCTGGTGAGAAGTCTTCTCTCATTTTTTGGATATTCTTGGTGAACTTCTTCAGTGAAGGGCCAGATAATACATATCTTAGGCTTTGCAGGCTGTACAGTCTCTTTCACAACTATTCAGTTTGGCTGTTGTAGCCACTTATGGATGGAATTGTGTCCTCTTACAGTTCCTAGGTTAAAGCCCTAATCCCCACTGTGGCTGAATTCAGAGAGGGCCTTTAAGGAGGTAGTTAAGATTAAATGAGATCATAAAGGTGAGGCCTAATCTAATAGGACTGGTGTCCTTAAAATAAGGGGAAGAGACACCATGGATGTGCATGCACAGGGAAAAAACTTGGTGAGGATAGAGTAAGACTATGTCTGTGAGCCAAGGAGAAGAGAGGCCTTAGGAGAAACTAACTCTGCCAGCACCTTGATCTTAAACGTTCAGCCTCCAGAACTGTAAGAAGACAAATTTCTCTTGTTTATTTTTTTAATTAATTATTTTTTTAAAATTTCTTTTCAGCGTTCCAGAATTCATAGTTTCTGCACCACACCCAATGCTCCATACAACATGCAATACATGCCATCCATAATACCCACCACCAGGCTCACCCAACCTCCCACCCTCCTCCCCTCCAAAACCCTCAGATTGTTTCTCAGAATCTGCAGTCTCTCATGGTTCGTCTCCCCCTCCATTTTCCCCCAACTCCCTTCTCCTCTCCAGCTCCCCATGTCCTCTGTGTTATTCCTTATATTACACAAATAAGCGAAACCATATGATAATTGACTCTCTCTGCTTGACTTATTTCACTCAGCCTGATCTCTTCCAGTCCCATCCATGTTGATACAAAAGTTGGGTATTCATCCTTTCTGATGGAGGCATAATACTCCATAGTGTATATGGATCACATCTTCTTATCCATTCGTCTATTGAAGGGCATCTTGGTTCTTTCCACAGTTTGACGACTGTGGCCATTGCGCTATGAACATTGGGGTTGTAAGGGTGGTTCAGCATTCGCAATTCAATCAATGTGATAGAACAAATCAATAAGAGAAGAGGGAAGAACCACATGGTCCTCTCAATTAATGCAGAAAACGCATTTGGCAAGATACAGCATCCGTTCCTGATTAAAACGCTTCAAAGTATAGGGATAGAGGGAACATTCCTCAACTTCATAAAATCTATCTATGAAGAACCCACAGCAAATATCATCCTAAATGGGAAAAAGCTGACAGCCTTCCCTTTGAGATCAGGAGCACAACAAGGATGCCTGCTCTCACCACTCTTGTTCAACATAGTATTAGAAGTCCTAGCAACATCAATCAGACAACAAAGAGAAATAAAGGGTATTCAAATTGGCAATGAAGAAATTTCTGTTGTTTAAGCTGCCCACTCTGTGATATTTTGTTACGGAAGCCCTGGTAGACTAATAAATAGCCTGAAAGCAATCATAGAAAAGATGTAAACAGATGAACATGGCTGTGTTCCAATAAAACTTTATTTGTGGATGATGAAATTTGGATTTCATATAATTTTCTTGTGTCACAAAATATTATTATTTCATCTGATTTTTTTAGCCACTTAAAAATGTAAAAACTATTCTCAGCTCATAGTAGAACAAAAACAAGCAATGGTTGGATTTGACCAGCAGGCACCAGTTGCAATCCCTGCGCTAAAGGGAAGGTTGATGCAGAGTGAAGCCCAGTGAGTCACAAGTGTTTGCATTCAGATCTGATAATTGGTTATTGCCCTCTGTCCCTCACCCTCACTCACTTCTGGGTGTAGAAGGTAATATGGCACGTTAGCCTGTGTGTCATGATCCCACTTCTCCTGGCTTCCTTCCATGATAGGGCACTGCACGCAAGAACACTCCCTGCCTCTCTCCAGCTCTCCTAGTACTGGTTGTTCTAATCAAAGGATCATTGGCTAGACCTTCCACTATTGTGACACTTATTTTCAGAGAAGTCTGCGTCCTGTTCGGAGTCTGAGGTTTTGGGCTGCTCTCAGCACCCTTGTTTTGGCAGCACTTTCCACTGTAATTGACTTCTGTGTTTCATAGTCTGTGGTTTAGGCTTATGGCCATTTTTTTGTTTTATTGGTGGTGGAGGCTTTGGGTTTTTTTCTTCTGTTTTCCATTATGTCTCTGGCCTTTAAGAGGCTGGAGTAGAGTAAAAGATCCTTTACACACACATCTTTGAACGGAAGTCAACCAAATGCTTCTGGACAATTGAGAGTGTGTCTTTTGTCTGTCTTCCCAGAGCATAGCCCAGGGCTTGGTCGAGGGTAGATATCTGCTGAATCACGAATCTCAGTGTTCCCCATGAAATTGTCCCCACCTCTTCTACCTACACTGGGACTATTCTCACACATGCCACCATCATCTCTTCCTTGGTGATTGCAACAGTCTCCAGACTGGCCTCTCCCATTTGGCCTTGCTCCCCTTTGGTTCATCCCCCACTTTGTAGCAGATGATGTTATTACATCACAAATCTGAGCATGCCACTCAAAGAGGTGCTCTTTATTCTTAAGGCCCAGAACCAGGCACATAGGAGGCATTCAATATATATTTGTTAAATGAATGATTGTGGGGATCAGGAGCCTCAGATCATTGAGTTATAGTATCCTCTTTGGCAGTTTATTACATCTTTCTTTGCGTCAGCCTTTCTGTTTATAAATACCAGTTCATAACCATAAACCAAGAACAGGATAGTAGATAAGTGTTTTACTTTATGTCAGTCAAGAGGCAGATACCAAGTAGTATTAGATATGCAAGAGATTTATTGAGAAAGGGAGCAGGGAAAGGGGGGAAGAGCATCCATACAATACTGGGAGTATGACACCTGTGGGAAGGGAAATGGAAGGAGGAGACACAGTGCAGTTCTGAGAAAGGTTTGGCCAGTCCAATGGGAAATTCTGTAGCAAAGTCATCTACAGAGAGTCCTGTCTCTGGCTGGAAAGAGCCTGTATTAATACCACTACTAAGTTTACTCACTGTGTGAGAACAGCCTTTGGGAAGTATGGCCTCAGCACTAAATGGGTGATGGTTCCAGGGGGGCAATAGCTCTCTGAGCAGAAGATCAGAGTAGTGCATTTTTATAACTACAACAAGTTAGGGATCCCTTTGAGTTAGGAGAGGAGGCATTAATTAAACACAAGGGGAAAAAAGCATCTTTCAGTTGTTCAAGGACTGTTTGGCTTGTAGGTTTCATATCATAAATTCATCAGTCTTGCCTTTTAAGTTTCTTCTTCCTGATATGTTCCTTTTATCCTTTTCACTACTCATCAACACCTTTATGTCAAGGATTCAGGAACAGAGAATCAAGAATTCAGGCCATTTTTTTTGACAAACAACAGAACCAAAAATTCCACCTCCCCCCACATTTTTTTTAGCCCCTTCCTTCCTTACTTACTTCCTTCCCTCCTTCCTTCCATCCTTCCTCTCATCCTTCCTTCCTTCCCTCCCTCCCTCCTTTAATTGTAGCATGCAGGAAAGCATTTATACAAGTGTTTTTGCCTAAAGATGATGTTAAGTTATATATATAGATAGATAGATAGATAGATAGATAGATAGTAGTTTTAAAGTCCCAGACCTCCATTAACACAAACAGATGTAGTGTACTGTATTATCTCCTATATTTCATCTCTTAAGGGCATTTTATTAAACTATTGCATTTTCTGTGGCTTTTAAATTCAGAATGAAAAGGGTGCTCCAGAAAAGCCAACATCATCAGTGTTTCTTCCATACCCAGAAGAAACCATGTTCTTAAGAGTCATTTTTATTTTTTAAAGCACTTAGGATTTATTCAGGAAGTTACTTGAGCTGGGGCCAGACAGAAGAGCAGACCATCCAACTTCTGACATTTTCCAGGGCTATGTGTCCAGAACGTGGTGACCCACTTCTTCTCTATTAGCCTATATTAAGCTGAACATGTCAGGGCCTAAGTCATCAAGCTCATGAGATGTTTTATTGTTTGTTTTTTTTTTTTTAAACCAGAAAACCACTCTTATAAAGAAAATGAAGCATTAAATAAAATATGTCACTATAATTCTGAATAATCTTAAAAACTGGCAGTCCTGGTCTATAAAAATAAGCTTGACAGCCAAGGAAAATAGGTCTATGAAGCAGTCAAACCCCAGGGTTGCCCAAGGATGCTGGCCATGTGGTAACAGCTAAACCAAACTCTTGATTTTGATTTCTTACTTACGCACACCTAAAAGTAAGGCAGGGTTATGATTACTAAAGGACAGAATTGAGGTGTGATAGAATGACTTCTTTCCATGACTTCTTAAAGGTGGGAAATATTTTTAAAGTGAGAGATTAAACTGAATACAATAGTTGGAGAGAAAGATATTTTCATGTAGATACACATAGGTCTTCCATGTTACTCATTTATTTAGAATGAACAGATTAAGGTCATAATGTGCCCAATCTTGTCCTAGATTGTCCTAGATACTATGGATGGATGAAAGATGGCACACAATTTTTCAATTTAATCTTTACATTCCTATGAAATTTTTATTACTATTTCCACTTTACATATAAGGAAACTACATCT
The DNA here is from genome assembly GCF_922984935.1 of Meles meles. NCBI lineage: Eukaryota > Metazoa > Chordata > Mammalia > Carnivora > Mustelidae > Meles > Meles meles. The sequence continues at coordinate 15,420,126 of NC_060079.1, read as the reverse complement.
CAGACACGTGAGAAAATTTGCCTAAGCCCATGTAACTAGCGAGAGTTGGATTCAAGTCTCAAATCCAATGTGTCTAACTCATAAACCCAGCCCTTCCTACCTACCTTCCTTCTTTGCTTCCTTCCTTCCTTTCTTCCTTCCTTCCTTCCTTCCTTCCTTCCTGAGAGAAAGAGAGAGCATGGGGGAGAGGGCAAAGTGGGGAGGAGCAAAGGGAGAGGGAGAGAGAGAGAATCCCAAGCAAGCACCATGCTTAACACAGAGCCAGCTGTGGGGCTTAATTCCATGACCCCAATATTATGACCTGAACACAAATCAAGAGTCAGATGCCCAACCAGCTGAGCCACCCAGGTGCCCCAAACCCAGCTCTTTATAATATACCATAATGACTTAAAAGAAATAGAGAAAGGCAGGTCTTAACTTTCCAGTACTCAAAATTTGCTCATCTTCATCAATGGACAAGGTTGCCCAAAGCAAAACCTGAAAACCATCCAAGATGCCTCTCTTCTTCCCTCTCTCTCCCTGCTCTAAAACCCCTCCTAACTATTATTCATGAATACCATGTCTTCATACATAGTCTAGTTCAGATACTTTTATTTCATTTGGTCTTGATCGACTACAACAATCCCCTGACTCCTGCCCATTTCTTCTTTCCTTAGCCCTTCTTTTCATACAGCTTCCAGATTTACTGTTACACAGTCAACTCTGTTGGAATCCATATTACTCATAGAAATCATTCCCAACTCCTTACTATAGTATAAAAAACTCTTTTATTATCTTGCCCATTCCTATCTTTCTAATCCCATCACTTTACACTTTTCCCCATCACTGACGTACAACAATATCAGAATACTTGCATTAGACCAAACATTCATGATCTCCTCTGCCCCCTTCCATTGTATATGTTCTTCCTTCTCTCTGGAATTCCTTTCTCCCTCTTATTTTTTCCAGTGAGATTATTCTTTAAGAGCCATTTTAAATATTATTCTCTATATGAACATCCTTTGATTCTCTTTGTGAGGTCCACTGAACCTTTCTCCGTGCAACCGTTATGCCTTGCATACGTCTATATTGGTATGCTTGTTCCATAGGATAGCCTTGTCATTATGGGGCTGTCTTCTGCTGTAGGCTGGGATCTCATTCAAGTTGAAAATATAGTTTCATCCTAATCCAGCTGGATTTCCAACAACATTACTCAAAAGTAGTGGAATTCTTTTCAGTACTAACTTTAAGATGTTCTTAAGTGTTAACTGCACTTACCTAAGTTAATTAATTCTCTATTGAAACAAATTCTTCACAGAATAGCTTTCTACTTGGTTTACATGTATATGTCTTATATCTTCTTCTAGATGGTCAAACTCTGTAGTCTTTTAATCACCCACAAATTGTCTTAAGGTGAGTGGATCAGCCCTCTTGTAAAGCTAGATAACTGGACCAACACACTCAAAGTATTTCTCATTGGGCCTATGATATTACTTGGCTAGGAAATCTGTGTTTAAATCATGAAACCAAACACTTTTTATGATTATTAAATAATTCCAAACTAAATAAGAAGAAAAAATGTTTGTTTTTGAGTTAATTCATACTCCTATTTCTCCATTTCTGACAGATTAATTCATTGGCTTTGCATTCAGAGTTCTATTGTTTTACTTTGAGTGTCTCATAACATAATATTATTACTCTTAACATAATATGTTATTACTACCTGGTAAACACTTGTGTAAATATAGTCATTAGTATTCAATTCTTCTAACAAAATTTAATGAAAATTCATAGGATCCATATTTTATAGTATTGTGTTCATGTTCCCAGAGTAGTAGTGACATCTTCTAGAAGAAAGAGTAAAGAGCTGGTATGTTGGGGTCAATGTGGGGAAAGTAAAAGTCCAATGTCTAAGTCGGAACAGGACGGCATAAAGGGAGGACCTAAAGGACCTAAAGGAGGAAGTCTGAGCAAGCAGGGCAGGAAGACCTATATTTTTGGTTCATGGTCCACAGACAAGTCTAGTTGTCCCAGTGGCCACATGCTCAGCTGCTGCTTCCATACAGGTCCTAGCAAAATCTGCCTTGAATCAAAGGATTGGTCAACTATGCCTAGTGAGACTGATTATACAGAAATGGAAATTTTTAGGTCCTTGTTTTTTTTTTTTTTTTCCCAGTTCTGGAAAACTTACTTCAAATATTTATCCAGATGCAAAATTCCTTGGATCATTGTTTTAAATGAACTTTATTAACTAAACTGGATCCAGGAAAATTCTATAATCAGTTTTGTTATTAAGAAACTTAATTTTTATTTGATGCATTCCTTTCTTCCTTCATTTATTGATTTCTGGGACTTGGTCCAAATCTTATATAAAACATACACAGAAAGAGAGAAAACAAGTGGCCTCTTTATATAAACTAATCAAGAAGGAAATGAAGCCACCCAAATGTGGCCTATGCCATCTGTGGTCTGCGATAAATAGCAAAACTGCAGTCATGTTTTTTCTTTAAATGTTAACTGTAAAATATAAAATCCTTTTTATTAACACCAGATGTCAAGAATGCTTATTAAAATGCCATGGATTATTAAATAACATCATTTTAGACTCACTGAGCTAGTAAAGACTGGTTTTTTTTGCATTTAGATTAAACATCTAAAATTATATATTACTTACCAGATCTACTCAAATACGTGAATACTAATATATATACACCCAAATTTAAATTTAGAAGTAGAAAGATTTATATATCATGGGTTGAACCAAAATGTTTTTAAATCTGGAAAAGTAGATTTTCATGTGGCTGTTATGTTTAAAAATCATTGAGATTTTTGTATGCACTGAAATAAGCATTATTATGTATCTTGGGTCTCGAGGAAATCAAGGAAGATCAAATAAAAATAAAGAGTAGATCTAAAATTGTGTATTCTCTCTATCGTTTTTAGTGCATTGTGGGGGGGGGGCTTTCATTGCATAGGAATTGGTGAGGAAATTGATTACTTCTGTTTCTCTACATACCCCACCAACTAAGAGTCACTTCAGTCTTTTCTCAACCTGAGTCAAAGAAAAAATTGCTTTGAGAATTAGGTAGGAAAAGTATACAGAATTTGTGCAGATATAAAAAGTTTTGGAAACTTCTCTGGAATATTTTGAATTCAAATTTAAAGTCAATATTGAGAGTTTAGCATGGTGATAAAAGAACATAATATTTTCACTTTTTTCTTCATGAACTGATACTTTGGTTGAACTTCTCTATAAGTAAGACTCCTTTAAAAATGACTCTGAAATTATAGATTTTAATGCTTTGCATATTTTCTTTTCTCTTCCATTTTTACATATAGTTTGTACATGACCTATTAGGTAGCTAACATGAGGATTAGAAAAAGTTTTTTTGAGAGATAAATTCACTTACATCAGTGTCAGTCATCCTTAATTTATTTAGGCCAAAGTCAGTGTGTAATACTCACATCCCTTCTATTTGTTCAAGGAAACCAACTTTCTAGTGATGATCTGGTGATTAATTTTATTTGATCATTGCTACTTAGACATTCTTCTGTGATGTTTAAATCAGGGCCACCTCTGAATATAATTTATTGAGGTTGAAACCAGCAGGCGTATTCTGGACAAAGTAAAGAGCAATAGTAAAATGGCTTATGGGTTTATTTAAGAGTTTATTTACTTTGGTATTTTATCTGCTGCTTTGGGTTTAAGGCTTGCAATGACAGCCTTAGGAACAAATATGCCCTCTGTGTTTCAGGAGCAGCAGGTGTTGGATATAGCTTTCAGATTTCTCTTGGATAGTAGTAGTTAATGTATTTATTGCCTTGATGGATCATGATGTGCCCCAAGGATGATAGCTTCCCCCCAAAATTATCTGGATATTTTATGATTATCTGGTATTGTTCTGTTCATTTAATCAGCATATTTGTCTGTGTGGACAAGGGATACTTATCTGGGTAAATTTGTTCCAAAAAGCAATTGCATTTTAAATCCAGCCATATCATAAAACAATTCCTAAAATGCTGTTATTCTTAGACTGTATGAACATGGATTTATAATTATTATGGCATTAGAGGTATTAGAAACTTAATACCTTCTGGGAGATCTCCCCAAATGATGCAGAAGACTCTTAAACTTAATTCAAAGAAATTTACTATAATTTTCCATAAGACAGAATAATTCTAACAGTTCTAGAGTTCCTAATCTGCGGCTTTGATGACTTACCTGCCCCCAGCCATCTATACAACAGAGATGAACTGTCAAGCACCCAGCATGTGTGTTTCTATATATTGACAAAGCGCTCAACAAACAACCCATTGGTGGTCTAGAAACATTTTATCTAACTAACTTGGCATCAGTGAATGACATCCCACATTCTGCTCCAAAGTGCACCCTTCTTTCTTATGTTTCTGAAGCTGACTATATAATCTAATGGTAACTTTAGGTGAGTATAAATAATTATCTCCAAGTTAGTATCATTTCCTTTATTATCTGCCCATAAGTCACATTTTAGTTCTTAGAGATATTCTATCAATGTGATATATTGCCAGGGTTTGAGTTACAATAGAATATATGCATCTAGAGATTTTTATGTGTCTTTTTTAATTGTAGAAAAATATGCATAGCATAAATTTATTGTCTTAAGCATTTTAAGTATACACTTTAATGACATAAGTATTCATATTGCCATGCAGCCCTCACCACCTCTATCTCCAGAACTGTTTCATTTTGCAAAACTGAACCTCTGTACCCATTAAACGATAGTTTCCCATTTCCTCCTTCTTCAGGCCCCTGGCATCTAGTGATTTTTTAATGAAAATTATTATGTTAAAATATTGCTGTATGTCTATAAGGAAATATATATTCTCCATCACATTTATAAATGTTTAGAACAGACATATTCTAGAAAATACATATAAACATAATTAATAAATAAATGCTTATTTATTTATTTACTTATTCTTTGCCACATCAGTTTTCCTGGGAAATGAGTGTCAATACCTCTGCTTCTAACTTTTCATGCACTATTTAAATGGTTATTATGTTAGGGGTTCATTTTTAAATATCTCTGAAATCTTTGAACTTCAGTAATATTTTCCAAATACATTCAGTTTTCAAGAGCACTAATTTTTGTTGTGCTAATCTTAGGCATTTAATTTCTACATTTTTTCTCATCATGACACTCACCATTAATATTTTTCATATTTCCATATCAATTTTTATATTTATCAAATTCAAATTCTATATATCTTTAATGTAACATTTTATATTTAGAGCTATGTAATAATCAACCATACTTAATCAAATAGTCTGTTTTATCTGGGAATCCCTCTTGCACCTAGGTTGTATCTATTTATTTTGGAATCAGGTAATCTAACTTCTAATTATTCTGTGAAGGATTATTTCTTATTAACATATGAGTAGCTATGTTAGCACACAATCTGAAGGAGTGGGTGAGGAGGCCTACTTAATAGGTTTTGTTTAATTTTTAAGCCCTCAGGCTGAAATTTCTCTGTAGTAATTTCTCATAAGTGAGAATTCTTAAACAGTTCAGGTTGAATTCTACTGCGTTATTTCTTTGTATGATGACTGAAACATTATTATGATATTTAGAAGATATTTAGATATTTAGAAGATAATTGTTAATGTAAGTTATTTTACTTTCTAATTTTATTCTACATGCTATTCTAAATCAAATAATCATTTAATAAATTTGCTTCCAGACCAAGTCAGAAACATCTAAATATGCTATACTACTACTAAATAAATAAATAAATATGCTAAGATACCATCTGCAGTCAGGTTGGGTTCTTTCTAGAGCAGTAAGTAGTCTCCTACTTGTTATTACCTGAGAAATGTGGAGACAACTTTTCCTCCTCATTGCCACAGCGTCTGAAGTTTTACTGTTAAGAGGTTAATACTTGGTGTGTATTGTTAAATGGTACTCTTTAAACTGCAGAGATCCTTGGGAAAATTGACTCTTTTGTGGATTTGTTTTACCCAGATAAGTATGAGCAGAGACAGAGAGTAGAGTGAGAAAAAGAGAGAATAAAAAATGGGGTGGGTAGGAACTTGAGATATCAAGGACAAAGCTTTAACTGCATCAGTATCTTGCCTCCTTCATCCCTGACTCCTGTAGACTGTCATTTACTTGATGTTTGAAAAAATTAGTAAAATTTCCGTCTCTGTTTTTTGGAATTTATACTTCAGAAAAATCAACAAATGTTCTTCATATGTCTCATCTATACCACACTTGCTGCTCAGCACATCACATGAATTATTTTATTTACTCCTGAAAGCAACCCCATTTGACTGATAAGAAAGTGAGATTCGGAGAAATTTGGCAAATTTCTGAAGGCCATGTAGCTGGTCACTGTCTTTCTGATAGCTAAGCATATGATCTTAAGCATGTGATCTAAACTGTATTTATTCTTAGGGTAATGGGGAACAGTTTTACAAGGAGTGACATGATGAAATTTTTTTTGGAAGGATCACACTGGGTGTGAATAGTTTGGAGGGGAATAAGACTAGAATCCGGCTTGAAATTAGGAAACTATTGCAGTTATCTAAGCAAGACCTGAATGTTGCTCAGAGGTGGAAATAGGAATGAAAAGAAGTAGATGGATTTAGGCAAGATTTGGGAGTAGGCATCAACAATTTAACTAGAAGGACAGGAAAGAGTCAGGATGATCTTTGGGTTTCTGATTTGAGCAACCAGGTAGATACCTATTTTAGTCAGTTTGGGCTGCTGTAACAAAAATGCTGTAGACTAGGTGGCTTAAACAACAAACATTATATCTGAAGATCTAAAGGCTGGAAGTCTAAAATTAAGGTACTGGCAGATTCGGGGACTGGTGAGAGCCTGTTTTGTGGCTTGCAAATCACCATCTTCTTGCTGTGTCCTCACATACAACGAAAGAGCTCTGAGCTCTTCATCTTCTTAAGAGCACTAACCCCATCTTGGAGGATCCACGCCTATGATCTCATCCAAACCTAAATACCTCCCATAGGCCTCCTTCCAAATACTTTCACATTGGGGATTATGCTTCAGTGTATGAATTCGGTGTGTGTTGGGGTGGGGGGGGGTAGCACACAGTCAGTCCATAGCAATGGTGGAGCCATTCAGTAAGATGGGAACACAGAAAAAGGATTAGTGTGAGCCTGGGTGTGTATGTAAGGGGGTGCATAATGTTGGGCTTTGGACACACGGAGTTTGCGGTATCTGTGAAATGTCCCAAAGCAGATGTTGGTAAGAGTTTCCTCTACTGGCCTGGAGCTCAAGGATAGAGATATGGTCTGAAGGCATAAATCTGGGGTTATCAGAATGGATGAAAAGTAGATGAGATTACCCTGGAAAAAATGCAGAGTGAGAAGAGAAGGCCCTGAGCAATGCCTGACAAAACAAAATAAAACAAAAGTAAATGAAATCAACATGTAAGAAGGGCACAAGCAAAAAAGGAGCCTACCAAGAAAATGAGAAGGAGCAGGTAGAGAAATAGAATAGACAGCAGGGAGAGTGTGAGAAAACAAAATCCCAGAAAGACAAATTTAGAAAGGAGGAGTGCTCAGCTGCCTTGGCTTGTTGGAGTGTTACAGAGAAAGTGAGGTAGGAACTGGTGTTAGCACAAAGGAGGTTGTTGGTGACATGAGGACAGTGGAGTAAAAGACAAAAACTAGACTTGAGTCTTTTGGTTACTAAATGGACGTAGAATAGTGTGAATTTTTATATAATGCAGAAAAGAACAAACAACACATTTTTCCTTGTAAATAAATGGTTTAATTATGTTTATTATCCCAAACAATTTATTCAGTCTAAAATTATTCAATCCTAATATCCTTGTGGCATTTCATTTTCATTTCTGGAGGTCATTCATTCCAATTTTACAATATGATTTTTTTTCAAACTTGATGGTGTTATTTTTGATGAAAGCAGTGTAATTTTGATATACTAAGATGTTGTGATTTCTTTTTTTTTTTTTTTTACAGGTTCTCTCTGACAGACAACACAGAGAGAGAGCAGGTAAGTCTCCTTGAAAGGATGTTTTACTCTATTTGCTTATCAAAGTTGTTTGAAGAGCCTTGCCCAATCACTATAAATTTAAGCATCCCATGATTTTTGCTGAATCATTGATAGTCACAGTATGATGTTAAATTAGAATATGTCCTATTTCTTGAAGCCTGGATTAGTTCACTTAGTTTTTCACTAGGTGTCATGCAGCCCATATTATGGGTTTAATCCCCATTTTTTGTTTTACCCAGAAGGAAATACCTTTCCATAGCCAGTCCTTATCTTGAAACATATACTATCGATTTAATAGGAACTAAATAAAATATTGCACCTGTGAGGGAACAACGGCTTAGAATATGAATCCTCTTGACGATAATGAAGAGTAGCAATTTTTTTTATAGCTTCCCTATTTGGAAATGTTCTGTGTAAATCAGTGTTTTGCATCTTAATTTATTTAATCTCTTATTTAAATGATTACATAAAATAATAGCTAACCCATCTCTGAACCACCGCTTCTTACCAACTGTGTAGTATGTATTGTATTTGAACAGTTTTTTTTTTTATTTGAGCAATCCTTGTGGATACATCACTTTGAATCTTCTTGTTTTTCCTTGCTTCATATGGTCATTTAAATGCTTATACGCAGATGGAAACCACTTCAAAAACTTTGTGGTTCCACTATACTATTCTTTTTTATTGAAGATTATATGCATTTGGATAGTTCAATGTAAAATTAAAACTTCTTTTCTCTGAGTTTATATCTTTAAAGCCTGTTTTTAAAATAATCTTGTCAAATAATGCCACTAATTATAATTGTCTAATGCTGCCCTCACTTGTATTGGTGACCCTCATTTTTTCCATTTTCGAATGCTCCTTTTTCTTTAATTGTTGGAAAACCATATTTACAAACCCAAGATCTCAGCTTCAGTTCAAATTGGATCAGTATCAGCTCTAGATCTTTGGGATATAGTTATCTACTATGCTATCAATTAGGGAGATTTGCAAGGGAACCTTTATTTTTTAAAAAATATTTTATTTATTTGACAGAGAGAAATCACAACTAGGCAGAGAGGCAGGCAGAGAGAGGAGGAAGCAGGCTCCCCGCGGAGCAGAGAGCCCTATGCAAGCCTCGATCCCAGAACCCTGAGATCATGACCTGAGCTGAAGGCAGAGGCTTTAACCCACTGAGCCACCCAGGCGCCCCTGCAAGGGAACCTTTATACTGGACCACCAGGCAAAGTGGCTGGCTGGAACTTTGTAATGAAATGTCTTGAGTGAGACAGCTGGGACTACCAGCTCTGCTACTAAAACCGGCAAACAGAATTTGCTCCTGCCATTCTGCTAAATTCTTGTAACATCAAGTATTTATAATTTTGTCCATATTCACTTATTATATTTGAGACTCTAATGGTACTAAACCTCAACCATCCAAAGCCTAAGTGGAAAATACGCAAAGCCCTTTTCAAGATCATGTGAGTGTGTCCCAATAGTAAGTTACGCCATAAGTAGAACCCTCTGTGCATCATCTCTCTCGTGGAAATTCCAACCTGAATTCAAGGAGTTGATACTACATTCAGGTCAGCAAAAAACATGCAGACCTCCAGAAATGACCAAATGAGGGACTGACAGAAATGAGCCACATCTGAAGTTTTAGACAAATAGTTACCCATGGAGATTTGATAACTGGAACAAGTTCGATCTATTTTCTTTTTATCACAAACATATCCAACTTAGGATAATTTCCATCATAGAAAAGCTACAGTTAAGGGAATAAATTTAAAAAAAAAAACAACAACCTGCAGTTAACTCCTGGCTAGAAATGGCAAGTAGTTTTCTAACAAATCTCAAATGAGGAGGTTCAGCTCGGTGGCTCTGATGTGGTGAGAAGTACCAGATTGGATGTGGAGCTTATCTGTGAATATTCAGGTATCATGCAGTGGGGGTTCAATCGACCAGAGACTACATTTGTAGCAGCTTATCCATTCCACCAGCTAGTGTTTCATTTTGACAGAAATTTAAAAAAATTGAATAGGCAAGCAGGCCAGCAGAAACTAGGAAAGAGTCAAATCAATTCTCACATAAATATTTATGGAAAGTACTCTGGGAGTAGGAAATATTGGTGAAGGATGTCTGAGAGCAATTTTTCTGCGCATGTAAATCAGAGGAGAATTTTTGAAGCCTAATTCAAATGTCCATGCAAATGTAAAACAGTCCATAAATTTGGGTTTTTTCAATTATAGTTGTCCTCTTTTTTTTAATCTCTTTCAAATTAAATTATTTTCACAATTTAAATTTTTAATGATCATTCCTTCCTGCCATTTGTAAAATGTGAAATGGGCTCCCCTCACTTCTAATTTGGCCCCCTATGATGGTTTCTTTATTGGAGTATCTCGGAGTTTCTCTCTGTATGTATGTTTTACCTGAGATGTAATAGAACAGCCAGATGGAAGATCTGTTGGTGGCTGTTTAGTATATACAGATGTAAGGTGTAATGGGACATCGGAGAAGCGCGTGACTGTGATCAAGGCTATGTTTGTCCTTGTAAGTTGACTTCTGATGATTCTTTCTTGTGTGTTAAAGTGGCCTATCCTCATTTTCCCCTGGTCTTAGACACTGGTGAGGGATAAATGCAGAACCCAAAGCAATAGCAATCTTGAACCGAAAACCCGAGGTACAATGATGTGGTCTAAAGGCCAGCCAGTGTTATCGCTTTTATTACTAGATTAAGAGAGAGTATCACAGGATAGCCACACTCTTTTCCTAAGTAGTTTAAACTGTCCATCAGGGCCAAGATATCTCAGCCTAGTGAAAGAGGAAATATGTACTATGGGAACAGTCCTGTAAATTCTCTGAGTTCGTGCCTTTCATGGTGTGGTCCTTGTTGGATAAAAAGTCAAAATAGAAATGAATGGTACAAAGAAAAAAAAAGAGAAAAAGAAATGAATGGTACATATTATTGTATGGATTCCATAACAGAATGAAAATTGACCTTTGAAACGTGAATATAAATGTTCACAAATATGTACGTACTTAAAAAATTAATCCATATAGTCATGGCTGACTTATTTTATTTATTTATTTATTTTTTTAAAAGATTTTATTTATTTGACAGAGAGAGATCATAAGTAGATAGAGAGGCAGGCAGAGAGAGAGAGAGGGAAGCAGGCCCCTGCTGAGCAGAGAGCCCGATGTGGGACTCGATCCCAGGACCCCGAGATCATGACCTAAGCTGAAGGCAGCGGCTTAACCCACTGAGCCACCCAGGCACCCCTTAATCTGTCTTTAAAATTAGTTTCCCATTGTATGTATTTTTCATTTCTTTAAATTTGTAAACGGGATACCAAAGCTAAATTCCAGCATTCCTTACTACCAACAATATTTGGATCTTGCATGGCTATGCTATTCTTAGCATATTTTATGAATATTTTGCCTCAAGATTATAATAAATTTCCCTCCCATATAGAAAGCAATTTTAAAGCCTAAGAAAAATAAGTTCACTTCTGAAGAAATCACTTGCTTTTTTTTTTTCTCAGTCATTTCACTGCGCAACAGGGCTAACTCCTCTAAGAACAGTTTCAAAAGTATCTTTGTGACCATAACTCTTCATCCTTCCTGCAATACTGTAATTAATTCCTTTCTGCCTTCTCAGCTTCATTGTATTATGGTGTTTCGTTAGTCCTATTATCAAGATTATGAAGGATTGATCACAAACAGAATTTCATAAGTGTTGGAGATAGAGTATGTGTGGAGCCAAAAGTATAGTCAAAGATTACGAACAAAAGCCTGTACTATGGAGTGTACATATTCTTCTGTTTCCCTAGAATTTAATCACAATGACAAATGCCTGAGTTCAGGAGATTCTTGGTACCCCTCACTAATCCGAATTGGAAACTATAACTTCTTTTGAATTCATCAAGTATACATTGAACATCTGTCTTTGGCACTATGCAAGGTATTAACAACACAAAGATAAAAAAGATAAAAGTATCCCTCCTTCAAGAAATTCACCTACCTTAAATCCTTTCTCTTAAGATTTCTGCAGTGTGGGGCGCCTGGGTGGCTCAGTGGTTTAAGCCGCTGCCTTCGGCTCAGGTCATGATCTCAGGGTCCTGGGATCGAGTCCCACATCGGGCTCTCTGCTCGGCAGGGAGCCTGCTTCCCTCTCACTCTCTCTGCCTGCCTCTCTGCCTACTTGTGATCTCTCTCTGTCAAATAAATAAATAAAATCTTTAAAAAAAAAAAAAAAAGATTTCTGCAGTGAAACCAGTACTTTCCAGCAAATCTGTACTAACAAAATTGAAAATAATTCAATAAGTTTTGTAATTGTGATTTCCTATGTCTGGATAAAGAGAAGCAATTACCATTTTGTGGCAGTAAGCTACCACATGAGGCAAAAGGAAAGCATCAGTGTGCCGAGAGGAACCTTAGTTTTATTTTATTTTAGTGTGAATCCATATCTTGAGTTGCAAGTGCCTCATAAGCGGTATATAAATCTAGCTATATAATCTTTCCCTCTGTATTTGAGTTATATCAGTTTATTCTGAATGCTTAGTTATAGCTCTTGCAAGCTGCTAACTTAAATATAGAGGGGTGAAAAGAGTAATTTTTATCTGCCATTCCTACCTCTTGCACCTGGCATTCAAGGCCCCCAGTACAATATTTCCCAAATTTTTACCAAAAAGCCCTGAATAGTAGGGAGTCAGGGAAATTGCCAAGCTAGCAAATATGAAATTTGTTTTACCTGAGGAATTCAGATGACTTTTGCTTTGCTGTTCCCTCTGCTTCAGATGCTCATCCCTAAGTCTTCTTATGGCTGTGTCCTTATTATCCAACTTAAATGCCACCTGCTTTTAAGAGCCTTCTCTGCCCAATCTATCTACAGGTTGGCTCTTCCTCCCCAGGTTTCTGTCTCTGCAATCTCTTTGTTTCCCTCACAGCACTTGTTAAAAATTGTTCTGCCCTCTATCCATCCCCTCTCTCCCACCCTCCCTTTCTTCCTTCCCACTAGACTAGAAACTCCATATCTTATTCATTATTTTATCCCTTGCACACAGGAGACTGCTGTTTCATAACAGATGCTCAAAAACATTTGTTGACTAAAAGAATCCCTGAATAAATCTTTTATATTAATATAATTATATGCCATCCAGAAAAGTCTATGCAGTAGGATGAACATCCTGTTTATCCAGTGGCTTTGCGACCCTCTTAGCACATTGCTAAGTACCAGTTTGAAGATGATTAGTTTGGGATATTAGAGGAAGATAGAGGATCAGTATTTATTGAGTGCCTTTTACATGCCAGGCAAGAATTATGATACATTCCTTATGAACATTCATTCAATCCTCAAAAATTCCTACAACATAGGAGATATTGTCCTCATTTTATACATATAAAAAAGTAAGGATCAAGGAGGTTGAATTGCTCAATGCGTATCTATGTTGGAATTTTAACCTGGTTCTATTTGATTTTCAAGACCATATACTTTTCACTAAACAAATACTTTCCAGGAAGTATACAGTCAGGGGACATTAGAGACGGTAGGGGGAGGTGGTATTGCTAGTTGCTATGGTTTGTCTGCCCATAAACTTCAACTACTCTGTTTTATGTACACATAAATTTGTTGAGCAGACATTGTATTTCATTACATAATGAACACAAAGAAGAAAAAGTGCCTTCCTTCAAGGAACTTACAGTTAGTGGGAAAGAGAATAAATAAATAGAATACACAGAAGGAAAACACATAGATGTTATCTATTACATTTCTATTTCTGCTGTTACTTAGAATATAAATACACAAGGGACACAAGCAGCATCCTTAAAATCAAGGAAACATTATTTTTGCAAATATGATTAGTGAATCTTTACCTAAGTATCCCCTAATAAGTAGCATTTTTTTTTTCTTTAGAAAGGAGTGAGTTCTGGAGACCAAAACCAAAGCAAAGCAAGACATTTGTTCTTACTGTTGCTGTTGTTGTTCTAAAGTGCCTTTGGAGGAAACCAGACCTGGGCAAACCCTAAATGATGAAAGACGAATCAGGACCTGGTTTCTCCCTTTTGTGGTCTTCTAGGAAATGAAACAGGCTCTTCTGGAGGATGAGAGACCTTGCAAAGATGAGATCATGACCAGAAAACAGAGAAGCAGAAAGCAATTAAAATACTTGTAGCTAATTTGTTGTCAACAGGGAACGAATATTATCTTGTTATAAGAATCTTTCTTTGATATAATCAATAATCTCTTCAGTCAGAAACACTGACATATCAATTTGTTTTGTTGCTCAATACCATTTATTGCAAAGAATAGACCTTAGCTGAAAAACAACCTTTTAGTCTTATGTCCTATTTATTTCATGATATGAAAGGAAAAAGATTTAAAAATTTCTATTCAATAACAACATGATTTTATTTTATGTGCTGTCTAAAAAACAGGTCTTTCTACTTTTATGAAGAGCATATTGATTCTTCAAATTATGTAAATTTAATGGAAATAAAACACAATTTCATTTTGAGGTTCTATAATCTACCCACAACTTGTAAATAAATTTGTGATTAGTTGATGTTTATTCTTATTTTTCTTGAAATGCAATCCCTATAAAAAGCGTTCCAAAGAAAATAGTAGAATTAAAAGGCAGCCATAATTTTGCTTTTGAAATTGCCTTTTATAAATATTTTATGCTCAAATATATAATCTTGAATGTATCGTATACCATTATTTTCACTGTAATTTTAATATAAATATAGTCCCTTGGAAAAATTTCAATCATTTTGACTGCAGCATTAGTATAGATGAGTAACTTTGATATATGTTTATTTCCAGCAACTAATTCAGTCTTTGGAAATACTGGAAAGTCCAAATTATTTCTTGTAGGCTCTAGTCGTTTTGTGATGCTACCCTTTCCTCTAGGGAGACCTGTAATTACCCTGTGGAAAAGGTGGGCCCTTTTATGAAGCATTGCCCGAACCCAAAGAGCTAAGCATTCACTCTAAAAAAAAAAAAATTTGCCCCACACAGTTTTGTACAGAAGTTAGTAACTGAATACTATTCAATTAAGTCCTTTTAATTTATATTTGTACCTTTTGTTAACATCCTCCTTTAAGAAAGGAACAAAGATTCTAAGATCACATTAGAATATGCACACCATCACCAAAAGTGACCAAGTAATTGTAGTTCCTCTTTTTTCAGCTGTCAGCATCAGAACCTTCTAACCCAGAACCTTCCAACATTGGAAACAAGGTGCTAGCTCCTCCCCCCTCCTCTTTATATGCCAGAGACTTAACCACACCCCCACCTCCACCCCTTCCCCATTCAATGAGCACACACTGCTTTCACACTTGGGAGACATGAAGACAAAATATTCCCTGACTTCTCTAGTTGGAAAATTCCTCTTTGTATTCAAGAACCAGATTAGAGGCTAATGCCTCTATTGAATTTTTCCTTAATCCCCAAGCAGAGTTAGCCAGTCACAGACACTTTATGATGCTCTCTGTTATGGCTCCTGTAAAATTCTGTAACTCCCACTTGTAAGCTCCTTATATCCCTATATTTTTGTCAGATGAATAAATGAATGAAATAAGTATTTATTTTATATTTGTAACAATGCTATGAGGTAAGCATATAGTTGTTATCTTGATTTTACAAAAGAAGTATTAAATGATTACTAGGTATGAAATGATTCATCAAAGTTTATGCATCTCCTAACTGGTAGACTAAACTAAGATTGAAACTTTAGTCAAATAACTTTTCTCGCACACTAAGTATTGAGTTTCATTAGTTTGTTGTTTTGCTTTTGTTCTTCAACAGTTTTTTTCCATGACTCGATTTTAAGGTTGGTTATTTGAAAACACATATGGTTCACAACAGTGCTAATAGAACTATAATGCAAACTGCAAATGTGAGCCAAATATGTCATTTGTAATCTATTTAAAATCATTTACAAAAATAAGAACAGGTGAAATCAATTTTAATTTAGCCCATATCTCCAAAATATTACTTCAGCATATAACAAAAATTAAAACTAAGGAGATATTTCACTTTTTTATATTAAATATTTGTAACCTGGTGAGTATTTCACACTTTACAGTAGATCTCAATTTGGACTAGTCCCATTTCTAATGCTCAGTAGCCACATGGGCTGGTGTAGTTCTACTGTCTTGGACCGCACAAGTTATAACATCTTTTTATGGGTCACTCTACAATTTGGTGTTGATGTGGTCCTGTGGAGAGCAGTAGTGGGTAAATCAATCCCAACTGGTGAGAAGGGGGAGATCATCATGGCATAGCTAGTGAAAATCAGTAAGCCACCAGTGTGAGTTATAATGTCTTTTCCTCCATCATTTTGAAATACTTGCAGGAATTATTGATTTCCTTAATGGAGTCATTGAAAGCACTCCTACCTTCCTCTGCAATTCAAAATATTTTTAGGTTTCATTTTTCTTGAGCAAAACTAAAAAACATTGTTCTTTTTGGAGACAGTACACACGCGCATTGGAGAGAAAGAGGCTGAAGTATGAGTGTGGGCCTCTGTCACTTCCTAGCCTCCTGATCAAGGACAAGTTACTGAACCGTTTCAGCCCCAGTTTTCTCATCTGTGACCATAAATAACATACTTATTTGACACAATTATTGTTGTAATCGATGGGAAGTTCTGAGTATGGTGCCTGCTTGTGACCAATATATGGTGGTTATTGCCGGCATTATTATTATTATTAATAATAATAGCTCTATTACAAAGTTCTCTTAATCATTTCCAACTACAGCATATTACTGAAGACCCAAATGATGAATGATAAAACATTTTAATGGTGAACAGAGGTCTATAAACTGAGAATAAAGTGAGTAGCCAAGGTTCTCTTTTAAAATATCAAAGCTCATTCTTTATTTGTTATCTCAAATAAATTACATTCTGTTTTCTCAGATATAAAATGTAAAATACAATAATGTTACAATAATAACGATACAGTGATGACAATATAACAAATACTTCATAAAAAGTTTTATAATAAATTGGTAAACTCTGTTTACTGTTCTGAAAGAAAATTTATAGATAGCAGATACCTGTAATTTCAAAAACTGAAACAATGACAAGTGTAGTAAGTGAAATAAAAATGAAAGTAATTA
Organism: Meles meles; assembly: GCF_922984935.1. NCBI lineage: Eukaryota > Metazoa > Chordata > Mammalia > Carnivora > Mustelidae > Meles > Meles meles. The sequence continues at coordinate 15,403,026 of NC_060079.1, read as the reverse complement.
GTAGTTATATGATTATATATTTAATATATAATGTTCAGACTGACTGCATGAGAAGATATAAAGAAATAGTCCAACACTCATAATGAATAGTTTTAGACTTAAAAGAAGTAAAAATATGAGAAGCCATTTGATAGAGTTGTTATAGAAAAATGAAGGAGTGAATGTAAGGGTAAAATAGAATGATCCTGATAAGATGTGATTAAAAGCAAGAGAAAACAACCTTAATTAAAGTAAAGATGAGATACCAAGACAAAATGTTGACTGTTAATATGGAGAAAATGAGAAAGTTTGATATTCTTGCAAATGAGCTGGACTTTATTAATGCATGGTCTCACAATAATTAACTCCCTGTGTTATAACATGGGGCAGGGTGGAAACTGTCAACCTTAAAAATAAAATAGTATTTTACCAGCAAAATGAGTTTATTGGGGACTAGAAGAGGAATTGCAATTTGGGACATGCAAGCTATGGTGAGCCGTGGGCACGTCCAAAGAGATGGTGGAAGGGTGAGCTTTTATTATGTTTTAGGAGGAAATTGGGGAGGGTTCTATTAAACAAAAGTTCTTTAGAGAAGAAAAAGAGTTCATGGTTGAGTCATTTTCTCATTGGTTACAAATGGTGGTTAGTGTGTTGTTGCTGGGGCAGAGAGGGATCTTCCTTCTTTACCTTAAAAGCAGGAGATGAAATTCCTATTTGAAAAATGTCCTCCAGTATCGTAATAATTTGTATCTTTCACTTTCTGTTGGTTATGGAGGCTCCAATGAGTGGTACACATGTGAGAGCTTTTCTTTCAGGGCTTCTTGACTCCATTTTATTTTTCAATTTTTACTTTTAATTTTATTTTTAAAGATTGTATTTATTTTTTGAGAGAGAAAGAGAGTTGGGGGAGGAGGGGCAGAAAAAGAGGGAGAGAAAAAAATCTCAAGTAGACTCCGCACTGAGCATGGAGCTCAATGCCGGGCTCGATCTCACAACCCTGAAATCATGACCTGAGCCAAAATCAAGAATCTGATGCTTAACTGGCTGAGCCACCAGGCACTACCTTTTTAAAAAAAAAAATTTTTTTTGAAGATTTATATGGTAGTTGAATTGTTGGAAAATTCAGTGTGTATTAAAATCATGTCAAAACTATTTTTTTTTAAAGATTTATTTATTTGACAGAGAGAAATCACAAGAGAGGCAGGCAGAGAGAGAGGAAGGGAAGCAGGCTCTCCGCTGAGCAGAGAGCCCGATGCGGGACTCGATCCCAGGACCCCGAGATCATGACCCGAGCTGAAGGCAGCGGCCTAACCCACTGAGCCACCCAGGCGCCCCGAAACTATTTTATTTTTTATCTATATTGGAATTAAGGTTTAGTTTCAGAGAGCTCAGATAACTTAGGTCGCAGGAGATTTGAAAATCATGTTAAATGCAGAGGAGTCCTTCACTGTGCAGTCCTGTCCTATGATTTTTTCGGGTTGCTCACTAAATTCTTGTAGCAATTCCCCACTGTTGAAGTAAGCAAAAACGCATTCACCTCACTTTTCCCCCCAAGGGCACCCACACTAGTAGATGGAGGGTCTCCACTGAGAAGCGCTGGCTTAGAGAGGAAGAACAGCCTTGCACTCCGACTTCGCATGCAGGTGCACTAAGCTAGCAGCGTGGCTTGAGGTCGGGTTACCGCCTGCAACGGGCCTAAGTGCATTTTTGCTACCGGGTTCTTCAGCTGCATGGTGGCGACCTTGGCGTACCAGCTTTGCCAGTCCCTAGACACTTCAAATGCTCACTGAACACTCTGTGGCTTTTGACAAATCTTTCCAAATAAGAGGCATAGGCAAGGCTTCATGCTGCTGACAGTACTAGTCAAAAACCCAAAACCAAAAACCAAAAAAATCCCCAAATCCAGCATAGGATAAATGAGTATACAATACTTATCAGCTATTCCACTTGAATAATTACATATAGGGTGGTTTTCCTTTTCACTGAGTTCTTGTATAAGGTGAGACTAACAGTTTTTATTCATCTCTTGAGGGTTTTAATGAGATTTAAAGTCTTCTATTATCTATTCTTAGCTCTAAAACATCAAAATCAGTCTGTCATTTGATAATAATGAGCAGATCAAATTAACAGATTCTCAGACTCTGATAGAATTTTCCTTTATCTTTTAAGTCATCTTTCAATTGTGGAAGCAAACCAGTTTCTTTTCTGGAAAACTCACTAAAGGCAAGCTTGTCAGACTGTGTCTATTTTGAGTAACATTGCAAGGTTTCTGAAAGGTACAACTGAGCTATATAATAACGTGCAAGATAAATTTAGATTTTTACATATAACAATATAGCCAGACCCCTACTGCTTATGGCCTTTTTTGATAAGTACTTCTGTGCTCCCTATTACCCACAGGCTGAAATCCAGAAACCTCGTCTAGCCATCAAATTCCTAAGCAGACTGTCACTTCCCCCCACCCCAGCCCAGGCTGCAGACAGACTTCACCTCACTCCCTCCCTCTGATCGCCTACACTTCCCTCCTCCAAGGCTTACTCGGGTCAGATGCTGGAAACCCTGAATCTAAGGTTGAACCCCTACTTGGTCACTTGACCCTTCACCCTCAGCGTCACTTTTGTCCATAAGTACAAAGCAGGAGGAACGAGCTGCGCTGATGTACAAAGAAGGCTTAGCACCGACCCTGGCACACATTAGGTGCTCTTGAAAGTGTTAGTTCCTTTTAAGGTTTACCTCATAATCTAAAAAAACACTGTTTTTGAAACCTGCCCAGATTCCACCTTGATGAAAATCTCCCTTGAGATCTCGGCTGGAATTACTTATTCATTTATAGATGAAGAAATTGGGTAAAGCAGAGATAAAGCAACTTGAGCTTCATAACTGGTGAGTGGAAGAACACAGATTCCAACCTAGGTTGTCTGACTGTGGAGTCTGTATGTTTTCTATTTTGTTTTTTAGGATAACCTAGATTTTTTAAAAACAGCTTTATTGAGATATAATTTATGTGCCACACAATTCACCCATTTATAATATATAATTCAATAGTTTTTCTTATATTCACAGAGTTGTACAACCATCGCCAAAGTCAATTTGAGAACATTTTCATCACCCCAAAAAGAAACCCCACCCCCCTTAGCAGTTACTCTCCTATTTCCCCCTCAATTCCGCCCCCCAGCTCCTGGCCACCACTAAACTGCCCTCTGTCTCTGGATTTGCCTATTCTGGATATTTCATATAAATGGGATCACATGCGCTGTGGTCTTTTGTGACTGGTTACTCTCTCACCATAATGCTTTCAAGGTTCATCCATATTGTGGCATATATCAATACTTCACTGCTATTTATTTGTGCAAAATATTCTATTATATGGGTATATTGCATTAAGTTTACCTATTCGTCAGTTGATGAACATTTGGATTCTTCCCACTTGTTGACTCTCATGACTGTTATTAGGAATATTCATTTACACATTTCTGTGTGAACAGTTTTTTTTTGTTTTTGTTTTTGTTTTTTTTAAAGATTTTATTTATTTATTTGACAGAGAGATCATAAGTAGGCAGAGAGGCAGGCAGAGAGAGAGGAGGAAGCAGGCGCCCTGTTGAGCAGAGAGCCTGATGCGGGGCTCGATCCCAGGACCTGAGATTGTGACCTGAGCCGAAGGCAGAGGCTTAACCCACTGAGCCACCCAGGTGCCCCTGTGTGAACAGTTTTTATTTCTCTGAGGTACCTATTTGGAATTGCTGGGTCATATAGTAATTCAGTGTTGAACTTTTTGAGGAACTGCCAAACTGTTTTCCAAAGTGGTGGAATGTACCAGTTTAAGTTCCCAGCAACAACATATGAGGGTTTCTCCACTGCTTCACCAACATATTATCTGTCTTTTTTATTATAGTCATCCTAATGGGTATGAAGTAGCAGTATCTCATTTTGGTTTTTATTTGTATTTCCCCAACTACTAATGATGCTGAACAGTTTCCACATGTTTATTGGTCATGTATCTGCTTTCTTGGGAAAAATGTCTATTAAATCTTTTTTTTTTTTTAAGATTTTTTAAAGCCCATTTTAAAATTGAATTGTCTTTTTAAAAGCATTGGATGGGAGCACCTGGGTGGTTCAGTCGGTTAAGTATCTACCTTCTGCTCAGGTCATGATCCCAGGATCCTGAGATCCAGCCCTGCTTTGGGCTCCCTGCTCAGTGAGGACCCTGCTTCTCCCTCTGCTGCTGCTCCCTCTTCTTGTGCTCTCTGTCAAATAAATAAAATCTTTAAAAAAATAAAGGTGTTGAATGTCAGGAGTTTTAAAATAGATCTTGTATACAAGCCCTTATTAGATATATGATTTGCAAATATTTCTCCCATTCTATCTTTTCACTTTCCTAATGATATCCTTTGAAGTACAAACTTTAAAATTTGATAAGTTCAACTGTATCTGTTTTTTTCCCCTTTGTTGCTAATGTTTTTGATGTTGTATCTAAGTAGCCTTGTCCTAACCCAACCCAAGTTCATGAGGATTAATCCCTTGTTTCCTTCTAAAAGCCTTATAGTGTTAGCACTTACATTTAGGTCTGTGATCACTTGGAATTAATTTTGTGTATGGTTTAAGGAGGGAATCTGACTCTGTTCTTTTGCATGTGGATGCCCAGTTGTTCCAGCATCATTTGTTGAAAAGAGTATCCTTTCCTGCCCTGAACTGGCACCCTTCTTGAAAAACAGTCTGTGTATTTGATTTCAGTATTGGGCTACTTCCATCATTTCCACACCCTACCAATCAGATCCATTCATCCTTACGAACTACATTTTCTTCCTCAGTCACATCAGGCTCTTCACACTTCCTTGCTTCCCACATCTTCCACTCTATCCGGAATATAGATCCTGATCTTGTCTGCCTGCCAAACTCCTGCCATCCTTAAGGGCAGCTCAAATGGAATATACTTTGTCTAGTTTTTAATGGCTCTACCTCTTGCACATTATTTAGTCTTTTTAAATGTTTTACTCTTCATACTAGATCATTATCTTGTTATTGGCAATTCCTCTACTTTTTTTTTTTTTTTAAGACTCTCATTCTCTTTCTCCAAGCGCCTGGCACAATGTCCAGAGCACATAGGAGACACTGAAGATATAAATCTGTTGAATTGGATTAATGAAAATGGCCTTGGCCATGAATTTTAGGGCCTATCAGAAGTCCAAGAAGATCCTAAGGAAATCAAGTATCCAATAAATATAAAAGTTAATAAAAATGAAAACTGCAACCCACAGCGAAAACATTATCATTTTTTTCATACTTCTGATAAATTTCCTGCAGACTTATCATTGCTGTATCACTGTTCAGAACAGAGAAGCTGGTGACAATTTTACAGGCTGATAAAATGTTCTGTGAGCTAATGCACTTTTCTAATGTATCTTATAGACTGCATTACTGAGAATAGTTTAAAATCAATTTTGTTAATGCCTATCTCTCGCTTAGTTTTTTTTTTTTTTTTTAAGATTTCATTTATTTATTTGACAGAGAGAGAGATCACAAGTAGGCAGAGAGGCAGACAGAGAGAGAGGAGGAAGCAGGCTCCCTGCAGAGCAGAGAGCCCGACGCGGGGCTCGATCCCAGGACCCTGAGATCATGACCTGAGCCGAAGGCAGCGGCTTAATCCACTGAGCCACCCAGGCGCCCCTCTCGCTTAGTTTTTATAGCATATTTAAAGGAGATTAAGAATGTGTTAGTTGCCAATCCACAGCCACTTTCAATGCATATGTTTTAGGACCTTATTTTTAAGGTAAATTGATTTACAAATGTGTTTATGAAACCAACATTATACACAAATGTCTGAAACTGTGGGCCGTGGAATGCTGCAGCAAATAGAGAATAACAATAAAATGAGAGTGAGCACATCTCCAAAGGCCAGTTCCAACAAAAAAGAGAACATAGAATATTTTTATTTCTCCTTGTAAATTTTTTTTGTAATTGATTTCTTCAAATTATAGAAACCAGTGAAACAATATAAAGACACATAAAGTCACAGGTAATCATCTTCCCTTTCATTCCCATTGCCACTGCTAAGCAACCAATTTTGATAGGTAATTTTTTGTTCACAATGTTCTTTTTTCTCTTAAAAACATTTACATACCTATAAACATGTCTCTGGTATCTATTGCTGCATAATAAACTACCCCAAAAGAGGTGGGGTGGACTTATTGGTAGCTGTCTTTGCAGACATTGGTACCCCAACATTCATACCTAGAAGTTGGGTGCTTTGTTTGATCTATACGAAATAGAAGTATAATAATATACTACTATAAAATTTGTCTTCTTAATATAGTATAGGCATACTCAGAGATCACAGATCTAATCCTAGCTATCTTGCTCTAATTTTTTGTGCATATTACTCACCCATATATGTATAGTTTCAGTAAACTTTTTTTTCTTTTTTTAAATTGCACTTTAGTAATCCTATTCTCCTACCTCCCCCCATAGTGCCTTCTCTGCTTCACCTGCATAAGATAACCCATGTTGAGAACTGATGTATTTCTTTCCAGACTTTTATTCGATGGTATGTGTCATTGTCTAACAAAAACTAGGTCATGTAGACATAGAGAAAGAAATTACCTTTCTTTGTGTCCTTCCACCTCCCAACACTTCTTTCACATTTACATTCCTTTAAAAATTTATTTTATTTTATTCTTTTGACGATTTTATTTATTTACTTGGCAGAGAGATCACAAGTAGGCAGAAAGGCAGGCAGGGGTGGGGGGGAAGCAGGCTCCCTGCTAAGCAGAGAGCCTGATGCAGGGTTCGATCCCAGGACCCTGAGATCATGACCTGATCCGAAGGCAGAGGCTTAACCCACTGAGCCACCCAGGTACCCAACTAATGTTCTTTTTTAACTATAACCATTTCCTTCTCAACACCACCTTCCTTCACTTCTGGCAACCACTAAGTTTTTAATTTTTTTCTATAATTTTGTCATTTCAAGAATGTTATATAAATGGAATCAAACAGGATATAACCTCTTGGGTTGACTCTTTTCAGTCATCATAATTCCTGGAGATTCATCAGGTTGTTTGTGCATCAGTAGTTCATTTCTTTTTGTTGTTGAGTAGAACTTCATGGTACGGATTTACTTTGTATTATGAATAATGTGCTATAAATGTTCATGTACAGGTTTTTATGTGACTGTAAGTTTTGGATTTTCTAAATAAATGCTCAGGAGGACAATTGCTGGGTTGTACAGTAGTTCCATGTTTGTATTTTTTTTTTTAAAGATTTATTTATTTCACAGATAGAGATTACAAGTAGGCAGAGAGGCAGGCAGAGAGAGAGGAGGAAGCAGGCTCCCCACTGAGCAGAGAGCCCGATGCGGGGCTCGATCCCAGGACCCTGGGATCATGACCTGAGCCGAAGGCAGAGGCTTTAACCTGCTGAGCCACCCAGGCGCCCCCCATGTTTGTATTTTTAAAGAGACTTCCAAAATGCTTTTAGAAGTGGCCGTATTGGGGTGCCTGAGTGACTCAGTGGGTTAAGCCTCTGCCTTCAGCTCAGGTCATGATCCCAGGGTCCTGGGATCGAGCCCTACATCAGGCTCTCTGCTCAGCAGGGAGCCTGCTTCCCTTCCTGTCTCTCTGCCTGCCTTTCTGCCTACTTGTGATCTCTCTTTCTGTCAAATAAATAAATAAAATCTTAAAAAAAAAAGAGTGGCTGTATCATTTTGCATTCCCACCAATAATATATGATTGATAGGGTTTTTCTGCAGTCTCACTAGCATTTTCTGGCTTAAGCTTTTTTTTTTTTTAATTTTTAAGCCATTTTGATAGGTGTGTTGTAATATATCTCATTGTGGTTTTAAGTACATATATCATATCCTTAATGGCTAACGATTTTGAAATTTTTTCATATACTTGTTTATCATCTGTATATACTCTTCAGTGAAATGTATTTTCATGGATTTTGCTATTTCCTTTCTTCATTGTGGAGTTTCGAGAATTCCCTATGTACTCTAGATACTAGTCCTTTGTCAGATTTGTGGTTTGATATATTTCCTCTTAGTTTAAAGCTTGCCTTTTTTTTTTTTTTAAAGATTTATTTATTTGACAGAGAGAAATCACAAGAGAGGCAGGCAGAGAGAGAGGAAGGGAAGCAGGCCCTCCGCTGAGCAGAGAGCCCGATGCGGGACTCGATCCCAGGACCCTGAGATCATGACCTGAGCCAAAGGCAGCGGCTTAACCCACTGAGCCACCCAGGCGCCCCTAAAGCTTGCCTTTTTAACTGTCATGTCACAGAGAAAAAGTTTTTAATTTTGATGCAGTTTGTTAATTTTAACAATCTTTTGAAAGAACAAACACTTTATTGATTTTCTTTAGTTTTGTTTTCAGTTTCATTGATTACTGCTTTTATTTTTTTATTTCCTGTCTTCTCTTTACTTCAGGTTGATTTTGCCCCATTTTTCCCAGATTCAGAGATACAATCTTAGATATTGACGAGACGTTTCTTCTTTTGTAATATACATTTAATGCTATAAATAAACCCCCCTTTGCATTAGCTGTGTCCTCCAAATTTTGATATGTTGTATTTTCATTTTCATTTAGTTTAATGCATTTTTCTTTCTTTCCCTTGAAACTTCCTCTTTGACCCATGGATTGTTTACAAGTGTTTGTTTAGTTTCCAAGTATTTAGAAATTTCTCTTAACTGTCTGCTATTTATTTCTAGTTTGATCTCATTGTGTTCAGAGAACACATTCTGTATTATTTCAATGGTTAAAAATTTGTTGAGGCTTGTTTTATGGTGCAGGGTATGATCTATCTTGGTATATGTCATGTAAGCACTTGAAAAGAATATGCTTTCTGTTGCTATTTGGGTGAAATGTTGATTGTACCATATTAGTTGATGCTGTCATTGAGTGATTCCATACCCTACTTACTCAGCTTCTTTTAACACTATCCCTGGCAGTGAGTGTTGGTGCCTTGCTAAATTCTGGTGAGGGCAGGAGTCCTTGTTTAGCCTTTGCTGATTTGGTAAGGGAGGGGATATAGTTTTGTTTTCTTCCTGGGCTGTTTGGCTGCAGTAGAGTAATTATTTTCTAAAATTTCCTGTCCAACTATGCTGTCCCTTTCACGCTCCTTTGGCTAAAGAGAGCCAGCTTTTGTTGGGCCTTTTTGGTCTGCATCCAGTGGTGTTTCCTGGTTACCAGCTTTTCCAGCAAACAGTCTGGGATATGTGAGGCATAAAGAAAACCCCAGGGAATTAACTACATTTAGGTCCTGAGGTCCTTAGCTGGTCTTCCTTCTGCCTTTTAGAAGATGCTTATATTTGTTTTATACATAATGTCCAGAGTTACCAGTTATAGTTAGCAGGATAAGTTAGGGAATGTATATCTACTCTCTCTTGCAAGAAGCAGTTTTCTTTCTTTTTTTTCTTTTTCTTTCTTTCTCTCTCATTCTTTCTTTCTCTCTTTCTTTTTATAATATGCACAGTTGTGAATGTGTGAATGTGCCACACAGTTCAACTCTTCTACTGATGAATATTGCCACTAAGAAAATACTGCAATTTTTATATTAGTACCTGTATCCTAACATATTACTGTATTTATTTCTAAGGTATAGATTCCAAGGAGTGGGTTCGTAGGATGTGTATTTTTTTTTTAAGATTTTATTTATTTATTTGACAGACAGAGATCACAAACAGGCAGAGAGAGAGGAGGAAGCAGGCTTCCGACTGAGCAGAGAGCCCTATGTAGGGCTCGATCCCAGAACCTGGGATCATGACCTGAGCTGAAGGCAGAGGCTTTAACCCACTGAACCACCCAGGCGCCCCAGTAGGATGTGTATTTTAAATTATAGTAGCTATTACCACTTCACTTTATCAATTCACATTTCCACCAGCAATATATTTAAAAACACTTTTCCCCACATTTCTATTAACAATAGTTGTTATTGACCTTATTATATTTTTCCGGTAATGGAAGCATAAAGTGATAACTTACTTTATGTGTCCTTTATTCGTATTTTCATATATTTACTGACTATTTATAATCAGTTCTCTGTTATTTGTCCCTTCATAGCTATTATGCTTTTTTCCCATTAAGTTATTAGTCTTTTTTACCCATCAATTTATAAGAACTCTTTGAAGTTATAGACCCTTTATGTGTCATCTGCCTTATAAATCATTTTTTTCAAAAGATATAAATTGTCTATTGACCTTGCTTCTGGTATCTTATGGCATATGATTTTTTAAATTTTTACATAGTTAGAAATGTTTACGATTTCTTTTATCAGGCTTATTATTATCATAATCAACAGCTTGATATGTCTACTTCGCAAATGTTTTCTCTGAGTATCTATTCTTTTTTATCCAGTAACTACTTGCTCTGAGTAGGGCCTGCTCTGGTTCAATTAAATCTAAAATCTTAAGTCCACTTGGTTTATTGAAACTAAAATCTTTCACTCTTTCAGCCAAATAAAACCTACAGTAATTAGTGTTTTGGGGGAAAATAACTAATTTTATCTTTCTCCATAATATTTATACTAATTATTTTATTTTTCTGTCTTAATTGCAACTTCTGATAGCAGAAATCCCTGACTATATCCTGATTTGACTGAAATGGTTTAAATGTGTTTCACTCTTTTGAATAAATTTCCTGTTAAGTTTTTATAGTTTTCATCAAATTTTAATGATTTTTACTACCATTATTTTAGTTAGAATTTTTACTTAATGGCTGCATAATCTTATTTGATGAAATGACCTTTTCATATGTTTTAAAGTATTTATTTCTTTTCTTTTAGTTCAAATCATTCCTGCATTCCTAGAAATGATTTCACTGGTCATACTATATTATGATTATTATTATGTTAATATTATTAACATCCTTTTTGAAATGATTTCCAGCTTATAAGAAATTTGTAAAAATATTCCAAAAATACCCTGTATATTCCTTGACTCAATTTACCTATACAACCATTACCCAAACTTAACCACTTTTTAAAATTTTTTCATTCTTAAGATATTTAGTCCCATTTGCTTTATCATTTACACTCTCTTTGGTTAACTTATTCTTTGTTTTAAATAACCTAAGCAAATACATGTAAACTTTCTTTCTTCTTCTTTATTTCCCACAAAAGTTAGCCTTCTGTTTATGCTTTTTCACATTTTTCTTGTATCACTTAACAATATATCCTGGGGAACACTCCTTATCACTTAAGGAAGATTCTTTTTTTCTTTATTTATTTGACAGATGGAGATCACAAGTAGGCAGAGAGGCAGGCAGAGAGAGAGGAGGAAGCAGGCTCTCTGAGAGCCCGATGTGGGGCTTGATCCCAGGACCCTGGGATCATGACCTGAGCCTAAGGCAGATGATTTAACCCACTGAGCCACCCAGGCACCCCGATTCTTTATTTTTTTAAATAGCAGCATAGCACTCCCTCTATGGTCTCTCCCATATGCATGGATCTTGATTTTACCAATCTGTCTCCCATGTCTGAGCCTTTAGATAGTTCCCAAAATTTTGCAAATACAAATAATACTGAAAAGCATAATCTGACACATTTGTATTTTCATATTGCAAGGATATGTAAAGGGTAAATTCCGGAAGTGTGATTGCTTGGCCAAAAGACTTATAGCCATTTACAGTCACACTAGCAATATATCAAAGTGCTTGATTCCCCTAGCCTCACCATTTAATACAATATCAGGCTTTTCATTTTGCCAGTCTGGTAGGTTAAAGTGATATCTTAGTATACTTTAAATTTAGATTTCTCTTATTATAAGTGAAGATGAGCATCCTGTCATATGTATAATGGCTGTTTTGTGTTTTGTGTGTGTTTCTGAATTGCTGTTCCTGTCCTTTTCCCATTTTTCTGTCCATTTTTTATCTTTTTCTACCCTCAGGCTTTGAAAGTTATATGCATATTGGGAATATTAGCCCTTTATACACACTGCCAGTATTTTCTCCTGGTTTGTCATTTGTCTTTTAACCTTGCTTCTACAGTTTTGCTATACAAAGGTTTGTTTTATTTGTGATATTTTTTGCTTTCTTTGGATTGAATTTATAAATCTTTCCTTATATTGCCCCTGGACTTTGAGTCAAAGTTAGGAAGCTAACTTTCCCTACGCCTAAGTTATAATGTAATTCACTCATATTTTCTTCTTGTTCTTATATGCTTTCCTTTGTTTTCTTTTTTTTTAACATAATATACTACTATTTTAATATATGCTGGATATTTGCTAATTTTTAATTTGAGAATTTTGTACCTATCATAATTGGGATTAATTCCAATTTTCTATATATTGTGCTATCTTTGGTATAAATTTATCCTGGTTATATAAAATAAATTAGTGTTATTTCTAACTTTTTTCATGATAGTTTAAATACCATGAAATGATCTTGTTTTATAATTAATCAGAAACTTGAGGGATATTTCTCACCTTTTCATTCTGTTTTATAGTAAATATTCTGTTTAACTTTTGTTGTGGGTCATTTGGCAATTTTAATTTTCTTAATAAATCATTCATTCCTTAAACATTTTCAAATTTGTTGTCATAGATTTGTGTGTGGAGAGTTGCTCATGGTCAAGACTGATCAGATGCACTCTCTCTGTAGACTATCTAATCTGTTAAAAGAGAGAGAATGTTAGAAAATTGTTTTTTAATATTAAATATTATGATTCTAATTTGTATTACAGTACTCCAGTACTATTTCTATAAGCTTCCACATAAATGGATAAAAATGCAGAAAATCAAACTGTAGGCTTGTTGGTTTCATTTTACACAATGCCATATAATTTGTTTTAATTAATAAACTAGAAGTTTTTGTTTCATGTAGGAATATTCTTAGTGTAATGTTTGCTTGTGGATTTTATGATACATTAGAAATTCTAATTATAGTAAATAAAAGTACTAATTAAACAGTATACCAGAACAGTTGTAGGAAATCAAGAAAATAATGTCAAAAAATAAGGTCTGTAATGTGCCTTTCTCTATTTCCTTCTTAGAGATCTAAATGTATAATTGATGGCCTCAGAAAAATAATTAGCTTCATTGATCATCATTATTATTTAGATTAAAATACTAAAAGTAGAAAATAGATTAGAGATAATTAGTCCAACCCTTTCACCCCGTTAGAGAGGAAATGGACACCCTAAAGTGACTTGCTCAGACTTAACCATCACACATGAGTGATTAGTGGTAGACCAAGAAGCAGTTTGCCTGCTTCCTTCAGTGCTCTTGCTCAATTTCCCCTTCATGCTTAACGGGGACATACTCAAATGTTGGGTTTAGTCCCGATTCTTCCAGACTTCTACTTTCAGTCAGCATTCCCAAAGGGACACAATCCTTAAGGAAAATGAGTGTATGCTTAGAAATTCAGAATTAAGCTTTGTGACGGAGTTATTCAAGATCCATTGGTAAATCTCACTTACCCATTGGATGGCCAGCAGAAGAAACAGATCTGTTGATCCTTGGCCTTCATTATTATCCTCATTGTTACACTCTCCCATTGGAGATTTTTTCCAAAGATCTTCAGAGTCCTCCGATGCCTTCCAATGAGTCTCTGTACTTAAAAAACAGCATTAAGATTATTGTCATTTGGTGACAAAATTTTGCTGAGTATCAAATGTTGGTTTTATACATCTGTTTTTCTAGTGAAGCCTAAAAAGTCTTAAGTGAAGCTAACCATACAGATGATGTCTTCAGGCATACAGAGCCCATGGGATGGCCTTGACCATTTGCCAATTGCTTTGTAAGTCACCTACAACAAAGAAAAATGCAAAACTGAACCAAGGAATTTCAAAGCACCAATGAGGCCAGGTGAAAAAATCAACCGAGTAAAGAATAACGAGAATAATCAAAATGATGATTCTTTATCAGACACTCATACAGTAGTTCTTTATTTTTAAAAAATATTCTTTCCAAAAAAGTCTAGTTCTTCCTATGCCTGCTAAAGTCAAGAACTCTTTTAGCTTGTGTCTGATTGGGAAACCCTTCCCACCTGCACTCTGTGTTTTCAGAACATCAGCCTAGATATTGCTGAAGTGCACGGTGGAGCAACCTTCCAGGATGCCCAGGCCTTAGAAGGATCAAACAGAAGTCAATAGCAGAAATGCATTTGAGGAGGGTGGATGTCTTGGGACAATAGCTGAAAACCCAGTTAAAAGCATGGAATTTCAAGTGATTAGTCTGCTTCTGGCACATAAAAAAGGAAATGGGGAAAAGTATAGAAAAGGGTAGAAACAGTCTTTGCCTGCTTGCTATCTGTCATATTTATGCCTTTTATTCTGGAGAATGGTTCCTATTTCCACAGACAGGAACAGGCTCTGTTAGGGAATTTTCTAAAGGTAATTAAAAATCTGTGGTTGCTAATTAACATATGTTATTTGTAATAAATTCTAATGTTATACCAGTGATAAAATAAATCTTGCATCTTGCTTAGTTCCAATATTCAGAAGAATTCAAATATTTCAAGTCAGAGATACTGCCACAAAATAGATGGAGCCAAAAATATTGTGGAGGTAGGACTGGCAAATTAAGGAGCTTCTCTTTTTAAAAACATTGTTAAATACTAAACATTTTTGAGGCAATTTTGATACTCAGAGCAGCTGGATTGGGGGAGGCATGGTCAGGAAGAAATTTTAAATTTCTAGAAGTTATGAAGAAAATGAACCACATTCTTCTTTGAGCTGGTAACACAATGTCCTGCTGATGTTTTGTGTTGGGACTGGAAGTTATCACCTCCTGCACAATCCCATATTGAGCACAGACTGTGGAGGCTCTCTACCAGAAGACTGAAGTGTTTTTCGTGGATCTAGAAAAGGATGAGCCTGTAGGGCAGTTCATGATGCCATTTTACCACACTGTTTGTGAGGGTAGTTGAAAAGATAAAGTTAGGGTTTTATTGAAAGAATGTAGTTCTCTTTTAATGTAGGCAGTTGGTTTTAACCAACCCTCACATGGGGTTCCCTTTTCTAAGGTAAGGCTCTTCTCCAACACAGACAAGGTTAGGAAGCCAAGCATTCTGGGTGGGTGCTGCCAATGACAAGCCAACGACAACCTTCTTTGTTAACAGAAATGAGTGAGTTTGGGAGTAGGAGATAAAGCCTGATGGCTGCAAAAGTTCGTAACCTTGGCCTTTTGGTTGGAAATGCATTTAGCATCCTACTTCTAATTCTCTTGAGATGTTATTCAGATCAGACAAGATGTCCCCATTCTACACATTAGCCTCTTTGCTCTCAACATGTCTTTTGAATAAGAGGGTGTATAGCACCTGCTCTTCTCCATCTGCTCCCTGCTTCTCCTTCCATTTATTTGACCATTAACATCTTCCATGACACCAATAAAATGGAGGTAGTAGATTTCTTAGGAGATTTCCAATAAATCACCTGACAACTGTCTCACCTAGTCATATATCGTTGGCCTATTCCTGCAATGGAGAAGCATACATAGCTATTGATTTTTATTAAGCTTGCATTAAGCACTTAGGAGAAGACAGCAATAAATTAGTAATCACCTCAGTGTTTTTCAAGTTCAACTGAAGTGACATTAGTGGAATTTTGAGATGCTATATCAAATATACACGACATGGTGAAGGACACAGAGCAGGGAAGACAGGAGAAAGAGGACACTAAATGAGAAAAATGGGGGAAACTATAAGGAGGATGTGCTGGGGAAAACTATGGCTCAAGGTTGACATTTGTGTATAGCATAAAGAAAGCGGAAATTATGGAATGTATTCCTTTCTTTGTAAGGTACTTGTACTTGCAGTTAAGACTGGTAAATAGAAATGACTAAACTATGTACTTATTAAGCAATAGCTCTTGTTTTTCGTTCCTTCCCAGCCCCTGGCAATAACCATTCTACTTTCTGTTGCTATGAATTTGACTACTCTTGGTATCTCATATGAGTGGAATCATACAAAGTTTGTCTTTTTGTTTCTGGCTTATTTCACTTGACATAATGTCCCCAAGTTTCATCCATATTGTAGCATGTGTCTCACAATTTCCTTCGTTTTTAAAGCTGAATGTATATATGCATTGTGATTATCCATTCACCTGTCAATGGATAATTGGGCTACATCTACCTATTTCTTTAAAGTAGTTAAAATCTTAGACAAAGATAGAACCACACCTGCCCTTGGAATGAAGTTGATTTTGTGCTTTTTATACTTAAAAATTAAGCCTATTTCTTAGAGATAAATGATCTGCTCATGGCTATGTGATCCCAGCCCATTTTGTGTTTCTCCTCTTCATATTGGTTGCATAACAATATGAATATACTTAACACTATTGAACTTACACTTAGAAATAGTTAAGATGGTAAATTTTGTGTCATATAATTTGCCACAATTAAAATTTTTAAATAAAAAAATAGTAATTCAAATTTTGTGCGAATAGACTAAAATTAAGGGGCACTTACTTTATTGTAGATTTGATGACTTTCTCCCATGACTTTGCAAGAAGAACTGCCACCTGACATCCAGGCAGTTGAGGCAATGTTCCAACAGCCTCCAGATGCAAGCAGTCCCAAGCTCCTGGATGCAACTTGGACACTAATAGAGAAATAACAAGACTCACTTGAGCTCAGATATAAAGGTGCTAAAGACCTTCCAGGGAATATATGTAGTCTGTATGCTTTTAAAAATACCTGTTGCTACAAAAAAAATAATTTCCACCTGAAATGACACTTTTAAATAAATAGTATTTTTCTCAGTTATGATTAAACTGTTTCTACTCACTATTGCTTAGAAAAATGCTCTCACAATAGGGAGAAATGACAAAATAAAAACAAAAACAATGCAAAAAGCCCAAGCAGTACTGAGCAGGTGTTCCATTTCTGTTGGTATGCTGTCCTCGTGGTGCCTGAAGACTTTTTGTCCCCTGACAGGCGCCAACTGCATCACAGAGCAGTTGTGGATGGGGAGATAATGACCATGAACATAGTAGCCTCGATAGGAAGGGAACATGGTAATAGACTTATCAGCAGACTGGAAGGAGGCCTGGGTGACTGGAGAACATCCCACTGCTCATCTGAGTTAGAATAAGCAGATTCAAAGACTATGCATCTTTGGCCTTTGTATGCAGAATGTAAGAAGTCATTCCATATGTGTTGTGGAGAATGGTTGTCATTGGCTCAGATTACTTGGGTACCCACATTCTGAGCTGTGGTTTCAAAGGAATAAGCTAATACAACATTGCCTTCATTCAGCCATGATGGCAATCAGGAAATCATGGCTGATTTCCTCATATGTATAGTTGATCCTCATTATTCATGGATTCAGTAATTGTGAATTCACTTATTTGCTGTCCCCAAAAGTTAATACTTGAGATGCTTTTGTGGTCATGGACATGCACAGAGCAGGGGTATACCCCAGCTGAGGCTGAACAAGGCAATGTTCTTCTGTAAACAAGTGTCCTTCCTTTTCATGGTCTATTTAGTACCGGGTTTTCACATTTTTGTGCTTTCATTGCTGATTTTACTGTTTAAAACGACCATTGTGTGTAGTGCTGAAGTGCTGTTTAGTGTTCCTAAGTCCAAGAAGACTGTGATGTGCCTTTCAGAGAAAATAGGTGTGTTTAGATAAGCTCACTCAATCACGAGTGTTAGTGCTGTTAGCTATGAGCTCAAGTTAATGAATCAACAATATAGATTAAATAAAGTGTCTTTAAATAGAAAACACATGCAAAAAAAAGATTATGTATTGATTAGCTGATGAAAATGTTCTGACCAGAGTCTGACAAGAACCTAATCTCATATATTCTCTAGGAGCAAGGTCTCAGTATTTGCTAATTCAGTGTTAACAGCTACTTCATGGGACATAACCACCACGAATAATGAGATCTATTGTTTATTGACCTAGTTGATAGCATAGCCCACATCTTTGTATTTATCATTCATTCAACAAGTATTTATTATGCACGCAGAACTGTGGGACTAGAAGGCTGTCAAATTACTTAATATCACTTATATTAAATTTCTAAATCCAGTGAGTTAGACCCAGGTCAATCTGCCAGCAAATGCCTTACAAGGAGAACCATATTTAGATTAGTACCAGAATTTGGAGATTACAGAGCTCTCAATAATTCTCAGAGCAGAGATCGTGTCTTCTCTGACCTCTGTGGTAGTATTCTGAGCAGTGTGAACACAATGAACATTTGCTGCCTTCTTCACGCAGGCTGTGTGAGCACCCTTGCATATGGAGAATGGGGAGGCTTGATGAAGAGGTGGGGCCGTCTTCTGCATATTTGCAATCCACTCTCTTCCAGGCAGAACTGGTAACCCTCCCCACATATGTATGGTCACACAAAGCATGGACAAAAGTAAACTCACTGAGATAGTGGTCATCAGCTTACTTTCCACCCTACCCTATGGAAGTGATGTGATAACCCAATTGTCAGTAACAGTGGTTCGTTCGGGCACTAATGCTTAAGGAGGAGATAGGATTGTGTGCAGTGGTGGTGGGTTGGGGGGAGTTGTTAGAATTTCTCTGGGGCAAATGTAACTTGAAGAAGTCCCAGAGGTGATTTTGACATCTTCCCCTCATCAGGGTGTGACATTTCCTTCTTACATTTTTGTCTGGTGAGAGAACGTGCTTTGTTAGTTCACAAAATGTCCAGTTCTAACTCGGTGCCCACATTTGGTGTTTTCCTAGGTCTAGAGCTTACTTTATTGTTTAGAGTGACTTGTTCTTAGTCATGCCTTTAGAAGCTTGAGGGACATATCTTAGATTCTCTCTCTGGATCACTACATAGTCCCAAGTCACCACTCATGCATTATAAGCATCAGAAATACTCATTCCTGTATAAGATCATTGTACCATTTCTGTTTATGGTCCATGATTTCTTCTGTTAGTACCTTGCTCTCTCTTTAAGTTGAATAACAGAACAGCATGTTACTTTGATCTTCCTTGTTTGTGGCAAAACACATCCTTTTTGGACCATTGCCTTAAAAAAAAAAAAGACTTCAGTAAGATATAATATAGTTAAGAAAAGATTTATGTCAGCAGATAATCCAGTTCCTTCTTTGTTCTCTTTGAATCTGCTTCTTATCAAGATGTCCTTTGTAGTACCATAGCTCCTCTATCTGTATTCCGGGGGCCATTGAGACATTTTTCCCACTATCTGTGAAAAACATATCTCATTATTATTTATTTCAGTTACCAAAAAACAATGAGCATCAGCCTCTTTGTATATTATTGCTCATCAATAATACTACCTGTCAAACTAGTTAAAGATGAAAGTTTGCTTATGATTTAAGAGGTCTAACGAGAAACAAATAGGATGTTCCTATTAATAGCACTTAGTAACAGAAGAATCCAAGGGGAAAAAAAGAATAAAATTTTAACCAAGATTTATGGGTAAAATTGAACCACAGCTGATATGATTTCCTTATCCATATAGTAAATGAAGGTTAATAGTGTTTTGGTTCCCTTTATGAAATATTGTCTACATTCATGAGTTCTAAAGTACAGAGTAGAAAATAATAGTCTTTATCCTGTAGTTTGGTACCAAATTGGACCAAAGATTTATTAAGAGATAACAACCTTAGGCAGGATGACTATTCACACAGTGATAATGCTCTCCAATGATGTCATGTTTTGGCACATATTTGAAGTCATGCCTAGGTTCAGCCTCTTATTAATCACAATATTTATCATGAAATATCTATTTCTGGTCTATTTCATTTCTTATCAAAAACCCCCATGAATTGTATGAGCTAATGAAAGAAGTATGTACTACCTCTTAAGTCTCCCTTAAGTATGTAGTGCCAAAATTATTTTTAATATAGCATGGATACCCATGATGAAAAAGAATTTTTAGAGTAGTTTATTCTCTTGCTTACTTACTAGACATTCCCTTGGCCCCCGACACAAAATATTTTTGAAACAGTTAGTTTGGAAAATCCATAACTCCCACATAATCGTTCCTAAGTCTACACACAAATGAAATTTGCTGTTATTACAACCAAGTATTTTTTTTTTCTTGAACTATCACAATACATAATGAAGCAAGCCACCAAATCCCTATTTAAGGGAATCCAATTTCATTGCTTTTATAAGTTATTTTGTTTAGAAGATAGGTCTTGATGTTCTGAGAGCTAACATTTTTATGCTGCGGTCCCCACTCTAATGACAGAGAAAAAGAACTACACCACAAGATGTAACACGGTTTGTTTCTAAAGCAAACTATGATTATAAAAACATGTGCGAAAAATATTGTAGGAGAAGATGTACAATTTGATTATTAGGATGCGATCCACCCTCTAGCTACATTTAATTTACTATTCCTATAATTCCCTAATATTTATTCAATTTATGAGAACATGGACTTCTCTGTACTATCAAGCCTATTATAGATTTTGATCACATGATCAAAAAGATCTGTCATTTGGCTATTCCAGTTTAATACTTTTACTCACAACTTGCAAAAAACATATAACTACTCACCAATCTTTTATGTCACAAAGGTGGTGAATATAATAAAAGATTATAGAATCATGATTCACAAATATCTTAATGTGTTGGAATAATGGACCTTAAACCAACAAGACAGGATTTAAAAGGTATAAATATAAAAACATAAAAGCCAGAAGTGGGCTTCTACGGCTATAAAGGATAATCAAATATTAGATCATGTTCAGGTTCTCCAAAAAATCAACATCAAAATGATATGAAATCTGCAAGGATTGTATTAAGGAGAACACGTATGAGAAAAAAAATGGGGCGGGAGCTCGGAAAAGATGGGAGAGTCATTCAACTATAACGTATATCTGACTCTTAGTAGAGAAAGGAAGGTAAGTTAGGTGAAAATGTTTTTGACTTCCATGAAGTCTAATGAAAGTTCATCAAGGCCACTGGGGTATTCTTGAGCCAAAACTGGCCTTCTGGAAAAAGACCTATGGCTCTCAGGAACAAGCTGCCTTAGTAGGCCTACTGCAATCAGTCATTAACTAGGAGCAGCCCATGGGAAGCAAGGACTCAGTACAAATGAAGCAGTGCATTTCAGAGTGTGACAGCTGGGGCCTATGGTCAGTTAATATCCCTGTAGTTGGAAATCGACAAAGTACATTCTCAAAGCATTCTCAAGACAAGTGACTAACTTAGGTTTTCAAAATTCCATCCAAGTTTTGCTTAGAAAATATTACAAAAATATTTCTTAAATTAGTAATTCAAAACCAAGCAAACCTGAGATCCTAAAAGTGCAACCCTGTCTTTAGATTTCTGGTTTTAGAACAGTTATTACTCACTGAAAAGTCATTTAAGAAATTAGAATTAGGGGCACCTGGGTGGCTCAGTAGATCAAGTGTTCAAGTTTGTTTTTTTTTTTTTTTTTTTTTTTTTTTTTAAGATTTTATTTATTTATTTGACAGATAGAGATCACAAGTAGGGAGAGAGGCAGGCAGAGAGAGAGGAGGAAGCAGGCTCCCTGCCAAGCAGAGAGCCCGATGCGGGGCTCGATCCCAGGACCCTGGGATCATGACCTGAGCGAAAGGCAGAGGCTTTAACCCACTGAGCCACCCAGGCGCCCCTGTTTTTTTTTTTTAATATTTTATTTATTTGACAGAGAGAAATCACAACTAGGCAGAGAGGCAGGCAGAGAGAGAGGAGGAAGCAGGCTCCCTGTGGAGCAGAGAGCCCTATGTGGGGCTCGATCCCAGGGTCCTGGGATCGATGACCCGAGCCGAAGGGAGAGGCTTTAACCTACTGAGCCACCCAGGTGCCCCTGTCCAAGTTTTGATTTTGAGTCAGGTCATGATCTCAGGGTTGTGGGATTGAGCCTAGTGTCGGGCTCCTTGCTCATCAGGGAGTCTGCTGGATATTCTGTCTCTCCTCCTCTCCCTCTCAACAGCCTCCCGCTGGTGCTCACTCTCTCTCTTAAATAAATAAGAGAAAAAAAATAGAATTAAATAATATTCTTTGATGTGTGTGTATATGTGTGTGTGTGTACACATGCGTGTAATTATGGAATAATGCCTTTTTTTTTTAAAGATTTTATTTATTTATTTGACAGACAGAGATTACAAGTAGGCAGAGAGGCAGGCAGAGAGAGAGAGGAGGAAGCAGGCTCCCCGCTGAGCAGAGAGCCCGATGTGGGGCTCGATCCCAGGACCCTGGGATCATGACCTGAGCTGAAGGCAGAGGCTTTAACCCACTGAGCCACCCAGGCACCCCGGAATAATGCCTTTTTACACATTCATTGTATTTTAATCATCCACAACCATCATTCTCCTTTTGATGCTTAAACTGTCAACTTTTGCCAGTGGTAACTCTTTTAAGGTTGCGTCTGGGTCATTTTGATCTTTTCTTTTAAAATCAGCTTTATTAAAGTATTACTTATATATACTGCAACGCACCCATTTTAAGTTTCCAGCTTGGTGAGCTTTGACAAATGTATCTTCCATATAATCATCTTCACAAACAAGACTAGTCATCCTAAAATTTGCCTTGTGCCACTTTGCAGTCATTGCCCCCACAACTGCAGCCCCAATCAATGATCTGCTTTCTTCCACTGTCATTCATTCTACTTAATCAAGAATTTTATACAAGTAAAACCAGATAGAATGTGCCTTTCTGTTAGTTCTTGCTGTTTTTCACTAGCATAATGTTCTGGACTCTCCACTGTGTTTTCCCATCTACCAGAAGTACATTCCTTTTTATTTTTTGACACATTTTTCCTTCTGTGGATAACTACAACTTGTTTATCCATTTACCCCCAATGGAATTTTGAGTTCCTCATTTGGGACTATTATGAATAAATCTGCTATTCACATGAAAGTCTTTGCGAAGACATTTGTTTGCATCTCTCTCGGGTAAATACCACGGAATGGAACTGCTGAGTTAAATGGTTAAGCATCTAAGAAAACCACTAGAGTACTTTCTAGAGTGCTTGTGTTATTTCACATCCTCTCCAGCAATGTGTAAGAGTTTTAATTGCTGTACAACCTAACTGAAACTTATGCATAGTAGTATTTCATTGTGATTTTAATTTGCATTTTCCTGGTAGCAATGATATTGAGCATCTTTTCATGTGCTTAGTGACTGTTTGCATACCTTCTTGTGTGAAGTGTTTATTCAAATCATTTTTCCATTTTGAATTGGATTCTTGTCTTTTTAATGGATGAGATGAGTAGTTCTTTATATATTCTGGATATAAATCTTTGGATATATGTATCATAAATATTTTTCCCCTTGAGGGATTGGCTTTCATTTTCTTAACAATGTGTTTCAAAGGATAGAGGAATTTGCTTTTGATGATGAAATTCAACTAATTTTCATACAGTTTATGTTTCTGTATACTAAGGATCCTTTTTCTACCCTCAAAATCTTGACAATTTTATTTTTATCTTGCCTTCTAAAAGTTTTATAGCTTTAGCTGTTTTTTAAATCAATTTTGTGAGTGTTGTAAAGTAATTTTAAGGTTAATTTTTTCCATATGAATATCAAATTGTCCCAGGATGAATATGATTACTAATTGTTACAACAGGACAGACCCGAAGCTGACTCCCAACCTGGTGAGGACGTCCTCCCTCCTTCTCAAAGAAGAGACGTCTTGAGTCTACTTTCTAGTACGCAACCTATAACCACCTTCTAAATCCTCCTCAATAACAGGCAACAAAGGGGAGAACCGGTTTTTTGTCCAGTTGGCCATACAAATCGGTCAACAATTTGTTGTTTATCACTAAAATGGTCCAAATCCATAAAGACTCTGAGCTTTTACCTTGCAAGCTAACAACTTAGCCTGCCATGGTTTCAAGGATGTCAGCAGAAGACATGATTCCTGGGTCAGAGATAGAGAACTTTATTACTCATGGGAAGAGCAGATGCCAGAGTGTCAGTATTTGCACTAGCTTTCTGAACCCCAGTTTTGACAGGGCAGTATCTGCGCATGCAGTACAGTGTGGTAAAGAAGGGGAGCCCTGAGTTTAGGGAACCCGAATCTTTTATAAGGGGAAGTAAGTTTGTCTGCCCTTTGCTCCTGAGAGAGTTTCTCTATCCTCCAAGGCTATTTGCTATATAAACATCTGTGGGGGTTGGGGGGAGGTCCAGAGTAAATGCAGGCAGTACTCTGGTTGCAAGGTATCTGGAAATGTGAGCGACCAATGGAGAACTGTCACTCATCCTTACAGCTCCTGGTTTTTCTTTTATGGCTTCACGGAGTTTCTTCCTATGCACCTCAGTTTAGTGTTTTGCAACAGCCTCAAGGAGACCTTATGCAGATTCCTGTAGCTTTTTGTCTGCGTAACTCCCTTCTCTCTGATTCTCTGTAAATTCCAGTCATTTCAGATTCCCTGAATTCGTATCTCTTTCTCCATTATTAAGTCAGGGCCTCCAGTCTCATATTGGTTATGAAGAGTGGTAGCTTACTGCTAGTTATGGGACTGGAGCCATCTTCCGGGCTAGACACTGTTCGCTAACCGTACAGCACAGGTTCAGGCTGAGGCTTAATCAGAGGAAAAGTGGTTTCCGGCCTACCTTCACTTATTTACCTCAGGACTGAATTTGTAGAATGGGAAAAAATGAGGGAAGAATCTGTCACTCATTTTACCAAATCTTTTTCCAAAATGAACAACACACTGCTGGCACAGTGAGCACGCCCTGGCTCATGTCTCATCTTTCATCGTTCATCCATCTTCCCATTTTATTTCCAACCTGATAATTGTCCTTCATGTCAACTCTTTTATTTCCTAATCTTATAAAACCAATTAGTAGCCTTATAAATATATTAACCAAGAATGGACCTAAGGTGCTTTCCAAATGTTTTCTTTATTTAGTAGCTGACTGAATTTTTCAGCCGTGCTAATAATCTGTTTTACCAGCACATATTTAATAAAGCACTTAATGTTTCCTTTTAGTGTTATTATTGCTTAATGTCAAAAAAATCAGATATTTTTAAAGTCATCTCCTTTGGAACGATGATGTATTATGATTGGTGATTAAGGCCCAATAATATCACAAGAGAAAATCCAGAATTTGCTTCTTAACCTCTGACCTAAGACAGACTCTTTGCCTCTGCCATAATCACTTTCCTAAAAAACAAAGCTATGCCAATCAGGTCATCCACAGCTTGAAGACTCATGATGGCATCCTGTGACCTAACATAATAGTGAAACATTTTAGGGTACACAAGACCCATTACAATTTGAGCCTCGTTCAATACCTTTTCCTGCTGTTGTCTCATCTTGGGATTCCACCACTGTGCAATCACCTTACACCATAACCAGGTCACAAGGCCTTTTCAAGATTTGGTGCCTTAGCTTGGGCCGTTTCATCTGCCTAAAAAGCTTTCTCTGAATAACTCTGACTGCTCTGGCAAGAGTTCTTTGCTCACTCTTCCTCACCCGTTTCTCACCTCTATGCAGCTAAAATGCCCCAGTAATATATCGCTGGCAAATCCTGTGCTTTACCTACCAGAGAGCATGAAAGAATCAGGTTAAGACAGTTCTCCAACCTGGGTGCTTTAATCTTCTCTTCTGTTGATTCCTAGTACACCCCACCTCTTTCCAATAGTTGCCATCCTAAACATCCCTGAAAATCCCCTGTTATGCTTTCATATGTAACTTGAAATCCCCCTTGGTCAATCCTCCTTGGCCTCACCAGACCAAGGCAGGGAGAGAGGATATTTACTGATCGTATGTTCTTGAGCAGAGCTACCCAGCACATCTCTCTGTGGTGATGGAAATGTGTCTGTACTGTCCAATATGATGGCCACTAGCAACACATGACTGTTGCGTATTTGATGTGTGGTATTGCATATTTGATATGTGATGGAGGAATTGAGTTTTTTAAATTGCATTTTAATTGATTTAAATATAACTTAAAGAGTTGCATGTAGCTACCATTTTGGATGATGTAATTCTATAATCCTCATAGGCTTGGAGACCAACTCATAGGACTATTATTCTAGGGATTAGGCCTTTAATAGTTAAAAAAAAAAAAAGAATTTTAAAAAATGGGTAACTGGTCATAAAAATTAAGGTGCTACTAAGGTCATACGATTGCAAGAATTTTTTTTCTTTTTCCATTCCTCAGGACTTAATTATCTACAATTCAGCCTACATTATTTTGTATTAGTTTTCATACTGCTTTTTAAATGTTCTACAGCCTTCCCTTTGTATGTAGGTTCTGCCACTCTGGAATAATAATGTTGATTTTCTATTTTGTTCACTTTTTTATACCATTATGAATGTACTGCTTATAGACAACATCTATTAGATGATGTTGAGCTAGTATTTAGACTAGCCAATGAAACACTAGACAAAAAGATTGCCCTTATGGAATACATGAAAACATAATATCATCCCTAAATGAATTCAATTAGCATTCATGATGGTTTTAATAGGGAAGGCAATACAAAGCACAAATGGGGTGCTAGATAGAACTTGGTTTAGTGCTTCAACCTATCTGACCCTCAGTTTCCTATACTGTAAACTGATGAAGATAATGATAATATGCAACCCAGTGACATAATGCACGTAAAGCCCTTAGATGAGTGTCTGGCACAGAGCAAGTGTTTAAATGTCCGTTGATGTTTTTACTGCAATAATGATTATTCTATTATTACTTTATTAGTGTTCTCATTAGTGTAGAACTTTATAGCTGACAAGGCACTTTCAGAATGTAATTTCATCTGACCCTCTAAACAACCTTCCAGGTAAGTAGGTAGTCCCACTTTATAAAAGAAAAATGATATTTAGAGACTTTAAGCAACTTGTCTGAGGAACAAAAGGCAGAGCCATCTACAGACTCCAAAGCCCACTCACACGCCACTATACTGCGCTGCCTTTGTTACTGGTAATCATCGTGCTGCTTTTTTAGAGATGCTTATTCATTTCTTCATCTCCAAGTGCTTAATCTTCATCTGGGTTTTAGCAATATTTCCTGCTTCCCAGGAATGCCCTCTCCATAAGGTTGCCTCTCTTTCTAGCCATGTGCTGCTATTGTGTTTTAAAGTTGTTTCTTATGTGTGAGGCAAGCCAATGTTTCGTAATATGTAGTAGTGCTTTATGTAAGCACTGGCAAATCAATTTTTTGAAAAACTCTTATCCATATCCAAGAGCAAACACTTACGGTTTACTTCTGAAAAGTCAGGCCAGCATCTGAATCTGGAGCTGAACAAATGTGTCTTTGTTTTAGCTGATCTCAACATCAGTTATAAAAGCTCTTAGGCATCTGCCAAGAGTCTTTGCCACATTGTATCTTACAAGTAAAAGACGAAGGGCTTTGGAATAATTAAACAAAGCGCAATTTCTACATTTTATTTACTCAGGACCCTATCCTGTATTTTTTTATGCTGGCACAATTTAAATGGAAGTTAGCTGAAGGGTGGCTCACGTGAAATTTAGAGGATTAGACTCGTAATCCATACTCAAAAAAGCGCTCCTACAGGGATATTAGGCAGTATTGAGACTTGATTTCTCTTCCTAATTAGGCAGAATACAATGATGTGGCTAAAGAAATGTAGAACTCGATGACTACATTCATTCCACCACATCAGACCAAACATGATGATCTGGCCAAATGAGCATGGCATCCTTCTCATCCGAAGACAGTGTGAGTCTCTTCACTCTGTGTAATAATTTCCCATCCACAACTCTAGCATGCTTGACTGGGGTCACTGGGCATGAGCACTGAGCAAAGAATACACAGTCAAACACAACTGGGGTTTCAGGAAGAACAACAGGGAGAAGAAGCAAAGCATATCACAGGATTTTGGGGGCCCTCTGTGCATCTTAATATTCTGCTTAACGAAATGGAAATTAGACTATTGCTTTATGGGGATTTCTATATAATCATGAGCAACTAGATTTTGTGTCTTTTTTTCTACATGTGAAACAAAATAGTTGAAAGAATTCCCACAACAGAATCCAGTTCATATGGGCTATTTGACATTATGCCAGAAGGGACCTATCCTGAGAAACTGTCTTAATGGAGCAGTACAGCTAAGGTTTCTTACAACAGCAGGTCAAGGTTATTATACAATAAAGATTTTTCAGAAGACAGTCGCTTTACAGTTGGCTGGGTTCTTTCCAGAACATTGTACAAGTATTGAGGATTTTTCTTTAGCATCCTGCCAAGAAGTCGCCCACACATAATGGGTAAATGCTGCTCTGTAGTTCCACTGAAGGTTTCTTACAGCTTATGACTCAATTCAGGGTACACATATGGGTGTTGAGTGACAAAAGAACATTGACCCCAAATTGACAACACGTGGTCTCTGCTCCCAGCTGATTTTCTGAGCTGTCCTGAGCATTTTTACCAACATACTTTCTCCTGTTCTGTCGTTTGGGAAGTCCAACTGAGTCATTTACACTGATTCTGTCCCACCCATAATAAGCTTCCAATATGTATCAAGATTTTTAAGAAATGTTTCCGAATTATGTGTTCAAGTAATGTGGAGTGTATTTGGCCTGTGAATCAGTCTTGTGTGTACTCTGCTCACTTACCTTGCTAAAGCCACACTGCTCTTGCGACATTGGTTCACAGTGTTGTTCTGGCTTGCAAAACAAAACAAAACTTTGAATCCGCTTTAAAAATAAACTGCACGCTGTCATCATCAAGACAGCATGGTACTGGCACAAAAACAGACACATAGATCAATGGAACAGAATAGAGAGCCCAGAAATAGACCCTCAACTCTATGGTCAACTAATCTTCGACAAAGCAGGAAAGAATGTCCAATGGAAAAAAGACAGCCTCTTCAATAAATGGTGCTGGGAAAATTGGACAGCCACATGCAGAAAAATGAAATTGGATCACTTCCTTACACCACACACGAAAATAGACTCAAAATGGATGAAGGACCTCAATGTGAGAAAGGAATCCATCCAAATCCTTGAGGAGAACGCAGGCAGCAACCTCTTTGACCTCAGCCACAGCAGCATCTTCCTAGGAACATCGCCAAAGGCAAGGGAAGCAAAGGCAAAAGTGAACTATTGGGATTTCATCAAGATCAAAAGCTTTTGCACAGCAAAGGAAACAGTTAACAAAACCAAAAGACAACTGACAGAATTGGAGAAGATATTTGCAAACGACATATCAGATAAAGGGCTAGTGTCCAAAATCTATAAGGAACTTAGCAAACTCAACACCCAAAGAACAAACAATCCAATCAAGAAATGGGCAGAGGACATGAACAGACATTTCTGCAAAGAAGACATCCAGATGGGGGCGCCTGGGTGGCTCAGTGGGTTAAAGCCTCTGCCTTCAGCTCAGGTCATGATCCCAGGGTCCTGGGATCGAGCCCCACATCGGGCTCTCTGCTCCGCAGGGAGCCTGCTTCCTCTCCTCTCTCTCTTTGCCTGCCTCTCTGCCTACTTGTGATCTCTGTCTGTCACATAAATAAATAAAATATTAAAAAAAAAAAAAAAGAAGATATCCAGATGGCCAACAGACACATGAAAAAGTGCTCCACGTCACTCGGCATCAGGGAAATACAAAACCACAATGAGATATCACCTCACACCAATCAGAATGGCTAAAATTAACAAATCAGAAAATGACAGATGCTGGCGAGGATGCAGAGAAAGGGGAACCCCTCCTACACTGTTGGTGGGAGTGCAAGCTGGTGCATCCACTCTGGAAAACAGCATGGAGGTTCCTCAAAATGTTGAAAATAGAACTACCTTATGACCCAGCAATTGCACTACTGGGTATTTACCCTAAAGATACAAACGTAGTGATCCGAAGGGGCACGTGCACCCAAATGTTTATAGCAGCAATGTCTACAATAGCCAAACTATGGAAAGAACCTAGATGTCCATCAACAGATGAATGGATAAAGAAGAAGTGGTATATATACACAGTGGAATACTATGCAGCCATCAAAAGAAATGAAATCTTGCCATTTGCGACGACATGGATGGAACTAGAGGGTATCATGTTTAGTGAAATAAGTCAATCGGAGAAAGACAACTATCATATGATCTCCCTGATATGAGGACATGGAGATGCAACATGGGGGGTTAGGGGGATAGGAGAAGAATAAATGAAACAAGAAGGGATTGGGAGGGAGACAAACCATAAGTGACTCTTTTTTTTTTTTAAAGATTTTATTTATTCATTTGACACAGAGAGAGAGATCACAAGTAGGCAGAGAGGCAGGCAGAGAGAGGAAGGGAAGCAGGCTCCCTGCGGAGCAGAGAGCCCGATGTGGGACTCGATCCCAGGACCCCGAGATCATGACCCGAGCCGAAGGCAGCGGCTTAACCCACTGAGCCACCCAGGTGCCCCCATAAGTGACTCTTAATCTCACAAAACAAACTGAGGGTTGCTGGGGGGAGGGGGGGTTGGGAGGGGGAGTGGGATTATGGACCTTGGGGAGGGTATGTGATATGATGAGTGCTGTGAAGTGTGTAAACCTGGCGATTCACAGACCTTTACCCCTGGGCATAAAAATACATTATATGTTTATAAAAAAATAAGAAATAAATAAAAAATTTTAAAAAATTAAAAAAAATAAACTGCACGCATTTTGATCAGTGAAGACTTTGGTAAATACAGTGAATGTTGAAAGGCAAAACTGGCGACCTTTGACCTGCTTATTTTGAAGACTTTATAGCTATAGTTTTGTTTTGCCCATTGTGAAAGATGTTTGCTCTGGTGCCCCTTACCTGGATCAAATAATGACAATATTAAAATATATCTAATTTTTCCATTTCTTAAGCCATTTGTTCTAAATACAATGAAATACTACATTCTTTGTGAATCAAGGATGTCTTCTTCTTGTATTTTTACTATAACCTAGACTGTGGTGTTTTCTAGTCATTGAGAGGAGTAAAAATCTATTTTTCTCCATGCCACATACATAAACACACAAAGTTAGAAAGTGACCTGCCGAGTGATTAAGAGAATTCAAGTGCTACCTGACAAAACTAGTATGAGATGGAAAAGAAACACAGAAGGAGTGACTAATTTGTGAAACTGCACCGGAAAATGCTGCATATACTCAACTAGATGTAGAAAAGGGACACAGCTTTTCAATGATAAATTGACAATTGTTTTCTTTCTGGGCCAGTATGCAAAATGAAAAGAATTCTTACATCTTTGTGATAGATGGGATTTCCTAGATCCCAGCCTGATGTTCGCCAAAGCTAAAGCTGGCTGGTTTGCCTTGATTATTCTCTAAAGGGGCAAGACCAGAAACTCACTCTCTCCTTGGGCCAGAAATAACACCCCCTCCTCAAACTTGAGCATAGTGTTCTTGACATGAGCAAAGTGTGCACCTTGAGTTATATTTCCATTAATACTGATTTGCATTGATCCATCTTTTTCCTCTTGTTTCTGCTCTGTGACAAATGATGTAAATTCATGAAGTGGTTGGACACACAAGTGCCATCTGTCATTGTAAAGTAGAACAAGTCTCAGGCTACAGAAAGGAGTAGGACTGGTGCCCTTGGATTCATCGACTTGTTCTTTTTTTTTTTTTTTTAAAGATTTTCTTTATTTATTTGACAGAGAGAGATCATAAGTAGACAGAGAGGTAGGCAGAGAGAGAAAGGGAAGCAGGCTCCCCGCTGAGCAGAGAGCCCGATGCGGGACCTGATCCCAGGACCCTGAGATCATGACCTGAGCCGAAGGCAGCGGCTTAACCCACTGAGCCACCCAGGCGCCCCTCATCGACTTGTTCTAACAAAGTCAAGAGGACAAGGGCACAGGATAGCGAAACTCAAGTTCTCTCGAAGCACAGCGTGGATGATGGAATGAATCCTGTCACAGTCATCCTGTCAGTCATTCTCGTGGTGATGCTGGGCAAAGCAACCTCATAACCAAAGCCAGGGTGGGCTTTTTGGTTCTGATTTTGGAGGTGAATTTAAGCGCAGCAATTCTACCTTCTATAAAATTATCAAACATCAGGATTAAGTCTTTCTTTTCTTTTGTGTTTGTTAACAATGGTTTGTAAAATGTAGTTTGTAGAGGAAGCACTTAAGACATGCTTTGTCTTGATTTTTCTGAGTGTTTTACCTTTTCCAGCATGTAATATTGTTCCTTCTATTCTAGATTTCATAGGCTCCATTCAGGACATGAAATATCCACTGCTTGAATGGGACCCCCATGCCTTCATTTTATCCTCGTACAAAAGTGACCACTATATCCTTGTACAAAACAGTGGATCACTCTTGTTTTTGTTTAATCGGTTGATCTTTTTATTTTTTTAGACTTTATTATTTATTTGACAGACAGAGATCACAAGTAGGCAGAGAGACAAGTAGAGAGAGAGAGGGGGAAGCAGGCTCCCTGCTGAGCAGAGAGCCTGATGCGGGGCTCGATCCCAGGATCTTGGGATCATGACCGAAGCTGAAGGCAGAGGCTTTAACCCACTGAGCCACCCAGGCGCCCCTCGGTTGATCTTTTAAAATAAGACTAGAAAATAAATCAGACTTTTAGCAGTATAACTGAAAAATTTTAATGATTGGGGTACCTGGGTGGCTCAGTCAGTGAAGTGTCTGACTCTTGGATTCGGCTCAGATCATGATATCAAGGTTGTGAGATTGAGCATGGCATTGAGTTCCTCACTCAGCATGGAGTCTGCTTGAGATTCTTTACTTCTCCCTCTACCCCTCCCCCTGCTCACACACATGCATGTGCGTGTGTACACACTCTCTCAAATAAATAAATAAAATCTTAATTTTATTTTGTAATTACTTTCAGACTTGTCAAGATATTGAGACAAAGCTACAGGACAGTCTTGCCTTCTAAGCATTAATCCAATTATTTTATACTTGAACAATATAAATGGGGGCACCTAGGTGGCTCAGTCAGTTGAGCATTTGCCTTGTGCTCAGGTCCTAATGCCAGGGTCCTGGGATGGAGCCCTTAGTCAGGCTTCCTGCTCAGAGGAAGTCTGCTTCTCCCTCTCCCCCTGCTCCTCCCCCTCCACCCCCATTGTTCTCTGTCTCTCTATCAAATAAATAAATAAAATATTTTTAAAAATATATATATAAATGAAGATAAAGAAGACGAACTTAACATAAAAATGGATTTTAAGGGGCACCTGGGGGTCTCAGTTGTTAAGCATCTGCCTTTGGCTCAGGTCATGATCCCAGGGTCCTGGGATTGAGCCCTGCATTGGGCTCCCTGCTCGCAGGAAGTCTGCTTCTCCCTCTCCAACTCCCCCTGCTTGTGTTCCCTCTCGCTGTGTCTGTCTCTGTCAAATAAATAAAAATATTTTTAAATAATAGATTTTAATTACAATGACATCATTATTAGACTATATAGTATAGTCTATGTATAGACTACGTCGTGTCTAGATATAGACTATGTCATATACTATAAATGTAATGGGCATACATTTTTAATTTTTATTTATATATCTATGACTAATGAAATGTGAACATATGGCTTGAATATCAGAGAATGATTAATTTTCAAGTGAATTAGTAGAGTGCTTTTTTTGTTGTTCTTTATAGTTTATGATAGGTAAAATATCTGCAAACCCATTTTATTACCATATGACAAGAAAATAAAGAGCTAAAGGTGGTAGGTGATGGAGAGGATGTGGTGAGAATGACCCAGGCCTGCCGTGGCTCAGCTTATCTCTCTGCCTCCTTCACCAGAAAGCTCCTCAGCCCTGGTCTGCTAGAGTTCCTTCTACCATAGCGCCCCAAGTCAGGAGAGACGGACCCCTTTTCCTCCCAGAATTGTATGACTAGTGTGGTCATTCTTCCTTATATACTATTATATGGCATTGCCTTATGTATCAGGCATTATCTTAGCAAGATCTCTACCCCCTGAAGGCCTGATATATGGGGCAAAAACATGAAGAGTCAGTAAGGTACTGGGGGCTTAGGACACCAAAGTCACCAGCTGCAAAACTGACACAATGTTAAGTGTCTGCCATAAGGCTAACAATATGAGGACCAATGTCAGAGGCTCTGGCAGATTTTAGCCTGCCAGTGTCTGACATGGGCACAGCTGCCAGGCTCCAGGGCAGGGGACCAAGTAGGTTCTTTCAGGTCCTGTCCTTCACCAAGTCAGAGGAGAGGGTGTGTCTACAAGGATGATTCGACAAGGCAGAGCAGCATGCTACTGATTCCAAACTCCTCTTAGAGTTCAAAGGAAACAGCCATCACAATGAGGTTCTAGAAGAGATACAACTTAGGTGAGTTCTGAAGAAAGGGTAGAATTTAATTAAAATAACCCAAGAGGAAAGCAGGAATCCTTCCATAGGATTAGAGTTCCTGCATCTTCTTAAGCAGCTTCCCTTGTTGGGGGTGCTCAGCCTGTGCCTCACCTCTATAGACTTCAGGCAACAACCACATGGGAGGAAGAGCTCCTCTCAACCCACATGGAGTTCCTCCTGCAGGTGCAGCCCTGTGGTTATAGCCAAGCCTTAACTCTGCTAACCCACTTCAGTACTGTGCCTCCCCCAGCAAGTGAAGGCAAGCCACAAACAATAGCCTCTTCTAGGCAACTGCTCTTGATCTTTGCCCATTTACTCTCAACCCAGCTACGTTTGTTTCATTCTGTAGTTCTCAGAACCCAGCCTTGATACTGGATTCCAGTTTCTATACTTCTGCAACCCAACAGATGTCCTTTGAGGCTTCTTGGCCCTTGGCTTCCAACTCTATTGGCTATGCTCACCTCCTGATTTGGGCATTTCTCTTGGTAGGGAATGAGAAACTCTGTGCAGCAGGTCCAGCCTTACAGAAATGCACCCCCTCAGCCTCCCACACTTGTACTTTTCCCTTTTCCACCCACATAGCCCAGGAAACACTCAAGTGCTTTAGAGAACAAAGACCATCTGAGCACAGAATGTGGTTGAAGAGGGCAGTGTTACCTCCACTGTGACCAGCTCACGGCAGGTGACCATGTCTTTTCATTTTGACTCTCCAGCTCCTACCTGGCATAAAACAGGGCAATAGCTAGATGATTCTCAATTATAACCCCATGATCAGTAGAACCATTTTAGTCAATTTCAGGTGAGATTCCCTGCTATGGAGATCAAAACATTAGGTGCCAAACCCTCCACTCCTTGCCCTAATTCCAAACAAGATACTGTGCAGGATTTGCAGAGGGTAGTCAAAATTCTGTTTTGTTCTCAGCACATCATCCACCTCAAAATTTTAAAAGGATTGAAACAGAAGAGTAAGGAAGGCAGTTCTGTGATTGGTGGAGTGGTCAATATGTGTTTCTCTCTCACTTTAAGTCAAAGAAGGGGATTCCTTAGGGCCACACTGCATGAGGGGACTGGAGAACTTGACCCATACTCTCTGGACTTTCTCAAGGTCCAGAAATGGTGCCTGATTCCTTTCTTGGGGAGGGGGGTGGGTGTCAGTAGGCAAAAGGCTGTGCTTTGAACTGCCTGCCACAATGGTAGAACAAAAAGAGGGAGACCTGGGAGAGAATTGCTCTCCCACTGATGGTGGCAGGCACAGGTCCCTTGTCCTGGGCCAGATGTGGCTCCTACACAGGAAGTGAGCATGAGACTTGCCTGCAGGGGGCACTGATCACGACAGCATAGGTAGGCCATCAGATGTCCAGGACTGAGAAAGAAATCCAGCATGTGACCTCGTGGAAAAGGATCGGGACTGGAAATCTGCTACATCCAGAGGGCGTGGATATGGATCTCATCTGACCAGCTAGTTTAGCATATGAGACCTTCTGTTGTTCCAGCCTCAGGCCCCTTCCACCCATTGCAACCCCTGAGGAAGCTAGACTGTTTCGGTGAGAGGGGGAGGGAGGTGGGAGCAAAAGGAAGGCTGAAGAGCAAGGCTGGGAAACTGAAAAGCTTTCATCTGGGATCAGATGGGAACCTTTTTATAATCACAGTAGACTGGATATTTCAGTTGCTAAAATGAGATTGTTCTTCTGGTCACCCAAGGTGACCAGATTACTTTAAATCAGCTGTGTGATCTCCATCTGAAGAATGAGGAAGAAATGGCTTATCAGCGGGTTTGAAGGACAAATGCTGAAAAAGAAAGGGAAGCTGCTTTCTGTTTCATGCGGTTGAATTCAGCTGATATAACTATAACAGAAGTAAATAATGAACTGATGAATGAATTAATAAATGCGTACAAGAAAATAATTGCAAATTCAGTCGTAATACTAGGTTTGACTCAAAACATTACTTACCATAAATTAGACTTTTGAAATTATGTCCAGTTCCCCCATCTTGTTTACTGTTATCTCAGCTCTTAGCCAGGTCAAAATTCTGGCTTTTATTTTTTGACCATTTCAGGTGAATACTCTTGTCCTCACAACTGCCAGTTCCTTTGGGTTCTGCTCTCTTAATTTTTAAAGGAATTTTGCTCTTGAACTCACAGCTCAGGACAGCTATACCAAGTAAGCCTTTGCCCTTTTTTCATCTCCAGAACTTTTCTAATTTTCTACTCTGTGGAAGTATCCAAGACATGTATCCCTTTCCTTTTTCCAAAGTAAAAATGCAGGATTTGCTGGCATATTGAACACTTGGGCACCAAAGAAACTGAAACGGTTATCAAGCCAGACATGATTTGGAAAGAGGGTTATATATGGTTTTTTGAGTCTCTCTTATCTACCATCATTCTGGTTCCATGTGTAAGTCACCGGCCCTCTGGTACAGTTCACTATTTTAGGTCTTCACATGGAGCTATGGGCATTTTTAACTAACTTCCTCTTACCTAAGCACAGCAATCTTTGCGGATAGACATAAGATATGGGTACCCTAAGAGATGAAAGGATTAAAGATTTTGAGGACTACATCCCTGTGGACAACAGTATCATTGACTGTCCATTGGGATAGCTCCAATACTTTATATTTCAAGTTATTATTTTACAATTCAGCTTAGGATATTTTAATATATATCTTTGTGCTAAATCTTATTATTATACTGTTGTTATTTATGGGCTTACTGTGCTATAGTACTAACTGGTAGATTCTTTTTTTTTTTTTTTAAAGATTTATTTATTTGACAGAGAGAGATCACAAGTAGGCAGAGAGACAGGCAGAGAGAGAGGAGGAAGCAGGCTCCCCGCTGAGCAGAGAGCCCGACGTGAGGCTCGATCCCAGGACCCTGAGATCATGACCTGAGCTGAAGGCAGAGGCCTAACCCACTGGGCCACCCAGGCGCCCCTAACTGGTAGATTCTTAAAGTTCTTTGCAGTGTATTAATATCAAGTCATTTGTTTCAAAAACAAAACATTTGCTCTCTCAGGCCAGTGGAGTCAGCCTACTTGGAAGGAGCTTTAAAGTATTGATTGGTCAGTGTTTAACGAGCCATGCCGAGTGGTTTTATGTGATTTGGCTTAACAGTCTGCCTCCTTGATTCTTGGTTGGGCTGAGAACACTATGATGCTCTAACCATTGGTTTAGAAAACTGAAGAGAAGTATTTCCCTGTAATCATTACAAAGTGGTAAACAGCTAGGATTAAAGCTGGAGGAAGGGTCATCTAGTTGCAATTATTGCTGTCAGA
Organism: Meles meles; assembly: GCF_922984935.1. NCBI lineage: Eukaryota > Metazoa > Chordata > Mammalia > Carnivora > Mustelidae > Meles > Meles meles. The sequence continues at coordinate 15,365,689 of NC_060079.1, read as the reverse complement.
TTCAAAGTGTTTTATATGAAGGCAACCTCACCATTCTTTCATCTGAAGATGGTCTGTGATTGTACCACATCATGCAAGACCCTGTTCTTCAGGCCTTCAGGATCTTTGCTGTAGAGCCGGGTTAGCCAGCCATGTTGCTCTTCCAGGGCTGATTTATCTTAAGGTGACATATTGAATAGAAGCACAAAGTCAAAGTTTGAATTCCAGCCTCTGTGTTGTCTTGATTTGTCAGGTCAAATTAATACCTAATGGTGTGCCCTGGGACGAGCTGCTTGCTGTATACATTTAGCTGCCCAAACTGCATCCCCCCCACCACTGGAAGTCATCCTCTGATAAGAAAACAAGCTCACAAAAGACAAAGGTACCAGGCAAGTGGGAGGAAGATAACTAGAAAGAGGATGTGAAGTTTGGTTTTTCAATGAAGCACTAATGGCGGGTGTGCTGGGTCCACTGGTGGTTGCCAGAGTCCTCTCGGTGTATGACATTACCCAGGAGCTCAACCTCAGAGCAAGCACAGCGCCACCCACATGGCATTTCTTTGGAACATGGGAGAAATAGTATGTGTCTTGTGAAGGAATCTAAATATATTCTGGAAGTTTGATTTCTGGGATTTTTTTTTTCACGATTATATTGGAAAATCCCGTCGTTGTCACCCACCAGCCCAGAGCAGATCTGTTGGGAACTAAACATGCAGAATTACTATCTTTGGTTTAATGCTCCAGTGCTGCAAAGGGATTAATAAATTGGAAGAGATTTGGAAAGATCCGTAGGAATAATAAAAGTAATAGGAGAGAATGACCTACGGAGCATATCGAAGGAACAAACCACGTGTAGTGTAGTGTAGTGAAGTGGTGGTGAATAGAAACCACGAAGCCAAAAGTATCTGAAGTGTATAAATGCCAACGTGAAGAATTCTATCACATGAAGAGAAAATACTCCCTAGGAGCTAGACATCATGAAATAAATTAAAGAGAGGTAACTTTAAGTTTTTCAGCAAATATAATAGTAGTATTAATAGCTAATGCTTCTTTAAAGATCTGTTTATTTATGTGAGAGAGGGAGTGTGAGGTGGGGAGGGGCAGAGGGAGAGGAAAAGAGAGACGACCTCCAGCAGACACTCCCCCTGAGCGTGGAGCCCGGTGTGGGGCTCTATCTTACCGTCCTGAGATCATGACCTGAGCCAAAATCAAAGAGTTGGACACAAAACCGACTGAGCCACCCAGACACACCACTAATATGTTTTTATAATTGGGAAAGTAAAGTGATTATATCAATAAACTGTTATCAGTGGAATAACATTTCTCTATAATTTCCAAAAGAGCCTAAATTCTAGAAATCAGGTCTAGGCTATGGCCAATTCACGAAGAGCCTCACTGTTTCCATTCTCTTAAATTAGGAATGTTTGGTGTTCTTCCATCCATGTGTATTTAGCACTTGTGTACTAGATGCTGCAGTACGACACTGAACAGAAACAGAGCCCCTGCCCTCCTGGAACGCATGGTCTACTAGAGGACCAACGATAAACAAATAGCCACCCAGATACACTTGAGATTAGAGCTGATGTCAGTGCTTAGTAGGAAAAGACAAAGGATATTCCAAGAGTTGACAGCATGGATCTTCCCAGTCTGGGGAGGGTGGTAGGAGGAGCGACATCTCAGCAGAGGCCTGAGGAAGAGTTACCTGCGGGAGAGAGGGTGTTGAAGGAGAAGGTGGAAGGGGCAGGAGGCAGCTCTGTGAAAGCCCAGCTACACCAGCGAGCAGGGCACACGTTTCATAACCAGATTCGTTTAACTTGAGACCTGCCCTGCTCAGAAGAAATAAAAATGAAAATGCAGGACAGTTACCCAAGAGAACCTAGAACTTCAGATAATTCCACTAGGAACATTCTATGCACATAACTTAGTGTCCATAAGCTGTGACACGCCACCTTTATGGTTCTGCAGTGCGGCCTGGCCTTGGGTCTGTGCATTTGCACTAGGGGCTGGGATGATCTGCATGCTTGTGGAGTTGGATGTGACCACTACTGTACTCTGTGGCCATAGACACGTCTGTTCTCTCTTTGTTGGAAACTGAGAGGATAAACCCCATAGAGGGGACAGTTGTGGGAAATTCCTGGATGGTATTTTGACTTTGGTGTATCATTGTGTAAAACCCTGCGAGAAATTAATTTCCTATATTCCAAAAAAGTAATGAATACACTGTAAAGAAGTCTAAAAGGAGATCCTTCATATCATGTAATTGAGGAATTATAATTTATTACAATCTAAAATTCCATGAGTGTTTCCTTGTGAATGATTTTCTGAGGAAGAGATGTGTAATCCCTATGTAGAGGGACAGTCCTGGGTCACACCCTTATTAAGAATGAACGTAGGCCAACTCTGAGGTGTTTAATAGGCATTCTGTGGGAGGGGCACATCAGAAAAGTTTAATGAATTAAAAGTTTAACAGAGGCTGGGTTAAACAAAGTTAAACACACTTCTTTACTGCCCAACTGATGAAAGTATTTAATATATTTATAGTAATATAAATTGTAAAAGTCTTGTAAGGAGTTTATATATATATATATATATATATATATATATATATATATATAGTATTTGGCATCTCCCAAACTTATTTTTTTTGCAGAATCCTTTTTTGCCCTTGAAATACACAATCCTCAGAACCAAATATTTACTGTATACCACTCATATAGATGACCTAAAATTAGGAAAAAGTCGTTACTATTTTTTGGTTCTAGAATCTGTTGCCACTTCATTGGCTTTGTAATTGTATCTACAGTTCTGAGCTGAGCAGATAAGACCATTCACTGTCTGGGGGCACCTGGGTGGCTCAGTGGGTTAAAGCCTCTGCCTTTGGCTCAGGTCATGATCCCAGAGTCTTGGGATCATGCCCCGCGCATCGGGCTCTCCGCTCAGCGGGGAGCCTGCTTCCTCCTTTCTCTCTCTGCCTGCCTCTCTGCCTACTTGTGATCTCTGTCTGTCAAATAAATAAATAAAATCTTTAAAAAAAACAAAAACAAAACCATTCACTGTCTGGACTCAGTCCAATTTTTTCTTCCATCTTTTCCCCCCAGCGTATGTACTTTCTGCTCTAGCCACACTGAACTTCTCCTTTTTCCTGAACACACCTTCCTTTTCCATACTGTACCTTGTATATTCCCCTCTGCTGGAAAGCCCTTGGTACCCGCCTATTATCTCCGTCTACCCCTGGCCCCACTTTTGCTTGTCAAGAGTCTGTTTGTTCCTCAAAATCAAGCTCAAGTATCTTCTCTGGGACCTTTGTTCTTTCTTCTGTTAAAACATTTTCACCATTATATTCTTATTTATCTGTTTCTCTAACCCTTCCCTGCCTTTTGCCTTCCCCTGGTTGAGTTTCTTGCTCCAAGAATAACAAATAGAGACAGTGCTCAGGTTTGTATACCGGTTTGTATACCGTCTTACCTATCCAGCACACAAAGGAAATATTGATACTTAGTGCATGAACTTGAATTGTGTGTGCATGCATATATGTGATGAGGATATTCTCCACATTTTAAATAAAACAAGTCAAACTATAAAAAATCTCACTGACAAGGAGCACAACCCATCTGTCTTTGCATGCATTTATTATTGCACTTACAAAGTATTAAAATTAGTTGTTCTGTGAGTCATATGGTAACATTGTCCTTGAGCACAGGAATCTTAGCATATTCATTTTTCATTCTCAGCACTTAGCATAGATCCTGGCATTTAGTAAATGGCCAATAAATGGTGCTTGAATTAAATGGAATTGAATCTTGCTCAACTCCTGGCTGCTACCCCTGCTGATGTAAAGACTGTCAGAGCAAAGTGACAAAATGTGTGAACTCTGGGATCAAAATGCTTGGTTTCAATCCTAGCCCTTTACCAGCTGTGTGACCTGAACCATTTTATCCTTTGCTTTGTCATCTGTGAAAAGAGGATGTTCATATTGTCTGCTTCTGGGGCTATTGCTTTAATCTTATCTATATTTATATTTATATCTATTTCTGCATCTATTCTATTTATTTTAATTATATAGAGTGTCTGTCCCAAGCCTTCCCAGTGAGGGAACAATTAAGTGCTGTACTATATGAGGGAAACCCTCTACCTGTCTAAATTCTATTCAGTGTCACATCAGAGATGAGGATCATGTCAATAAAGGAGTTACCTGAGGAAATATGAGGATATAGTGCTATACCAAGTATCAAATGCACATTTTAAATAATAAGCACAGATTTCCAGAGCATGAATATTCCTGAGAACCACCACTGGGGGTAAAGATATTTTAGAAGAGGTGGAGTTTCAGATGGGCCTTGGAAGGTAAGATTTAGGCAGGTGTAAAGTGGAAGGAACGGAGGTTGACATGCTTTTGGTATGTTTAGGGTGATGAGCTCCCAGTATGGCAGCAGTGGAAGCTCAGTCTGGTTCTGGAAGCTGCGTCTGGTGGTCTGCACTAGAGGGTAGAGGCTTTGGAATGCCATGCTGCCCTGCAAATTCCCCTAGTAAGACTGCCCGCTTCCACGCAGACACCACTGGCTAACATGCTCCATGAATTCCAAGTATGATAGCCAAGGAAAGTCACCCACCCCCCAAGACCTACAGCCAGACACTGGCTTCCCCCCCATTGAAATAAATCTTCGTTTAACTGATTCATTCAACAAACAATAACCAACACTGTCATTATTCCAGCACTATAAAAATAGTCATTTAGCCGCTGAAATTTACCGAACATTCCTACCAGAGTTTTATTGGCTATTGAGAACTGGTTTTAATAGCAGGATTTTGTTCATTTGGGTTTTAGATGTGTTATTACTGATGTACCCATTCAATCAATTTCTGTTTCCTGTGCTGGGGAGAAAAACTACCCCCAGCCCTATCCCCTGGGTTCAGGACCAGAAGGGAAAAAAAAGACTTACGTGATAATCATGGAAAGTAATCACATACTTTCCTGCTCTAAGTTAGGATTTTCAATTCTGATATGGATTATTCATGGATATTGTAGAGTCTTCCCAAAAAGTAGGATTTATTCTCATCTTCTTTAAGTGAGGTGGAGGGTGGGGAGGAGGCTAGCATAAGGCTCATAGTGAGAGTGATTTAAATCCTTTGTTAAGATTTCATGTAACCCCAGGAGGCTAATGTAACATTTTTTTCTGTTGTCATGTAGAATTACTGGAATTAATATGCATACTAAGAGCCTTAGTACTGACAATTCTGGATAGATAACTTTATTTTTACCTTTCAGAGAAAGCCCAGTATTTTTTACTTGCGGTCCTTAAGCTCACACACATACTTCTGGCTTCAGTCTTTCTCCCCAAATTTCCCCTCATGTCAGAAAGAAGACATAAAGTAAAATTAAATGTTTTTACCAGAAAATGTTTCTTGTTTGCTACCTTAAATCTTTAATGCTGAAGTGCTATTTATAACCCATTCCCAGAATAATCTTTTGAGAAAGATTCTGCACTAGTTATTGATGAAAATTGAGATGCTTACAGCTTTTGCTTTATTTTGTTCCAAATCTTCAGGAATAACAACTACCAAAAGGTTGTTGTTATTAACAATAAAAAAGTGGCAATGAGAAATAAGTCATGGCAGCAAATTATCATCTAAGAATAAGCTGAACCCCTTAGGAGTCTCAGTACTTTTTCTCATATGCAGAATAACACATAGCGTCTTACAGCAAATTATCATCTAAGAATAAGCTGAACCCCTTAGGAGTCTCAGTACTTTTTCTCATATGCAGAATAACACATAGCGTCTTACCGGGCAACTCCCCACAGCACAGTGCATTGTTTCCCAAAGCTCACAGCCCCTTCCTCACAGTGGCCACTTGTCCTGAACCTGTATCCTTGGCCTTTCAGCAACATTTGGTGTTGCTTCCTGGAGGGCCCATGACCTCCCTAGTTGCCTGGCTTCCATCACAGAACAGTACCTTGGGACTTCCTCTACAACTCTGAAACTTCATGGGTTCATGGACTCCTCCCTGTGTTGCCTAAGTGCAGGCACTGGCTCCGATCTCTACATCAGGGAAAGCATCTCACCTGCTTTCAAAGCTTTATCCTCCATAAAGACCAAATCTAATCTAACCCTGCACCCACCTGCCTTTTGAATTAGAATCCCCCATTCTTGATTCTGTGTGATATTGCCTGCAGCAAGAAGTCTTGCTAGCACCTTGCTGGCAACTTGCTTCCTTTCCATCTCCTCCTCAACCCCCACTTCTGGAACATGGAAGTTTCCTCTATGTCATAAACTCTATTAGGACAGCCCTTTTGGTTGTTGTCATTTTTTCCTTAAACTTAGATATGTTCAGCACTTAAAGCCTGGCGTGTAACTGACATTTGGTAGATGTTGAATGAATGAATGAATGAATGAATGAATGAATGAATATCACCCCATCTGTACCCATTTCAAACCAGCCTTACTCTCCTGTATATCCTGGTAGTCACCTGTGCTTAAAGCTTGGGTGACCATATTATTTATCACCTGCACTGGGTGAAATGAAGCACTGTTAATTTTTAGTGTGAAAGGGGCACTATTATTATCCTGGGAGAATAGTCTTAAATTTGGAAAGTCTTGGGAAAACCTGGTTGACTGCTTAGTCAAACCATCAGCTTTTTTTTTTTTTTTTTTTTTTCCTTTTTCCTCCTCCTATGTCCCCCTACAGATCTGCTGCCAAGACATATATCTTGTCTGCTTTTGAGCTTTCCCTTGGTTTGGTCTCCCCTTTGCACCCTCAATCTCTCACTTGCCTGTTTCAATCCTCTCCACATTCAGCCCAGCTACTGATAGCCTCTTGACTTGTTGATCCCAAAACAGCCTCTGCAGTGTCTGTCTTTGCCCATTCTATTTCCAGGCTGCCAGATTAATCTTCCTAAGGATCAGCTACAATAATATGATATCCCTTCCCAGAAGAGTTCCATCAGCTCTCTGTTAGCTCTGAAGTAAATGCAGACTTCTGGTTTTCAAAGTTCTCAACCTTGAACTAATCTACATTCATAGGCATACATGTTGGAGACCTGAGCCATGCAAAACAGTATTGGCATCCCCCGGGAGCTTATTAGAACTAAAGACTTTTGGACCCTACCATTAGACCTGTAGAATCAGAATCTACATTTTGGCAGGATTCCTGAGCAATCTGTATACACATTAAAGTTTGAGAAACACTGCTCTAACTTTAAACTAACTGGGAGGAATCACACTCCTCAAATTTTACTTCCATGCTTTGTTCACACTAATCTCTTTTTATAGAGTACCTTCTCTCTCACACCTTCTCTCCTCATTGGAATTGTATTAATCTTCCAAATGTAGATATCAGCCACTAGATACCTTACAAAACCTTTACTGAAACAACTATTATCTTTGCATTCTGTGAACATACCATAGTGTTTCACTTCTATTCTTGCTACTGTCTCACTTATCTTATGTTACAGTTACTAAGTTCCATACATCTGCATTCCCACTATATGATAAGCCCAATGTAAGCAGGGACTTTTTCTTTCTTGTGGTAAAAGATATATATCATAAAATTTACAGTTGTAACCATTTTTAAGCATAAAGTTCTATGGCATTTAAATGCATTCATTGCACAACCATCACTCTCCACCTCCAGAAGTTTTTTTATGTTTCAAGCTGAAACTTATACCCATTAAATATCAGCTTCTCATTCTTCTCTCCCTATAAACCATGGAAACCACCATTCTACTTTCCGTCTCCAAATTCGACTACTCTACATACTGCATTTATATAGAATTATACAGTATTTGTCCTTTTGTGCTTGGCTTATTTCACTTAGTATGATATCTTCAGAGTTTATCTATGTCGCAGCATGTACCCAGAATTTTCTTCCTTTTTAAGGCTATATAATATTCCATTGTACATACATACTGCTATTTCTTTATCCATTCATCCGTCAATAGGCATTGAGTTGCTTCAACTTTTTGACTATTGTGAATAATACTGCTATGGACGTGGGTATACAAATATCTGTCTGAGTCCCTGCTTCAGTTGGGTGTACACCCAAAAGTGAAAATTGCTGGGTCATATGGTAATTCTACTCTTAATTTTTTGAGGAACCTCCATACTATTTTCCATAACAGCTGTGCTATTTTATATTCCTATCAACAGTGCACAAGAATTCCAGTTTTCTACATCTTCACGAACACTTGTTTTTTCCTGCGTTGGGTGAGTTTTGTTTTGTTTTGTTTTGTACTAGCCATTTGAATAGAATGGTTATGAGATGGTATGTCATTGTGGTTTTGATTTGCATTTCCCTAATGATTAGTGATGTTAACCATCTTTCCATGTGCTTATTGGCCATTTGGATTTCTTCTTTGGAGAAATGTCTGTTCAAGTCTTTTGCCCATTTTCAATCAGGTTCTTTGTTTTTTGTTGTTGTGTTGAGTTGTAGGTTGCTATGTATATTCTGGGTATTAACACCTTATCAGATATGTGATTTGCACATATTTTCCCCACTATGTATGTTGCCTCTTCACTCTGTTGTTAGTGTCCTTTGATATAGGAACTTTTCTATATCCCTACTATAGTGTCTTCAAGTGGTATCTGGTCAATATTTGTATTTTCAATTTAATTGAGTTATTAAATGATGCTTAATTAATGATTTATCACCTTAAATTTATGATAAAATCTAAGTATAAATTAACTTTGCTTTACACTGGGTGTTGTGCAAAAACAATGAATACTGTTACGCTGAAAAAATAAATTAATTAAAAATCCATTAAAAAATTAACTTTGCTTTAAAGTTATTTGGGACAAATCCAATGGGATTGAGGAACTTCAAATATAATTGTGAACATTTTCAGGATTAAACTCTGCTAAGATATATAAAGAAGGCTTCAGAACACTATACTGAAAATTAGCCATTACCGTCCCTAGATTTAGAATTTTGACAACTTCCACAGGGAGGTTTTGAAAGTTAATTGCTCTTGTATGACAAGAAGAGATGAGAAATTATTTGTGGGACAATCAGATGAAAGTCTGAATTCTTATGTTTGGCTAGGGGCTGTCCCATGATCAAAGACAGATGGGAAATAGAAAGAAACTCTGAAAGAATGAATTTTCAGGGAAGTAAAGATGTTTATAAAAATTCTGAATGTTCCCTGAACCGTGACTCCTGTTGGTCTTGCTGGAACCAGATACATCATTAATATGACAGTAGTGAATAAAAAAAGCTAGTGGATATTTGTAGGATGGTAAAATGAAAGAGATAATCAGTTCTTCATGATTTCTGAACTGCGTTACCTGGCTAATTTATAAGCCAAGAAAGCTACTAACAATAGCTCTATTAATAATTCTGATTATCTTACTTCCTCGCATTCTGGTCTTTCTGCTCTGTGATTAATTTTTAGTTGAAAAACTTTCTACCACAAATTATCTTTAGGTTATAGAGTCACTTTAGTTGTGTAGTGCTATGATCATGTGCCCTCTGTAGACAGCTTAATGGAAATTCTGATTGTTCTGGTTGGTTCACATTTGAAAGGGTTACATAAAACTTCTTTGAGTAATTAACACAGCCTCCCAACAAAGAGTTAGTTGATTTTTTACAATAAAAGGTCAAGCAAGAGAAAGCCATTTAGAAGGCAGAAGAGATTGCCTTCCTGGGATCATTTTTATTCTGAATTACAAAACAACTTCAAAGGCATGAGTCAAGCACTTAGTATTTCTGGTGCAAAACATTACTGCTGAACAACTGTAGTTCAATGACAAGATCTCTACTGGATTATCATAAATGAGAGCTAATAATGGCCCATTCGTGCACATATGTAAATGTATTTAAAGGGTATGTGTGGGTACTTAACCAGCGTCATACCTAGCTTTCATTATAACTCTCTATTTTCTCTGTTTACTCAACCCCTGACTTTGTGATGAATGATCCATTTGGAACAAATTTTGTGTCCTCTCAGATATGTAAAGGTTACACATTTCCCCCAACTGCTTAATTTAATCCTTTAAACATCCCCCCCCCCCGCCCCCCGACTGTTCTTGACTCATTCACTTACCCGTGCTCTGAAGTGATTTGTCTGATTGTTTACATTGAAAGAAGCTAACAGGAATAGAGAGTCAAAGCCAGGAATATATGGACCTTTCTGACTTTGATTAATTCTAACTCAAGTCTAAAGTGTGACAGGTGTTTCTGAGACAAGATCTATTGTTTCAAGGCTCTTTGAGCCTTAAATTTGTTGGCAGTTCAACAAATCCATTTTGTGACCACCTTTTCCTAGTTTCAGTTCTGGAAAACAACAACAACAAAAATAGGTATTATACAAACAACTTAGGTTGAAAAGGAGAAGTTCATGTGTTGAGTATCAAACATGTACCTGAAAAATGAACATGTATAGTTTGAGAAAAGGGATCTCAGAGGGTACCTGCTGTGTTTCTCTCACTTTACAATTGAAGTAAATGAAACCCAGCGATGTTAAGGGACTGACCTAATATTATATAGCTCACTAAGGGCAGCGCTAGGGTGAGACTCAGGGACTGGGAGGCATCATAGCTCAGTGTCCTCACTATTATGTATCATCTTCCTTCAGTTAATCCTTCTGATAAGCACTATATTAATTCTCACCTTTTTAATTAGAGTAAACCATGTGTATTGATGTAATCAACAAGTTGTTCCTTTATTAAACACTGAAAATTTTCTTGTCCTAACCTTACTACTGAAAGAAGAATGCTAAAATAGTAAGAATTTTTGACAAGGTAACAAAATGCTATCCAGTGTGAAATCCTGATATGGTTGATATCCAGAATGGGTGATACCTACATACAAAGACTGAGGGTTCGAACATAGGCTTTCCCTTAACAGTTTTTTAGAAAGGATATAGTATTAACAGATGCTTAAGCAAAGCAGATGCGGAAAGAAAAAAAGCTGATCTTTTCTGTACAGTATGCTTTCGGGTGCTAGTGAAGATGAAAATAGACAAGACTTAGCCTTACAGAATTCCTCTTTGCTGCAAGGGTAGCAGTGTTGACAATGAAGAAAGAAAGAACTGAGAGTTAATGTCTTTCCTCCTATTTGGAGTTATGTTAATATGTTTTATACCAGTTTATTTAAAGATGGCACCAATTGATCCTAAACTTTGAGACAGATTTTAGAGGAAACTAATTATTAACACTTTAGTTAAAATGTACTGAATTGGGTGCCTAAGTGGCTCAGTTGGTTAAGCATCTGCCTTCGGCTCAGTTCATGATCCCGGGGTCCTGGACTGAGTCCCACATCGGGCTCACTGCTTGGCGGGGAGTCTACTTCTACCTCTACCCTTCCCCCTGCTTGTGCGCTCTCTGTCTCTTTCAAGTAAATAAATAAAATATTTAAAAAAGGGGCGCCTGGGTGGCTCAGTGGGTTAAAGCCTCTGCCTTCGGCTCAGGTCATGATCCCAGGGTTCTGGGATCCAGCCCCGCATTGGGCTCTCTGCTCAGCAGGGAGCCTGCTTCCTCCTCTCTCTCTCTGCCTGCTTCTCTGCCTACTTGTGATCTCGGTGTGTCAAATAAATAAATAAAAATCTTTAAAAAAAAAAGGAAAGAAAATGTACTGAATTAAAGCAGGGCAACATTCAGAAGGGCTCATTTGGTCCTGCATATGAATGCTATGCAAAAACCCGGGTAATCTCTTACATTATAACTAAACATTAAAAGAAATCCTAGGACATTAAAAAAAAAAAATGGTACTAGGAAGTTGTCTCTGTATGTTAATTTCCTGTTGCTGAGACTAATGTGTCAAACTATTCCCTACTGCCCAAATCCAGATGAACATGCAAAGAGTATGGCAAGATTAAAATTCAGCCTAAGTATTAGCAAATTTTTCTGTATTTAACTAACTTATTAATTAATTAAATTAGCAAATTATACTGTATATTAATTTCTTGCTGTCTTTCTGAAGCTAATTGTGCTATGCAATCAGTGTCTCCTATTCCCCAAACTCAGCTAAGAATGAAAGATGGAGCCAAGATTCAACACAATTGGTTCCTAAATACAAAACTAATTTCCTCTTCTAGAAGTATTAAAAGTAGTAAATATAACCAATTACTGTACAAGAGCTCCTAGTGATAGGTAGTTAGAGGTTCCTGTTCTAAATGCTTTATAAATATGGCCTTATTTAGTATTCACAACAGTCCGGTGAAGTAAAGTACATTGTTTTCCCCATTTTACAGGTGAGATGCAGAGAAGCTGTAACTTGTTCTAGAAAGTGACAGAGAGCTAGTCTAGAAAAGATAAAGATAAAGGCCATGAGCAATCTGCTTAGTACATTATCCTGCAGCTTACATTCATTTGTAGTCATCTCAGCTATCATCATAGTTTATCTTTTGAGTATAAAATCAGAAGTATCTGGAGAATTTAAAAGATTATGAATCTATTGATATTTCTGGAGTTACTTGACAAATATTTACTGAGGACCAGCTGTGTACTAAAACCGAGGATTCTCTATTCATTAATGATATGTAGCTTCCAAAACAAGAAAAAAACAATTTTTTTCTTCCAACTGCCTTCAGAACAAACTTTACTTAAAATATATACAATGTATGTCTATGGGTATGAACATAGACACACGTTCTTTAAACAAAGAGAAAGGGGCCTTTCAGATACTTCTTAGTTTACAAGCCTAAAACAAGTGGTCGTTCATTGGAAGACATTTATATTCCCAGGCTATGTTCAGTTTGTCTTGAACTACTAGATCTGTTTCCCAACCTTGTTCAAGACAGCTAAAAATTAGTATTCATTAGAAAAGGCTCTTGGGGTACCTGGGTGGTTCAGTTGGTTATGCGTCAGACTTTTGATTTCCGTTCAGGTCGTGATCTCAGGGTTGCAGGATGGAGGCCCATGTTGGGCGCTGCGTTCAGCTTTGAGTCTGCTCCTCCCTCTCCCTCTCTCCTCCCCCAGCTCACGCTCTCTCTCTCAAATAAATAAATAAATAAATAAATAAAATCTGAAGGAAGGGAGGGAGGGAAAGAAGGAGGGAGGGAGGGGAAAGTTTCTTGACTTACATGCAAGTTTGGGGGCTTTTTTGGGAGGGGTCATTTATATATTTTTTGGTATATATTTACATTTTATATATTTTTTGGTAGCCACCATAAGCTGCACTTAAATGGAATAAAGTTGACAATTTTCAAGACATTTGAAGGGAGAAAATCTCAGTAAGGGAAATAACCATTTTCATGGAAAAGACCAAATTTAGTTTGGCTGTGAAGATGGAGAAGTAGGTAGGCTTTCAGCTGTGTCAGCACACAAAACAAACACCTACAGAGGCCACTGTTGAATGTCTCAATGCTTTGAAAGCTGAGAACCACAAGTGGGAGAAAGTACTTCCGAACTGGTGTCTGAGATGCCCAATGAGACTAAATAGAAATTAAGATATTATCTCACTTGAAAGGTTGTCAGATAAATACAGAACCACACAATTACAAATATTGCATGGAACATACTTCGACTAAAAAATGATTTGTTGTTTATCTGAAATTCAAATTTAACTGGGAAGCCTGCATTCTTATTTGCCAACTCCAGCAGGCTTACTGACTTCCCAAGCCGTACTCTGGCTCTTGGTTTCTGGTGGCTTTCATTGTCTTGGTCAGAGATTCCAGGAGGGGATGTTTTGTGGTGATGGGAAAGGTTGGAATGGGATGGTGTCTCGAACACGGAAGGCCTCCCAGAAGGCCCCGAAGTCGGAAGCTGGAAACTCCTGCCTGTGGAAGTCCTTGGAAGACACATTAAGTGTTAGGCTGCCTCCTCATAACGCCTCTCTCAACCCTGGGATTAGTTGACCTGCCATCATGTCCACAGCCACCCCCTTCTTTCGGTTCAGGATGGCTCTTCGTCTCAATTTTTTTCTTGTCTGCACTTTTGTGGGAGACTGTTCATGGCACAGGGTCCAGGGTCTTTGTACCTACACTGCCAACTCCGGCATCACACACAGAGCCAGGACATAGTAGAGGGTCAGCAAATGTTTACTAAAGTGGAGCTTCTCAAACCTTTTTGTTGTTGTTGATTTTCTCTTGCTAATAATGGTAAGGAGGAAACTTACATAAAATCATTCCCTTCTAAGTCCTCATTATTTCTCTCTATTTTTAAAAGTTAGTAAGGAAAGATGGAATTTTGCACAATACCATTGTATCATGTGCCCAACATGGTGTCTGGAATATAGGATGTAAACTATTTTTGAGTGAGTGAGTGAGTGAGTGAATGAATCCAAATTATGGTATCTGAGTACAAAGAAGGCTGGCATAAGTTTGATCTGCATTTTGTAGAAATAACCTTCCACTGCAATAACCTTCCACTGAAAGAGCTTTTCTATATTAGATGCTGGGCCAGAATGGGAGAAGGGGATGGTTAGATGTTACTCGGCTTGGGGCATATCCAGAAGAGTTGGTAGAGGGGTGCCTTGAGGAAGTGGGGAGAGGGATTACTCATAGGGTTCACACCCTTAAGATAAGAAGTGTTTGAAGTAGGAGGAGAGACTGGGGACATAGGCAGTACCAAACAATAGTGATAGAAGGAGGAAGGGGAAGGAAATCGCAAACCCTGTTATCAGAAAGGGGAGGAGAGTTCTACAGCTACTGGGTCCTCTGGGCCCTTTTTCCCAGTGGCCATATATCTGAACATGACAGATCTAAATCCGCATGCATTAGTTAGAGACAACTCGCAGTCAGAGAGATTACTAAATTCTTACTTTTGCATAAAACATCAAACCCTCTTAAATGTAATTCAATTTGAAATACTTATCACATTCCAATGGAATCTTTGATTCGGGCAAGATAAAAACACTGTGAGTCACAACTGAGTTTTCCCCTGAATCTTCTCTAACTAGTTTACATTATACAGTAAGGTAAAGGCATATCAGATAAGTAGGTCATTGCCATTTTATCTTGGGATATTTTCCCACCAAGATAAAAGCAGACATAGAACAGGTTGAAGTGAATTTAACAATACCCCACTCAAGAATGAAGCATATGGATATTAAACCATAAAGAATGGCTTTTAATACTTGAAGTTTTATTGTTGTTTTTACTAGTTTAAAAAAAAAAGTCATTGTCCTTCCTTTTTTTAAAACAGCTGCTCACCTTTGGGAAGTGACAGTTTCCATCTTTTCTTCTCTGTTGCCGTTAACCAGAACACAGCTAGCTCTCTTGGACTGAATTTAATTGAAGCCAGCTTAGATGTGGCATTGATTAACTGTTTAAGGCAGAGACCTGTCTTCAGGTTTCAAAACTCTGCTTAAAGTTGTTGCCCACATATATGCCTTATGAGAAATAAATTAAAAGAAGATTCAGAAACAGCTGGAAACGTTTTTTTTTTTTCATGTCTAACATACATTTTGTAAAATAAAAATGGTAAAAGAGTTAAGTCATTTGGACAATAATATATCACATCACTGACTTGATGAAAATTCTGTTTCCCTTTTTCTTGATATAGTATCTACATAGTGACAGAAGGGTGATGAGTGTTCATGCCGTTAATGCTGTCATTAATCATTTTGCTATATACTTATTTTAATGTATTTTTAAGGCAAACTTGGACTACTGGATACTTACACAGTACTCTTTTATAGGACATGGATAACTTCTGTCATAACCTCTAAAAATCCTTCATAAAAAATAAACTTTTAGCTCAAATCCGAAAGGTTAGCTTTCATAATAGTTCATCTTTGAACCCCCAGCAATAGGCTCCTTTCACGAAATGTTGATATAATATCCGGCCTATCAAGAGAAATCAGTGTATAATGCTTATGAAAGGCAGAGAACTGTGCAAGTGTGCTGTTTTATAAGGCATTAATCCAGAGATCCAATAATCTGTACAGTGACCTTTATCTTGACAGGTAAAGCAACCCACTGCAAAGTAAAACAGCCAGACAATACTATCCTTGTTGTGAACTGCAGGTGTTTCAGAAGCTGGGTGAACGTGGGAGAAACCTCACAGCCTCAGATGGCGGGAGTGAAGGGTGGTGAAGAAAGCAAAGCTTGGTGAGTTGGTTAGGCAGGTGCTTGGGACACTTAAAGGAGAAAATAGAAATAAAAAATCAAAAGCAGGTGTCTGCTTAGGTTTTATGGCTTTACTAGAAATAATGAGAGAGCTAACATCAGGAACACAGATTAAAATAGTTCTTTCTAAGAAATCTTGGTTTGGAAGAATGAATTAATGCTTTGGAAATAGCCCTGCTCTCAAGATTAATTGTGTCCCGATTAATTACAGGAAATCCTGTTAAATCTATGAACAAACATATTTCTCAGCCTCAGAAGTATTTATTAAATCCCTCCAGTGTCAGTGACAGAATTCTGTCCTCTGTCCTGCCTTTTTTAAGCAAACCATATTATCTCAGGAAACAGTATTTGCCAGAATTTTTAACAATGGTAGCCAAGTGATATATATGTGCATTTAATTCACTTACAGAGCCAAGTTTAAGCTATCTGTACCTATGATACTGCACATAGGGAGAAAAAACTTCCAACTAATAGTATTAAGAAAACATTTGCTTAAAATAAAAGAACCAATGGGTGAAGATTGTGTCACACCAATAATATCTCAATGAAAGCTTCTTTAAAAACATGAGAGTGGAAAAATAAAACCATTAAAGAGAAATTAGGAAAATAACAAAGAATTTGTGAGCAGGAATAGTTAATGTCTCCAATGAAAATGATTATGTTTTATAGTTCTATCAAGAAAAGGTTACTGAATGGAGAGTAGACAAATCAACATGCTTTCCTGGTCAGACACCTGACCTGCTACGAATTTATAGTTCACAAACAAGGGTTCCAGAGAGCTTGATGGATTCTGTAAGGTACTGTAAGCCAAGGGATTGCATTTTGTGTTTTGTTTGCCCATGATTCATCTAGAAAGCCCATTTGATGAAATACACAGCATTTCTTCTGCTAGAAAATCTTTTGGTTTCCACCACCTAAGGCTCCAGTGGGAAGAATCTTTAGCCTTGCCACCTTGCTTTCACCTTCCCATCAGGGCTCTCTCCTCCAGCCCCGACTGCTCTCATGGGGGATACCGAGTCTTTCAAATGCAGTTTAACCTATAACAGGGAAATGGAATGATGGGACACCAGCTGTGCATTGCTGATGTGCGTCAGAATTACAGTGTGATATTGCTTCATGCCCTTTGCCCAAATTAAAGGTGCTAAACGATACTTTCCCAATTCTGGTTACTCTGTCTCTAGATTCCCCAATTTGAATTCTTTGAGGGTATGGATTTTTTGTTTGGTCCAGCACCCCAGCCCCTCTTTTCCCTTCACTCCCCATTTCTTTCTCTTCAAGGGGATAAGGGTCCTTTTCTCCTTGAGGCTCAGATGAGCGTAACTCAGTTGTTTTTGTGATTACCTCCTGCTATCATGAAAGGTGACCAACTGTCTCTTACTCTGGAGTTTTTGCCTCCGGGTTAAATTCTAAGGTGTTCTGTTCTTGCCACACTACCTTGATAATGCGGTATTGGAGCCCTTCTCTGTTCCTTCTGGTTTTATTTAGTTGCTACCTTTCTGCTCTCACCTACATCCTACAGTTTTTCTTTTTCTTTTTCTTAACTGTTATTCTGTTCTCCTTTTAAACCACACACACTTTACCCACAAGAAAGCTATATTTCCCCTAGATGAGATATTACTGATTTTTTTGTTTTACAATACTGTATTCATAGTCAGGGAGTCCGCAAAAATGTATGTGTTAAATTAACAGTCTCCTCTTACAAATTAAAGCTAACCCACTTCATTTCCATTGTATATTTAAGATAGTCATAACTTTCTTAACTATCTACATTTATACATATTTTAATACAGAAAACCTTAGCTTCCAACCCTGGTTTGGGTTAATGGAGGGAGTTAATTTATGACCAGATTAACTTTCTCCATTATAAAAATGCAGAATTTGGGGGGGAAAAAACCCCTAAGTAATATTTTAATTTAATCTGTGTGATTAAATATTTGAAAATAGTTAATAATTTTAACCCATAATTTATTACTATTATTTCCTGTCATTCTTGGTTATTTTATCAGTTGTAACTTAGGACTTATGTTTGTATGCATATCTACTCATGTCTGTCTAATGACTTGATGCAAAATATTTTAATGTTTAAGTGGGTAACAAACACGTGGACACACTCATCTTCCCTAGCCCACTCTTCAGGCCTAATTTCTAGTCTTTTTCATTCAGTAAATACATAGTGAGTACTCACCATGTATTGGGCACCACATTCCAGACTGGGGATAGAGAAATTAAAACTTTACTCCCTGTCTTCAAGGGGGTCATGAGCCAATGGAGGAGTGAAGCAGTTACTCTCTGTAGTTTAGGGAGATCTATTGAGAGGAAGAGCCAGTGTGTTCCTGGCAGGAGGAATAAGTACAAAGGTACTGAGGCAAAAGAGGGTGCGATGCATTTAAGGAACTGCCAGTTTCTCTGTTTTCTTTGGGAAGCATCAGGCAAGTGTTGATGCCAAGAGCAAGAGGGAAAAGTGTGCATGGCAGAGGGCAGGTACCTAGAACATGTAAGCTCAAAGAGACAGAAAGTAGAATAGAGGTCGCCAGGGACTGTGGGCAGGAGAGAGAAGAAATTCTTTATATAAATACAGTTTTTTTGTTGAGGATGAAGAATGTTAGAAACAGATGATTGTGACGTTTATACAACACTGTGAATGTGATTAATGTCACCAAATCACATACAATAGACAGTTGAATGATAAGTATTATGTGTATATTGCCACAATAAGAACAATTATTTTGCGTGTGTATGGCTTTGCAGAGAATGTCGGGGGTGAGAGTTGGAGACAGCCACAGTGGAGAATAGGAATGAGAGCCAGAGACATGGTATGAACGTGCTAGCAGCTCTTAGTCTGTCAGCATAGTGTTACCTGTCCACGTGGTTCTGCGATTTCAGCCACCGTGCGGTGACCTGGAAGGAAGAGTGGATATAGGGCTCTTGTCAGACAGGCGTGGGAGAGCTAGAAACTAGAACAGCTGTGTGTGTGTGAGTGTGTGAGTGTGTGTGTGTGTGTGTGTGTGTAATGAGAAAATGGTTGAGAGGATGGCTCATGAACTTTAAGCCAAGGGTTGGAAGGGCATGAGGCCAGAGAGGGACTAATTAAGTAAAGGAAAAGCAAAAGATCCTGAGAGAAGATGAGGAATGCTGGAAAGATCCAAGATCATCATAGAAGCTGAGATGAAGGTTAAGATTTTGGAAGCACAGCACTGCGGGGCGGTGACTTAGCCCAGAGCGTGTCCATGGGGGTGGGTGGATTAAGGGACGCTGGAGACAAAGACCTCAGCAGCTGTGAGTTGAAGGAACTAAACTGCAGAAGATACGGGACAAAATCCTGTGGTCCCATGAGCTTTCTTAGCAAATGACGTATTGTTTATTCATTTGTCACATGCATCCATTAAGTGTCCGCTTTGTACCAGACACTGCCCTAGGTGCTGGGAATGAGAGTCCAGGAAGAAAGACAATTCCCTGCTCTTCTCAAATTTACAGTCTAGTGAAGGGGCAAGCTGAGCAATAGCCAAAATAAACAGACTTAAAATAATCACGTGGGCATGCGCTATGGTCAGAGTTAGTGAGGCTTAATCATGTAAGAGGGGCGCACTGAGGTGGTCAGGAAGGGCCTCGAAGAAGAGAGAGTTATGTGGAGACCTATGAGTTAAGAAAATCAAGTTCAGTCATCCATTTTATTTATTTTCTTTTTTATTTTATTTTATTTTATTTATTTATTTGACAGAGAGAGAGATCACAAGTAGGCAGAGAGGCAGGCAGAGAGAGAGGAGGAAGCAGGCTCCCTGCAGAGCAGAGAGCCTGATGCGGAGCTCGATCCCAGGACCCTGAGATCATGACCTGAGCCGAAGGCAGAGGCTTAATCCACTGAGCCACCCAGGTGCCCCCATTTTATTTATTTTCTTTGAGAATGCCATGTGCCAAGCACCGTTCCAGGCACGAGGAATGCAAAGATACATGAATCAGAGGCCCTGGTCACACAAATAGAATAGAGATACCATAATATCAGTGAAATCCAGAAAGATCTCCCAGGACTCCAAGGATGGGTTTGGACTTGTAATTTTTTCTAATTAATATGAGGAGTTTTTCTTTTCAATGATGCCTGCAAGAAATAAATTACACCAAAAGTATATTATTAGTAATGAATGGCCAATGGTGCACAACTGAAATATAGAAAATACAGAATTATCCTATATGGGAGGAAAAAAAGCTGAACTAAGAGGAGAAGACATGAGAAAAATACACATAAATGATAAAAGTAATTTCCATTGCCCCAGAAACTCTTAAACATAATTCCCTTTGTATTCACTACATTATTATAAAGCACTAACAGGAAAACACTTAACATTTATAAAAATCAGCTACTCTTAGACAATTTCTGTTGAAAAGTTATGTCTTGAAGTTTACACTTTTTAAAATATCAGAAATTGAAATATACATTAAAATACTGTTTACACTCCTTATAGTGCTGTTAGTGACAACAAGTGTCACTGGGTGTTGACAGAATTTAGTCTTTATCCTCCTATCCCATCATTGCATCTGAAAAAATCAGGGACTGGGGGACCCAGTTAGTTTGAGGACCTCATTTCATGAAAAAACCCAAAAAATTTTGTTAGATAACCAGACTTTTCCCAGCAGCTTTAATGAAAGATTTGAGTACAAGTCAACTCTAGATTACTTTACATAATAAAATCAGGTTACTCTCATGACTGACAGAGATGACATTTCTTTTTTTTTTTAAACTTTATTTATTTATTTTGACAGAGAGAGATCACAAGTAGGCAGAGAGGCAGGTAGAGAGAGAGGGGGAAGCAGGCCCCCCGCTGAGCAGAGAGCCCGATGTGGAGCTTGATCCCAGGACCTTGAGACCATGACCTGAGCTGAAGACAGAGGCTTTAACCCACTGAGCCACCCAGGCACCCCAGAGATGACATTTCTTTGACGATTATAATGTATTGTCTTACAACCTCTAAAGTTCTACAAACAAGGGAGGAAAAACACTATCAGCTTAGACGGATAAGGGCTCTGGAGAGGGGCAAGGGAGCTGTGGGGAAGTTAAGTGAGAGCTGGAGTTAACCATGGAGATCAGCCTTGAGTCTTGGTTCTATAATTTATTAGTGGACTATCTAGTCATATAACTTTTCTGAGCCTGTTTCTTTGCCTGTTTTTTTTGTTTTGTTTTGTTTTGTTTTGTTTTGTTTTTTTAGGTGAATGCCTACTTCTTGTATTTGTTATATTAAGTAAGCTATGTAAAGTGCTTTATCCTATGTAGTGCTTAACTGGGGCAAATCTACTCAGATTAAGTAACAAGTTGGAAACTAACTCCTGAGATTTCGCCAAAAGATTTGCCTCTAGAACATGGACTGTATGCTGCCTGTCTTTCAAGATGCCCAGGGTTTTCTCCATATGTATCTGTGGAGTAAATAAAATGGCAGTGGGAGGTCAGCCCAGGGAAGGGGAAGAGAGTCCCAGCCCCTTCTGACTGTGCACACCACACATTTAACTGCCCTTAACTCATGTCAGCAGGTGAACACAGGGCACCAGAGGAAACCTGTGTCATTCCAGATAAAGCCACTTGTTGAATGAATACATTTTTAAAATGCAAGTAGGCCATGTACCAGCTCCAAGCATAGATTGTCCCCAATCTTTCCTATTATCTACAGCTTCCATTTGGATAGCACTTTGAATTGATAAGCCTCTCTCACATATAGTTTAACTCTGATCAGGGTAAGTAGAACAAATGTTCTTGTCTGCATTTGACAAGTAAGGAAACTAATGTTTTGGGGAGGTTCAGTAGGTTCTACCAGTACCATGGCTTATCATTCTCCCAAGTTGAGATTTGAATTCCATTCTCATTCCTCCCCAGTTCATCACTATTCTCTGCCACTCTTTAGTGTCTTCTTGTTTTTTGGTATGATGCTGTGCAGAATTTAGCTGGACTGGAATCTCGTGAGAGTTTCAGAATTGGTGTAGGCCAAATAATGTTAATAATGATAGCTAACATTTAATGAATGCTCATTATATGCTAGGAAACTTTCTAAGTATTTTACATGTATTATTGCGCTGGATCCTTACCAAAAACCCTGTGAGGGCAGCACTATCATTATTCCCATTTTATAGATGCCAAGGCTGAGGAACAGAAAAGAATGGAAACTTGTCCAAATCAGGCAGCCAGTTGGTGGGAGCCAGGGTATCAACCCGGGTGTCTGCCTCCTTTACTTGCCTCACCACTTCAGTGTCCAAGTGAGCCAGAGAACTGCCTTTCTCAACCCCTCAGATGATATGTTTATTGACCTTAAAGAGCTGGGCAGCACCAAGATAGTGCTTCACAGTGTATGTTTGAGTGTCCCCAAACATGCTGAGGTCTAAAACTAGCCTCTGTATACAGACAGTCATTGCAAAATGAATGAATCTTATCTAGTCAGTTTGCCTCTATCCATGTAATAAAGCATGGTTGTGTAGGAAGTTAACATTTGTTCAACCTTCATGGCTGAATAAACAGGCAGAAGGATGCCTGGAGTGTCTGCAACCAGGCATCAAGATGATTCCAATCACTAGACACTCTTCAGTTCCAGTAGCCTGTGAATATGGTAAGTGATTTGTGACATGCTGACCCAGGATCTCCCATGTGGTAATGATAGTCCCCAAAAGCATACATGAAAAATACAGAAAGGAATTACAATCTGTGTGAAGTCAGTGAAATATTATGACATGACATTAAGCCTGGGGATTCCAGGCATTTATCAGTGTACATGAGGAAAATACTGAACACAGCCAGAGATTTTGATCGGCAATGCAGAGTTCACAGCTAACGTTAAAGTTGCTTCCAAGAAAGCATGGAGCCCAACAATATTTTAATTAACAGAACAAAACCCAACAGCAGCAGTCACAGCTGTTAGCATTAGAAGACTGGCAGATTCAGAGCTTGGCAACGAGGCACTAAGACACACCTGCTGGGACAGGTACAGATTGGTGATGAAGAGCTAAGGATCCAGCAGGAAAGCCAGCTTCTCCAGAACTTTCAGCAACATTTTTTTTTAAAGATTTTACTTATTTATTTGACAGAGAGAGAGCACAAGTAAGCAGAGAGGCAGGCAGAGAGAGAGGAGGAAGCAGGCTCCCTGCTGAGCAGAGAGCCAGATGCGGGGCTCTGTCCCAGGATCCTGAGATCATGACCTGAGCCGAAGGCAGAGGCTTTAACCCACTGAGCCACCCAGGCGCCCCTCAGCAACATTTTTTAATGAGGAAATAAATAATATGAGATTGCATTTCAGAATCTCCATAATAAGACCCTGAAATATAGCCTGAAGGGAACGCTGAAGGAATGGTTGCCACAGCACGTTTCTCTGGGGAAAAGAGCATGCTTGCAGAGTCACGGGGAGCTCTTTACCCTTCTGTTGTGCACGGAGGTTAAATGGGTCACTGTAAGGAAGGTAGTCTCCTACAGTAAAGCTGAAAACAACATGAAATAATGGTTCATAACCGTGGGCCCCTGGCAAAGGTTTGCTGGCCCTGGTACAGTTAGAAGAAACCGAATTCTTTTTCTAAACAGAGCCTTCTTAGCAGAAGGTCAAAATACTCTGCACAAGAACTTCTCCATTCTTAATGATAAGGGCTGATGGCACAGGATGGCTGAATGTAGAAGGGGGAATAGGAAAGATACGAAGTTAATGGAATTGCAGAGTCACTGGCATTATATATCGGATGATGGATGACGAGTCTTGCTTATTGCTCGTGGCTGTGGGTACAGAGATGATGAGTCTTAATTATATAGCATTAAGAGAAGGTGAAGAAAAAAATATCTTTTTTTCTCCTTTTTAGTCAAAGTTGTTAGTCATAGTATTGTTTGTAATTTCAGAAATTTGGAATGAATGAAATGTCCAAACTTATGAAGGTTTTAAAATACGTTATGATGTGTCTGTCCAGCAGAAACGTATTCACTAAATATTCACCAAAAACTACATTTAAAAAAGTTTAATAGACTGGGAAAGTTCTCACAATCTAGTATAAAGTGATAACATTTTTCAAAATTTGGTATGAAAGCTATTCCAGTTTTTTTAAACATGCGAAGAAGAAACTGAAAAGGAAAAATTTTCAGATGTTATCAGCCCTCTTTCTCTGGCAATATTACAGGTAATTTTAATGTTTCTATTTATAATTTTCTGTGTTTAAAAACTATAATCATTATTATGTATTCTATATTTAAAATTACTGAACTTGATATAAGAAAAGAGAGGGATAATTAATGACAATGAAGCCGCACAGCTACAGGCATAATTAAAATTTATATTTATACTAAGGAGGAGACCCTAGTAATAACCAGTCATCTAAAACTACAATAGAATATTTATTTAGTCAGAAGATGATCCTAGTATGGGCTATTCACTAAGAAATGCACATGGGATTTAGAAATAAAAGTATTAGTCCCAGCTGGGGTTGCTCAGGACTGGGGCAGGGCGGCAGGGACGCTGAAAGAAAGCAGTTACTCACAATGCTCTATAATTGCTGGGCCCAAGGTGTCCCATAGGAACACAGGAGAGGAGGAACACCCCAGCCACTGTGGAAGGCTTTCGGGAGGAGCTGACATCCGACTTGATTCCTGAAGGATGAATGAAAAAAAAAAAAAGTAGGGGAAGGTCTTTCAGCAGAGGGAATGTACAAAGACAGAGCTGAGTGAGGGTCATAGCTTTCCAAAGTAATCTCATAGGAAGAAATTCAGGGGAGGAGAGAAGAAAATTTGACCAAACCCGGTACTCTGGAGATGGAGAAGCAGAGAAAGATTGAAACGATATTAGGAATTCTGGAGGAATGTGACAGGTGCTGGGATCACTGGATAACACAGGAACTAGAGATGGAAGAGCAGGAAAAATTAGAGACACCCATTAGTGAGGCAAATGATACACAATGCTGGGGTATAATCATTCACTCTACGAGTTTTACTGAACACTACCGTCAAGGAACATTCTAGGTGCTGAGTATGCACTAGTGGGCTGGGCAGACAAGGCCTCTGCTCTCAGAATGCTCCAGGTTTGCGTGGGAGAGAGACCACAAACAAACAAGAAAATGTGTGAAGTGGTAAGTGCCATAAAGAAAATTAGAGGGGCGCCTGGGTGGCTCAGTGGGTTAAGCTGCTGCCTTCAGCTCAGGTCATGATCTCAGGGTCTTGGGATCGAGTCCTGCATCGGGCTCTCTGCTCGGCAGTGAGCCTGCTTCCCTCCCTCTCTCTCTGCCTGCCTCTCTGTCTACTTGTGATCTCTCTCTGTCAAATAAATAAAAAATTAAAAAAAAAATTTTATTTTAAAAAGAAAATTAGAGCACTCATGGATGTCACCGGAGGAAGTAATGCAGTTATTTAGACTGGGTGTCAGGAAAGGCTCCTTGGAGGGGCTCAGGAAAGATTAGGGATAGGACAGCAGTGTGATAATGATAAGGTTAGGACAGCAGCTAAGGTTAGTAGCATTCATTGTCTGGACCCTTTCTTTGTGACAAGTGGATTATTTCATTAAATCCACAGTATAACCTTATAGGTAGGTGGCCTTGAGGGGCAGAAACTTACCAGAGTCAAACATAACTCCGCCTCCAGCCACACTTTTTTTTTTCTTTTTTAAATTTAAATTCAGTTAGCCAAGGTGGCTGGGTATCTCCCTTGGGGTTAAGATCTGCCTTGGGCTCAGGACTTGAGCCCATGGTCCTGGGATCAAGTTCTGCATCAGGCTCCTTGCTCAGCAGGGTGTCTGCTTTCCCTCTGCCTGCTGCTCCCCCTGCTTGTGCTCTCTCTGACAAATAAATCAATAAAAATCTTGAAAAAAAATGGTTTAAATTCAATTAGCCAGCATATAGTACATCATTAGTTTCAGATGTCGAGTTCAGTAATTCACCAGTTGCATGTAACACCCAGTGCTCATCACATCACGTGCCCTCCTTAATGCCCATCACCCAGTTACCCCCCTCACTCCCATCCTCCTTCAGCAACCTTCAGTTTAATTTCCTAGACTTAAGAGTCTCTCATGATTTGTCTCCCTCTCTGATTTCTTCCCCTTCAGTTTTCCCTCCCTTCCCCTATGATCCTCTGTGTCCAGCCACACTCTCAAACACAAGTACTTTTATGTGTACCAAGTTGGGCTTTGAGAGATAAGGGATGAAACTATGAGAAGGAATGCAATCACCCAAGGACACTAGAACATGAGGAAAAAGGAGGTGGGCTGAAAACTGAAACGTAGGCAATGCCAACACTGGGTGGGGTGGGGGGGGGAGCTCTGAGGACAAACACCTCAGCTATGTGGCCTAACAGCCACGAGACAAGCCAGCATCATAAGGAAGGGAATGGCCAGCAGTGCCCCATTGTCCACACGACCTAGAAAGGACAACAACAACACAAAACATCCATCAGATTTAGCAACCAGACAATTAGTGGTGACCTTGGCAAGACAGGTTTCAGTGAAGTAGTGAGGGAGGCCAGATTGTAGGGTTGATAAAGGAAGATTTCTTTTTCCAAGAGAAACAAGATAGAGGCAGCACACCTTGCTATGGGGGTTTGGGTCTGGTTTAAGGAAGGGTGCGCATTTTCAGAGGAAGGTCGAGGGTAAAGGATATAGAGGCAATAACAAATGTAGCAAAGTCCTCATAGGGACAAGAAAGGACAGTAAACAGAGCGCAGGTGGAGGACTAGGTCTTAGTAGGAAGAGGTGCCTCTCTTAGATAACAGGGGTGGAGATTTCTTTTCTCTGAAGTAGACCTTATTGTCATCTGCTCAAGGTGAAGACCCGGGGGCGGGGTGGGGGTGGGGGGGGATATGTCCTTAAAGGAGTTTTCCTGAAGGTTCTGCTTTGAGATAGGGCTTGCGGATGCTAAGAGCCTGTGTACTAGACTCCAAGGAGCCCTGAGGTTCCTGTGAGTTTGGAAGCCTTGCATTTGCAGCGGCAGCAGGGGTACAGCTGTGAGATTTCCTGCAGCCAGGCGGGCAGCTGGGCCAGGCAGGGAGCAGGGCTGAGCCGCATCACAGAAGCTGCCCAGGTGGCATCTGTTCCGGGAAGATCACTTGAGTCTTGCATCTGGCTTCTCTTGGACCATCCTGAACCCAGGGACTCTTCCACAACCACAGCTAAACAAATTTGCACTGTAAGAACTTATCTTCAGATTTGTCATTGAAAGAAAACCCCTAATCCATGCCATCTAAATTTAAAATATGTATTAAAATAGAAAAGTAGTAGGGATGTAGGATCTTTGGAGCTAAGTGATCAGTGATATAGCTGGACGATTCCTTGTATCGTTCTATTCTGGTGCAAACATTGTTACAACGTCTGCCTACGTTTGATTCAATTAGGTCCTTTTTTAAGAGTTAAACATACAGCTTCCCTAGGCATGTAATTGTGAAACATTTTGTTGTTCTACTGTATAGCAATCACTTTAAGATAACACAGGTTTTTCTTTGTGCAGAGAATTTCGTTACCAACTACACGTGTACAAAACAGAGGATGTAATCAAAAGGGTTTTTGGCATGGGTCCAGAGAGTTATCTGGATTAGTGTATAACTGGCCGCCATAGTTTCCAGTCCATTTCTGATCCATGATTTATTGCTTCATAACTGACAATTTCAAAGGTTTATCAGGATGGCGCACAAGAACTCAAGCATTACTTTCTAGCTCATTCTGAAGTCTGTTTCATTAGTGAACACTTTTGGCTATTTAAGATAACAAAATGAGATAAAGATTGTTTTTACCATCATTTCTCCCCCATTTTCTACCAACAGTAGACAATGGTGGAGTGGAGGGACTATTTACTAAAAGTGTAAAATTGTAACAGGAGTACCTCAGGTAGCTAGCTGATAGATTCCACTCCTGAAATCAGTAGCAATTTATATTATAGAGAAAGGATTTGATAGTTCATTTTCAAACTTCACATGGAGCGCCTGAAATTAAAAATAAACAAACAACAAACAAAACAGCTGAATAACTGGGTTTTCTGGCAGTCTGTTTCAAAGACATTTAAAAAGAAATAAGATTTCAGGAAATTTTACTGTTTGAATGATTCAGAAATTCTCTTTTGAAATATTTTGAAACATTTCAATTCCTCTCACCAAAATTGAAATGTGTGACATTAATCACATCGTTGAGTTGCATCAAATGTTGTCAAAATGACTTTCTCTAAGGTCCACCAAGCACTTTAGAAAGCAGAACACTGGAAATAGCAGGACACCCTGAGGCCTGAACCAGCACTGCCCTCATGAGTGAGACTTTGGAGCCCAGTAAAATGACTTGGACACCACCTTCTCAGGTATTTCTAGAAGAGCCAGCGCCTCTCCTCCCTCTTCCCTCCAGGAATCAGTTAATTTCTGATTATAACCCTGCCTCATGTTATTGACTAAAAATACCTTAAAATTCTTCAATTTTCATTAATAGCTACTTTTAAAAAGTGCATGTAGATTTTAATGCTTTTCCACAGTATGTAAGTCTAATGTGGGTTCCTGGCGGTTTGACCTTAATATTTACAAGTTATTTTCCTCCAGCGCAGTGGCTATAATACTTTGACTCTTTACATCATTTGATTGTTGATTACAGCCAGGTGATCATTTCATTGATGAAATCAGGAAAGATTAACAAAATCCAAGGACACTAGTAAGTATCCCAACTCCGAAAGAATGTCAGCCAAACTGATCAGATAGATGATTGCAAGTGACTTGAATTCAGGAAAGCTATGAGTTATAATGGCACTAGCTGTGGCATAGTTCAAAATTTGTGTTACGGTGGTTGTGATGGTGGCAATTCTGAAACTGAAAAATGGAAACTATCAAGAAATAGGAGTATGGTACAGCTCCTGATCTCCGGGTGAAACTGAAAAGGGGGTGGAAACTCCGTGAGTGGGGGCCACCGGGCCAGGCTGTCAGGCTTAGGCGAGGGTGGGAGGGAGCAAAAGCTCGCTGGGGGAAGGAGTGGGGCGCTAGACAGTCCCGGAGAGCAGGGGAGGGAAGGGGAGGGAGGGGAGCGGCGGAGCGGAGGGGAAGGAGGGAGGGAAAGTGGGAAAGGAGTAGAGGAGTAGACGGAGCGCAGAGGTTAACCTTGCACGGCTCCGGGGCGGGCGGCGCATCCCGGCCCGCGCACGCCGAGCAGCCCCCAGCGCGGGACGGCGGCGGACCCATGTCGCGCCCGCGGCGGGTCCCGAGACCCCAGCGGGCGTCCCGCGCCGGGCGTCTCGAGTCTCCGGGCGTCTGAGCTGCGGGCCACGCGGGAGTGGCGGTGGCGAGCCCGCTGGTCGTTATGAGGACGGATCTAAAATGACCAGCAAACGGAAACCCTTCCCGACGCAGCTCAGGCGGTCCATCAGTGAGCAGTTGCGGGATTCCACGGCCAGAGCCTGGGATCTGCTGTGGAAGAACGTCCGGGAGAGACGGCTGGCAGGTCGGTGCCCGCGCGACTCCGGGGCCGCGGGGCAGGAAGAAGCGCTGGCGGCGTGGCCCGCCCGGTCCACCGCCCGCCGCAGCTCTGGGTTCCCCCGCACCGGTTGGGCCGAGCCTGCCACGCTCACCCCCTGCCGGCCCCCGCCTGAGCGCCCGCGCTGCCCGCGCTGCCCGGTGGGTGTGGGTTCCGCCCGGCGCGCGCGCTGACAGCCCGGCGGGGCGCCACGCGCAGGGCCAAGAGCGGCCGCCGGGCTTACCTGGCAAGTCTGCCTCTGGGCGGCCTCTCCGCCAGGCTGGCCTCTGCTCCGCCGCCTTCCACCCAGGGAATGAATGAGTGCCCAGCCCAAGGGGCCCTCCATGAGGGATACTCCTTCCAATGTCGCCTTTTCCACGCGGGGCACCTCCACTGCGTGTCGTGAGTGGAGGCAGCGCGGGGGCGGGGGCAAAGCAAGGGAGACTCTCCAAAGTTCTGGGAGACCAGATGTTTGGGGGTACAGGGGTAGGATTCGGGGAGACAGGTGGACGGACAGCTGTTGAGTCAAGTAGATGGCTGCCCACAATCCCTGCCCTGCTGTGACTCGGGCTCTCACTTTGGGATTCAAAAGAGGGGTCTTTTGGAATCTATTGCCCCAGAACTGGAGGAATAGAAGAGGTGATTATTCTGAGTGAAGGGGTCCTTAAGAATCCTTGCTTGGGTCAGAGCGCCAGCCTCCTCCTTAGTACCTCCCCCAGCCTCTGCATGCTGTGACCTTACTTCTGTGCTTGCTCTGTGGAACCATCTCCTTGTAGGGCCACGGATGCAGTGAGTGTTCTGAGCCTTCTCGGAGCCCTCATTCAGAGCTGTAGGTCGGGTTAGTCACCGCATCATACCTGCCCCAATAAGGGAAAGCCGCCCAATGCACAGTTCCAGAGCAGGGTAGGATTTAGGATCACTTTTCCCAAGTGTTGGCTGCTAGAAGACGTTTCAGGGTTTGGGGGAAGTGTGGCTGGAAGGGTCCCTGGGCTGACCACCAGCCCAGTCTTGCGGACCTTGTTGCCTCCTGTCTCTCCAGCAATATCTCCTGAGTTGGTCAGTGACCACAAGGATGGAAGAGAGTCCTAGAGAAGAAGGTATGAAGTCGGACAGAGGGAAGGGATGCCAAGGGTGAGATGGGAGATATAACCTTCTCTGGGCTCCTCCCCCTTTCCCTAAAGTAGAACAGTAGAACTCCAATGCTGGATGTTCTGCCCATACATTGGGGCAACCACCTCCCCCCAGCAGCCTGAGGGCATTCTGGAGTAGATGCTTAGAGCCTGTATCTCCTTGATTGTTGGGTCCTTATCAATCTAACTGGTCAAATCAGAAGCAGGGATTACTGATTATTTCAACACTCAATGTTGTCAGCATAAAATGCTCATCCCATATTTCCTGTCCAACAGAGTGGCCCCGTTTAGTAAGCACCCAAGAAATAAATGGACTTTTCTGTCTGGACCCAGAAATAAGTTGTGGTAACCAATAGGCTTGACGGTTAATTTTTAAAGACTTGTATGTGCATCGCAGACCTCAATTAATAACAATTAGTAACTTTCCCTGTTATTGTGCTAAATTGTATCATCTACATGATGGATGGTATCAGAGAAATTTTTGTGGTCTAGTAAATGTTTGTTGCTTCATAACTTCAGAATGCTCACTGCAAATGTCTCTTTCATAGCTTCTGTTATTTAAGTTTGTTAAGTTTGTTAAATCAATGGATCTTCAGGAAACAAGTCTTTCCAGGAGGGCTGCCAAGGCTGGGTTTTTATAGAAGCTGAGGCCAAAGATGACTGCAGCCCTGTCTTTTTCAAAAAGAGAACTGGGAAGGAAGAGAGTGAAATGTAAAGACTTAAAACCACGAAGGCTGTCCAGGAAAGTCATCTATTCACACGAATTTTAGGCATTGCAGTTCAGTTAAGGTGGTGGAGAGAAATTGATTCTGGGAAATAAACCAGTGGTGGAGGTTTTAAGATCATGAGTATAGAGAAATTAAGGCTAGAAGTAGCTTCAGAATGGTAAATATGAGTTCTCCAGAGCAGTGCAATTATTTTTTTTAAACAGTGGTATGAGGTTTTAAAATGTTTAATCAGAATATTAATATCTGCTTACCCATAATCTGCTTACCACTTTGCTAACAGTGGATGCCAGCGGGTTATTCAGCTAGCACCAAACAATCCTCTGTGAAGCTGACTTCAACTTCTGCTTCTCCAAGTAAGCTGGGATGCTTGCCACTAAACCAAGCAGACTCCGTGAAGGAGCTTTTAGATGCAAATTGATTTTCTTGGGCTTTCTTGCTAAGGTAGCTAAAATATGGAACTTTGGCCACGAGACACTGAAATACTTAAGTTATTAATGTTGGCATCAATTCTAGGTGAAAGTGTTCTTCACTTGTAAAAGCGTTCTTTATATGGTTCTGTTCACAGTATCAGAATAACCAACTATGTGAATGTACCCCCAGAGAGTATCCATCCTGCCAAGACATGATACTAGCCTTTTTTTTTTTATAAGGTTTTTTTTTTGTCTTGTTTTGGGTGTTTTGTTTTGTTTTGTTTTCTTTGTTTGTTTTTTCTATCAGATAAAAATGTTTGCTGGAATTTCTTTAATTTCCCTAAAATTTTCTTCTTACTACCTTTAGTCAATAGGACAGTGTTCAGAGTGCTTTATACCAAACTCATATTTAGAGCATTCTGAAGGTTTTTGAGTCTCCCTTTTACTCCTTTACACCCAAAGGAAGGAAATCCTCATTCTAACTCACTCTTCTCTTCATGAAAGACTGTCTTGTCAATGAGACAGAAAGACAAAAAATGGAACTGTGTAACAATACTGAAGCCTATAGAGTTCTGTGCTGTGGGGCCATATTTAGGAAGGAAGGGATTACATATAATCAGAAAAAGCATTTCTTAACACATGTCACAGTACAGGCAATGAAACCAATAGAAGGATAAGATGTGAATGGTGTTCAAATATGTCTGTTTTATCACAAAATTAAAAAAGGAGTAAGTTAAAGAAGAATTGATATTGGGAGCTTTTCTTGGGCCTCCTGTTCTGCAGTAGTTGTTAGATTTTCGTCAGATTGTGGCATTTCTGCCAATGCATACTTCTTAATGTCCCAAGACCCTAAGACCCATAGGGGTCAGCAAGAGTTTTTCTCACTTGTTATCTCAATATTCATTACTCTAATAACCGTGGTGACTGTTACATATTACCAAGCTGACAAAGTTAGCGTTCCAGGCAGGATTCTAATGCAGGTTTTCAGAAGTCAAAGGTCATCTGTGCCCATTTTTTGTCTGACACCATACTTTACGGAGACACATGGACCTCAAATCCGTTCTCTAAAGCTGTCACTTGCAGTTAGTTAAAAAAAAGAATAACAAAGTTAACTGGAAAAATGCTCTTTTTTTTTTTTAAACTCTTGGAGTGACAGAGATAATCCTAATCTAAAACTATTGTCTCCTAGTCATTCTTTTTTCTTTTTTTAAAGATTTTATTTATTTATTTAACAGAGAGATCACAAGTAGGCAGAGAGAGAAGAGGAAGCAGGCTCCCTGCTGAGCAGATGCAGGTCTCAATCCCAGGACCCTGGGACCATTACCTGAGTCAAAGACAGGGGCTTAACCCTCCTCTAGTCATTCTTATGGGCTTATGGAGATTTGGACTAGTCATACCTCTAGCTTATCCTGGGCTCTGATGGGTGTGCCTTGCCCACTACCATCGCTATTAAGAAGCCAAGGTCTGCAAGAATGAGATGCTGTCATAAAGCCTAAATGTAGGTTTCTTCACGGTGGGTGAGTGACAGGTTCTTTTGGCTTCCCCAGCTCTCCCCTCAGCCACCACTGGTGACAATTCTTAACTTTCATAGCATCCTTAAGTTCTGTAGGCAGCGGCAAACCCTTGAGCTTTCAGTGTTTGTAAGCAACTTGAACTACTTTTCAAATGTTAAGGTCTGAGAAAATCCAAATGAGTTTTCTAAAGCTTTCTGCTCCTTTATTTTAAAACCCCACTCTATTTTAATGGAAATGTAATCCATATGTTTGATTCCTTTATACTCACATAACAGTGTTTAGGTAGCTTGTGAACTAATTGATGTCCAAGTCTTTTGATCTCTTTTATAGTCTCATTTTAAATCATTTCTCTCAGACACAGGAAGTTCTATTGCTGCCAAGAATAAACTAACTTAAAACACTGAAAAGTTTGAGTTTCGATTAGAAACACTAATTCCACCAAATTTCAGTGAGTTCTAGTCATGTTAAAACAGGTTCATTCATTCTCAGAGTCAACAGTAGCATCCTGTGATGTGATGTAAACACGAGATTGGAACTTTAATGCAGAGTGGGATCAAGAATAGAACATGGGCCATAAAAAATGTTCCTCACTAAAATCTAAATGTGTCCCTTGATATCAAAAAGTACAGGATGATACTAGCTGATCCTTTTCATGTGTTTTATATCAGAGTCCTTCCTTTTTGTTATCACTTGCCCGTAAGAACCAGGCCATCCTACTCTGTCAGGTTTTTGTTTTGTTTTGTTTTGTTAGTATCTCTTAAAAGGAGAATACATGTAGATGTGATTTATATTAACACTGACAAAAAAATCTGAGTAAATACACAGTTAAGATCAGAGAGGAGGAAAGTATATCTCTTATATCAGGGTTCTTAACCTTAGCTACCCATAGAATCATCTGGAGCCCTTCACAAATATCAGTGCCCTGGCTGCCTCTTAGAGATTCTGATTCAGTTTAGATAAGGCCTGGGGATTAGCATGTTTTCAAACTCCACAGATGGTTCCACTGAGAGTGGCCTGGCCTGAGAGCCACTGACTTACATTAACTACTCGCCCAAGTCTGTGTCATTTCCTGACTGGTTAATTTTAGCCATTCTGACTGGTGTGAGGTGGTATCTCATTGTGGTTTTGATTTGTATTTCCCTGATGCCGAGTGATATGGAGCACTTTTCCATGTGTCTGTTGGCCATTTGGATGTCTTCTTTGTAGAATTGTCTGTTCATGTCCTCTGCCCATTTCTTGATTGGATTATTTATTCTTTGGGTGTTGAGTTTGATAAGTTCTTTATAGATTTTGGCCAAGTCTGTATCTAGCACAAGGTCATACTCTAGGCCCGTAGGGAAATTTTTGCTTAAGTGGAGTCCGAATGAGCTTGTTATTTTACAGGAGAACAAAAGGTTTGGGCCTTGTTGCCAGGGCAAGAAGTTTGGATTTGGTTTTACATATGATAAGGAAGCAAAAGATTTTAAGCACAAGAATGGCAGTGCCCCATTAAATTGCCACCAGAGTGGTCTAGATGAGAGATAAATAATGATAGGGACTAGGGTGATAGTGATGGAGAGAGAGGGACAGATTTGGAATATGTTTAGACAGGAGAGAGATTGATGTGCTGGAAGTGAGGGAGGGATCAAGAATTCCTGGGTTTAGGGATGCCTGGGTGGCTCAGTCGGTTAAGCATCTGACTTCAGCTCAGGTCATGATCTCGGGGTTCTGGTATCAAGCCCCACATTGAACCCTGCGTGGAGACAAGCATCCGGCTCCACGCTCCGTGGGGAGTCTGTGAGTCTGCTTCTCCCTCTCCCTCTGCTGCTCCCACCACTCGTGCTCACTTTCTCTTTCTCTCAAATAAATAAACAAAATCTTAATGGGGGAAAAAAAAGAACTCCTGGGTTTGTAGCTATAAACTGAGAGGGAGATCACTGGCAGATTTGTATGTTACCATCCCAAAAGGAAGATTTTTTGGTGTCTGTTTTTTGACAGATGAGGAGTAAGGAGTTCTCCTTGAGCCAGACTAGACCAAAAATGCCTATTAGACATCCAAAAGTAAAAGTCAAAGAGCTGGATACACAAGTACAGGTTTGGAAGAAAAGTCAAAGCCAGATAAATCCAGAAGTGATTGGCATATAACTAATATAGAAGCCTTAGGACTAGATGGGGTTACTTAGGGAAAAAAAGATGTAACTAAAAGGAGGGGCCAAGGACAGAATCCTAGGGGATCCTTTATTTAGAGCACACTATTTGGGGGCACCTGGGTGGCTCAGTCAGTTAAGCGTCTGCTTTTGGCTTAGGTCATGATCCCAGGGTTCTGGGATCCAGCCCCACATCAGGCTCCCTGCTCAGAGGGGAGTTTGCTTTTCCCTCTCCCTCTGCCACTCCACCTGCTTGAGTTCTCTCTCTCTCTCTCTCTCTCTTCCTCTCTGTCAAATAAATAAATGAAATCTTAAAAAAAAAATAGAGCACACTATTTGGATGTGAACTCTATATACATATACATATGCTAAATTTCTGGGGAATTAGAGAAAGCAACATCATTTCTAAATTCAGCATTCTTGTAGCAAAGGAATAGTAGTGCTCTATTGACTAATCTTTTATGACAGATTTATTTGGTTCCAGAACTGTTGACGAATAAAACATAATCGTGAAAATATGTCTCACTAATAAAATATACCTTTTTTAAAAAAACTTAGAAATGTCATTGCAAAGTGACAATTGAAAATTTCAAATAGCATTTGAAGGAAAGACTCCTCAAGTTTGCCCTCAAACACAAAAAATAAAAATATGGTTAATTAAATTAGAGTGTTCTTAGCAGGAATACTCCTATGGTTATTATAACTTGTGGGCCTCCCCTCTAATGAGGTAAAAGCTTTATATTGGAAAGATGACTTCTCCAGTGTCGTAATCTCCAGAAATAGTCTAATCAAACAAAGCTGAGTTTGTAAGAAAAGTTCTGTGTCTTGAAGTTTCCAAGATCGCATCTCTTTGCTGACCTTCATTAGTTATGATTTGTCCATAATAAAGTTGGGGGGGGGATTTCTCAGAGAAAAATAGATAATGTCTTAAATTTTTGCATTTGTAAGGAGAGTAATTTAAACTTGGCTTAACCTATCTGTAGCATGCTGCCTAACTCTTAGAAGTAACACAATTTCCTCCTGGAATTGGAGCAAGGAAATGATCGTGTTCATTAATTGATGGCGGTTGCTCTGAACAAGACACACAAACCCCACTAGCTGGCTGGAATTCCTCCTAGAGGACCATGTAGTATAATTCTGGGGACTCACCAACTTGATCATTTAGACATGGAGCATATATCTAATGAGATTAATATATACGCCTTCGTTGTGCCTTTTAAATCTTGTGTTGAACAAAAAACAACTTATAAAGAAAAATTTGCTAAAAGACCTTCTAGTTTACTGGGAGTTTATCCAATGGTATGTTTCTATTCTGTTCTTTTGCAAGTTTAGTGATGTTGCAAAATGAAAACAAAAGTGGTTTGAAAAGTGTTATAACATTCCCAGGCTTTTTTCAGAATCCTTGAATGTTTAGTCCCAAAACAGTCGAGTTGAAGGACAAACATTTTTGTCATGTTTGTAGTTAGTCAATAAGTATTTATTGAGCCATGAAATAGCATCCTTGTCAAAGCGTGTTGAGACTGTAGTGCAGGATATTAATTTAGTACTGTGGTTTTATCCTGGCAAAGCACACGAATTTTATTATGCTGCTCGAATCACTTAACTCATCTATTTAGCCGAAAATAGAGCAAGCTTCCAGAAATTGCAAAAAGACAGTATAGAATGTGCCATGACTACACAATACTGTATTTGCAAATCTGCTGTGTTGAGCCATTTTGTATTCTCAGACAATTTTCTTAGTAACGTCTTCATCCAAAATGAAATTTTCAGATTTTTATGGTTCTGTCGTTTTGTGCAATACAGCATATTTTGCCTATATTTCATCATTGAAGACTATGTTTGGTGAATACTTACTTTCCTTTCTCCTTTCTATATAGGAAATTAAATGAATACAAGTGGTGATTGTTGTACAACCCCATGAAAACCAGTATATTTACTAGCAATGACATTAACTTGGGAAGTCTTAACAGATGCTTCTTATTCACTTTCCATCAGATAAAATGGAATTATTTTCAGGTTCCTTGAAGGATCTTTGAAAGCATTTTCTATTGAAATGTGGTATTTATCACTAGAATGATATCCTAAAAGTACAAATATTTGACAGTACAAGTTACACTAATCTACCACTACATGGGAATGTATGGATTGTCACAATGACATTATAAGGAAGGCAAGGCACTATTACCCCCCTTTGCCTGA
The DNA here is from genome assembly GCF_922984935.1 of Meles meles. Taxonomy (NCBI): domain Eukaryota; kingdom Metazoa; phylum Chordata; class Mammalia; order Carnivora; family Mustelidae; genus Meles; species Meles meles. The sequence continues at coordinate 15,328,203 of NC_060079.1, read as the reverse complement.
CAGTGAGTTGCATTCATCCCAGAACTCTTCAAAGATTTTATTTATTTGTCAGAGAGATCGAAAGAGAGAGAGAGAGAGGGAGAGCGCACAAGCAGGGGGTACAGCAGGCAGAGGGAGAAATGAGCAGAGGGAGAAGCATCCTCCCTGCTGAAGGGGGCACTATCACAGGACCCTGGGATCATGACCTGAGCCGAAGGCAGATGCTGAACTTACTGAGCCACCCAGGCCTACCCATCCCAGAACTCTTCGAAAGCAATGATATATTGCACTTTTCTAGCCATGAGGAATTGCCCCCATGGTCTTGGAAAGAAATTACATCTTTTAGTCCCAAGAAAAGACTTCATAAGCAAAAGACAGAAAAGATAAGCAATTGTTAAAGTAAAAACAACAACAACAACAATAACGACAAAACTTTCACATAATTCAGTATAGGCTGTTTTATTCTTTCTGGAAAGAAAGAAGAGAGGCTTTGTGCCTAATGTTTGATTCTTTGTTCTGAAATCTAAATAGAAGCAATAACGACAAATGAAAAAGATCACTCTTAATCCTTTAGCATAGCAGTAGAAAAGGGAGTGAAGCATTGGAGAGGTCGTAGGTATAAATCACAGCTGTGTGATGGTGATCAGCATCTGTGAAATTAGCATCACCTCAGTCGTAATGTTGATACATGGATTTGCCGCAGCTACGGCTACAGTGTTAGGAGCACCCATCCCCCAGTGCCATAAGTGTGTGCCATTTTACTTTCAGGGCATAATGTAGTGGAGGGCACGATTCGTGGTATTTGGGCTTGATGGGAGATTGTTGGCATGGCATCAAGACCTAGTGGTTAAGAGCAGCTCCTGGAACCCAAGACTACATGGGTTTGAATCCTGCCTTCATCACTTAAGCAGTGAGTGCTTGGGAAAGATAAGTAATCTTGATGTTCTCTTGATGTTCTTAGTTTCCTCATCTTTAAAAAGGAGGAGAAGCATAGGACTTACCTCATAGGGTTGTGATGAGAATTAAATGAGTTAATAGTTTCAAAGTATTTAGCATAGTGTCTGGCCCCTACTAAACATTGTTTGAGAGTTTATATAGATAGATAAACACCCCCCAACAAGTCCCTGCATAGTCAAAGTTCCAGGTGTAACTTTTGACTCCCCCCAAAATTTGCCTACAAGTAGGCTACCATTGACCAGACTAATAACATAAATAGTAAACACATACATTGTGTGTTATATATATTATATACCGTGTTCTTACAATAATGTAAGCTAGAAAAAAGAAAATGTTATTAAGAATATCATAAGGAGGGACGCCTGGGTGCCTCAGTAGGTTCAGCATCTGTCTTCGGCTCAGGTCATGATCCCGAGATTCTGGGATCGAGTCCTGTATCGGAGTACTTGATCAGTGGGGAGCCTGGTTCTCCCTATGCCTGCCTCTCTCCCTGCTTGTGCGCTCTCTCTCTCTTTCTCTCTCTCTCTCTGTGTCTCTCTCTCTGAGAAATCAGTAAATAAAATCTTTTAAAAAAAGAATATCATAAGGAAGAGAAAATACTCATTTATAGTACTACACTGTATTTTTGGGAAAAAATCTACATGATTTTTTCTACATGAACAGCCCATACAGTTCAAATCTGTGTAGTTCAAGGGTCAACTGTATGTGTACGTGCAAGTGAAGACTAGAGCAGGAGAGATGTATTTCCTGGCAAAGGAAACACTTTTAGCTCCAGCCCTAAGCCACTCACACCTTCATACCTGGATTCATCAGCCTGTTCCCATATCTAATGAATCCATTCTAGATCCCATGTTTAGGGATTTCCAAGTGCTAAGACATTAACCTCACTCTCTGCCCTGAGATTAAAAAAAAAATCAGATACTATATATGTTGTGAGCATGGTTGACAGCATCTTGCATAATCCATTAGTGTTACAGCATGAACTTATGTTTTGTCTTTCTGAAAGATCATCAGTTAAGGTTTGTTCATCAAAATCCCCATCAGCTTTAGAGCTATGCAATCATGAATTCATCCCCATGCCCTTGGCCTAAATGGAATTTGATGGAGACCTAATTAAAATGAGAGAAGTTAGACTAGATAATCTCTAAGGACACATTTAGCTTTAAAGATCAATGAGTCTGTAAAACTAGACCACGCGTCTAAAGGAAACCTAACACCCTAAGTCTTTGAGCTCCCTTTCTGTGTTAGATTTCCTAGGATGTTGTGAGAGGCGAGAGGGCAGAGCATACCCCAGGATGCCTGCCAGTGCCATTCTCCGTGCGGGTCTGCTGACGTAGCCTCCACCAACAGCAACAGCTTATAACTGGTACTCCCTGTAGTTGGAGCTACCCCTGCCAGAACCAGAGATGGACCAAGGAGGGCGGCCAGCTGGGAGTCCTGGGCCTGCAAACACCTTTGGAACCTCAACAGCGCCTGGGCCATGTGCAGGCAGGGCCCCAGCTCAGAAGGCCTCTGTCCCTGGTTCAATGCTCTTCTATCGCAATTTTGAAATTATTAATACTCACTGAATGGAGGGCCCCCATTTTCGTCTTGTACTGTGCCTGGCAATGAGGTAGCTGGTCCTGCATTCCAGGGAAGCTGGACTCCTATAGCATCAAGCGTTGCTTTGTGAGGTCACCTTCATTGGTGGTTTGGTGATATTTAAGTAAGAGAAAGGGATGCATAAAATCATAGGCTGGAAGATTTGGAAGGGACCTTGGAAACCTTCCCCTGAGCACCTACAATCTATAACGCACATGCTCTGTGACCCTTGCTGTTGGGGAAGGTGATCTCTCGAGAGAAAGGTTGTTTGTTTTATTTTATTGTTTATTGATTCTGACAGCATCATTATGAAATAAAGCAATCACATTACCCCAGGTATTTACACAGTTGTAATGATTGTATTTTAGGTACTACCTACTTCGAAGGAAATATTCTAATTAGGTTTTTTTTCAAGACTTTTTATTTATTTGACAGATAGACATAGAAAGAGAGAGAGTGTGCACACAAGCAGGGAGAGCAGCAGGCAGAGGGAGAAGCAGGTTCCCAGCTGAGGAGGGAGCCCAACGTGGGACTTGATTCCAGGACCCTGGGATCATGACCCGAGTCGAAGGCAGAGGCTTAACCTACTGAGCCACCCAGGCTCCCCTTTAATTAGTTTTTTTAGGGTATTGCAGTGCTTAGGTGGAATAGGAAATTGGGACAAATTATACAACTCTTGGTAATCTAGATTTTCAGACCGAAGGCTTGTTTTGAAAACTTCTTAATTAAGCTTTTTCTTAATTAAAAATGTATTTGCAATACCCATAATAGATTAATTCATTAAACCACTGCTATTAAAACCATTAAGGCTATTTCCTGTGTAGGTTCATCTAGGGCTACTTACTTACTACTTACTCAGAAAAGGAAATTAGGGAGGGGTAGTAATAAAGCCTGTCATTTATCACCAGGAATTTTCAGCCCATATCTACTAACATTTTGTTTTGTCGTTATGTCCATCTGTCTCTGTGAAAAACACTAAAGCTGACTAGAATCTAGTCTCATAATGGGTGCAGGTTAAACCCTTCTGTGCTGATGGAACTATACATACAACTCCCCATTTAATGATGTTTTTAAAAAAGGACATTTTCCTGTGTTTGAAATTAAGTTTATTATTTAATGCAAAGTATTTCCAGGCAATTGACTAATAAGGGTGAATTTTGATTTGTTCTTAAGCTACTTCAAACAAGAGTGCATTTGCGTAGTTCTGAGTAATGAATAAGTAGGCAGATACTGTCCCTCATCAGTGGATTCAAGGCCCTGTTGTAGGAAAGGAGATCTGTCTGCCCACAGGGTCAATGTTCTAAGGTGGGTGCAGGTGCTGTTCCACAAGGAGAATCAAGAGCCAGGGGCTTGGTAAGGTCATTCTGTATACCTCACTCTTAACATATGAGAAGTGTGAGAGATATAAACAGCTTTCTCAAAGAGACCAAACAAGCTTGACTTTCCAGATATAAAAATCTATAGGAGTAAATTAAACCTTACTAGCACAGTCGTCAGAATTCAGAAATTCAAACTAAATCACTCTGGACAAGGTCTCCTGTATCAATACTCGAATATGATTTATGCAAGTGTCTGTATTTGCACCTAAGCCACAACCTCCTCCAGGGAAAAGATAGTGTCTGATTCACTGGGGATGGTCCAGTTGCCTTAACATAGTAGCTGGGACAAGGAACGTGCACACTGAATGTCTGCTGAGTGAATGAATTAATGATAATGATCATATTGACAGCAGCCCTGCAGTGTGCAAAGCTTTATGCTAAAGACCTCATGCATTTTTCTCATTTGATGCCCAGGCTGCTGGGTAAGGACTACCTGTGTCACTCTTCACACACACAGCAGCTTGCAGTTAGCCCTTAAGAAAGGGTTTCTTCTCTGGGCTCGTGAATTAGAAGAGGTGCCTCCTCTGAGATAATGCAGTTAAGTGAGTGTACCCTGGGCTGAATTTCAGCCTGTGTGACCCCTCTTGGCTGCTCACTCTGTGTAAGGCACAGCCAGCCTACATGCTATCCCCAGCTTATGCAAGAGGAAACTAAGTTGCAGAGGTTAAAAAACTGTTCCCTGAAGACTTGAGGAGTCACAGTGTAGCACTTAGGAAGGGGTCCCTGTTCAGGGGTGTCCTGGGGACAATATGGAACCAGGTTCAGGTCACCGCAGGTGTTGCCTCAAGGTTACCGCAGGACGTTATTAGATGGGATCTGACCATGGCATCCCGAATCCCAGGGTCCCCATGGTAATAAAGGTGACGGTTAAATGATGATCCTGAATATTTCTGTAAGACTTTACAGTTAGGTGTTTTTCCATTAAGGTAATAGAACAGTGGTTTAAAATCATTAGGAACTCGCAAAAGTCCTTTGAGAAAGCCAGGGCAGCTGCTCTGATCTCTACTATGTAAACAAGATGAATGAGGGTAAGAAAAATGATATGACTACCCAAGGTTCCATGGCCAGTGAGGGCCAGAGGGGGATTTGGATCCAGGTTCCTATACCAGAGCTCGGTCTTCTGGTCACTTTCCTGTTGCCCATTGTGAGCTCTGCTCTGTAAGACATCAGTTGCTGTTAAGGAAACCCATGGTTCCCAAACCTGACTAAGTATCACAACCACTGAGGAAGCTTCAGAAAGTTGAATTGATATTTATTGAGACATGATGTTTACTTATTCAAGCTCTTTAGTATTATGAGGAAATTCCAGCCAACATTCTACCCTCCTCCTTCTTTTAACTCAAAAAATCATGAAATTTTCAACCACATGGAAGCCTTGTAGATTATCTTGTCCAGGCTATTAATTTTACAAGAATCGATTGAACCTCAGAGAAATTCAGTTAATTCAGTTCCAGGTCATGTGTCTCATTGGTGATGAATTTGAGATTAAAGTCCAGCTCCATGTCATACCAAGTGACTTTGGGGATTGTAGGTGAATTCATACTTGGCCATCCATTCGAAAGCAAGAAGCCCATTTTTGAAATTAGAGTACAGATTTCTTGAGGGAAAAATTGCACCTTGCCCTCAAAGGTGAAGATTTTCCCATAAGATATGGTTAAAGTGTTTGTCGGGGCAGCCTTCCTTGCTGCCTCATTGACTGAGGGACATTAAAGGAATATACTCACTCCCTCCTAAGTTCTGGGTCCATCTCTGGTGGCCCCACACCCTGCAGCATAACCTTTCCCTGTCCTGCACCCTTCATCCAAGGGGAAATTGGAAGTTTTATAACTAAAGGACATTAACACTGCTGTTGTCACATGTTGGGTAAGGAAAATGGAGAAAGTGTACTTGAAATTTAAATAATGATTTTTCCTCTATTTAAGATGGAAATGTTCCATTTTGGCCATTTTTTAAAATTACAGAACTAGAGGAATAAAAATGAGTTTCTTTTAATCTCCCAAATCACATGATTCTTTTTTTCACAGTGACTCCAAGTTCTCATTCACTTAATTTATTCAACAAATATTTATTATGTAACTACCACGCCAAACACTGTCCCATCTCCTGGGATTCTGTAGTTAAAAAAAGAAATAAATCAACACCTTCAGTGAGTTTCCATTTGAGGGTGGGGTGGGGGGAGACAGATCATACTAAACAAATATATAATATGTGTTACAAATAACACAGTACGATGAAAAACAAATGAGCTGGAGAATGAAAGGAAGTGCCATTTGGATCCAGTGGTCAGAGAAGATCTCTCTGGGGAGGAGGAAATTGGAGCAGAGACATTCAAACATCTGGGGCAAAGAGTGTTCTAGGCGGAAGGAATCGGATGTAGATCAGTCCTGAAGCAGGAGGGCACGGGTGTGTTTCAGGAGAGTCAAGAATGCCAGTGGGGCTTGGGGTACAGTGATTGAGTGGAAGAATGGTAGGAAAAGGGGTTGGTGGATAGCCAGGTCCTCTGTAGCCTTATGGCCTGGGAAAGTTCTGATATGATCTTGGGTATAATTTGCTATATACAATTACCTGGTTTATGAAGTAACACGTGAGAAGAAGAGACAGTAGAGGCCAAAGTGGAAGCAAGAGGTTTCCCAGAAATATCAAATTTAGTTAATATCTCAGGTATTTAAAAAGAAAATACTTAGTTGCTAGTCACATAGGGACCCATTGCTTAACTAAAAGGAAGGAGAGAGTAATCTCTGGCCCTCAGACTTTTTTTTTTTTTTTTTTTTTTTTTTACACAAATGGAAGGAATTAGCTAGATTCATTCATTCATTCAGAAACATTTAGTTAATGAATATCGTATTTCAGATGCTCTGCTATACTATGTCCCAAGCATAAAAACATGAAAAAGACACTAAGTCCTACCCTCAAGGACTTGTAGACGAATGCAGCAACAGCAGCAGAATACACAAGATGTAGATGGGAGGACAGAGTGATGAACTTGGCCTGCCTTTGCTGAGCAAAGGAGATGACTGGGCCTTAAAGGAGAGAAATTCCACTCTAAGGAAGGGGAGAGGCAAGTACATACAAAGAAACAGAGGAATGAAGCTGCATGAATAATTTTTAGAGGCTGATTGATGGGACTTTGGGTCAAGAAGGAGAACAGATGAAGAAACCTGGAGAGGTGGGCAGAAGTCTGTGGATTTCATCCATGACCTACAGTGCTGTCTCAGGTTGTCTGTAAATTCTTTTTTGCTCTAGGACTTTTGTCATTACATGAATCCATTTTCCTTTATCCATTAGTGTTTGAGGTAATCATTTTCATATTTTTATATTTATCTCTTTATACTTAATTTTATATTTATCTTTTTATACTTATTTTTTTAGAAATTTTTAAAAAAATATTTTATTTATTTGACAGAGAGAAATCACAAGTAGCAGAGAGGCAGGCAGAGAGAGAGGAGGAAGCAGGCTCCCCACGGAGCAGAGATCCTGATGCGGGGCTCGATCCCAGGACCCTGGGATCATGACCTGAGCCAAGGCAGAGGCTTTAACCCACTGAGCCACCCAGGCGCCCCTATACTTATTTTTATATTTATCTTTTTTAAGTGACCTTGCCCTGTAACTTTAGAGTATAACCGTGAGAGCTTCTTTCCTTGCATAGGTGTTGCAAAGAACCAGATGTCTTCTGTGGCTAATGGTGACTTCAGTTATGTTAGCAGAACCTACAGGAATTCCCAGTTTCCTACATTGCTTCTTGGGGCTTTTTCACTCTGCATCTTGGTACAGTTGCTTGGAATTAAAAGGTAAAAAGTTTAAAGCCAAAGCAAGGGGCGCCTGGGTGGCTCAGTGGGTTAGGCCTCTACCTTTGGCTCAGGTCATGATCCTAGAGTCCTGGGATTGAGCCCCACATCAGGCTCTCTGCTCAGCGGGGAGCCTGCTTCCCCCTCTCTCTCTGCCTGCCTCTCTGCCTACTTGTGATCTCTCTTTCTGTCAAATGAATAAATAGAATCTTAAAAAAAATAAATAAATAAAGTTAAGGCAAGTGTCCCACATACATATGGTATATTACTGAGACTTGGTAGTCTACAATTTTCACAGTGAAACTAATATGACTTTTTAATCAATTTTTCAGAGGGTTTTTGGGCAATAGTTACTTTACAAGGACCCTCTTGAAAAAGGATCTGAAGTGGAACTCAAAGGCTGTATTTACTCATTTATAAGCATTTATCGATGGCCTGCTTTAGGCAAGATTGTGTATCAGGTACTGGGGACCCAACAATAAGTAAGATAAAATTCTTTTCTTCAAAGCACTTACATCTATTAGTGACTTCTTATAATTTTTATAAGAAATCTTATAACTCTCTGACTTTACTATATACACAGAATGATTTTATGTCAATGATTAAAAAGTTTTTATAAAATTTCATTAAAAAATTTGAGTTTTTTTATTATGCATAAATAAGCTCAGCCTCTCCTGGAAAGCTGAATTTATCTATCTAACACACTAACTAGAGGCAAGGAGGAGGGAAAAAAAAAAAAGCCAGAAGAAAAGTCCTAATTCATGATGCACCACTTGAGACCCTCCAGTGAACAGCTGCATTGTAACACTCACCCTTTTTGTTCACATGGCCTTGCTCTCTGGAATCCTCAGATATCCATGGCTGCCCAAGGGCTCGTCAAATGTCACCAGGGCAACAACAAAGTAACACACATGAAGCAGCCTCTCTGTGGCATTCTTTATGAAAAGCATTGAATTAAATTATTGCATAACAAATCATCTGCATATGAAAGGCCGTGAACTGTTGGAGAACCCAACTGGAAACAATGCTGAATTTACTGTTGGAGAACCCAGCTGGAAACAATGCTGAATTTGATCCCTACCTCCACTGATGACTTACTGGTACCCTTAGAAATCTTGTTGTGACCAGAGGCCCCTTTACGGAATGTGGGAAATTCTGATACTCTTATGACCTCCAAGGGATTGGGAGCTAGATTAGGGAGATTGTTGAGATGTTCATGGAAAAACTCCGTTCACCCCGTTCCTCTCTGCCTTTCTTGGTCAAGCTTTCAAAAAGTTTCCCACTCTGAATGAAACTGTTGCTCCCCACCAAGAAGATCCTAGCAAAACAGATAACAACTACCTTGACTGAGTCATACCATGTGTCAGACATTGTGCTAAGCACTTCACATGCATAATTTTTATTTCATCCTAATGACCTGTATGTCGGGTCAGTATGACTACAGTCCTCATTTTATCATGGAGACATACAGACTCGAAAATGTATGTGATTCTTGGCCCGGGTTCACAAGGTGAAGGAGTATTCTGAAGCAAAGAATTAGAAAGAGCTTATCTGTTTCAGGAGCCCTCAAACCACTGTACATATTTGTTTAGAGGGAATTGTGTATCACGTCACATCCTCTAGCACCATTATACCTGGCTACTGCTTAATCTAGGTGGAAATCTTTACGGTAGGAATAACAATTCCTATAGATTAAGTATATTAATTCAAGAAAGCCTGTGGAGAGGGGTGCCTGGGTGGCTCAGTGGGTTAAAGCCTCTGCCTTCAGCTCAGGTCATGATCCCGGGGTCCTGGGATGGAGCCCTGCATGGGGCTCTCTGCTGGGTGGGGAGCCTGCTTCCCCCTTTCTCTGTCTCTGCCTGTCTCTTTGCCTATTTGTGATCTCTGTCTGTCAAATAAGTAAATAAAATCTTGAAAAAAAAAAAAAAAAAAGAAAGCAAGCAAGCCAGCCAGCCTGTGGAGAAACAGTGGATGAAAAATAAACATGTTTTAGACTTGGTTCAACCAAAATAAAACAGATTTTTGGAAAAAGTCCTGAAATATTTACATTCAAATGATGCTGCCACTAGTGGCCCACGCCCTTAGCCCCATAAATCTTGCAGTTCTTCTTGGGTATTGCCAGCTTGTGAACCATGCAGGAAGAAAATGAGTCTCACTTCTGTTTGGTTAGATTTCACTGTTGGGTCCCCAAAGAAAAGTAGTTGACCTGCTTCTCGCCAGAGTTGTCCATGAAAGACTGAACTATTTTCAAGAACAAGTCCATTCTCACAGTGCAAGAAATTGGCACCCCTAACATGTATTTGAAAGAACAGATGTCCCCTCTTTTAAGTTTTTTTTATTTATTTATTTTTAATTATAAAAATAGCATGTTGATTATAAAACTAACATGTTGATTATAAAACTAACATGCTGATTATAAAAAGCACCCAAAGATAATCACTACATACTTCTAAAGTGTTTGAAAATATTTCCAGCAAGCCATCCAGCATTTTTAAAAATAAATGTGATCTCCCACAAGAATTCTTTTAATGGAGACAGCAGATACATTGTCTCTTATAGGTATTTTTAAAATGGTAACATTGCTTTATAATCACATAACTAATGTGCTGTTCTAAGTCTGAAGCATGATTTATGGATAAATATACAATTATTTCTTAGCTGCACCATTTTTATTCAAGAAAAATTATAATAGCTACAATTTTTTGAGTGCTAGCCACATTTCAGGCACACAAGTTATTGTATATAATACTTAAAACAGGCCTGGCAAGTCAGCTTTATAGTTCTTTTTCATGTGATACAACTAAAGCTCATGGAGGCTTAGGAACTAAGCACTGTCTCACGGTTAGGGCTGTCTTCCTTGAAGACTCACGTGCTCACCCATGAAGCATCCACAGAGGAGAAGTACAGTTATTTCTGCCTAGAGGGAGAATAAACATAAAAATTAAGTCATTAACTTCACCACTTGGGTGTTAACAGACTACTGGAACTGAGGCGAGACACATTCTTCAAATACTAAGAGAACCTGCATGAAAACACCTAGACAGGGTCATTTAATTCTTTCTCCACTCTTAGTACAGAAGGATCATCTGAGGGGCTTTTCAGTAACCTAATCTAGAATCAACCAGTTGGAAAGTCAGGTTAAACAGAGAGGGGTCCAGGAACCTGCATTATTAAGATATTTTCCAGAAAATTGTGAGGCTAAATATCTAGGGGATCCTCTTCAAAAACCACCACTTTATTATATAGCAGATGGTCTCAACATGGTCTCCTTTCTTTTCCCTAAATGTCCGAATACCTACAGGAAGAAAACCAAAGACAATCATCGAAAACAAGAGCCCAGGTCATAGGGTATTGTGTCTGGTTTACATTGGGTTATGAAAATACACCAAAATGAAATTTCATTTCAAATTTAGCCTTTTACCTTGATGGACTCTTTGTAAAACTTGGTGTACAAAAGTGGTGGATGAAGAAAGTTCTCACAGATGCTCTGGTTTTTTAAATCTCAGGATTCTCAGAGCATAAGAAGCAGCTAAAGTAATGCCAGGTGGGGATGTGGGGGATTTCCTGTTTATTTGTTTTACCTATTTAAGATGATTTTATACATCCTGTGATTTTTACCGTTGTTGTGAAAGGAAGCTCTTATATTTAACTCTATTGAAATGTAGCCCTTGTGTTTTTAGAGGAAGGGAAGACGGGGATAAATCTCCTTAGCCCTTTTCATGAGTTAATTAATTATGTTCTTGCAGCTTCGCTTTTCTGCTGTCTGTAACAGAGTTAGGCTTCATAGGACTGATGATGAATTTCTAAGGTTCATAAATTATGTGTCAGACAATTCAGGAGGTGGTGTATGCATTTTTTGGCTTTTTTTTTTTTTTACCCCCTCTTTTCCTATCCTTTAGGCATGCAACATTTGGATAGTTTAATCCAGCCCATAGGGAGATGGGCAAGAAACGGGATTAAAATTAAAATTCTTTAAAATACCTTATGTAAAAAAGTTTTGTGAAGAAAAGGAATCAAAATTCTAAGTTACACCAAGACTGTATATTAACTTTCATTTTCTTTCCTCTCGATAGAATAATCAGGAGGTAGCTGTGGACAGAACTGTGCGTTGATGACAGGAAGCAGAGTGTCTGGGAAAGGCTCTCATCCTGTTCTTTTTAGGAGCTCCTGAGACCCAGTATGTTAGCCATTTTAGGGGCGGGTGAAGGTAAGAGATAAGAGTTAAGTTGAACCTTCCCTATTCAGCCTCGGTAGGAAATAGTACTGGTTGCTGAAAGCACAGTTGTGCTCATGATGTTTTCAGAGAGGGTGACAAGTGGCGATGATACTCAAGTAACCTAATGATGAGTTTTTCTAATGTGTAAGTTTGGAATCCTTTCCGTTTGTTCTTTAAAAAGACAAAGGAAAAAAAATATGTAGGATACCGTACACACTTTAGATCTACAAGGAAGAAAAAAATTAGTAGCAGCAAAACAGACCCTGGGCCAGTAGGAATGGAATTTTTGCATAGACTGGAGAAGCAGCACTCACTTTCAGAAAGGAGGGCCTTAGGGATAGACTCGACGTGGACAGAGATCAGTATGTAATGGTCAATCTGTACTTATTCATTACCACCTTCAGTGTACTCAAAAGACTAATGATTTATCTACCTGAGAGAGAGAGAGAATGGGGGGGGGGGCAGAGGAGGAAGGAGAGGGAGACAGAGAGAATACCACCAAGTAGACTCCCTGCTGAGCACAGAGCCCAACACAGGGCTGGGTCCCAGGACCCTGAGATGATGACCCGGCTGAAATCAAGAGCTGGGATGTTGAACCAACTGAGCCACCCAGACGCCCAGACACAGCCTTTTTAGATGATGAAAGTAGAAGGTTTAAAAAAAAAAATTAGGCAATCCAAATATCTTAATCCGTCAAAAACATACAAATTACCAAATCACATGGAATATCTCTTCATTAATACTGAGTCAAAAAAATAACAACCCTGAGGTCAGTGAGGGATAAGAAGGTGATGAAACACCAAATACCTCTTTCCCTGAATAATTTACACGAGTATTTTCAAGATGTTTTTGTGAAAAAGTTGTGGAGGATTTTTTTTTCTTTAAAGAGAAAAACAGCTTTGATGGCTGCCTGGAGTTTGGAGCTTCAAACTTGAATTCTCTATTCAATATCCACCTTTGGTTCTGTGTTTGATATACCTGGCCCGTAAAGATAGACATTTTCAAATCTATGTGGAATTTTTAATTCGCGATGAAATAGACCCAGTTTCTGGGTTTCTAAGTTAGGTATCAGCCCTCACCCTTGGCATAAGGAGCTTTTGTGATGCAGGACTTGAAGAATGCCCCAGCTGGGGAAATGCCAGTTAATAGATTCAGACAGATGGATTTTGATGAGTGTCTGCACTGTTCACACCCCCTTAGCAAATGTTTTCAAATATTCTCAAGTAACACACTTAACTTGAAAACAAATATGGATTTGCTTACTTTAGAGTCAATAGTAATTATTATCATTAGTAGTATATAAAAATATCTGTTCTGTTTGTGCACATTGGAGTGTTAAATTCATATGTCACATTATATCTCTAGACCTGTAGCTGCCTTGTACATACAGAGAAAACACACTTTGAATTTAAAACAGGTTTTGGCAGAAAATTATTTCAGCTGTTGTGAAATATAGCACTTTTTTTTTTTTTTTTAACTTCCCTCCCCCATAAAGTCAGAGGGATCGTCAGCTGTGGAAATAGCCTTACGAAATTCCCGAGAGGAATGCAATTTTTTTTCACTCAGTGGAGACTGTGTAACCAGACCAAAAGGGAGTGACGTTGGAATAAAAATCCGACCAGCCCAAGGAGCAAGGGAGCGTTTCTTATGGGAGTCATATGGAGTCCAGGGCTCACAGTATTTAATGGTGTCCATTAAGGCTCTGGCCTTATGTGTTGCCAAAGCCCATTCTTCCCCTAGCATTAACCAGAGACCATATTTAAAGTACAGGAAATTGGGAAAGCAAGAGGTTGGAGGTAGTGCTTTGAAGTGTAAATGTATGCATTAATATATTGACAGCTCTTTGGGGAAGGCACTTTGACGGGTTTGTGGAGGTCGCTGAAAAAGATCTCCTCAAACTTGCAGCCCAGGGCTGCGAATTGACCTAATGCAAAAAACTGCACACTTAATTACGTAATTACAGTGTGAAAAGTACTATGTAGGAGAAGAAAGCATGCTGCAGAAGTGTAGCAAGGGGTCTGGCAACATCTGGAAGGTCGGAAAATGCTTCATGGAAGAATAGCATTTGAGCTAAATTCTAGAGTCTAGTATCTAGTCGAGAAGTTCCTTAGAAGGAAGGATTAGAAAAGGCATGTTAAGGCAGTGGGAACAGGATACATGAAGTCTCAGAATTAGGAAAGCATTTGTTCAGACTAGGGATCAGAAGGCAATTGGTGTGATTGGAGCAAAGACCGTCATTGAGAGACAAGGCTGATGGGTGCCACTAGGACTGCATTGCAGGAGGCGGGGTGAGGGGGTTGGGGAGGGAGAAGGGAGGGGTGCTTTTCTCATTATACTCTGTGGTGCCCTCCATGAGAGTACTCATTTTCGGGCTGAAGAAAAAATATTGGGATTTCAGATTTATTCTCTTATTCTGTTCCAGTTCTTGCCTGTGTTTCTATCTCCATCTCTAAGTTTCTGGAAAAAAAGGGGCGGGGGGAGTTGTGTGTGTTTCATAAGAAAATCATACCACTGCTTGTTCATAATAGATAATAGTCTGACAGTTTTAACTAACTTAATGTCTGCAGTGGCCTTGTGTATTTTCAAAAATGGAATATTAGTTCAAATTAGTAGAAATGTGAACTATATGACATTATCTTAGCATATATTGACTTAGCTTTTAAATATGACAGTCTCTTCTTTTTAACTTCTGGAAGGCTTGATTTAGAAAGAAGAAGATAAATTAATTCTTGTGTACCAAAAGAGAAGCCTTTGAGATCCTATTTCTGAATAGCTGAATATTGTTTCTGCAGCTTTTACATCACATCTATGTGTGCGACAGCTGGTAGATCATTCCTAAAACCGCATTTGTTCAGGTTTTAAGACGTTCAACATTTTTATGTGCAGATGTAAGTTTCCAAGTTGTATTTGAAGAAAACATGCCCTTCCAAGTTGCAAAATATATTTTCTGGTTCATTTGTTAGGAAAGGAAAATATGAGAGACATTTTCTAATGCACTTCTGGTGGTTTCACTTCTCGACGAAGCTGTGTGGAGAATAGCATGAACAACACAGTTTCACCTATGGGTCAAGATTTTACCAATTGCATTGTTTGGAAGACTCAGGTTACTAAGACCTTTGGGCTGTTTATTTGTGTGTTGTGTGCACTGTGAGGAAACATAAGCCATTCTTGTTGATTGTCATCTTCAGACTTGAAAAGTTATGTAAGTGAAGATATTAGATACAATAGTGAGGAGTAATGTAAGATTCGTAAATGAAATTGATTTCCAAGTGCGATACAGTGTTTGTAAGGCAGTTGCACACATGCTAATCTCAACACTGATTAATGAGGGGTGAGTTGATGGTATCTGCTGAACACCTACCTTACTCAGAACATTCTTTCATGCACAGGTCATAACAGAATTAAAAAAAAAAAAAAACAGTGGGAGAAAGAGAGAAAGAGCACAGTCTCTTCTTTATAATTAAGCACAGGTTTAACCTGATGTACAAAATACATGTCTCTGATGGTAACTGAAAAAAATTTACCAGAGGTAACAAATTAATGCTCTGGAAAACTCACTTTACAAACACTGAAGACAGAGAGAAAAAAAAAATTCCTATCAATAAGAGTCATCTGTAGAAAGCCTCTGGAAAGAGAGGCTTGGCTGGAGAGAAAGATAAGAACTGACGCTCACTCATCGTGAGGTCTAGATAGTAGGGGAGCCTCCGGTATTGTCCGCTACTGTCTCCCAGCTGTGTGGCTAAGTTTGGCAGATACTTCACCACCTGAACTCAGTTTTCTCATCTGTAAAATGGGACTAATAATCGTGTGTGTGTTTGAATAAAATATGTAAGAGAATGGTGATGGCACAGAATAAGTGCTTAAAATGGCAGTTTTTATTTTTTATTATCTTTATTCATTAATAAAACTAATGGAAATCAGGGTTATTAGGTGTAGAGAATGCCATATATAAAAGAAGTACAGAGGAAGGAATCAAGCCTGCCTAGTATTCAGTTGGTTTTAAATGATAGAAATGTTATTTCTAGCAAATAAAATACATAAAATATTATTTTACACACACAGTATTTAATGGTGTCCATAAATCGATTGTGTGCCTTTTAAGTGTCCTTAAAAATCTAGAAATCATTCCATGCATTCAGAATTAGAAACATGACTAGTCCATGATTAACCTCTAACAATAGGTTTGTAATGGAGGAACAAGCGTGTGTTCGCGCACAGGAACCGTGCAGGGTGTCACAGCTTTTACTGAAAATTTGCTCATCCAGCTTTCCATCTAGATTAGTACACATAGAAAGTCGATCTTTTGATCATTTCAAAAAATACCTATGGGTAGAAATGTGATTTCGAGAAACATACATAGAAATATAGTAGAAGTATTCTTTGGGAATTACCAGGTTCTGAAAAAATGGTGGAAGTTGAGCTGGGAGAAGGACCTAAAACTTAGGGTGGTATTCATAGGGATGTCGTTTTCTCATATTGGTTGGCTAATCTCTGCGTGTGCTACTCCAAGAAACTCTGCCCTGCCCCATCCCACCCCAGGCAGGACCCTGAAATCCTGGTGTGTGGCCTCTGTGGCAAGAGCGGGTGGGGCTGGGAGTGAAGAGCCTGGGAGAAAGAGCTCCTGGCAGGTGTTATTCAGAGCTGACTCCGTTTTATCATGTAAAGTGAGTACCTTTAGTCTTTTGTAAGGACTGAAAGGACTAACCTGAGGCTGGGAGGGAGAGGGGGGAATCCCTAGATACACCCCTCTCTACAATTGCTCTTTAATTCTAGAAGTAACCAAAGGCTGTCAGCACCTGATTTTGTTTTAAAGATCTATGAATATGCTCCATGATTAGTGCTTGCTAATTACAAAATCATATAGTATTCAGTTTTACAGAGGAGGAAACTGAGGCAGAATGCGGTAGAGTGACTTTTCAAAGGTCGGGCATTTAGCAAGTGGCTGAGCAGGGCTTTCAGCTTGGAAAGAGTCCCTCCAAGAGTGTGCTCTCTTCCATCATACTGCAGAGTCTCATCTGTATTGGACACATGGTAAGGAGCATACAAGAATGTATCTTATCTCTGTTGTAGTTTTGTAGAAATATTAAGTTTTTGTACAGATTTACAAACATCGAGCTGTGGAACTGAATCATCCATGATCATCCATGAGTCCAACTCTGTATGTTATAAGCCCTCACCAAAGACCAGGGAAGGTGAGTGATTGACCGGTCATCAGTGATCCCAGTAGCAGAAATGAGGCAGCTGCCCAGACCTCCTAGTTCAATACTCTTTCCATTCCACTGTGTGCTTGTCCAGCTTCAGAGAAGATAATTTAATTACTGTTAAAATCACATTCCTTAAAAAAAATTATTGAGATAGAAGTCACCTAAAATTCACCCAGATAAAGTTTATATTTACATAGTTTTTAGTATTTTCACCAAGTTGTACAACCATCACCGCCATCTAATTCTGGGACATTTCTGTCACCTTGAAATGCTTATTAGGAGTCATATCTGTTTCTACCTCCTCCCAGTCCTTGGCAGTACTTAGCTACTTTCTGTCTCTATGAATTTGCCTATTATGGACATTTCATGTAAATAGAATCATATGATGTACGCCTTTGTGTCTGGCTTCCTTCACTTCACACAATGTTGTCAAGGGTCATTGTGTTGTAGCCTGCATTAGTACTTCATTCCTTTTCCTGACTGAATGGTGTTCCCTGGTACAGATGATGCCACATTTTGTTTATCTGCTCGGTAGTCTCTACTTTTCAGCCATTATAAATGCTGTTTTTATGAGCATTCATGTACATGTTTTTGTGTGAACATATATTTTCACTTTTCTTGGATATATATCTATGAGTGAAATTGCTCCGTGATACAGTAACTCTGTGTCTTACTTTTTGAGGAACTGTCAAGCTGTTTTCCAGAATGGCTGCACATTTTACATTTTGGGTTCGAATTTCTCTACATCCTAGTCACTTTAACACTTTTTATTGTCCAACTTTTTTATTATACTCAACCTATAGGATGTGAAATGGTGTCTTATTATGGTTTTGGTTTGCATATCCCTAATGAGTAATGATGTTGAGAATTTTTCCGCATGCATTTGTATATAGTGTTTGGATAAATGTATTTTCAAGTCCTCTGCTCATTTTTAAATTGAGTCACCTTTTTACTGTTGAGTTGTAAGATATCTTTTTTTTAATATTTTACTTATTTATTTGACAGACAGAGAAAGAGAGAGAGAAATCACAAGGAGGTGGGTGGGGCGGGGAGATCAGGCTCCCTGCTGAGCAGAGAGCCTGAGGAGGAGCTTGATCCCAGGACCCTGAGATCATGACCTGAGCTGAAGGCAGAGGCTTAACCCACTGAGTCACCCAGGTGCTCCAGTTGTAAGATATCTTTATATTTCTAGGTAATAGAGTCTTATCAGATATATGACTTGCAAATATTTTCTCCCATTTGCTGGGTTATCATTTTACTTTCTTACATCCTTTTAATGAAGCCCAGTTTATCTATTCTTTCTTTATTTCCTTAGGTATCATTTCTAAGAAACTATTGCTTAATCCAAGGTCACAAAAATCTATACTTACTGTTTTCATTTCAGAGTTTTAATAGTTTTGGGGCCTTTGGGTGGCACAGTTGGTTAAGCATCCAATTTTTGGTTTTTGGCTCAGGTGGGGAGTGATCTCAGCATCAGCTCCGTGCACTCCGGGGAGTCTTCTTGATGATTCTCCTCCTCTGACCCTCCCCCCTCTCTCAAATAAATAAATTTTTAAAAAACATTTACTAGTTTTAACTCCTACATTTATGTCTCTGATCCATTTTGAGTTAATTTGTGGATATAGCATGAGGTAAGGATCCAACTTCATTCTTTTGTATGTAGATATCGAATTATGTCAGCATCATTTGTTGAAAAGACTATTCTTTCCCTCATTTAAATGTCTTGGAATCCTATTGCCATCTTCATTCCTATATTAAAATGAATAACTGTTCTCTATGAGAGGATAAGTAAATTGTTGTTTTTAGTATTGCTTTCCAAACTGATTGGGCTGTAACAATAACTCTGTAATTCTGTTGTCTCATCTATAAAATAAGAGTGACAATACTCTCCTATAGTCCCATTTAAAGTATATAATACCTTGCTGAAGATGGAGGCCTGGATCAAAAGATGTCCCAGTTTTGATTTCAATGTTGTTTAAAGTCCTCTGAGTCTGACTGACCTGGGTTCAAATCTTGGCTCTGTTACAGTACTAGTTGTATGACTTAGACAAGTTAAATTTTTGTAAATTTTTACAAGTGATCTCTATGCCCAGTGTGGGGTTTAAACTCATGACCCCAAGATCAAGAGTTGCATGCTCTACTGTCTGAGTCAGCCAGGTGCCCCTGTAAATTTTATTTTTCATTGAAGTATAGTTGATATATTAGTTTTAGTCACACAACATAGTGATCTGACAATTATGTACATTGTAAAATGCTTACCATGAGAAGTGTAGTTACCATGTTTTACCACACAAAGTTATTGAAGTACTATTGACTGTATTCCCTATGCTATACCTTTCATCCACGTGAGTTATTTATTTTCTAACTGGAAGTTTGTATCTCTTACCTCCCTTCAACTATTTGCCTATCTCTTCACTCCCTCCCTTTCAGCAACCACTAGTTTGTGAGTCTGTTTCTCCTTTGTTGTTATTTGTTTTGTTTTTTAGATTCCACATATAAGTGAAATCATATGGTATTTGCCTTTCTTGGTCTAACTTATTTTACTTAGCATGATACCCTCCAGGTCCATTCTTGTTATAGTAAATGGCAAGATTTCATTTTTTTTTATGGTTCAGTAATATTCCATTGTGTGTATTTATTATTATTATTAAGATTTTATTTATTTGACAGACAAAGATCACACGTAGGCAGAGAGGCAGGCAGAGAGAGAGAGAGAGGAGGAAGCAGGCTCCCTGCTGAGCAGAGAGCCCGATGTAGGACTGGATCCCAGGACCCTGAGACCATGACCTGAGCCGAAGGCAGAGGCTTAACCCACTGAGCCACCCAGGCGTCCTCCATTGTGTATATGTACCATTTCTTCTTTATCCATTGATCTATTGATGGATACTTCAATTGCTTCCATATCTTGGCTATTATAAATAATACTGCAATAAACATAGGGGTGCATATATCTTTTCAAATTAGTTTTTTCATTTTCTTTGGGTAAATACCCAGAAGTGGAATTACTGGATCATATGGTATTTCTATTTCTAATTTCGTGAGAAACCTTCATACTGTCTTTCACAGTGGCTGCACCAATTTGCATTCCCACCAACAGTCTTATATAATTTTTAAAATACAAATCATACATCATGACAATTATTTCCACTTTGTTGTCAAAGCTCTGTGCTTTCATGCACCTGGCTTGTGACAGCAGCTACCCTTACTCTCTATAAGGATCCCATTGTAAGTAGAACACAAGACAACATAAAAGCCCCTGGTATGCACTATAAGGATAAATTTACAACCGCGTCGTGCATTAACCATAGCTCCCAAAATGTTGGTGCCTGGATGGCAATCTGATGGAATTTTCATTATTCCTTTGGGAACATATTATATACAGTTTTTAACTGATAATTTTTTTCTTTACTATGAGGTTATGACCTTTCTTCCTTTTGATGTTTTAAATGCCAATTTTGAGTGTAATGATGGTGGTGGTGTTGAATTCCTTGACCTAGCAAAATTAAAAGGTAGGTAACTTTAGTTTTACTTCCAAATGTTCTTTTGAAATTATTCCCAGTCTATAAAATCTGAAAATCTGGAATCCTCTCTCTTAAAGTATACTATCCCTGAAGTCGGTGAGCATTGTTTCAGTTAACTATGAAGGGATCAGAGAGTCTCTTGCCACCATGCTGTTGGTAGATAAGGGCTGAACCAATCAAGAGGTTTTAAGGGAGTTCTTCTCATGCTGCGGGGAATTAAGCACCATTGCAAGCTAGTACTAAAGAAGGACGCCAGCTTCAGTGCCCTGACAGACCTGGGTTTGAATCAGATACTTGACCACAAACAGATTAGCTCGGTGTTCTGTGGAGTTAATGGAGAGCCAACAAATTGAATGAAAATGGAAGTTTGAAGAAATGGGGCATGGGATGCTCTCCAGAATGGGTGACCAGCAAGATGAATTTTCAAGAGTAAGTGAAAATTCACCAAAGGAGAGGGAGGGGGGAAGGAAGCTCCGGCAAGGATCAGCGGCACGTGCAGAGAAATTCAGGCATGAAGCCATAGCAGGCAGGAAGCATAGGGTCCAGGATCACTGACTCCAGATCAGGATGCCTGAAGGACATACAGATGGAAATATTCGAGATGGCTGGTGGCTTCTACTTATTTGGCTTATGTGAACTTTTAATTATTAAAGTAAACAATTTGTTTATATCACAAAATCATGAAATTTCCCATTGTGGTAGCAAATTCTTCATTCTGAATACTATGTTTTTCTAAAAAACGGGTCCCTAGGGCAATGAACTCATGATTTTTTAAAAATCTTCCCAACAATAACATTTTAAATTGTATCTATTTTTACTAGATGCTTATACAGTTCTTACTCATATTCCAAGATTTAAAAATATCTGACAGCAAAGTTAGCCATTTTACTAGGAAATTTAAAGGAAATATGGGGGAATGCCTGGGTGGCTCATTGGTTAAGCGCCTGCCTTCGGCTCAGGTCATGATCCCAGGGTCCTGGGATGGAGTCCCACATTGGGCTCCTTACTCAGTGGGGAGCCCGCTTCTCTCTCTCCCTCTGCCTGTCACTCCCCCTGCTTTGTGTGCTCGCGCGTTCTCTCTCTTTCTTTCTCTCTCGCACACACAAATAAAGAAATAAAAATTTTTTAAAAAGGAAATAAGGTTTGAGTTCAGACTTCAGTTCTACTAACTAGGATGTAAATATTTGGTAACTCACTACAACGAGCTAAAGGAGAACTAAGAATGTTACTACCTAAGAAAAGACTTTCATTACAATTCTAATAAGTCTGGCTCAACAAATGGGTCATTCTTCATGGAGTTTTAGTTGTTTGTTATTAGAAATTTTGGTGTTACTTTGATCTAAATGAAAAGTTCCAAAATACAATGTGTCTGAGTCCAATAACGGATATTCATGTGCTTATGTAGCAGAATTTTTTTTTATTCGCAGAAGAAAGCTGTGTTGCCACATGTCTACTCAAATAAACTCACGTTACCTTGTAAACTGACTCATTTGTAAGGAACAAGTCTACAGAGCAAAAAAATATAACATCCATCAGAAAGTATGCATGCTGGAAACATTGAAATGGACAGGTTTCTCATTTTCCCTTTGTTTTAATGTGCCATCGCTTGACCTTTACCACACCCCGACTCTAGCACAGATGCTGAAATGTAGAATCATAGAAAATAGGAGGATAGGGGTAGGAGGAGGGGAAGTACAAAAAAATGGGGGAACAGGAAAGGCAGGATGCAGTTTCTCAAGATAGAAATTTAGGGGGAAAATGCCCTGACAAGGGAATTCCAACTTGAAAGACTATCTTCCCCAGCTAGGTGGCATCTAGAACCTATGATTGCCATTCAGAGAAAAGGAAAAAGGGAAAAGGGAATGTAGCGTTTTCTCCTTAGGGCATAAGGGGTTGTTTCTCTTCAGTAAATGCATGGACTTAAATGTGGAACCACAGACTTCGTAGTGAAAGCAAAGGAAACCATAAGATAAACAGTAAAAATGATTTGTTGATATGATGTTATTGTAGCTTTTATGTATATTTGGTCAAGCAAAACATGGTTATTTCATGCAATGCTTTAAGCGCAACTTTCAAAAGGAAAACAATAGCCATTTGTTCTGATAAGCATGCATATTCAATTGTGGACAGATCTTGTAGCATTATTTTTATTCTTATAGCAGTGACATTTGGTGTTTTTGGGGGATCGAAACAATGATGCCATCCTTCCATTTACATAGAGCTTATGAAGTTCTATGTAATCCACAAGCAAGAGAAAGCACAGTATAAATAATGTCTCCTACCTATTAAGTTGCTTTCCATTTGTGTTGAGACCAGAACTTGGCAACACCTTTGGTTTCATTTCCTACCATGGCTGCCATGTATCTCTGAGCCTGACAGGTTCTCTGCAAGCTCTGCCTGTCCCTCTATCGTTTGATCTCTGTAGTCCAGAGCCTAAAAGGAGTTCACTAAGTTTGTTCATTTGTTTGTTGACTAAATGAATAAGGAAACGAATAACCTCAGGCTAAAAGTGATGAAGCATAAATAATATTACAAATAATATTTACAGTTTGCAAAGCACTTTCATTATCTGACTTCCTACTCAAAGTCATGGTATGAGGTAGATCTCTCCTATCTCTAGTTTACAAGCTTCTGAACAGAAACTCAGAGGGTTTAACTAGGCTGCTCGAGAGCACAGTCAATGAAGTCACTTAGTTGGAATTTAAACCCAGATCTTCCCTAAATTTCATATATTTTCTACTCCGTTCTGCTGTTTCCAGAGGCCTTATCCAAAAGATTAGAAGCTGAAAAGATTTTATCTCATAGATTGAATTTTATTCAGGGTGAAATAAGTAAAGCATTCTATTTTTTTAAAAGTTCAGAATATTAATAACATTGTATGAATGCTCACATTCATTCGGTTTATTATTTTTGGTAAATATGAAAGGAGAAGAACCAGCAATGCAAGTTTACTATCTCGAGAAATTTGGCAGCATTTTACGAACCTGCCCTGCTAGGTTGCCCACAGTGAGGTGAGTACTGCTATCTATCAGTTTGTGCAGATGGACTGAATTACAGCCTAGAGACGTGTAACTTTCGCTTATAGAAACGAAGGCCAGTGGGTACAAAGCATTCTATTGTAATCCTAGGAAAATATTTTTAAATACATATTTCCCCTTGGCAATCCCATAATGACTTCCTTTCATGTAATCTCTTTGTTAATGGATTTATACCTTGAAGAGCACCAGCATCCAGGAGGGTGTCAGCAGCATACTGTCCCCAGAACTGAGTGACAGGTGCCTGCTGCCACCTAGACTTGCAACTGAAAAGAGCAGAGATGGCTCCACTCAGTGTGTTCCTGTCTCCCAAACTGTCCAGAGTCCAGCAAGTGAGAGGCCTTTACTTGTCTCTATTATTTCTCCGCATCCATCCCCTTCGTCACCCCAGGGGAGCATAATGTCAGTGGACCCTATGCAAAGGTTCTGGAAAACGGATCCGAGATAGATCATTTGTAATATTTGCCATTTACTAGAAATGGGTTGCCGTCTAGAGGAAAAATATTGGGAATAGCTAGTCAGGGTTTAAGAGTATGCATCGCCCCCATCTTCAATCATCCTCTTAGAGAGAATACCTTTTATTCAAAAGAAACGCTTCTGGTCCCATTCATTCCCAGTTTAGAGTATTGATATCTGCTTATGTCTGGCTGCCTTTTCTGCTCTATGTGCGCACTCTAAAGCAATTGCACATTCTAAAGAAATTGTGACAAATATCCCGAGTAAGAGTAGAAAATCCTAAACACAGGATGGTTGTTTCAGGTTACCCTAGAAAGCTACCTGTCAGTATATTTTAGGAGGTTTCGTTGTTCAGTGTATTTGAGTGAAACGATGGTTGAGCGTGACTGTTCTCTCCTGATCTCTCCTCTTTGCCCACCATTTGCCTCACAGGCTCAACCTGTTCTTTGTAATTGTAGACATCATGCCAGCTTCCCTCCTCCGCCTTCCTCTTATTTGGTCAGGCGTCTCCCTGCAGAGAGCTGACCCACAGCTCCTGCTCTCACTATGGCCTCTATTGTGAAGATTCCAACTTACTTGGTCCAGCTCTGTGGCTTCCTCCGGCGTCCTGATCCCTCCCCTGGACCTACAACTCTCTAACTGCACTTCTCGCTCTTTAAGAAAGCTCGGAGAAGGAAGAGTGAGGGTATGATCAGGGAAAGAGTCATGGAGGGAGCAGGGCTTAAACTCACTGTCATGGTAGTTAGACTCTTCTGTATCAGAACTGCCCAGATAGAGCTTCGATCTTGAGAAAATTTACAGAATTACTGACACTCAACCCTGTGCCTGATACACATCCAGTGGGGGTGGAAGTTCAAATCTGAGTTTCTCAACTAAGATCAAGTTTAAGTCCACAGGAAAGCTGTGCTTGTTAGAGAATCACAGAATTAAGTTTTTGGTGAAAGAACTCCGTAAGAGGTAACATAACCATCATGAGGTCCTTGGGAGTCATATAGACCCCAGAGCTCTGGAGAGATTCCCAGCACACTTACTATGGGCAACCGAGACACCATCGGGGAGGACATGAGCAGTTCTACAAGGCAAACATATCTTGCCAAGACATTTGATTGGAAATTAGAAAAGAAAAAAAATGAACAGATCACAGGATCCAACTTCAAGAAATGCAAATATGCATACGGACAGACACCTTCCTAATATGTAAAATATCAGGCACATCAGCTTTAATACAGTCCTCTGATCTATTTTCTCTGTGCACTGTGTAGTACTTATATATTCAGGAACATTTTGCTAGGAATAATCAAAGGAAGAAATTAAAAAAAAAAAAAAAAACAACCAGCCAGCTAATTGGGAAATGAGCTTATTCTAAAGCCACAGTGATGATCATTGTGGGAGGAGGTGGCCATCGTTTAATTGTTCTTCCTCTGGAGAGAGTCAGTAGGGTGGGTTTTGCCAAGTGTCCTGAAGCAAATAGTACTATAAAGCTCCATGTGGAGTAGGACTATTGTCCCTCCAAATATAGTCCCTTTGTGTTGAGGGCCAAGAAATCCAATGACAGAACGAAACAATGGAAATCTGCCCAGAAACTTTTGTAAAGGGCAATCCCTTTGTAAAACTCACAAATAAAGAAGCACTACAAGTACTCCTTTTCCAGGAATTCTTTAAAATATTTGATTGTAAATGAACAATACGAGGGTAGTTTGTGACCAAGGAGGTTCACATTTTATGTGTGTTCCCCAAAGGAGTAAGTGATAGGTATAGTAAACACAGAGAGATTAATGTAAAATCTGAATTCTAATGCATATCTTAGGCTTTTGTAGATTCAGGGTCTAGTTCTGAGATACAGATGGGGAGGATATAGGCCAAGCTTTAAACTGGATCCAGAAATTGCTCTCCAAATTCTCTCCAAATTGCTCGTCCCCTACATGGGTAACAAAGCCTGCTGTACGTTTCTATAAAATCTTGCGCCTTAATAAATCATAATACTTACTAAAGGGTATTAGCGTGGTTGTTACTTGTTGGTCTCCCCATGTAAGGAAGGTCTACGTCTGTCATCTCTTTATGCCTAATACTTAGCATAGTACATGGCACATAGTAGATACTCATTAATAATAATAAATAGTTGTTGAACTCATAAATATCCCCATTGGTAAATCATTTATAATCAACATATGTTTTAATATGTTTTACTAACAGGGACATTCGCTGCTGGTTTGTTGTCCACTCTATAGGTGAATCTGACGTTCTTGATTAACAAGTTGTATGTTTATTCTGTATAATGTGTTTTGCTAATCACTACGGAGGACACAGAGATAAGACTCCACCTAACCCCAGGTTTATCCCCAGGCTAATGTGAAACACTCCTCTTTAACGCACTGTGAATCATCACCTGTCAATTCTCTGAAGGTTCAGTGACTAGGATGCAGTAGGTACCCATTAAATGTCTGGTGAGAGAGTAGATAAATGAACCTCTCTAGTACTTGCAGCCAATTTGCCATCAAAAGCTTGGGGCTAGTAGCTATCAGTGTCCTAATGAAATCCTTTAATCTTTCATGGGCTCCTTTTCTCAGCCAATTATAGTCAACATTCTTAATATTTAACTGGCATGTAAGAGCCTTGAAGGCAGGTACCAACTACATTGATCTTATTCACCATTGTAGCTCACTCTCCAACACATAGTAGATGATCAGAAAATATTTGCTGAATTAAGTTTTTAATGTTTCCTTTTTAGTCTTTGCAGAGGAGATGCCAAAAGTAGACAAATGGCTATGATAGAAAATACACACTAAAAGAGAAATAAAATGTTTTGGCGGACTCACTTCTGACCAAGATCATGTCTTGTTGTAGAGGTACAGTATTTTTATAAATAAAATTTATTTATTTATTTTTATTTAAAATTTTAATAATTTTAATTTTAATAAATTTAATAACATTTTGGGTAGATCTTGAAGGGAAAGATAGAATTTCAATTGATGTCCAGAAGGGCATTAAATTTTACTTAAAAAAACCTCATTTTTCAAAGTTACAGAATTCCTTGATTCAAAGTTGTGGAGTTTTAAAATTATGCAGAGTTTTTATCTTTATGTGTGCAAGAAAAAGAAAGTTTTTTAACCTGAATTTTTTAATTACATGGAGCGTTGATAAATTTTTAAAAAAATTTAAAAGGGAGGGCTTTCAGAATTTAATTCTGTGAAATTAATGTTAAGCATTAAAACACATTCCTGTAAGAATTTAGAACATTTTGGTACAAAGGATAGGCTTTAGCTCTTTTCTTAAAAATAAAGGCTGTCTTAAAAGATCTTTAAGAAAAATAATTTTACTTTCACTCATAAGTAATATTAAAAATACAATCCAAGTGAGAAACATTCAAAGCAGTGCCTAAAACATTCGTCTAATCATGTAGGAATCTGTGGCTCAGCAGAAAGATCAAAAACGTCAAAATTAAAGGCCCGGGCCTGCATTGTGTCTGCAAACAGCAGATTTCACAACCTGGGAAAGTCCAACACACCCATCTTCCTGGTTGACAAAAAGAGGGGGTCATATTAGAACAGCACCTCTCAAAACTTTAGTAGGTCCCCGGTGGCCTGCAAATCTAGTTAACATGCAGCTTCTGAATGAGTAGGTGGGAGAGTTGGTGGGAGGGGGCGGGGCGGGGGGGGGGCGGTGGTGGAGAGATTCTGCAGTTCCAATAAGCTCCCAGGCGTTGCCCGGGCTCCTGGTTGTTGACCTCACTATGAGTAACAAAGCATTGGAAACTTCTTGAGGTTTTCTACTACCTGAGGATCCTAGGTAAGGTTTACAGGTTTCTAGCGTGAAAACTGTGTTACCAGAGCTGGAATGTGGTTCAACTGCAAACACTTCTGAAGTCCTTCTCGTCTAATGTGCACGGTGCTTATCGTTACTTTACCCCTTTGATTTAAAGGAATCATCTTCTCTAGATGTCACTGACCTGCAGTATACTCTTCTCCCGAATTTCCCCCCGACAAGCCTCAGAACACAGTAGTACTTAAATACCACTGTATAATGTAATGTGCTTTAAGTGAATTTCGGCTCCTTTAGGAATTTGGCCAGAAGTGATTGTACCATCTGTCAATGAAAAATTCAAATAATAATTTCTTGAGCCCTACTATGTGCCAAAGATTGTATCATGCAAGGTGTATATCATTGTCTTTTATTTTGCAAATAAGGGCATTGAAGCTAAGCATGAAGTCTATAGCTATCCATCTAGTAAGGAGTCGAGATTTGAACGTAAGTCTTTTTTTTTTTTTTTTTTAAGATTTTACTTATTCATTTGATTGAGAGCAAGAGAGCAGAAGCAGGGGGAGAGGCAGAGGGAGCTGGAGGAGACTCGCTGCTGAGCTGTGAGCCAGACATGGGGCTCCATCCCCGGAATGGAGATCATGACCTGAGCCGAAGGCACCCTTGCACCTAAGACTTGGAGGCTCCCAGCCTGTGCTCTTTCTACTCTACCTCAGTGCCTCTCTGAGGGAGGCACAAGACAGGATCAGTGTGGGGGTCTGAAGATGTACGTGACACATTAGAGGCTTCAAGAAGTTTGCAATAAGAGGGGCGCCTGGGTGGCTCAGTGGATTAAGCCGCTGCCTTAGGCTCAGGTCATGATCTCAGGGTCCTGAGATCGAGCCCCGCGTCGGGCTGTCTGCTCCGCAGGGAGCCTGCTTCCTCCTCTCTCTCTGCCTGCCTCTCTGCCTACTTGTGATCTCTCTCTCTGTCAAATAAGTAAAATAAAATCTTTAAAAAAAAAAAAAAGAAGTTTGCAATAAGAGCAGTGAGAGATGACACAAAGCAAGTCAGAATGAAGTGCCCAATGACTATAACAGAAATAAGTTTCAGAGGCATACAGAGGAGGGAGGAGACCATGTATGCCGGAATGGCCTGGAAAGGCTTCCCACAGATGGGGCCATTGAGTCAGGTCTTGAAAAAGTGAGTAGGAATTAAAGGGGCAGAGAAGAGAGCTTCCTAGGCAGTGGGGACAGGAGTGAAAGCTCTTTTCTTTTAAATATTACAAATTCCAAGGCCTTTTCAGGCA
Organism: Meles meles; assembly: GCF_922984935.1. Classification (NCBI taxonomy): domain Eukaryota; kingdom Metazoa; phylum Chordata; class Mammalia; order Carnivora; family Mustelidae; genus Meles; species Meles meles. The sequence continues at coordinate 15,299,046 of NC_060079.1, read as the reverse complement.
ACCGGAGTGGAGTCCCTTATGACAGGCCTTTACTGCCGGACCAGAGAATTTCGATTCCATCCTTTTCTCGCTGGGGGACTCGCCCTGTTTATGAGTGATATAGCAGAACCATGCTTTAGAGGAGGATTCTGGCAACCAGAAATGAGAAACACTGGAGCTGCAGAAGCAGGAGGCAGGAGGACAGGAGGTCAGTTGTTGTTGTTTTATCTGTAAAATGAGGAAACCACGGTAACCACCTCGCAGGGTTGTTCTGAGAATGAGAGAGGCAGGACATAAAGAACATAGAATGGTGCCTGACACGTGATGTCAACAAATGTGCGCTATCCTTACTTCTGCTCTCTTGCTGTGAAGGTGACGGAGCCCCAGTCCTGCACGTGCTTCCACTTAGCAAACATTTGAGTCAGTTCCTAACTTCCAGAGCCTCTTATTACAGTGTCAGGCATGTGGGAGGACTTTACTGCCAGGTAGCATGGCCGGGGTCACCATTACCCTCCTTTTCCCCCTCCCCGCCTCCCCAGGCAGGTGTTCCTTGTGCTGTCTTTTCTCTAACCTGCCGTATCTTCAGGGCAGCACAGTGACTGTCCTTTGGCTTAACGTTGCTTTGTTCTTGTATCAGTCTTTCTCGCTTTAATTCTACATGAGCACATTCTCTGCTTGTAGGCACAAGTATAAAAGGAGGACTATAATTCTGGGAACTATTTAAAAATAAGTGGGTGAGCCCCGGTTTTCTAAGAAAAAGAAACTCAAGGTGGAAATTCCCAGAGAAGAATTTGACTGAGAGTGGCGTTTGAGATGTATCAGCAGCTTCGGGTTTTCTTAGGTTAAGTCCTGCTCTATAAACCAAGGCTTAATACAAGTAAAAGGCATATTAATCATCTTCGATCAGCCCAGAGTCCAATCCGGAAGAGAAGAGAGAAGAGGAGATACAGCGTGGGAAGTGGGGAGAAAGTATCAGTCAGGGCACTGGGTGCCCATGCTTCAACCCCACTGGGTGGCCACGTGCCCTTGTGCAAATTGCTTTTTGCAGAGTGAAAATGCCATCCATCCTACTTGCCTTTCATCTAACATTGCATTCTACCAAAGTGTAGTATTCAATCCCAGATGCCTGGCACTGGACCAAGTTCTGTGATACAATAATGAGCAAAAGTACATGGGGTCCCTGCCTTCATAGGATGTACAAACTAGGGGAATAGACAGATATTAATTTAATACTCCCTCCCCCCTTATCACAATGCACTGTGACAGGCCACAAGGGGAATGTTACAGGGTGCTGCAGGGAACTATAGAGAGGCAGGGAATGGGTCCTTGAGGGAATGGGAGTTGAGTAGTGATTTATGATATCAATCTAGGCGTACTTGGTGTTATAGCCCAGGAAGAGGAAATGGGATGTTACTGCCCTCAGAAAGAAGGCCAGTGCCCCTGGAACACAGAGCAAGAGGAGGGATGTGATTATTGAGGCTGCAAGAGGAAGCAGGGGTAAAACTAAACAGAGCCTTCTATGCCCTTTAAAGGATCATTTTAAAGGATTATGTTCATTATCAAGTACAATGAAGGGTTTACATTTATCATTTTAAAATCTTTAAAAATTATAAAATACTGAACAAATGAAAGGCAATTTTATTACCACCATGAGTATTGTCTTTCTGGAGTTATAACTAAAAGAATTGTTCCAAATATCACTATGTAGCTTCAAACAAGCATCTATTCTACTCAAGGAATCAAAGAACAAAATTTGGCTATTCACTGGGTCATAAAATACTCTCCAAAGGAAAGTCTAGTCATCCACCTTTTTGGTACATAGAATTACAGGGGATTTCATGGAACCATAAACTTTTAGTTTGGAAAGGATTTTCTTCTCTAACCTATGACATTTCCAATATGGAAATTGAAAGCCTCTGGGGATGAGGACCTCTGAGCTACTAAAGACAACTGAGTCTATCTTTGTGCTTTGAACTTGATTCAAACTTCTCGCTCACATTTTGGAGGGGAACCTACAAGATGAGGTTGGGGGAGAGAGACACTAACCTTACAGTGTCACATACACAATCTAATTCAACCCTCACAAGAGCTTTCTGAGGTCTAACCTCAGTTTAATAGATGAGAAAACAGAGGTGAGGAAATATGAATGAATTTTTATTTGCCCAAGCTCATAGAGTTAAGAAGTAGCGGAGCCTGGTTTGAAAACCCGTTGACTTGACTCCAAAGCCACCGTTCTAGGTGTTCTAGAACTATACCTTAGAGTCATGTAAAAAAAAACTTTGATAGTTGCAGCACATCTTTAGAAAATCTGATAAAATCTAATGCCTTGTGCTCTAGGGAAGTGAATATATGCAGAAAATTTTGCGAACAATTCCAGTATTTGTTTATTTATGTTTTAAGATTTTCTTTATTTGACAGAGAAAGACACAGTGAGAGAGGGAACACAAGCAGAAGGAGTGGGAGAGGGAGAAGCAGGGTTTCTGCCGAGCAGGGAGCCTGATGTGGGGCTCGATCCCAAGTCTCTGGGATCATGACCTGAGCCGAAGGCAGATGCTTAACGACTGAGCCACCCAGGGCCCCCCAATTCCAGTATTTAGATGGCTTATAGATCATAAGTTAATACACCCATGCTGTGATGTGCATTGGTTAGAACAGGAGCTTCTCTGGGACAGAGGTCATTGCTTGGTGTATTCATTGCTGCATGCTCAGCACTAAGAACGTTGCCAGGCACTGAGTAGGAGTTCAAAAAGTAGTTGTTGAATAAAAGTGATTCCAAATGCCTGGGCCCACTCACCTAATTACTTAGAGCAGGTTGACAAAAATCTAGTATAGAGGGATTGCTTCTGTACAAAATTTAGGAGAACCACAGAGTGACTTCCCAACCTTGACCCCAGGGGACCCAAGGAATACTAAAAGGGACCGTCCACATCCAGATCTGAGTCACTGTGGGCCAAGTTGCTTTTATTTTGTTTTGTGTTTAAAATCACTTTCTCTTCCCCCCATTCTCAGAAAAGGATAGTGTCTTTCAAAGTTTCTTTCTTTTTTGTTTTGTTATTTATTTATTTATTTTTTGAAATTACAAACATATAATGTATTTTTATCCCCAGGGGTTCAAAATTTCTTTTTAAATTAGAATTTCAAATACACTGGTAAAAATGGCACTTCTGAGTCAATTTTCAGGGAGTATTTGGATAAAGAGTATATATACCACATTGTCCAAATGCTTCCTGGTGTCACCCCTATAGTAATTAAATGGATTTCGCTTATTTTGGGGAGGTTAGAACTTTAGGATTCTTATGTGTATTTCAAAACTGACGTAAATATCAACACTCAGAAAACAGCTGTAAGGACATAACATGTTGTCTAGCCCAGGTTTTAAAACCAAGAATAGCCAAGAAGATCCTTTCCAGTCTAGAGGTTGGGTCTGTGCCGTTGACAGTTCTTAGAGTTCCCTGGGGAATTTTCCCCAAAAGGCTACATTCAAGAGGGGATATAAAATCCTCTTTCAACTAGTTATTTTTTTCTTGATTTAGATGCTGACCCAGTTGAAATGAAGGATGGGACAGGAATCAGATCTAGTTGGCATGTATATATATTATATATATATATAATCTATGTGTACTTGTATACATATGAGCCATATATAGATAAGGAAAGGAACACTTGAAGCGATTCAGTACTTTGACAGTAAGCCATAGAACTGGGACATTATTTGGTATTTTGAACAGGTGAGTAATACGATGGAAGTGCTGAGAAGCTGAGGGTTCTGTGGCATTCGGGTGGTACGCAGGTAGGTAAGGGTAGGCACAAAGACAAACCAGGATGGTCAGGGTCACTGAGGCAAGAGGGCCGGTCCCCAAGTGGTGGAGGTAGCAAGGCAAGAAGGAATGGATAGGAGGGTCATTTTGTAAAACGAACTAATAGACTTCTCTCTCTCTTTCTCATTCTCTCTCTTTTTCTCTCTTTCTTGTTTTGAACACTAATATTGCCTTATTTTGCCTAATATGGTGTTAGGCACTGAAGAAGTTCAAGCTATTTCAGACAATAGCTATCATTTTTGGGCAGATTTTTCTCCTTCCTATCTTTCATCTATGAAACACAGATGCAGCTGGAAAATAGCCAAGGCTGAGGTCTTTCTCCACAGCTCCTGAAATGAATCACTGGTTAGGCCTCAGCCCCTCATTATATAAGAAATATTAGTCTTATGACAGAATGTTTAGAAAATGGAAATTTAAAAGATGTCACCCATAATGCCACCACCCTAAAAGTGGACATAATTATATTTTTGATGTGTGTTCTTCTCTTTTTTATTACACATTAATTTTTTTAACAAAATGTAATTGTAGTAGATACCAAACCATTGTGCACCCTACATTTTCCAATTGCAACAATACACTGATTAACAGAATGCTGTGGGCCTGGATTTTCTGAAGTAATCCATATTGAGAAAGAAGCCAAGGCCAAGGATAGTTCTTGAGACCCCCAGAGTCAGAGAAGGAGAGAGAGTATTTTAAGTTTATTAAGGACTACAAGTAGCTTTTGGTATGTTCTACCTTTTCCATGCAGCAAACACATTTTTGCTATTTTGTATTTTCCTGGGATTGATTAGCATTGAGTCATTTTGGTGGAGCAGCGTCAAGAAAAGCTAATCACACCCAGGTATCTGTGGTTGTACTTGGTCTGTTTAGACAGGTCTGTGTCTCAAGAGATGGTGTAATTGTGATGATGCTCTCAGAGGTTGGCCAAAGGCCACTTCGTGTTTCAATAAATATCAAGTTCTAAAGAAATAATAACATGAGAAATCTCAGGACAATCTCTGTATATTTACACAGACACACATATATTCCAGAATAGAAAGGAACTCCCCCAGAAAGACTGTATGAGACAGACATAACAGCCAAGCAATACCTTTTTCTTCCCTTAATTCAAAGGACCACCAAGAAAAAGAGCCTTCAAGGGAAGCAAGGGAAGCTTCGATGGGGATAGGTTTGGAAATCTGCCTTATCTTCAGAAGCAGCTTTGTACTGATGTTGAAAGCAGGTTAGACAAAGCATAGTTTGTCTCACAATGCCAGAGTACCATTTGATGGGTAGATCCAGGACTTCCTACATGTGTTGTCACTGTGAACCCTTTAAGCAGACCCCTCTTCCTTCTGCCCAAGCCTGTAACTCCTGAATTCAGTTGGCCCTCTTAGTTCTTCACCATTCTTCACCATAGTCCTCCTTCTGAAAGGACAACGACCTCCAGGAAATAGCTGTAACTAAAATTTAGCCCCCTCTTTAGAGCTTTGATGGAAAAAGGGAGAAAAATTACGAGATACATTTAGGGGAGGGGTGTGTTCTCCAAAGTTGAGTCTTAGAATCCAACAGGTCTCTGTAACATGGTGATCTGAAATACTAAGTCCTCTTATTAATTAAAGAAGGGAGCATAGCATAGGAAAACATTGATGCATTTCTCTTTTTTTCTTTTTCATGAGGATTTCTTTTTCTTGATATTGTTTTCACCTTCTTCTCACCCAGATAGTATCCCTCCGAGCTCAGTACTACTTTTCTGGCTGTGCAGAATGAATTTGGTCCTGTTCTGATCTAGCTGCTCTGCCCCCACGAGGCCCCTCTTCACACCTCTGCCATAGCCCCTAAAATGCAGTCTGGCGGTTGTAACCGTCCTCAGCTTCTGTCATGATGAGTCATGCTGTGGAGAAGGGGGACGGTGTCATGTTCACCTTTGTAGCACTGGCACCTAGCACTGTGCCTGGCATGAAGTATGCACTAGAAATGTTTGACTAGGAAAGGGCAAAAGAAAGATACTGTAATATGAGTTAATTAAGGGCTTTGTCTCTACTTATGAGAAACAAGACCTAATAAAAAATCATATTTTCATTATACCAGAATCACCTCTGGTGAAATCGTTCCTCCCAACCCAAAAGAGGAATCTCCCTTTGTTGCCCAGCCATAAGCCCTGAAATTTGTCTTCCTCATCACCTCAAAATTCCATTAATACTTGTATCGAGGGCTCTAGAGAGCTCTCTTGCTACCTTCACAACCTCTTAGTGCTTCCTTTTTCTAACGGGCTGTGTTTTAATGCTGTTGCTCCTCCTTATACCACTTGTCCAATCTTTAAAGTATAGATTGATAGTCTTCTATTAGGAATAAGGAGGGAAATCATTCTATCCTATTCTTAGTGTACTGAGCTGAATTTATCCAAGAAGTTATGTTGTTTTAGATATATAAAAAATGCAGTTGCATCATTAATCCCACAGCCTTATTCGTCCACAGTTTATGGGCCAGAATTATTTACAAACTTTACTTAGTGCCCAACTGCTGCACGATGCCAGATGGGAAGCATTTACATAAAAAATGGAGTTTGGTTCCAGAGCAACAGGTCAGCATACTAACTAAATAGTGGTGTACCTTTCACTGGGCAATCTCAAATATTTACGAAACAGATAATGTGGAGAATCAATAAAGGATTTTCCAAAGGACTCATCATAGGATTTCTTTAATGAGCAAGCTTCCTTTTTATATTCAAATTATAATTTGAGTCAACATTAAGAAAATACATTCACCTGTTTAAGAAAGGGTAAGAGTTTATAGAATCTAACCTGATGTAAAGGAGGAGAAACTTCTAAGTGCAGACAAATCCCAAAGGTCCCCTCTAGTAATCAGAGCAATCCTTAAAAAAAGGAAACGAAAGAAACACCCAAAATGAGCAATTACCTTTACTTTCAAGTAGGGCAAAAACACATAGATTCTAGAAAATACCAGACAGTAAATTAATTAAATCTCCAGCAAAATTAGTGTGAGGATTATTAAAAGATATTTATGAGCATGAAGAAGCAGAGGTGGTTGATAACTAGATGCAGAATGGGTCCATGAAGAGCAAGTGGCCTCATGTTGTTCACCTGTTAATTGAAGACGCAGCAGGCATGCTTATAAAATTTGGGGCTGATTCAGAGCTAAGGAAGATAGTGCCTTTTTTTCCCCCTTCCTTTTTTTAGTGCCTTTCAGCCTCTCTCTATGGAATAAAGATTGCTCATCCCTCCAGGCTCCCTCATTTTTACAGGAAACCTTAAATTGCCCTTGATTTGTGGGTCAGGCATATACTTTTGCCATGAACCATCAAAGTGAAATATGTGCATTTAAGGGCATTTTTTTTTTTCTGGAGAAAAAACCCTTGAATTATCTACTGTCCAGTTCTTTTATCCAATCAAATGTAATAACAACAACAACAGGAACATTTATGATGATTGTCTAAAAAGTGTGTATCCATTCCTCTAGACATTGTAGACATTCTAGATCTTTGGAAAAATTCAGATCATCATTTATTCAAGTATTTATTTAATCCTCTATTAAACCAACTTCTGTTGATTTTCTGCTGTGTGTCAGGACTTGTGATAGGCGCCAAGTATGGAATGTGAATGAAATAGACACAGTCCAGACATGACAATCAGGAATTGAAAATATCTCAATAATTCCAATAAGTTGAAAGACCTGTTTTTTTTTAAGTTTGAAAGGTCATTCATTAAATATGGAAAACACTCATTTAACAGCAGATTTTATGAAGACACATAAATACCACATGACTAAAGTACTTAGGTTGACTGTAAAACAGTATGAGGGAATGGAGATAGGTTGCTACATAACACTTAACATCAGTTTCTTTCCTATCTTCCCTGCCAGGCTCTCCCTTGAGGGCAGAAACTACATCTTATTTACCTTCGTGTCTTCCATACTCAATACAATGCTGTACAAGCAGTCAGCCCTTGCTGAATTAGTGATTGAGTAAATATATAGATTGAAAAAATCAGACCTCCCCTGTCTTAGACTGGATCAACAAAAATACAGTGTCCTAAGTACAGGAGGTATGCACAATTTGTACCATGTGCTGCTGTGCTTGGCTGTGCCTAGAGCTCTAAGTTTAGGGGAGGGGCCATATTCTTAAAGTGGTACTAACAGACTGGACCAGATCCAAAAGATAGCAATTGGCTATACGAAGTTGTGTGTGGTTTGATGTAAAGGAATGGTTAGCCTACAGAAAAGGAAGGAAGGAAGGAAGGAAGGAAGAAAGGAAGGAAGGAAGGAAGGAAGGAAGGAAGGAAGGAAAGAAAAGAGAAAAGATAAGAAAAAGATAAAAGTTCTTATAAGGAACAGTTTGGTTTTTTACAAGCATCTGAAGGACAAACGTATGGGAGAAGGAATAGATTTGTCCTATTTAATTCTAAATGGCAGAATTAGAGTCAGTGAATGAAATTATAAGGAAAAAGTTTCTTAAACAGTTTGTAGTCCTCAGTGAGATACAGCAGTTCATTTATGTGGGTAGAGTATTACTTAACTGATCAGTGTAGTAGTTGAGTGGTTGCGCTAGAAGTTGTTTAATATTCTTTCCAAGTCTAAGATGTAAAAACTTTATGCCAATAGGCGTTACAATGAGTAAGTGGATTCCATATTAGCATGTAACAAGATAATCTAATTAATGGGCCACATAACGACTATTTACAGGTATTAACATGACTGTTAATACTAAATATTTTTGCAATTAGTCATGAAAATAGTTCTGAAGGCAATAGATTTTTGACAGGGTGAAAGGAGAGGAAATCACACAGTTCCAGATCTTTGAAACAACTTAGCAAAATGAAAGAATTTTGGTTTGGCTGGAATGATGGGTGTAGGCAATGAGCCCAGGACAAGTCAGACCAGATAGCTTGCCCTATGAACTGGGGCTGACGGCTGGGTCCCCAGGGGATGGCATGAGGGCAGGGCATGTGCTCTTGGAGACCCACAGAGGCAAAGTTAACCAAAGACAGCAGGGAGGACTGAGACGAAATAAAGCAAATCTGTTACCACCCACAAGTCCAGCAGCAGGAGCTGGACTCTGACTGATCTAGAGCTGGTGAAGCTGAGTCAGAAGAGAATCCACTCTGAAACTTTTCATGGAGCGTCCTGGTCATGGCTACGAATGTGAATGACTTGCCTGCCCTGGTCTTTGGGTGTGTGGTGCACGCATACTGGGAAGGCTTATTGGCACAAAGGTGGGCACATACTCCACACATCAATGGGTGGAAATCCTCAAAGTGAGCTTCAGAACCCACAGGAAGGCTTTGCCATTAATCCACAACTTTTGGATTCAACTAGTTTCAAAAGCAGCCCTCTAAATCAGTTGGACCTTTTCCCTCCTGCCACTTAGATCGCAAACATTTTTTCCTGCTTGGCAGAACTACCTTGGCTCCCTCTGAACAGGCTGATGAGGAGGCTGGAATGTGTGTGAAGGAGTAAGGAGCAGTAGACAGATGAAAGCACAGGGAGCCATTCCTGGCTTCTGTAAGTGCACCTAGCTTTCTTCTGCATATACACAAGATTCCACGGAGCGCTAGTTTTGAATATCTGTCAAAAGACTTGATAGCAAAAGTTTTGTTTAGAAGTTCAGATTTCAGAGTTTTGGCTGTATTTGGAATGTTCTCATTGGGAAGAAATTCGCTGGGAATGGTAAGAGGATATGCAGAATTAGCTGTAAGGATGAACAGAAAGCAGAGGACAAGCAGCTTACCTATGAAAGGAACTGTTAAACAAAAAGATAGTCAAGCTCCTTGATTTAAAGCTCCCAAGCTTTAAGATTGGGGTGGGTGTGTGGGGGGAAGTCTCCAGTTCTGAACCTTGGGTTGCTTCTAAAAGGGTCCATGGTTTTCACTGGTTAATTAAAGGCTCTGGGCTGTGTAGCTTGCTCTCCAGAAACCTGTATCTTAACCACTACAAGAATTTAGCCATCCCATACTACGCTGTTGACCTATGAAAAACACAAAGGGTTAGGGGCACCTCCTTCCATGCAGTCTGTATATAACTTGGCTCCTTGAAAACTTAATAGCTCACTTGACCAGAAGCTTTACCAGTAATATAAACAGTCAATTAGCACATATTTAATATGGTGCATGTGTTATATACTGTATTCTTAAAATAATATCTAACATTTTCATAATTTTTTTTCAGTATTTCTAGGCTATGTGGTTTGCAATTTTTTTTTCAAATTGTTACAAGTCTTCAAAAATGTTTCCAATATATTTAATGAAAAATATCTGCATGGAAGTAGATCCCCACAAATAAGTCTGTGGTATCTAAGGGTCAACTGTATTTTCATTTAGGCATTCCAGTATCTCATGCAGTTAAACAGGACTAAGATGATTTTCAATATATTCTGCAAAAATTCTTTCCCCTAACCAGTTTCCCCAGCACACTCTCAATGCCACAGTTTTCCCTTCTCTGCCCCTTTTGTGTAAAGAGTTCAAATATCATCAGCTTGGAGAGAGACAGTGGCTCTACACTTGGTTGCTCTATGACCTAGGACATCTCTTCACTTCTGGGATTCTTAATTTCCTGTTCCATAAAATAGGATACCACAGGAAGTTGCTGTGGACATTAATGAAAGACGTGACTGGCACATAGAAGGTGCTCAACACTGTTAGTCCCTCCCACCTCTCCCTTCCTTGTTTGGTTTTTGTTGTTGTTGTTTGTTTGTTTTAAGATTTATTTGTTTGAAAGAGAGAGAGAGAGAGAGAGAGAGGAAAGGCAGAGGGAGAGGGAGAGAATCCCAAGCAGGCTCCACGCTGAACAGAGAGCCCAAGGTGGGGCTCGATTCCAAGATCCTAAGATCATGACCTGGACCGAAATTGAGTTGGATGCATGCCCCTTCCCCTTCTCTGTTAATTGCTCTTTTTGGGTCCCAGTATTTATCTGTTTATCCCATCCCTGAAATAATATGAGTGAAGATTGCTCTTGAGCAAAGTAGGAAAGAGGAAAAGAGGTGAAAACTAAAAGCTAGTGCCATCCATTTTCCTCGTTTTTAAAAGGATTAGAAAAGAAGGAATCCAGCATCAATCTTGAAAGACACACTTGGGTTTTCAGCACTTCCTCCCTCCCTTTGATTTCTTCAGTGCTTAGTCACTCACCAGTGAAAATGAGGAGTTCTCTCAACTAGATGCACGGAGGATGTTATCAGCCCGGAAGATAGATGGTCAGCAGTTTCTTGCTTCTACATTTACAACGAACAGAACAAAACTGCCCCTCCAGTGATTCTTATTTGTGATCACTAGGACCAAAAATGGAAAAAAAAAATTCATTAAAAGGGCATGGGTTTCATTAGCATCAAAGAAGGCATTAAGGATGCTAATAAGAAAGCAGTGTTACTTCCCTGCTTTAAATATGGTATTTGGGGCGTTTGAAATGGCAAAAACATGGGGAGCAGTTGCATACTTGAACCATAAAATAAAACTTAGAGACAGAAATGTTGCTACATAATCCTTCATAGATCCCCTTATGAAACCTTACACTGATGTTTAGAAAAATTAGGCTCTATTCTAAGTTCTCTGACCTCTTTCAATCAGGGGATAGAAATTTCCCTTTTTTTTCTTCAAGTACATTTAACTCTGGTTCTTCATTGCCAGTCTCTCATGAAATACTATGCTTCCTGTTGTTTCATCTCTTTACCTATATATGAAAGGATGCATCTTTACATATATGTCAAAGGATACAAAATCATTGACGGTTTCAGAACAAAACACCTCAGGACTTTCAGTGCAGAACAGAGGCATTGGGATTTTTGTTTTTTAATACCAAACTGGCCATGATACACTGCAGTGCTTCTCAGAAAGAATCATTCCATTTATTTTTTAAAATGTAGCCAAGTCGCTAATGAACTATCAGGTTGGCACTGGAAATGGCCAATCTTGAAGTGTTATTCACACTTCAATAAAATATTTTTCAATATTTCAATAAAATATTTTATTTTATTTTTTATTTGACAGAGAGAGAGAGAGAGAGAGAGATCACAAGTAGGCAGAGAGGCAGGCAGAGAGAGAGAGGAGGAAGCAGGCTCCCTGCTGAGCAGAGAGCCTCATACAGGGCTCAATCCCAGGACCCTGGGATCATGACCTGAGCCAAAGGCAGAGGCCCAACCCACTGAGCCACCCAGGCGCCCCAAACAACGAGATACTATTTCCTGCCTTTTCCTTCCTTTTGCTTGGCTTTTTGAACATAGCCCAAGTTCTTAAGTTCCATGGTCGCCTTTCTCCCTCCATCTTCCTTCCATTCTCTTCCAGTAGGAGAGTAGAAACTGCCAGGTGTCTGGCTTGAACATGTGTTTGTTTAATGCCAGGGATGTCCCTAATGTTGGACTATCAGAACAAAAACATGTGCCCAAAGTAGCTGACATTAGCATCTCCAACAGATGGCACCTAGTGCTGGAGCTGAGCTTGGAATGGGCCTTATGGGCATCTAATGTTGAAGTGGAGTGCTAACCCTGTCTACCATGAATGCCCAGGCTTTTGGCATACCAGCGTCCCTTGACCTTAGATCCCTGCCACCCAAATAAGAATGGAAAGAGAACAATATAATCCAGTGAGATCTTTCTTTCCTTTTCTGCAGTGATGCTATCGAAAACCCGACACTTGGCTACTCTTGCATAGTCATCAGAAGAGGCTCACAACTGACATGAGCGAGAGTGTATTCTACTGCAGGCTCTGTTCGTGTATGTCGTAGGATGGTTTAGGATGGTTATGGGAGGTGAGCTGCAGGTCAGAATCGGGCTAGCAAAAATTCCCACAGGGAAATGTGTTAGGGCTGACCACCGTTAGCCACAGTAACCAGAATCGGGGTCCTAGTTTATATCCCATTAAACTTTTAATTGAGAGTCTTTTCATCATGAGGACTATAAATTGCGGGCCAGACTATGTTTCTGTTTAAGTCAGCCAGAAGTAAGAACAGCTTTGGCCATATGCTTCTTTTTCAAAGAACTTCATTCATTTAGCCCCAGGCTCAGAATTCAATAATGTTTTCTATGGACTTTTTCTCTTCACATCAAATAATATTAAGGAGGAAAAATTGGGGTGGGGGATATTCTAATTATTCCCATATGGATACTCAAATAGGGCCAAATTGAATTATTCACAGTTTCCTTAAACATGCATTCTGGTTCCTGATCTCCACACATGGGGGCCATAGACCCTCCCTCAAAGCTCTCCTCTGTTTCTGCTTGTCAGAATCCCACCCATTTTTTTAAAGCCCACTAGAATATCTTCTCTATGAGTCCTACTGTGATCACCAGAGTCAAAAATAACATTGCTTCCCCCAACATTATCTCTGTGTCTTTTTTGAGGCACTTTTTACATAAAGTTTGTGAAAGCCTTAAGCTTTTGTATAACTTCTCTACTGATCTTAGCAGTTGGCCACAGTACCTTTGCGTGAAGTTGAATCTTTACAGTGATTCAGGGCAGTGTCTTAAATGGGAAAGGTACTTCATAACCATTTTGTCTCTTGGTGATTAAAAACTGGGAAAGTAGAAAGATTACAGGGGAACAGGTACTTCACAATATGCTTGCTTCTGCCCTTTGCCTCTCCCAGTCATCTGTAAGAGCTCTCAGCTTCCCCACTGCAGGTCAGGAATCTGTAGTGTTTGTACTCTGGGTGTTAAAGCACTTGAAAGTTTATTTTTCCCTGGAAGAGCTTTATTTGATTCATTTCTTTGTAATGCAGGGTGGTAACATACTCAGGTGTTTATGCTTTTTTGAAGTAGTTTTTCATTTAAGACATTTTCATTTAAGACGTTTATCACACCCTTTTCTTTCTTTCCTTTTTTTTTTTTTTAAACCTGGCAGGCAGCTGCCTTGGAGAATGCAAATGTGCCTTCTCTAACTTTTAATAGCCAAAAAGGAAATCTATGCCCAGGACTGACTTTTAATTCTATTGCTTTTTCTATTACCCTTCTCTTTTTAACTCTTTCAGGGAGAGCTGCTTCTCAGCGCTTGGTCAGCTCTGCCTAAAGGCAGATGCTTGCCTTTGCCTTCAGCACCGCGGGGGGGATCTTAGGGGCTGGAACAGCCCGGCTTCGGAGCTTGGGGCTGACTCTGTACTCGCCTGTCCTCCTCTCTCCCTCGGATTGGCTGCGCGGGGTCACGTGAAGGCCGGGGGGTTGGAATTCTTGAGTTGTGGCTCTTGGCACTCCTTTTTCTTTTTAAAAATCGCCTGGTCGGTGCAGCGCTGCTGGGCTGGGTGCCTTGCTCTTTGACTGAGACTGGAGACAGACAGAAACGGCCACAGGGCAGAGTGAGGTGGCAAAAGGAAAATCTGCCGAGATGTTCAGTCAGGGCCCCAGGACCCCAGCTTCAGGCTGCTACTATCTCAATTCCATGACACCTGAGGGCCAGGAGATGTACTTGCGATTTGATCAGACTGCGAGACGCTCTCCTTACAGGATGAGCCGGATTCTAGCACGCCATCAGCTAGTGACTAAAATTCAACAAGGTGAGTGGCCGGTAGTGGCAGGCTGTTGCTAATTCTGATTTTTGTCTCGATTTCGTGCTAACCCAGTTTTTGGGTTTTTTTTTTAATTGTTTTCACTTTACAATACATTGGATTTCTATGCCACGCTGCATGTAACTTTTAGAAATAACTTCAGGCAGCAGATTTAAGCAGTGACAGCACTTCGCTGCCACATACTTCAACATAAAGTGCACAGAAAACTTCACGGTAGGACGGGGTATCATCTGTTTCCAGAATCTGCGCGTGCCCACGCAATAAACCAGACAGGTTTACTCAGTGTGTATTTTAGGAGCTTTTCTGCAGGTTGCTCACACTTTAACATTTAAAACTTGGACATTTGTTTATTTAATTGGGGGAAAGGAGGGGACGGACTTGAGCCCTGCCCAGATTCTTCGGAACACTCTTAGTGACAAGGGAAAGTTAGAAATCTGTTCTTCAGGCCATTGGGCTGACAACCAGGATAGCATCCTCTGCTCCTGTGTTTAGTTAGGTCAGTAGTTGCCTCTGATTTGTTGATGTTGTTTTTATGGTCAAGGATAAAGGTGTCTGTTAAGTTCAAAACAAAGCTTGTGACCTGTGTTTAGAAGGACCAGTTTCCTGAGGCAGAAAGAAGAGGATACTGGTTACAAGCTGCTAGATATTCCTTTTTATTCTCTGCAAAAAAAGTTAGCAAGTAAAAGTAAAGTAGATCAACAGTCTGGACGTCACTAAAACTCATCATTCTCCCAAAATAGTTCAAACATGTTCCTTATCTTAGAGTAGGTCTGTAGAAGCTTGAAAATGAACATTCCTAGGAAGCCCCTAACTGGTCCTCATTTAAAAGACATAATACCCACATGATCACAATAAGTTTACAAAGTTTATGACCACCCTCCTCCCCGACTAAAACAAACAAACAAAATAACTAAATTGTTATATTGGTGATACAGAATTTACCAGGAATTTCTAGAGCCATTATACAAATACAATTTCCACTTAAATAAATGAATTTAAGATTATATTGAATTTTAGAAGGGAAGTTGGGGTTTGTAATCGTGAAAATCTTATTGTAATGTTTCCAAAAGGAACAATATGTATTCTCGCGAGTAGGAGTTGATGAGATTGTTTCCTTGGAAATTAGGATTTGTTTGTAAAGGTTCAGGAACTGGTTATGTGTGAAGGATACTGGTCCTACATACCAGTCTGATTTCAGGAAGGATATTATGTCATTCCATAAACTCTGTGTGCAGGTCTTGATTGAATAGAAACAAAAGTAATTATTTCCCTGTGGCTTGATTTAAAAATACCTTAGGCTTAGAATAAAAACCAGCTTCATTTTAGCTCTAGAGATTTTTGACAATGGTACTTTACCAGATGCCATCATCACTATGGACGTAGGGGCTTGACAACTGTTTGATGATGTTTTGTAATCTATACTTGGTAAATGTTCCTAGGCATGCATATAAAGTGTATCATGTTGGAAACACTGCATATAGAAAGACTTTGAAATTGCTTTGTAGATCTTCTTAAATGTGTTTATAATCATTGATTTCATTAAAATTCTGGATATTCTTTTGGGATGAAGCTTATATTCCTAGCGAGGATTTGAAATTATGAACACATGCATGATCATTGAAAGTATATTCTGAGTCTATGTTTCATTTGCTTGCATGGAAAATGTGAAAATTGTCACCTTTCCATGTTGAGCAATGGGATGTCTGAAGCCAATGAATGGCCAGAAATTAAGAGTGATAATGAAGATCATGGGGAGACTTGAAGGAATTCCAACAGTCCAGTGATTGGGAACTCATCATTTGTTGATATCATACAGTAGTATAGTAAGCCATATGAAAGCAGAAGCAAAAGGATTTTATTGGGTTTACTGTGTTATTAGATCGCTTCACACTTACTGTAGAGAATATTGATTGAGCATTTATAATGTTTCAAGCACTGCTCCGAGAGCCACAAATATATTTCAATTTATTTTACTCTTAAAAAAAAAGACGATCCCAGAAGTACGAACTATTATTATACCCATTTTAAGGGTGAGAAAACAGAGGCACATGAGGTCAAGTAACTTCTCTCAGGTTACATAGTAAGAGCTGGTATTTGAATATAACTCTGAAGCCCATGCTCTTTGATACACTAAACTTTGTTTGGTTTTTATAATGAGTATTAAAGTGTTAGACCTGTCATTGATTTTGGAGTCTGTCATATGCCAAAGACATTTCAGTCTTTTCTACTTAGGATGCCGCAATGAGCCATTTGACAGAATCAGAATTAATCACTCACGATGAGATTTCCAGTCAGGTTTTATTTCGCTGATGGAAGCAAAGCGCTGTGTGTTTTACCTTCCTTGAACAGTTAGTGTCCAGGAATGCATGATGTCAAGTTATTTTACTAATCATTCAATGAAAACTTATCAAGTGTCTATTAAATTAATCACACCATTATTTTTTGTAGTTCACACATCAGTCTCGAAATGACAGCAGTATCAGCAAAATTCTTTACATTACTCTACTGTCAGTCTTTCAAGGAAAATTTAGCATGTATTAATATAATTTGGAGCATTACTTATGATCCTAATCTCTCTTGGCTGTTGGGAAGAGTGCAAACAAGAGTAAGTTGCTCCCCACTGACCTCATTACAGTGAGCTAATCATTGAATGGCATGGACATGATTCAACAGCGGATACACTCAGGAGAAGGAAAAACAAAGAGGAGAAATAAAGGAATCTTTGATGATGCATAGGATCAGAATTAGTTGCTCAAACCCAGGATGAATCTAAACTTGCTCATCTTATGGCATGCTCCAAAACAACATGCATCATTTCTCTAGCCTTCTTTATAGTTCTGGAGTTTTGAGTCCATTTAAAAGAGAATTTGAAGATAGTGTGTGGTTTTGCAAAGTGAAAGTTTATCATGTCATACTGCCCATAATCCCTACCCCACAATCTCACTGAATCAATGGGGAAATTGTTGTATGGAGAGAATGGAAATAATAATGGTCTTTATGTCCCTCATGAGCAGGCACTTGGGAATGGATAGGAGGGAGGATGCTGGGGAGGTGGAAGAAGAGCATGTTAGGCCACAGGAAGGGAGAATTGGGATCTCATGTCATCATTTGATGGCTATGGTGTGTTGCCTATGTGTGCACCATGCGGGAAGCCTCTCTTCTCACACACATGCTGTTCGGACCAAATCTAAGCAAATACATGAATGTGATTATTTGCTTTGTGAAAGAATTTGTCTTGCTATTAAACTATTTTTAAAAAATTATTTTAAATGCTTAAAACGGCATGATATGGACACCATTACAGTCAAGTTCACCGAATCAGAAAAAAAAGAGACCGGGGTACAGGTTCTTATTAGACACTCTCGCATGCTTTTACTGTGGTAAATTTCAGAACCTCACTGGGCCTTCGCTTCTTGATGAGAAAATGAAATGGTCAGTCTGTGATTTCTCAGGTTTTTTTCTGGTCCTCAAGTCCTCTCTGTGGTTGAGTCAGTAACTCTTTAAACAAGAGGGTGCAAAGCAGAGAAACTTAAACCTAAAGTAATAGAAGCTGAAAAAGGAAATGGAGCAACTTTCTAAGGTGGAATAAATCGGTGGCTTATAATTATTCTACAACTGGTCAAGGAAATGGTAAAGCGAAAGTCAGATTTTAGTTCTACAGCTGTCACTAATTAATTGTGTGATCTGGGGCAAGTCACAACTTCTCTGGGCATTCTTTCCTTCTTCCATAAAATAAAGGGTTTGGGTTAAATAAATGTGAAGTTCCCATCATCTCTAAAATTCTAGGATTCATGATCACAGGTATTCTTTTAAAGAGAGACAATTCTTACTTACATTTTTCTTATTATGTCATTCATATCTACCTGGACATGTTTCTTTGATACCTCTTTAACACTCTTATTATCAATTTAATAGGAATGTTAAGATGTCCAGTCTTGTGGACGATTTAAATGTCATTATAACCCATAATTATCAAGCAACTTGTAAAAACCTTTCTTTTGCCGGAGTCTAGGTCTGTGAAATGGAGTTATTGCAATACCCAGCTTATTGCAGGGACCGTAAGGACACGAGCATGTCTGTCTGTGTGAGTGTGTGTGCGTGTGCGACACACCTGCTGTCACAAAAAAAAGACTTCTCTTGATAGAATACAGAATATGGAAAATAGACTACTAGAGGAATAGACAACTGGAGGAATTAGTGAAAATTTTTGCAATTAGAGGAGTTAGTGAAAGTCGAGTTTGTATTTTCATTGACTTTTTATCTGAGACTCTTTTTAAAGATTGCACCTGAGCTGAACTTAACTATAGTAGAATAACCTGCCTTCCTTATGTTCCCAGTGAATGGAATTGGACCATGATTGATGTGCTGGCTCTCTCATTACTCCATCAGGTCAAATGGCATCTTGGAAATTTGCCCGACCTGAGTGGTGGCCTTGCTCATCCTGGTGGGTGGGCCCCCCATCGACTGGAGAGTGTCCACGGAAATTAAACAATCATTTATTCTTTGGGAATTGCCCTTTCTCTGTGTCCAGAACTTTCTTGCCCAACTACTTTCAGAAATGGAGTGTGGATGCACTGGCAGGAAGACAGATGGAACACAAAAACGGGGAGAATGCATCAGTCCTGTATTGCTCAAGTTCTTTCTTTAAAAAGTGACAACTGTCGGAAATTCACAGTTTGTGAATCAGAGCCCTCTTTCCGTTCCCTGCTGGTGACTGAAGGGGCCTGTCCACAAAGGATACTGTGTAACCGAAAGTTACAGGAAAATCTGTTCAGTGAATTAAGTCCGTAAACTTTGAGTAACATTTTTAAAGTTATCACATATGAAAATATTAAAAATGTGAGCAGTTCAGAAATAAGTACTGGAGAGAAATTAGCGAAGAACGATATGCTTGTACACACGTAAGAGCTGAGTGTTTAACGTTAACTAAATGGAGACATCCAAAGCTGCACATCACTGCTTTTATTAGCTCTAATTTTATAAACACACATCCCAGATGCAGGCAGTTGCCAAATTTGGATTTTGTGATATTACTTTAAGTGACGAGAGATTCATGTTTTTCTCATCTTTTCCCCAAAGTCAGCGCTTTAATTCTGTGTAAATTCTGGACCCTGGTCAGCTCCTATAAAGCAGGGTTCCTCATTCCCTTAGCCACCTAATCATGGGCCGTGCTTCTGAGTCTTCTAAGTCTAAGCAACACCAGTTGGTGATTCAAGCAAACTTAGAAAATGGTGAGTGGGTTCTGGTAAACCTTCATACAAAAGACAGTATATCTGTTGGGATTTAATGGAGGCAGGTCATTCATGAGGCTGCATCTCGTCTCTGCGTTTCCTGAGGTATGAGCACCCGCTGGCAAGTCTAAGGAAGAAGATACAGGACAGTGGGAGACCGTGAATTGCATAGATGGCATTTGAATGAAGGATCATGAGAAAATCATATTCTGTCTCCTCAGGGGCAGTCTGAATATGATTTTGGTGTGGGTAAAGACAACATATTTCCATTTACATTCTCATGCATTACCTAAAGGGCTTGATGTAGTTGGATAAAAGAATATTCAACTCAGTAAAGGTTATAAAAAGATATATCTAATGTAAAGAAAAATGTAGGTTAATATGATAAAGGTAGGGAGAGATATTACAGAAAAATACGAAACATAAGGCACTGAATAATTACTAAAAGTGGGCTATACATTTAGCCTGAGCTTCCTGATGTAAGCCAAGAGGAGAATATGATCAGGAAAGATTTGTCATGTCCATGGTAAAAGCCTACTAACACAGCTTTTCCCGGGACCTGATGTTTGGGAGAATTTTCTCCCAGGAACTTGATATACGAGGAGCAGTTTCTCATACAAATCTCATAAAGGGAAAGCTGCGAGATGTAGTAGACGAATTAAACATTCCTATGGTAAATTGAATTGCAAATTTCCTGTAGCATCCACAGTGAACCAGAGGCATAACAACAAATTATAATTCAATAAAACTATATGGGCCCGGGGTGAGTGGCTCAGAACAAGGAGGTTCAGGTGAGCACTCTTTTCCCAATCTCTAAATAGTATGGAGACTATCTAGAAACAGTTTCTCAGTTGGCTTCACAGAAGACTAGTCCTGTTAGATGTTCGGGGGAAAAATGTTTCTGTGGTCAAGTAAGTTGGGAAATGCTATATTCTCTTTCCCTTTTTGGAAATTCATGCTTAGGAAAGTCTTGGAGAAATCTGCAGAAAGTCATTTAACTTTGTTTAGACTGGTATATTTCATCATAAAACCAATTTTCACCGGATACCAGGAAGTTACATCTTATAAAACCACTTTCCCTGGGGAACACATTTAGGAAAAACTGATTAAGGAGGGTTCAAGGCCTGGACTTCATTCAGATCATCCTCTTTGACTATATTTCTTGCATGGATTGGGCAATAAATAGTGTGAGATTATATTTTGGAGAGTAAATTGCAAGTACTTTTTTTTTTTAATATTTTATTTATTTGACAGAGAGAAATCACAACTAGGCAGAGAGGCAGGCAGAGAGAGAGGAGGAAGCAGGCTCCCTGCTGAGCAGAGAGCCCGATGTGGGACTCGATCCCAGGACCCTGGGATCATGACCTGAGCCGAAGGCAGTGGCTTTAACCCACTGAGCCACCCAGGTGCCCCATAAATTTCAAGTACTTTTTGTTTTCAAGTAAGACCAACTCCATATATTCTAAAAAATCAACTGGGTAAAGACAGGATGGACATCTCCTTATAAAAATTAACAACCAAAAAAAAAAAAAAAAACCAAAAATTAACAACCAAGACAAGATTCTAACCTGATTAGGTGGCCCCTGTGCTTTTGCCAGCAGAAAACCGAAGGACTAGGTATATGGGCCGAGTTAATAATTCTAACAAGAATGCAGTCGGTCTTCAAATAACTCTACAAGATAGGTTCTGGTGGGCCAGAAGGAAGAAATTATGGTTTTTTGACTTTGGATTTGTCTAACCCAGGATAAAGCTGAAGCCCTGGGCAAATTCCAAAGGGGTCTGCTATTATGACAGCTCATTCAGGATATTCCATTACTGCTGAGAAGTGGAGTCACTGTCCCAAAGGAAAGGAGCAGGAAACTCTTCAGCCCAGATTCTCCTGGGCTATCGGTGACATGGGCTGTGGACTCTCTGAGACTCAGACACTGATGACTGTGCCTCCAAGTCCATTTCTGACTTCATGGTCCAGACGTATCTTTGGTTACTGTGAAGTCTCTGTCAGTATGACAGAGTAAAGTGAATTAATAGGTACTAGGTCATTTTAAATGGTCAAGTTGGTTTCAATTAGTTGAATAAGCCACTTACAAGTTTCTCAGGAAGCCTGCAAATACGTTCTTAAGGTATTTTTATCTTGTGCTGTCAAAGAGAGAGCATGTTAACATTTGCGTTATGAGTGATACTTTTGGAGAGAATCCACAAAATGTAAAATAAAGTTACAGCAGAATGCGTTTGGAATTGGCCTTGCTGTCTAGCCTGTACCCCCAGGTTGTAAAGCTACCCAAGAACATAGCAATCAGGATAGAACGATAGATAGAACGTGTAGTCTAGGGCAGGACAGGCTCACAGATTACCATGACAATCAGTACACTTGTTTGAAAAGACCTGACTTCTCTCTCTCTCTCTTTTTTAAATTTAGAATCTAAAGGAATTTAAAGGGACCAGCTGCAAAATATCTGAAAATTACAGAGCACGCTAATGCTGTTTAAAAAAAAAAAAAGAAGAGGGGCCTGGGTGGCTCAGTGGGTTAAGGCCTCTGCCTTCAGCTCAGGTCATGATCTCAGGGTCTTGGGATCAAGCCCCGCATTGGACTCTCTGCTCAGCGGGGAGCCTGCTTCTTCCTCTCTCTCTGCCTGCCTCTCTGCCTACTTGTGATCTCTGTCTGTCAAATAAATAAATAAAATCTTAAAAAAAAAAAAAGAAGAAATCATTAAAAGTCTGGGTAGATTCTCAAATAATTTCTCTCACAAGGTGTAGGAATCCTGACAATTTTAAATGTCTGACGGAGACAGAGCTGACTAAAATACCAGTGATTTGCACTGCCTTGCCTCTCTAACACTCTGATAAAATTCAAGGGCCAACAGTGTAGAGGAAATGAGTAGAGATTGTAATGAAACTAGGCAATCCCAAGTAACTGATTTACCTGTCAGTGTTTTGAACTAAAGAAAGCTTTCTCTTCTGCATTCCAAGTCTCCTATTCCTAGCTAATTTTAAAAACCACACATACGGATGGCAGAACCTGGGACTAGTACTCAGCTTCTGTCAGTGAACAGCAGCAATTCACATTCACGGTTCACTGGTATTCTCCAAATGACACACTAGGGAAAAGTACAGTAGTCCTAAAATCATACTTTTCTCTGAGAGTTTTTACTACCCCAATATTTGTAATGTTTAAAGTCACTAAAAGAAATAAGGGAGACTCACAGTTCCAGTGATAATATTTTCCAACCATCCCCCCCTACATAAGACTAGAGTTCTTAATAGAGGAATTTAAATCTCTTGAAGATGCTTTGAAGGACACAAGACATGTCCTCCTCCATGAATTTCCCAAAACTGAGAATGGAATCCATTGCAAAGCCTTACTGTTTTGGACCTTCGTAAAGGCATATGTTGTGTAAAGCAAGCTCTTCGTAAGCATATCACCTTCACTTCAACCATGGATGGCTTTTGAGTAGGAGGTGCCACAAACACCCCTTCCCCATACATCCTTATCCTCCCCGTTAGTACTCCGTCCCACCTGCTGTCATTGCCTCAGAGTTATTGCAAGATTAAATGCAGTGGGCGCCTGGGTGGCTCAGTGGGTTAAGCCTCTGCCTTCGGCTCGGGTCATGATCTCAGGGTCCTGGGATCGAGCCCCGCGTCGGGCTCTCTGCTCGGCGGGGAGCCTGCTTCCTCCTCTCTCTCTCTCTGCCTGCCTCTCTGCCTACTTGTGATCTCTCTCTGTCAAACAAATAAAAATCTTAAAAAAAAAATGCAGTGATATAATGAAACACAGTACAGTGCCTGGCACATACTAAGTGCCCATTATACGAAAAAATATGTACACTAAACAAACATCTATGTATATATCGCCCTTCAAGGAGCACCATTATCAAATGAAGAACAAACTATACACTTTATACCAAGTTTACTAAGGCAGGCATACATACAACCACATTTTGGTGTCCTCAAAAAGCCTCACAAAATGTAAAACAAAGGAGTTTTTATTTTTGTTGTTGTTTTGGCTTGGTTTTTGGTTTTGGGTGTTTTTTTTCCTTTCATCTTAAACTCTAAGGAAATGTATTGCCTTTCCCAAAGATGTTTCCTTTACTTCATTTATTTAGTAACATCCGTCTACTAAGTAATGAATGTACAGAAGTTACTTTCAGTTGCCTGGTGCTGACCTGTAATGATGGGTTTAGGCCAAGTTTCAGCTCATAGTTAAACAGCAATGCCGGTCGATCCCCACCTCCTGGCAAATTAAAAGAGGCCATTCTGGACAGGAAGCGTTTCTGGCTCCTGGAGCCACTGGGTAGGAAACTCTAAAGCTGAGAGCCGGCAGCAGAGTGGAGGAAGGGGTCTATCTCATCAGAAATAAACCAGAGTGGAAAAGGCCAGGGAGGTGACCAGTTGGGGCTGAGAGCAAGGCCTGAGACAAGCATCATCAACCAGTAGTCAAGTTAGGTCTCTGTGCCTGATGGGTGAACCATGATATCTGAATTGCCCTCCCGAATTGTTGTGGTTTTCTAAACCGATAAGTTAACTTCGAGATTATTGTGAATTTTGTAGAAATTTTCCCGTATTAAACGGTCTTTGTGTGGAAGAGTTAAAAAGAGATGCTGTACCGTGTAGATAAACTTCCTAATATACCCAGTTAGCAATGTAAAAACTCAGCACCCTTTCCCAAACTAATTCAAACATACTATTTAAGAAAATTCCACTGCCCATTTCCTCTAGGACTTCATTCCTTTTAATTGAGGAATAATCTTCATCTTTGTTGAATTCTTCAGCTAGAAAAGGGCATTTGTATGTGATCATTAGTGTTTGCTGAAATGTGTTCTTACAGAGCTGAATGGATTAAATCAACATGATTCTTTTTGCTGTATTTATGTATGGAATATATCTAGTCTTAGGAAACTCCATGTAGGAGGCCCCTCCACAAAGATAGAAATATCAGCTAGTATATGCTTTATACAGCATAACTTAACTGTTAATCTCAAACTTCATAAAAGACTGGTTTGGTATGATAAAATATTGCATCTGACATCTTGGAAACCTGCAAACTATTCTAATAGTAACTCCTTGATTTGTATGGTGTAGGACAATTTGTGGGGCAATTTCAGATGTGTTCTCTTTTGGAACCCTTGTGTCAAATGGTATTATGATCTTAGATTAGCAAGCTTTGCCATCTAGAATCTTTCTTTTTTTTTTTTTTTAAAGATTTTATTTATTTATTTGACAGAGAGAAATCACAAGAGAGGCAGGCAGAGAGAGAGGAAGGGAAGCAGGCTCTCCGCTGAGCGGAGAGCCCGATGTGGGACTGGATCCCAGGATCCTGAGATCATGACCTGAGCCGAAGGCAGTGGCCTAACCCACTGAGCCACCCAGGCGCCCCACCATCTAGAATCTTTCGGAGACCTGATGAATGTATATGCAAGTTTGCCTACTTTGAAATGTTTCCAGTCTTGTTTTCCTGAGTTCTTCCTTTGGACACAGATTTTTGCTTGGGGTTGTTGCATGGAACAGTGTATTTACCTGAGTGGCTAGAGTAGCCGAGACTCACTTGATGAAATAAGGAAACTTGGCAGTGCGCAGTGCATTTGTTAAACATTAACTAGTGGGTGAACTAGAGATGGTTTCAGAGGCCAGGTTTTCCCTTTCCCTCCTCCGCTGAGAGTACGTTTACTTCTTCACCTCTAGCTTGCAGTTCAGTTTCTGATGAAGGCTTTCCAGTTCCTGGTTCACTTGATGTTTCTCCTGTCAACTTGGTCTCCTCCTCCCACCTATGGTTACTCTAGCAGAGCTGACCCCAGACACTGGCAGCTTGTGTTCTGTGAAGCTTACTGCTTTGTTCCAGAATGCAGGAATGACACAGCGGCATTGAGACAGGCTCTTTTCAGCTCATTAACTGTCAGTCATGCCTCCTGCAGGCTGCGTGAGTCCATACAGCTGTGCCTGGGGGTCTGGGAGTCCTGCCCCTGGGCCCAGGGAGAACATTTCCACTGACTCACCCAAGTGAAAAGAAAAGTGAGAGTCGGGGTTGGTCATGGAAAGGCAAGTTGTCAACATAGCTTACTAGCATTTCTGTGCACTTGGATAAAAGATTTGGGTCTGGACATGGTGATTGGACTTTTTATAAATTTTACAACACACATTTTAGGTTTTGAAACATTTACATTTTATTTTTTTTTAAAGGATATTATTTATTTATATGAGAAAGAGAGCACACAAGCAGGAGGACAGGGTGAAGGAGAGGGAGAAACAGGCTCCCTTACACAGGGCTCGATCCCAGGATCCTGGGACCATGACCTGAGCTGAAGGCTGATGCTTAACCAGCTGAGCCACCCAGGCGCCCCTATTTACAACATTTTATAAATAGCAACACTGTACCTATAGCTACTTCTCTTGAGGGCTCGCTATTACATACCAGGGACCATTTTCAACACTACATATATTGGTGTTTGATTTCATGTTCATGAAGACTCGAGAGTTTAGTTTACTCCTCTGGAAAATAAATATGGCAAGGGCTGAAGCTCAAGGTTTTACTATGTTTATCTTCCAGATGAGTAAACAGAGGCTTACAGAGTTAAATAACCTTCCCAATGTCTCCCAGCAAGTAGGTGGCAGAGGTGGGCTTTGAACTCAAGTCTTTATGACCTAGGAGCCCACATTATTCACCACTGTGCAACCCCATCACCCTCATAATTATAGGTAGTCATGGTCTCCTTGGAACCCAAGAAGGTTGCTCCTTTTGGTTTTTTCCATCATTTTAGGCCTCGTTGGCCTCTCTTCCTCACCCGCCCTTCAGGTTGTGGGAGGATTTCACTGTGCCTCCAAGACCAGAAGCAACTGGGAGCAATCATTCTATATACCAACTACCTTATCAGGAATGCTGTGTCCAAAGTAAATGTCAAGGCAGCAGCATTCCAGCCTTTGGCAAGGAATCTAGCTTGGTTAGGTAGGAATACACGTAACAGAGGGAAAGGACAGATTCCTCCACCCCCGGGGTAAAGTCATTTTCCCTACTCCCAGACCTGCAAAATGCTGCTTTCCTTCCTAGACAGTGCTGGCGGTGGAATGCTCACGCTCCCACAAATTTTCTCAGAGCTCTTAGGGCCCACCGAGCTCAGTGACCCCTGTAACCTTAACAGGGAAGCTTTGCAGACGAGAAGCAAGCTGGCAGTTATGTCAAACTTGTCTTGTTCTCTGGAACCTAAATCTCAAATCCAGCAGTTCTGTAATGGAAGGAAAGCGAGTGTTAAACCAGGGTTTCTATTTCCGGAGAGAGGTCCTGTCTGGAGATTTTGTCCCCCCACAGATGTTGCAGTGTGACCTCCACGAGCCGAGGCCCGTGGAGCAGAATAGTTGCAGCTGTGCTCTGCACTTGTACCTAGAGAACAGTAGCCAGTCAGAAGAAAATATCGATGTTCTGCCAACTTCTGCTGTTTGTGAAATTTTGCCAGAAGCAAAACAGGATCAAAAATAATAAACAGACCTCCTCCCTTGCTGCATGACTGCTATTTACATAACGAGATTGATGAACTGACAGTGTTGTGTGAATGCTCAGGGGAGGGAATTTTTTAAGGAGAAAATATTAATTTTTTGGTGCTGGGTTGCGTATGGTTTGAGATTTTCTCAAATCACTGGGTTTCCAAAGGACAATCCATGGCATAGATAGTACTGTTTCTCCAGCGTAAGTGGACTAACCCATGGAGAGAAACTGACACACGAATTGCATGCAGCTATAAGGCCTCTGCAGGGAAAATGAATCTTGAAGACTCAGGAACAGTGTGAGTCTCAAGTGGAATAGTGATGTTGCCAGTAGAAAGAGCAACTTGAACTATACAGTAACCTCCGGGCACCAGAAGACAGGAGGCCTGGGAGCTGGGACACCTCTATCGTCACCTCTATCTGGTCACGATGGATGATTTTATTTAATCCTGGTACCTCAGTTTCTTCATTTATCAAACGAGAATCATATTAGCTCCTACTTTGAGTAATATTATCAAGGAAAAAAAGAATCGATGTGAGATCAGTTCGAATGGAAGGATGCCCAATTCTAGGGAGCTTAGCAGTGTTGGACCCACACAAAGCAAGACCTAGCTCTTTATCCTCAGTCGGACACAAAGCATCACTGTGTTTGCTTCATCTTTCTTGAATACTAATTCATATCACTCCTCGACGACGTGTGAATAATGAACCATTCTGTGGTTTTTGCCTTACTTTTAACTGGTTCTCAAATGGACGAAGTCAGCTAGCTCTTAGTTTCATTTTATGTTTCCTTTTTATGTAGTTGATGTGTTAGGAGTGAATCTATATAATTAATCAGGGTCGTTTCAAACTCTGGTTTTCCCTCGTATTTTTCTTTCCTTCTGAGTTGTCAAAAATTTTGCTTTGCATTTTTACTTAGGTAATAAATATGGTTTCACCCTTAGTGAGTAATTTCCCATAATCATGATCAGAATAAAACCTTTTAAAGTGAAAGTATATTGTGCTATAGACTCAGGACTTTGACAACTTTGAGTGTCATAAATCCTATGCTTTCAAAGTTATGAATTTCCAATATAAATTGGGCTTCCTGCCTAAGACTGATATTTCACATGGATAGTCAGCCTTTGAGGCAGGTGACCCTGCTGTAGCTGGCGAGCTGGAGGCCTAGAAGAGCTTGCTGCGATCACAGCACATTGTCAGAGTGTGAGGGGGAGGAAAGCAGCCTGAGGTTGTGGTGTCCAGATGATCTGATGAAGAAAAGATGAGCCCTGTGCTCTCCTACTGCCTTGCCTGGCACAGACTGGTCTGCAAAGGCTTGAAAAGTGAAAGGAACATACACTTCATAAACATATCCCTTTAGAATGTTTGGGCTTTGTTTGATAATGTCGATATCAGTCTTATGTTTTGTTTTAAATGTTGGAGCTTGCTGATGATGGTGGATTCTAGGAAAAACGGCAGTTGCTAAGCTAAGGCTGGTGTGAAGATCTTGGAAAATTGTTAAGCACCCTGTATAATTGATTATTACTTGGAAAGGCTGCATGTCTTAAATAAAGTGGAACTTGTAGAGGGAGCACGTAAATGGAGAGAAACAAGGAGCTTGTTTGATGCAGGAGTGTCCAAGCCCATGGCGGCTTGTCAGAATCCCTTACTTCAACAAAAGCAGAACCCTAAGGCTCTGTGGACTTCTTTCTTGCACAGGGAGATGAGACTGGCCCCCACACAGATACGCGATGCTCTGAGTTTCCCTGCAGCTTTTGGCTTAGCAGAACACATTTCTTGTTTATAGCTGGCTGTGCTCAATGATCAGTCATTTAAATAAATTACCATGTTCTGTGATTGATGTTAATAATTTGACAAGGGAGTTATGAAGTCTTCAGATCCTTGATTTATCAGAGGAAGAATCTTTCAGACATATTTTTCTTTAGCTCGGGGAGGCTGTGCTTTTTCTGAAAGTTGTAGATGCAATGTGCATTGCACAAAAGCAAGAACTTCACTGTTTTCTGGACCTGGGTTCAAGTTCCTAGTTCAAGCACGGATTCGCGGTCTGATCTTGAGCGGATTCCATGGCCTCTGTAAGCCTGTTTCCTCACCTAAAGAGGGAAAAATAATAGTGACGTCTGCGTTCTGCATTCGTCGGGGAGTGAGCTGCTGTAGTACACATGGAGTGCTTAGCACGGAGCCAGGCACTTACCTGGGGCTCCGTGTGCCTTTGTCTAAAAGGAAACAAGAAGGCACTGCGGATCGGCAACATGGTCCAATGCCATGGATTGACCACTTGTGGGGAAGATTAAAAATACCCAGGTTTGGAGAATCACATGGAAGTTAAGGGAGGGCCATAATCATAGTGGATCTGAAATTAGAACGTCTGCACTTGCATCACAGGAGAGAAAGTCCAACAGGGGCCAGTTGGAAACGATGCAGTTTTAAACCAGGATTTTCCTAACCAAATGGACTTTACCTCTGAAAGCAGATGGCTGTGAAATTCTGTTTAGAAGAGATAATAATTTTAGTCTTAAATTAATGAGGCCAACCCCCATAAATTCAGAATATGAACTTCCCCTCTGGCACGAGCTGATGGAAACATATCTAACTGTCAGTCTTCCAAGTCTAACCTCCCCAAATGAAGCATCTGCCTTAGCACTGGAGTCAGTTGGGAGCTTAAGAATACATCCCTCAAACTACTCAAACTACCTAAGATTTGGTAAGAATAAGCCCAAAGGAAGCCTACTATCCTACCTTCACTCCACTCTTAAGGTTGCGGCCTGCTCTAAAGCCTAGAGGAACAGGGACAGCACAGGTACCCGGGACAAGATATCTCCAAAGCCTAGAATCTCCTTGGCTTCTTTTCAAAGACTGCCTTTAAAATCTTCTGTTCTTATTAAATTTTGCTAAACTCAAAACATCGAATCTCCGCTTCATTGCAGCCCACTCACTGGCTTCCAGAAAATGAAGTACATTCATTCTTTACATTTTGCAAGGAGGAACATAGTCCTTCCCTCACTCACGACATCACTTCTGGAATGCCTTCTGTGTGCCAGGAGCTGTTAGGTCCCAGGGATATAACAATACATTAAAACATGACCCAGGCCACTATTTAATGGGTGTGCTTTAAGCAGGTGTCACAGAGGTTTGTAGGGCCAGAGATGGGCCTCCGTTCAGGGGAATGAAAGCGTGATGTAAGGAGTCTGGTGCTCCCGCTATTGGTTTGTTGTTGTTGTTCTGGAGTTTTGTTCTTCCCTTGCTTCAACTTCTATTTCTGTAGCAGAAAGCATCCGTGCCTGCTGTTACTGGAGGTGATGCTTGCCTAACTGTCTGGGGAATCCTGGGTTTCAGACTTCACCAGTTTTTGCACCGTCGGGTTGCCGTGGGTCTTCCTTAGAATCTGATTAACTGTGCTCCAGCCGTCCAGGAACATGGAATTCTCTCCCTGTGGTGAAAAGTACATTGCTGCTCTTCCGTGTCTTTGAAAGTAAGGGCCCATCATCTGCAGAGAGCTTACCTCTGCTCTAACACTGCTAGACAGGTTATATTTTGGAAACAAATACAGAATTTTTTTTTTTTTTTGCATCAACTGTGCCAGTGGATAACCTAAGCTAGTTGGTATTTCAATAGGTATTTATTCAAAGTCGATTATGTGCAAGATCCTTGCTGTGAAAAATTATATAAAACATGATCCCTGTCCTCAGAAAGATTACAATTAAGTGAGATAAGACACAGAAATAGTCTTTTATGTCCACAATTCTAGGGAGTCCATGGTTCCTGACAGGCTGTCAAACGTAGGTGCTCAGAAGAGGACATTGTTGGACACCTGGATGGACCCATTAGTTTAGCGTCTGCCTTGGGCTTGGGTCATGATCCTGGGATCCTGGGATTGAGTCCCGCATCCGGCTCCTTGCTCAGCGGAGAGCCCGCTTCTACTTCTGTCCGCAGCTCCCCCTGCTAGTGCTCTGTCTTTCTCTCTCAAATAAATAAATACGACCTTAAAAAGAAAAAAAAAGAAATGGACATTGTCAAAGGGCAGTCAGATAAGGACATAAGATCCCTGGGTCCGAGCCATGGAACATGGCTGTGTTTCCTCTGAACAAACATCAGAGTGAGTTATTCTAAGTAGGACAGCAGAATGAGTTGAAAAGTATGATTTAAGTAATTACAAATATAATTCAAATCTGAGAGGATTGTCGGAAGTATACACAGTAAGTCTGAAGAAGAAGATTGAGGCCAGACAGCAGTGAGTTTGAAATTTACGTTATAGGTAATGACAAGCTACTGAGGGTCTTTGAGTAAAAAAGAGCAGTGAGTTTGAAATTTACGTTATAGGTAATGACAAGCTACTGAGGGTCTTTGAGTAAAAAAGAAATAGAATAATAACAGTAGTTTAGAAAGATGAAGGGGTGAACATGGGTTTGAAGTAGTCAGACCATAGAGAGAGAAATAGTCTTGTGTTCTCTCTGGACCCTAAGTGTAAGAAATAGTTATCTCATTGAAACCTCATAATAGTAGGTAGCATTGATGTTTCCATTTTAAAGATTAAGAATTTGAGACCCAGGGGCACCTGGGTGGCTCAGTGGGTTGAGCCTCTGCCTTCGGCTCAGGTCATGATCTCAGGATCCTGGGATGGAGCCCCACATCGGACTCTTTGCTCGGCAGGGAGCCTGCTTCCCTCTCTCTCTCTCTGACTGCCTCTCTGCCTACTTGTGATCTCTCTCTGTCAAATAAATAAATAAAATCTTTAAAAAAAAAAAAGAAAGAAAGAAATTGAGACCTAGAAAGGTTAAAGTAACTTGTTCAAGTTAAACCTAAATAACTATCAGAGCCAGGAATGGAGCCCAGGACTACCTGACTTTATGTTCTTCTACAGCTCAAGACTTCCCCTTATATCTGTTGCTGGTGTTATAGTGAGCACCCCCCCACCCCCAAATATCCTGAGGGATGAGGATTTTTAACTGTGGTGATAAAGAAATGATAAATATAAGATTTAGATCCATAACTTTTCAGAATGGCCAAATATTTATATGTTTTATAAAATTTTAATATTTCCAATTACTAATTTATCTCCACATGCCTTTTTCCCACTTCCTATGATAAGAATCCATTAATCTGAATTTAGTACTGTACCCTCTACTAGAGGTTGTCATTCTGCTTGGAGACATCTACCCCAGTGATTTGTGTTCTCAAAAAGTCTCATTCGGTAAAGTCTGGGTCACTTTATGAGAGAAGTTTCACGGATTGTGATTAAATTACCTGATAGAACTATTCCTATTTCCTTCTGCTTAAGGCATGATCCCTTTAGAAATTTATTAGTAAGGAATAAGTAAGTCAAATACTAATATTAAATTAATTTGATATGTGTGGTAAGATTTCAGTTTCAAACCCATAGACATTACGTGTTAGCTTGAATGATCTCATCTTTTGTTTTTTTTTTTAAGTCTTTTCTAAGAGGACTATGTACCCAAATACAAATATAATTTAGTGTCTGATTTTGGAAATGTGACTAAACCAAAACACTAGTCAGTTTGGGCCAATTGGCTGAAATAGTTTCAAACTACAAGATTAATTGGCAGAGAAACCTAATAAACAAATATCCCTATAGGACATCTGTTCTTGTTGTTTATACCAAATTCTTAAGCAGCCAGTCATTATTTTATCAAGAAAGGGAATTTCAAACGTGAATTCTTTCAGAAGTAATTTAAAAGATGTTTAAATATTTTATGAAGTATGAAATTGCACATATTTGCCTGAGGTAGGTGCCCCACTGGTATTGAATAAAAAATACTCGCATAGTATTTGTAAAAAGCTATTAATGTAAAGTTTTACTTCTCTGTCTGAATTATGGTTCATATTCTGAATCCAGCCGCGGGTTAAATCCCAATTAAATGAGGTGAGTAAAGAGCCTCCAGGAGACAGAGTTTATGTGCTGCAGGGGAAGAAGCCACGTCGGAGAACGGGCTGACTCGGATATTGCACAAATGATACTGAATTACCCACCATGTCTTTTAGCACCCCTGCACACGTTCTACTGTTTTCCCACACCATCCAGTCTCATGACTTCTGCTTAGAAAATAGCTTTTCACCATTTCCCTCAAGTCCAGTTCACTTGTATGCTTTCTTCATGATGAAGATGGCTGTCTCTATAGGTCTCTCTCTACAGATCAAGATGGGGAAAAGGTCATGGTGAGTCAACCACAGTCTCATTTCTTGGCAGCTCATGGTCACACTTAGTCCCATGACCCGTCCAGTAAGCAAAAACTAGAGGTCACTGCTCAACCTCTGGGTCAATGCCAGGTTATTATTCTCTAGGTCAGGCTGCTCTGGAACCCAATAATCGGCTGCTGAAGTTCATGGCTTTCCAAGGAAATGCTCTTCTTTCAAGGCTCATACTTAATGTTCTTGTCTTGTATTTATATGTAAATCCAAGTCTCCCTTTCCTGCATATCTAGCTGCTCTTTACATGAGTGTCGTGAAAGAAATCACAACCTCTAGATACCACTGGGGAAATGTGTGACCGTAAGCTCCTCATCATGCCCAGTGACAGACCCATTCCTTGACTGTTTCGGATGTAACCTCTAACTTAGCTAATCCTACAAGACCCAAGCTCCCTCGTGAACACAGTTTTTGAGCAGCGGTGGTCAAACTTCATGGAGGTGTGTTCAGTTGCTTTTGCTATGTAACAATGCGCCTACACTTAGTGGTATTAAACAAACATCATTATGCTCACAATTCCTGTGGGTCAGGAATTTCAAAAGATGCAGTGGAGAGGGCTTGTCTCTGCTCCATGAAAACTGTGACTTCAGCTGGAAAAACCTGAGGGCTGGGGATGACTCAGTGACCGGGCTCTGGAATCATCCAAAGCCCCATTCACTCCCAGAGTGGCCGTTGATGCTGCCTGTCAGGTGGGACCCAAATAGAGGCTGCCAGCTGGAACATCTATGTGTGTTCTCTCCGAGTAGCTGTCCAGCCTTCCTCACAGTACAGACACTGCCTTCCAAGAGCAAGTGAGGCAAAGTTCATGCCTTTTTATGACTAGCCTTGGAAGTTGCGGAGGGTCACTTTTGTTTATTCTGTTGGTCAGCATAGTCCTAAAGATCTTCCCAGGTTCAAGGAAGGAGGGTCACATAATTCACAGATACATTTTATAACAATAACGAAATATGTGTAACATGCTTAAATTCTGGGTTTCTGCCATTCTTGCTGGCATGTAGCTGGCCCTTGACTGATTTTATTTGTCTGAATGCTACAACTAAAATCATCCTGCAGTGTGGTTTTGCCCCCCAGGTGTAAAGAAAGTGCCTTGGTCGCATTCCTAATTGCTCTAATTCTTTGGCTGTGATTTTACAAATAGTTACAGGCATCATTTTGCACAGACATTGTCTTGCTAAAGCCCCATAACCCTCTGCAAAGGAGAATGTACTCTCACTGCTACTCTTTGCCCAAGATTAGAATAAAATCCAGAATCTCCAAGTTTAGGGCTGGAGAAAAGTCCCCAAGTGAAGCCAAATGGTAATCAATTTATACCAAACCCTGTTTCCAGGACAAGAATCAAGAGTTGTGTCATTTTACTTACAGCTACCCTGGATCCATAGGTACAGAATTAAAATTTATGGGTGCTGTTTTATTAAGAAAATGAAGAAATGGTGTTCAGTGACAGCAGTGGCTCTCAAGCAGGGGCAATCTTATTCTCCAGGGACCATTGGCAATATCTGGAGATATTTTTGATTGTCACAACTGGGCGGGGGTGCCACTAGCTTTTCAGTAGCTAGAGGCCGGGGAGGCCTGTACACATTCTGCCAGGCACAGGATAACCCACTCCACAGAAGAATGATCTCACCTAAAATGTCAGTACTGCCTCCATTGGCAAATCCTCTTTCACAGGGAGTTTCAATAATTCTTCTTATGAAAATGGAGAAGCTGGGTCTCAGAGGAGCTAAATGAGTTGCTCAAGATCCCACAGCTCGTAAGCAGTGGAGCCAGCGTTTAGGCAGCCATCTTGAAATCCTCAGTGTCGTGGTCTCGTTTCCTTTTGGCTCTTCAGGCAGTCCTGCCACCTGCCTAAAGAGGGAGAGAACTTGGAGGCGGAAGTGGTCTTTCGCACAGTTCTCCTATCTTGGGCAGCCTGAGGTCCACCACACCAGTCGTCAGGAGCAGACGGCATCATGAGGGACACGGCGCTCCCTCATTTTCTTTGCCCTTCAGGAGATGGGGGCAGTGCTCACACAGGCATAGTTTAGACTCTGGGTTCAGGCGTGTGTGGGATTTGGGCTCTAACCTCTGAGGAGGAGACTTATAAATATAACACCTGAAGAGCTGGCACACGGGCTGCTTGTGTCTGTGTGTGCGTGTGTGGTCTGGCAGTGTTGTGGGAGGGCAGTAAGATCTTATCCTACAGTGACAAGCAAACAGCTAATTACTTGTAATTTTGGAGATAATTGTTTTCTCATCTGCAAGCATGCCGAGCAGGAAAGGAGTCTAAACCCCAGAAGGTTCGGTCATTGGCAGATTGTCAGGAAAGAAACACTCGTTCTTTGCTTAGAGCCCCCATCACGTCTAACAGGCAGGCTGACAACTACAGCTGTGGCCTGGTGTCGCCCCTCCACCACACTGGGCCCTGCGCTCACTGCTAACTGGAGAGAAGGCAGTACGGGGTGTCTGGCAAAGGCGGGTCCTCAGCAGACGGGGCCCCTGCTCCCTCTCGACACCTGATTAATGCTGCCCGATGCAGAATGTCTGGCTTTGAGTCATCCCTTCTGATAGACCCATTCATCACGTTGCATTCCTTGTAAGTGCAAGAACAGTCTTCTTTCTGCCTTGGACAAATGAGCCTTCAGGTAATAGATGGTAGTTTAAATGTCAGGCCCCTGTTATCTCTAGTGAAAGACTTGGCCGCCTCAACTCAGTCTCTTTGCTTCCGGTTTGAGGAAGTCTCTCTTCTTTTCTAAAAGCGAGGATAAATACAATCCAGATCATTCACTGAGATGAAGCATCTTCTGCTTCATCTTCTCACTTGCTCCTGGGCCCAAGTGCACCAGGGAATGCCTTCTAGGGCCGAGCCACAGAACAAAAGGAAAAGCCTGCCCTGCCTTCTGAACTCAGGCAGCCCACACATACAGTGTTTTAACTGTTCTGGAAAGAATGAAGCATTCATAAGCCATTCCATTTTCAAGAAAAAAATTTCCTGTGACATTTTAATCCCCTTTTGTGCTGGAGCATTTTTAGAGATTTCGCCTGCCTGTCATCTCGAATGTTTTGTATCTTTCACTTTTAGCTGAATTGCATATTATGAGCCATGACCCACAATAAAAAATAATGCCACTGTTTCTGAATGAAAGTCTCGTTCTTTGGGTTATTCTGGGCTATGGGTCAGCATGCAGATGACAACTTCTGAAAGTCCAAAGGCATTATCTGGTTGAGGCTTATGTTGGGAGAACAGAAATGAGCCATGAGATGAAAATGACCACCTGGATGTCCAGCTTGGTTTATGTTTCTCTTGAAATACTTTCTATAAATGGTATAACTGGGTGCCCTAGCATTTTTCCTAATCTGAGATCTGGATTATTTCTGAGATTTCTTGACTGCTTGTGACATTTTTGTAGATATTCTGGATCTAAATCAGTCTTTCTTAACCTCAGCACTACTGATGTTTTAGGGCCAGATTTTCTTTTTTCTTTCTTTCTTTTTTCTTTTTTTGGTGGAGGGGGCTGTGCTTTGTAGAATGGTAAGTGCCATCTGTGGTTTCTACTGTTTAAATACCAGAAATGCCCTCTCTCTAAATTGGGTGAAAACTCAAGTTTGTGATGTGTCTTTGGACATTACCAAGGATTTGTAAGCTGGCGAAATCACACTTGAGTGAGAATCAATGATTTAGATAAAAGAATAGGTATAAGAGAATTTGTTTATATATTTACTCCTTTTACGAATACCTTGAGTGCCTCCTGTGTGACAAAATCTTCTTTGGAGATTGTAAACTGAGAAATTGAGAGACCATTATTATTATCCTATTGGGATTGTAAGGCAGACAGCCTTGAACGTAAATAATTCATCAGGGACATACTCTGATAGAAATAGGAAGGATTTGGCTTGGGAGTTTAGAGGAGGAAGTTTTAACTGTGATTCAAGTAGTAGACTTCCCAGAAATTCTTGATTCTCTCTCTATTCAGGAAGCACCTGTGTTTTCAGGGGCGAAAAATTCCTGTTTACCAAGACATTATACTATATACTATAGAGAGTTTCAAAACTAAACCCGTGAATTCTTTTATAAATGTGTTGGTACAGTAAATTTATATTATCAAATGTAAATTTAAAAATGCTCTGATATCTAGGCTTAACTGTGGTACAGTATACATGGGCGCATCTGAATGATTCCATTGGGTCTTGGCAGTTCCAGGAGCTGAGTGAGCTCTGGACCTTGGACTATGTTGAGGCTTGGTCTCCGGAAGGTATCTGTCATACTTTGAAGTCAGTTTTCAACCTTTGTTCAGTAGTAACAGACAAAACTGGATGTTTACACACTGTTCTGGCCTCAGATGTGATAATCACCCCCATAAAATATGGAGGACAATAAAATAAAACCACAGGAAACCATCCCAGCTGTTGAAGCAGTACTGCAGTGGTTGTGTACCATGAGCTACATGCAACAAGGAGTGTAGCTCCCAGCACTCCAGCTGGAAGTCCTCCCTTTCTCCTTCCCTGCAAATAAGTGTGAGAGATGCTATGATAAGGGATGGTTTTGAATGGGTGGAAATTTATATTTAAAGTCAGGTATATGTTTGAACCCTTTTGGAGGCAGTGTGATTTAATCATCAAGAACACAGGCTGGCGAGTTAGAAAAACCTGGGATGAAATCCATGCTCCATCAGAGTGTGGACAAGTTCTCTAACCCCACTGTGCCTCAAGTTCTTTATAGAAATTGGTGCAATAACACCCACCTCAAAAGATTGCTATAAAGAATTACAGGTGTTTGAAAATTGCCTAATGTAAGTGTTTGTTGAAGGGGCGGGACGGTAATATTGTTAGTAACACAATACTTGCCATATATCTCACGCTGGTATGCTATGACCTTATGGTTGAAAACTGTTTTTTGTTTTATATTATTTTTTGTTGAAGCGTGATTAATATACAATGTTATATTTCAGGTGTGCAATATAATGATTCAACAATTCTATACATTACTCAGTGCTCATCCCAATAAGTGTACTCTTAATCCCTTTCATCTATTTCACTCATTCACCCACTGACCGCCCCTCTGACAACCACCAATTTATACTCTGTATTTAAGAGTCTGTTGTTTTCTTTCTTTTTTTTTGGTCTCTATTTTTGTTCTCTGTTTTGTTTCTCAAATTCCACATATGAATGAAATCATATGGTATTTATCTTTCTTGGTCTGACTTATTTCACTTAGCATTATACTCTCTAGATCCATCCCATGTTGTTGCAAATGGCGAGATCTTCATGAGAAGATGCTCAGCATCACATATCATCAGCGAAATGCAAATCAAAACCACAATAAGATGTCACCTCACACCAGTCAGAAT
The DNA here is from genome assembly GCF_922984935.1 of Meles meles. Classification (NCBI taxonomy): domain Eukaryota; kingdom Metazoa; phylum Chordata; class Mammalia; order Carnivora; family Mustelidae; genus Meles; species Meles meles. The sequence continues at coordinate 15,260,547 of NC_060079.1, read as the reverse complement.
GAATTAAAAATCAAAACAAAACAAAACAAGAAATAACAGGTGGTGATGAGAATGTGGAGAAAAAAGAAACTTCATGTGATGTTGGTGTCAATGTAATTTGGTTCAACCATGGAGAAAACAGTATGGTGTCTCCTCAGAAAATTAAAAATATAATTACTGTATGATCTAGTAATTCCACTACTGGGTATTTGCCCAAAGAAAATGAAACCACTAATACAAAAAGATACATGTTTGTTGTAGCATTATTTATAATAGCCGAGGTATAAAAGCAACTCAAGTGTCCATCCACAGGTGAATGGATAAATAAGTTGTGGTGTATTTATATACAATGGAAAACTGTTGTCTTGAAGATAGAAAGGAATGGTCCATTCTGGTTCAAAATGACAATATAAGAGGATCCTAAACTCACCTCCTCCTGTGGACACACCAAAATCTACAGCTGTATAGGAAATGATTTCTTCTTCTGAAAACAAAACAAAACAAAACTCTTGAAAACTGGGAGGGTGACTCCTTCACAGTGGTAAAATGAAAGGGGGAACCACATTGAAATGGGTGGGAAAGGCTGAGTGAGACACAATCTCACTGTAAACCCGACCTATCACACAGTGGCCCACAACTGGAAGGGAGCTCAAAACCCAGATCTTTTCCCCAAGGAGTGAAGGGTTTGTACCCCTTCAAAATTTAGGCACTCTAAATTTTGAGACCAGCACCTGAAAGATGAGCCCTCCCCCCCAACCAATCATCTGGCTTTGAAGACCAACCAGGTTTGACCTCCCAGACTTATCAGGCTGTGTCATAAACTGTGGAACATTTCCTAATGAGTCTATGTGCGGACTCACCTTCCCTGAGGCCCAGCACAGAAGCTGCTCTTTTAAAAATGCCCTGACTTTACATGAAAGAGAATCATTCCCCAATTTCAAAGCATGGGTGTAAGGGGAAGGGACCTAGTGAGATACCCTCCAGGAATGGAGGCTAGTGAGCACCATATTCTTGCTTTCCTTTGCCTTACGAAAGCCAGCACCATACATACATATTTTTTAACCCTTTTTTCCTTTTTCTTTTTTTAAATTCTCTTTTTTTTTCTTTGTTTCCTTTTTTCCCTTTCTTTTCCTTTTAACACCCCTTTCTTCAGCAGGTGCCTCAGTGCAGCCAGTGGGCACCATCTTCGTGCTCTTCCTTTGTCACTCCCCAGAGCACCAGTATCTCCCAGAGGAAAGCTTCCATGTACATCTGGTGCCCTAAATTTTATGGCTGGTATTCTAGTTTTTGCAGTTGCCACTCAAGAAACACCACTTGATCACCTGGCTTCAGAGGCCAAGGGGGGCTTGTATTCCTGGGTCCCCTGGGACTATAACAGTTGGGGAGGCAGTCGTTGGCAGGCTACCACTCCCAGGGCTCTGCACATACAGTAGACTAAAACGCACCTCCAGTCTTTCTGAGAAGAGGGATTTTTAGCTTATCCAGGAGTTTTGGCCTGAGGGGAAGGCAACCTTCTGTTTGACACTGTGGAGGGGCTTTCAGGAAATGGAGGCTGGTGGACAGTCTTTGTGCTCTCTCTTTGCCTCACCTAGGCTTGCCTCTGTCTTACAGAAATGAACTTATACCCTTCTCTTCTGGTGCCCTGGTTTTTGCAGCTGCTGCCAAGGGACACTATACATCACTTGGCTCTGGTGGCCAGCAGGGCTCATGTTCACGAGTCCCACAGGACTGTAACCAATGGAGAAAGATTTCTTAATCAGCTACCATGCCCAGGGCACAGCAAGAGGCAAGAGACCCAGGAGCTCAGTCTTTCTGGGAAGAGGCCTATTCACTTATCATCATAGCTGCAGCCTGAGGGGCAGGCTTCGAATTAAACACACATCTAAGGGCTGCCTGTCAACCTTCCATAAGGACTCCAAGTGTGAGCAGTGTTTTGCACTCTCCCTCTACTGTGCTCCAGAGCACCAGCATCTCTTGAATGTGAGCTCTTCTTTGTGTCAGGTATCCCAGTTTTTACATCAAGTGCCCTGGTTTTTATGGCTGCTGCCCAAGGGATACCTCTTGATCACCTGGCTCTGGTGGCCAGAGGGGCTTTCATTCCTGGATCCTACTGGATGGTAACAATTGGAAAGGAAGTTCTTGGCTGGCTACCATCCCCAAAGTACTGCACAGGACAATCGACTGAAACATAACCCTAGCCTTTCTGTGAAAAAAGCCTACTTGCTGGGCGCCTGGGTGGCTCAGTGGGTTAAAGCCTCTGCCTTTGGCTCAGGTCATGGTCCCGGGGTCCTGGGATCAAGTCCCACATCGGGCTTTCTGCTCGGCAGGGAGCCTGCTTCCCCCTCTCTCTCTGCCTGCCTCTCTGCCCACTTGTGATCTCTCTCTCTGTCAAATAAATAAATAAAATCTTTAAAAAAAAAAAAAAGCCTCCTTGCTAGTCCTGGAGCTTTTGCCTTATGGGCAGGCCTCAGGTTTAGCACCTATCTAAAGACTATGGACGTGTTTTCAGTGAACATATGCCCAGGAATTCCACTTTTTTAATGCTCTCTCTCTGGCTTGCTATAGCTCATCATTATCTCCCAGAAAGGATTTTATACACTCATCTGGAGCCCCAATTTTTGTGAATGCTGCCCAGAGGATACCTCCAGTCTCACAGTGCTGTATATAGTTGCATTATTTAAAAACTGTTGCCTGGTGTTTGACTTTCTATCAGCCTGTATCTAGGTGCTTACTGAAATCTTACCCTTTGGAACACTGATTGATCTTGACACACCCCTAACTACTGGCAACTATTAAAAATAAAATAGGCTGTTCGGACAATCATAAAGGTTTAAGAAAAAACTAAAAGCTGACAGTGTTGAATGATAAAGCTCATCTCCTACACAAGGCTATCCCTTTAAGACTGGGAGAAGTAACTGTTTCATCTAATGCATAAAACCAACACAGAGAGTCAAGCAAAATGAAGAAGTTGAGGAGTATGTTCCAAATGAAAGAACAAGATAAAACCTCAGAAAGAAGATCTTAATAAGTAATTTACCTGATAAAGAGTTCAAAGTAATGGTAATAAAGATGTTTACTGAACTCAGGATAAGAATGGATGAACACAGGGAGTACTTCAGTGATAATATAGAAAACAGAAGAAAGTTCCAAGCCCAGTCACAGAACTGAAGAGTACAATAACTGAACTGAAAAATGCTCTAGAGGGTATTCAAAACAGACTAGAAGTAAAAGAAAGGATCAGTGAGCATGAAGACAAGGCAGAGGAACTCAACCCTATCAGAGCAGCAAAAGGAAAAAAGAAGGAAAAAAATGAAGATAGCTTAAGGGACATATGGAAAAACAACATCAAGCAGACTAACATTTGCATTATGGGAGTCCTAGGAGGAGAGCGAAAAGGGCAAAAAATTTATCTGAAGAAAATGGCTAAAACTTGCCCTAACCTGGAGAAGCAGACAGACATCCAGATCCCAGAAGTCAAAAAGATGAACCCAGAAAGACCCACACCAAGACACATCATTAATATTCACAAAAGTTAAAAATGAGGAGAGAATCTTAAAATCAGAAAGAGAAAAACAACTTACTACACACAAGCAGACTTCTATAAGATTATGAGCAGATTATTCAGTGAAAACATTGCAGGCCAGAAGGGAGGAGCACAATATATTCAAAGTGCTGAAAGGAAAAAAAAAATTTCAACCAAGAATACCCTACCCAGCAAATTTTTACCCTTCAGACTTGAAGGAGTGAGGAAGAGTTTTTCAGACAAGCAAAAAGTGAAGGAGTTAATCATCACTAAACTGGCCTTAAAAGAAATGTTAAAGGATTTCTTTAAGCTGAAAAGAAAAGGCAGTAATTAGTAACAAAAAACATATAAATCTCACAGGTAAAGCTAAATATACAGTTGACCCTTGAATAATGCAGGGGATAGGTGCACCAATCTGCACATTCAAAAATCCACATATAACTTTTTTTTTTTTAAAGATTTTATTTATTGATTTGACAGAGAGAGATCACAAGTAGGCAGAGAGGCAGGCAGAGAGAGAGGGGGAAGCAGGCTCCCTGCTGAGCAGAGAGCCCGATGCGGGACTCGATCCCAGGACCCTGGGATCATGACCTGAGCCGAAGGCAGCAGCTTAACCCACTGAGCCACCCAGGTGCCCCCACATATAACTTTTGACTCTGCAGAATCTTAACTAATAATAGCCTACTGTTGACCAGAAGCCTTACCAATAGCATTGTCAGTTAACACATATTTTGTATGCTATATGTATTATAGACTACATTCTTACAATGAAGAAAACCAGAGAAAAGAAAATGTCATTAAGAAAATCATAAAAAGAGAAAATACATTTATATTATTGTCCTGTATTTATTGAAAAAATCCATTTTTTAGTGGACCCATGAAGTTCAAACTCATGGTGTGCAAGGGTCAACCGCATAGTAAAGGCAGTAGATTAATCATTTATAGAGCTAATGTGAAGGTTAAAAGACAAAAGTAATAGAAAGAACTGCAACTACGATAATTAGCTAATGGATGCACAAGATTAAAAAGATATACAATGTGATATATAAAACTTAGGAGGAGAGTAAAAATGTAGACCTTTAAAATACATTCAAACTTAACTTGTTTCCAACTTAGATTGTTTTGAACGTAAGTTGTTGTAAGCCTTACCATACAAAAACCTATAGTACATATACAAAAGACAGTGAGAACCAATCTAAGCATACAACTACAGAAAGTCATGAAACCACAAAGGAAGAGAACAAGAAAGGAGGAAAAAAACAGAGGAAATACAAAACAGCTAGAACAAATTGGCAATAAGTACATACTGATCAATAATCAAATGTAGACTAAATCAAAAGACATTCAGAAACTGAATACAAGACCAAACAAGACATATCTATATGCTGGCTGCAAGAGACTCACTCCAGATATAAGGACATACACAGACTGAAAATAAAGAAATGGAAAAAGATATTCATGGATGTGGAAACCAAAAGAAAGCTAGGGTAGCTATACTTATATCAGACAAAATTGACTATAAACAAAGACTGTAATAAGAGACAAAGAAGGGCATTACATATTGATTAAGGGGTCAACCCAACAAGAAGATATACCAGTTATAAATATTTAGGCATCCAACATAGGAGCACCTAAATATATAAAGCAAATATTAACAATCCTAAAGGGAGAAATAGCAATAAAATAATAGTAGGGGACTTTAAAACCCCACTTACATCAATGAATAGATCATCCAGGGAGAAAATCAGTAAGGAGGCATTGGCTTTAAAGTATATGTTAGACCAGATGGATTTAACAGATGTATATTGAACATTCCATCCAAAAGCAACAGACTACACATCCTTCTCAAGTGTACATGGAACATATTCCAGGATATATAGGCTACAAAAACAAGTGTTAACAAATTCAAGAAGACTGAAATCATATTATATCATTTTCTCAGACCACAATGATATGAAACTAGAAATTAATTACAAAAATGTCTTTACTGGGAAAACAAATATGTGGAGAGTAAACAAAATGCTATTGAACAACTAATGGGTGAGTGAAGAAATCAGAAGATTTTCTGAGACAAAAATGGAAATGCAACCTACCAAAACTTATGGGATCCTGCAAAAGCAGTTCTAAGAAGGAAGTTCACAGTGATGAATGGCTCTCATGAAACAAAAATCTCAAATAGCAACCTAACTATATAACTTAAAGAACTAAGGGGGTACCTGGGTGGCTCAGTTGGTTAAGCAACTGCCTTTACCTCAGGTCATGATCCTGGAGTCCTGGGATCGAGTCCCACATTGGGATCCCTGCTCAGGAGGGAGTCTCCTTCTCCCTCTGACCCTCTTCCCTCTCATAATCTCCCCCCACCCCCACACACACACATACTATCTCTCTCTCGCTCTCTCTCTCTCTTTCAAATAAATAAGAAAAAAATCTTTTAAAACCTTAAAGAACTAGGTAAAGAAGAACAAATGAAGCCCCAGGTGAATAGAGGGAAAGAACAAAGAGCAAAGCAGAAATAAATGCCATAGAGATTAAAAAGATAATAGAAAAGGTCAATGAAACCAATCACTGGCTCTTTGAAAAGGTACACAAAATTGCTGACAAACTTAAAAGTTAAGTTTAAAAGGTAAACTCACCAAGAAAAAAAAGAGAGACGAATGCATGGGTGGCTCAGTGAGTGAAGGGTCTGCCTTCATCTCAGGTCATGATCCCAGGGTACTGGGATGGAGTCCCACATCAGCCTCCTTGCTCAGCAGGGAGCCTTCTTCTCCCTCTTTCACTCCCCCTGCTTGTGTGTGCCTGTTCTCTCTCTCTCTCTGACAAATAAATAAAATATTTTTTAAAAAGAAAAAGAGAGTTAAGACTCAAATAAATAATGTCAGAAATGAAAGAGACTTTATAGCTGACCACAGAAATACAAATGATCATAACAGAGTACTGTGAACAATTGTACCTTAACAAATTTGACCACCTAAAAGAAGTGGATAAACTCCTAGGAACATACAGTCTTCCAATACTAAATTGGATATGAATGAATGAATCATGAAGAAATAGAAAATCTTAACAGACTGATTATTAGTAAGGAGACTGAATCAGTTGTTTAAAAACTCTAAAAACAAAAGTCCAGGACTAGATGGCTTCACTAGTGAATTGTATTTAACATTCAAAGAATAACTAATAACAGTCTTTCTCAAATTCTTTAAAAAAACATGAGAGAAGAGAATACTTCCAAACCCATTTTACAAGGCCAGCATTACCCTGTCCAAAACCAGACAAGGATTCCATAAGAAAGTTACCATATAGGCTAGTATCCCTGATATAGAAGCAGAAATACTCAACAATATATTAGGAAGCCAAATTCAACAATACATTGAGAGATTCATACACCATGAACAAGTGGAATTATTTCAGGAATGCAAGGATGGCTCAACATTCACAAAACAATCAGTGTGATACACCACATTAACAAAATGAAGGATAAAAATTATACAATTATCTCAATAGATACAGAAAAAGCATTTGACAAAATTCAACATCCACTTATAATAAAAATTCTCAAAGTCTGTATAGAGGGAATGTACCTCAACATAAGGGCCACATATGACAAACACAAAGCTAACATACTTCATGGCAAAAAAGCTGAAAACTTTTCCTCTAAGATCAAGAACAAGACAATATTATCTTTTATTCAAGATCCTAGCCAGAGCAGTTAGGCAAGAAAAAAATAAGTAAAGATATCAAAGTTGGAAAGGAAGAATTAAAACTGTTATATTTGCTGATGGCATAATATTTATTTTTAAAATACCTAAAGATTCATAAAAAAACTGTTAGAACTAATAAATGAATTCAGTAAAGTTGAGATGCAAAAGCAATATGCAGAAATCTGTTGCATTTCTATACACTAATGATGAACTATCAGAAAGAGAAATTAAGGGATGCTTGAGTGGCTATGTTGGTTAAGCATCTGCCTTCTGTTCAGAGCATGATCCCAGGGTCCTGGGATGGAGTCCCACATCAGGCTCTGCTCAGCAAGGAGCCTCTTTCTCCCTCTACTTACCATTCCCCCTGCTGTGTGCACTGTTTCTCTGACAAATAAAATCTTTTTAAAAAGAAATTAAGAAAACAATCCAACTTACAAATACATCAAAAGAATAAAATGAGAATAAATTTAACCCAAAGAGGTGAAAGACCTGTATACTGAAAATTATAAGACACTGATGAAAAAAATCAAAGAAGACATAAAAATGGAAAGATAGATCATGCTTATAGATTAGAAAAATTATTATTTTTTAAATGTCCATACTACCCAAAGCAATCTACAGATTCAATGCAATTTTTGTCAAAATTTCAATGACATTTTTCGCAAAAATACATCAACAATTCTAAAGTTTGTATAGAAAAACAAAAAACCCCAAATAGCCAAGGACAATCTTGAGAAGAAGGACTTAGCTGCAGAGAACATACTCCCTGACTTCAAACTATATGACAAAGTTATAGTACTCAAAACAGTATGGTACCAGCATAAAAACAGGCACATAGATTAATGGAATGAAATAAAAAAGCCCAGAAATAAACTCATCTATATATATGGTCAGTAGGACAGAGGAGCCAAGAATATACAATGTGAAAAGATAGTGTCTTTAATAAATGATGCTGGGAAAATTGAACAGCTATAAACAAAAAAATGAAACTGGACCGCTATCTTACACCATACACAAAATGAACTCAAAATAGATTAAAAACTTGAATGTAAGAACTGAAATCATAAAACTTCTTGAGGAAAACAGTAGTGGTAAGCTTCTTGACATCAGTTTTGGTAATGGATTTTTGGACTTGATACCAAAAACAAGGGCAACAAAAGCAAAAATAGACAAAGTAGGACTATGTCAAACTTAAAAGCTTCTGCATGCAAAGGAAATCATTTGAATGGTTGGCAACCTACTGAATGAGAGAAAATATATGTAACTCATATATCTAATAAAGGGCTACTATTCAAAATATAGAAAGAATTCAAGTAACTTAATAGCAAAAACAAACCAGATGATCCAATTAAAAAATAAGCAAAAGAACTGAATAGGCATTTTTTCCAAGGAAGACATACAGATGGCCAAGAGGTACCTGAAAAGATTTTCAATATCATTATCATCATCAGGGAAATGCAAATCCAAATCATGACATAATACCTCACATATATTAGAATGGCTGTTATCAAAAAGACAAGAAATGAAAAGTGTCAGTGATGATATGGAGTAAAAGGGACCATTGTGTACTGTCGACGGGAAGATGAATTGGTGGAGCCTCTACGGAAAACAATATGGAGGTTACTGAAAAAAATTAAAAATAGGATTCCTATATGATCCAGCAATTCCACACCTGGATATCTATCTGAAAAAATGAAAACACTAATTTGAAAAGATATATGCCTCCCTCATGTTCACTGCAGCAGTATTTGCAATAGCCAAGATAGGCAAGCAACATAAGTGTCTATCAACAGGTGAATGGATAAAGGAGAGGTTGTATATATTCGTCATGAAATATTATTCACCCATAAAAATGAAATCTTGCCATTTGTGACAACATGGATGCATCTTAAGAGCATTACGCTAAGTGAAATAAGACAGAGAAAGATAAATACTGTATGATCTCACTTAAATGTAGAATTTGAAAAAAAAATTGAAAATAAAAAAAATTAGTATCATAGCTACAGAGAATAGATTGGTGATTGCCAGGGATGAGTCAGGGTTGGGGGAGGGTATGGCCAAAATGATGAAGGAAGTCAAAATGCACAGGCTTTCAGTTCTAGAATAAATAAGTCATAAGGATATAATATACAGCATGGCAACTATAGTTAATAAAATCTGTAGTGCACACTTAAAAGTTGGTAAATGAGTAAATCTTTTAAAGTTCTCATCACAAGAAAAAATATTCAGTGACTATATACAGTGATGGATGATAACTAGATTTGTTATGATGATGATCTCACAGTATATACCAGTACTGAATTATTATGTTGTACAACTGAAACTGATATAATGCTATATGTCAATGCTACATCGATTTTTTTAAAAAAGATACAAAGGGACAATATCAGGAAGCTATTATAGGTCTGCTGAGCAGTTTTGTTACTTAAAACCAAAAATCAAAAATAGCTGACTTTGTTTCTAATGCCAAGGTGCTGTGGGAGATTCTTCAGCAGAGTAAAGCCAGCATTGATGAGGTCAGAGTAGTATCTATCATCAGTAAAAGAGCTGATGATGATAACAGAAGGGGGCATCAGAAAGGCCGTCATAGCTTAGGAAAGGCCTACATAGCTAGAAATAAACCAACCCTTTAAGTTTACTTTCTGTTGGAGGTTCCTGGGTGGCTCAGTTGGTTAAGCGACTGACTTCAGCTCAGGTCATGATCCTGGAGTCCCAGGATCAAGTCCCACATCAGGCTCCCAGCTTCATGGGGAGTTTGCTTCTCTCTCTGACCTTCTCCCCTCTCATGCTCTCTCTCACTCTTTCTTTCTCAAATAAACAAAATCTTCAAAAAAAATTTGCTTTCTGTTGGAATATCAATAATGATTTTTAACCTCAAACAAAACTTTGATGTCACTGGTTTGATATTACTTGTTTGATTTCTTGGGCCTGACCTAACCATAAACAGAGAAGACTTTGCCCTTGACCCCTGAGACTTAATATAAATGTACCCAGACTACTTTCTGTGCTTTCTTTGGCTGGTAACTATGTACATATGACCAAGGATAGTAATATGACAAAGGAGATGCCTTCTATCAAGGTTGAAATGATATCAGTTCGTGGGTACTGACACCAAAGTGACAGTGAGGTTTAATAGGTAGAGACATTGATGAGAGCTGTTTTAAAGAGGTCCTTTCCTTTTCTGTGCATATTCTTGGCCTGGATAGCCTCCTTTATCAATGTTTCTCTATTAACTTTTATTTCTACCAGAATCTCAGGTAGAGGATATTGTCTACTCTGATAATAATGAGGACAATAAAAATTTTTACCAACTTATTCCTCAAAAGATAAATTTCTTATATCCATTCTCCCACTTATTTATTCAGTGTTTATTAAGCAACTGTTAAAAGCTAGGCAACACAAGACAAGGGCCTTCCAGAAGCTTCTACTTCTGGAAGTGGTTGGAGTGGGGAGGGGAGGGGAAGAAAGTCTAGAAGTAATCACAGTACAAAGCAAAAGTAGAATGTTGGTGTAAGTGCATGATAGAATGGAAGCCACAAAGTCTGCTAAATGCTTAGGGAAGTCTTCCAAGATAAGGCGGTATGCTCCCACAGACTTCTGAATGAAACATTCAAGCAAAGATAGAGAAGAAAGATGTGTATAGGAGAAAAATCTCACGTGCCATAGCCTAGCAGGGTGAGAAAGCACGATCTGTTCTTGGTGTTCTTGGGGCATCAAATTAAGGAGAAACCATGTTTTCTTTTTGGAAGCAGAGGCCTGGATAGTTCACTGAGACTCTCTAATGACTTGAACATATAATTCCCAATCCCTGGAGTCCCTCTCGAAAGCAGCCTGACCGCAAATGTGTGCTTATTAGTATTATTAGGTACTTGTAGAAAAAAAAAACTATATGTAAAATTGAATTGAAAATCTTTAATTGAAAGCTGCAAGGATAGTTTTCAGAAATATTCTGTATTTGCATTTAGAAACAGCTTGAAATGTTTTAAAATCCATTTCTGTTCCTTCCAGCTATAGGGTCTAAACAGTGCATACTAAAAAGTTTGTCCTTTACTACTTTCTCCCATGCTTTTTTTTTCCTTTCCTAATCTCTAGAATGGAAGGTTACATGGTCTCTTGTGGTAGTGTGTTCCTGTATTATTGGGCTTCACAATCATTAAAGTAAGTTTAACTGAAATCCGATTGAAACTTGCTGTCTTTGATTTTTGCTCCATTGAAAACACAGAACAGCTTTCCAGCCCATCTCTTTTTTAGGAAGACGGTCAGGAAAGGGTTTACTCCAGTGACTTAATATGGATAGGCTATTGCTTGCTCTAACTATGCCAGATAAAGGATAAAGCCACTTCTCTGTGGGGACCAGAAGCCTTGATGCTGGAGCCAGAGGAAGGCAGTGTGAGTAGATTATGTAGCTGGAAGGAGATATGCAGACGAGGGGCTGTCACTCACCAGCTTAACCCAAGAAGCTGATAAAGGGGAACTGTCCATTTCCAGTGAATCAGAGCCTTATCACATGCATATAAAACAAAATGACTAAATGAAGCAGCTGGAATATTATAGTGAGTTTTAATTATCTTTTAATAGCCAAAAGGCTCTTGCCAGCACACGCTGATAATCTGTCAGCTGTTATGTGCCATACAATCTCCATTTATGAGTCTCAGCTGTTACAAATTGGAAAATATATTTACAGTGATGATCTTTTCTTGTTAAATGCAGATTCTCAGAGATGTTCAAACTGAAATTTGGCCTCTCTACTTTGTTTCTGTTGCCCTCTTGTGTGGAACTGAAAGGGCTGGCAAAAACGGATAATAGTAACTCAACCCCCTTCTTGTTAATAATTTATGATTCTGGTTATGATATAATAATCTCAATCCATAGAAAAGTCATGGTCATATCATCTCTGGGACTCATGGATTATATTTCTTTTTTTTTTTTTTAAAGATTTTATTTATTTATTTGACAGAGAGAGAGATCACAAGTAGGCAGAGAGGCAGGCAGAGAGAGAGGAGGAAGCAGGCTCCCTGCAGAGCAGAGAGCCCGGTGCGGGGCTCGATCCCAGGACCCTGAGATCATGACCCGAGCCGAAGGCAGCGGCTTAATCCACTGAGCCACCCAGGCGCCCCTCATGGATTATATTTCTATAAACGACCAAAAGTTATTTTTTAATGGTAGTCCAATTTTTTTTTTAAGATCAGCCTGTCCCCTTCTCCTCCTCTCCCCTTCTCCTTGGGTTTATCCATTTCCAGTGTTCTTTGAGCCCCCAGGCTACCGCTATGGTGTCAGTCACATTTATTCTCTATCCTCCTCTATCCTCAGTGCTTAGCATGGCCCTTGGCATCCAGCCCATGGTAGAGTGAGTGTGAAAGAACTTCTGGATTTTCCGACCTCTGCCTACTTCTTACGTTAACTTCATTAGCACTTTATTTTTCCCCACTTCTCTTGACTGTTTTTACTGATGTCTTTGCTAGCCACTCTGATTCCATCACTGAGCTCTATGTTCTCCAAGATTTAGTTTCCATTCATGGCTTTTATTACCAATTTCAAATTTATCTCTGTAAGTCAAACCTTACACCTTTCCGCCAGCTCCAGATTTCAGATTGCTTTAACGCACATCTCTAATTGCATGACCATTGTCAGTTCTGATCAACATGCTTAACAACTGAATATGTTCATTTTCCACCTGGAACCTTGTCCTGTTTTGGCTAGAGCTTTATCTTTCTCTCCCATCTTCTTGATAAGAAAGTTAAAGTCCCGGTTCACATTCCTCTCACCCTCAGCTCCATAAGTAAGCACTACCATTTTTCTTCAAAACATCTTTGGGATCGGCATAAGGATCGAATTATTCTTTATTTGCACCGCAAACATTGTGGTCCAAGTACAGAAACTTCTCTATTTACTTTCAACTTGAAAATTTTAATATATAAACAAATTATGCTTTATTGAAATCCTCATTGGTCCTACTACCCCCAATAGCTGGGTTTAGCAACCATAGGGCCTCATTTTTATCTCTGCCAACATGTTTGTGAATGGGCTGGTCCCATTTAGGCATGATAAGGAAGGGTTTCTGCAGTCAATTTGAAGTGATTCTGATCGGATAAATGAAAAAGTAGTAGCAGTGCAAAGTTCCAAGGCAACTATAAAGTTCTATTAAGACCTGCAATTACCATGGGAAAAAAAAAAGTAGAAGTTGTGTTGTTTTTTTTTTTAATTGAAAGAGGAGGAAATGTGTTCCATGTGGACTTGAAATGAATAGTTTTATCATTTCTAAACTTTGTAAGTGCTAATGGGCTCAAGAGGAATGTGAGTGAAGCATGTAACAGGGGCAGAGCCCATGTGACTGGCGAAAACCTACCAGTGGAAGGAAAGCCATGGACAAAATGGAAGCATCGTTGAATGGGTGGCTGCAGGAGCCTCTGGGACCCCCAGGGCCAGCCTGAGCCTTCCAAGGAGGCTGAGCAAGCAGAAGCAGTTGATGAAATACACCTTATCTATCTGTTATCGTCTCTTAGGTCCCAAGCCTGTTCAAATCTCCATATCAGAGTGGTTACATACAGCTTGGGGGTGAGGCACATTCAGAACTCGGCACTCCATGAAATCAAGTTTGAAATTAGTTTTGGAAATTTTTTTTTGTTGTCAAGTATATGCTCCGCTCTGTTAGTATTTCCATGGGCCTAGCTGGAAAGTGATCAGATGAAGTTAATCAACTTGTATTTCTACACTTCTATTTTTATTTATATTTAATATAAAAATGGACCTGACTCTTAGACTCTTTTGTTCTCTTTCTTTGGTGTTTACGAAGGCTCTTACATTACCTGTAAGAATTATTATGAATGTCAGTTTGGGAAACGTAAGCAGAAGGACTTCTAATTAGTGCATTCTCCACAACTCAGGATGGGTAAAACCAAGACCTGGTCTCTTCCTCCATAGTTACAAGCGAGCCACTGTTATATACCGTTGACCAACCCCTCCTTGCTCTGGAAGGAGTGTGGCTGAGAAGGATAAGGATGGAGATCTTTTTGTATATAATTCTCACCCGTTGGTGACAAAGAGGTATCTTTGGGGTCACTCTGACTCAGTCTGATTTTTTCTGTCTCTAGCGGCCTCTGAAGACTTTGCCTTTATGACAAGAGAGTAGTATTTGGTGAAATAAATTGCCAGCAAGCCTCACTTGACCATGAATGCCTTACTTTTCACTTACCTCCTTACATAGACTTAGGGAGAGTGGGCAGGGGTGTGATTGATTGCTGTCCTCCTTGCCCCTCACAAGTCCTGGATGAAGGAACTTGGCTCCAGGTGTGAGTGGTTCTCCGTAGAGACTGGGGCACCTGACAAATCTTCATCCTTAGCTCATGCAATAATAGTGAAAGTCCTGTTCCCCATCCTAAACATGATGACTTACCTATCCCTTATTGAAAGCCAAGGAGAGAGAAACAACACTTGGATCTTCCTCGATATGAATTGTGCACACATGTGCATGAGATTTTCAGCTTTGTTGCATTCACAGGGCACTTTCAAACACTCAAATACAGGTGACACCAAAGAAGGAACTGGGAGATGTAAGATGAGCCTAAACAGATCATCATAAAGATAATACAGCGCAGTGATGTCTTAACAATATCCATAAAGGCACCCAGGGTCACATCCACTTCTCTCTTCAGCATGGACAGAACCTACTGTCCTAACATCACCTTCTCTTTTCAGCTCCACTCAGGTGTCTGACATGTCAGGCCTACGAATTATCCTTTGCTGCTGGCTTGAACTTGTGTTGTGCTCTGACTTGTCTGCTTAGTGACCCACTGTCTTATTAGCCTAGTGTTCCACCTGGTAGGGATCAACCGATCTGCTTTGCCTGGGACCCAAGGCTTTTAGGGACATTGGACTTTCAGTACTAAAACTGGGACAGTCCCACGGAGGCTAGGCCACGTGGTCACCCTACATAGGACATTTAGCATCTTGCTAGTACCTATATTCAATTGTAGCGCTAATGTGTTTTACAAATTGATTGCCAGTTAGCAATCTCCCCCAAGAAGGTGTGTGTTTCTATTTGGGGACTGCGGCAGACCTGTTGACAGTAACCCTTTATGTTGTGCTCATTGCTCAGCAAACTTGTTTCCTCTGAAGAGAGACCTTTATTTTTATCCCTTTCAGTGTAGTTGAAATCCAAACATGTTTCATTTTTAATGTTTTGAAAGTTTAATTCTAGGTTTTGGAACTACGACTATAAGTCAGAAATACATGTGACATAAATCAATAGAGTTTACCCCCGCTGTTGGATGGGGTCCTCGTTAGGGAGACAGGAAAGCACGCAAGTGTGAGTGTCAGAGGAACTGACTGAGAAGACCGCCCTGACCTTGTCATTGGATGGACAGCCTCGACCTTTAGAAGAGCATCTCCCTTGTCCACCAGCCCTATAGTTACATCTAGGCTTCATGCTCAGTCAAGGTCACAAATAAGTCCTATAACCCACGCTGAGGGTGAAGCACTCATTTAGTGTTTAATCTGAGTTCTATATGTTCATTAGGATAATTCTGTTTCTCCTTAGCTGACACAGTTGATAAGTGATCAGGAATGTTTATGCTGTCCATTGGCTTAAAATATTTTAAGAAATGGTTTGTGTGTTGAGATCTCTCCTTAATTGCAGGAAATTGAATAGTAGGGTAAGAGTAGTGAGTGTAAAACTGTAAAACCGTGATTGAAAGAGGACTGTAGCACCTGTATTTCTACCACGGTCTGAGTCCCTTAAGAAACCCAGGTGGTCCACAGCCATCTCCTTAAGACCACAGAAGCCCCCATTCTGTGGTGATGTGGGCAGAGAACATGCACGGTGCTAGGATTCTTTCTTGGTTCTTGGAAATGCCTTATGACACTGTGATGTCGGTGTGGCAGCAAAATTGCTTGGCAGTGATCTATTTATATGTTCCTAAAGTAATCTGAAAATGTGAAGGGGTTGGGCAGGGATAATCTGTTCCCGTGGAGTGGATGCTGACATTTTTCTCTAACTTGCCAACTCTCTGGTGCTCTCATGCAAAAGGAGACACATTTCTGCCCCTTACAGCCCTAATCATACAAATTTCTGTGACTTGAACAGAATCCAATTTAATTGGGAAAGTACTTTCAGATGAAAATCTTGCTAAGTTATTTGATGTGGGCAAAGTTATATCTAAACAGATGTTCTTCTTCCATATGAGACCTTCAGTGGTTTGATGATGGACAATTCACCTGTAATTCACATGAGACACATAGGTACCTGCTGGGTTCCTCCTATTTACACTCCCAAAATTGGTTCTCCTGGCCAGTTCAACACTGTGTTGGAAACCTAGTGTGTAGAGATCTTGAACTTTGGGATTTGTGAAGTGAGAAAGTATTCAGAGCTGAAACTGACTGCCCAGTACATATAAAAACACGCGGAAGGGAGAGAACTAAATACAGCCCGTGGAGCGAAACTTTCTTAGTCACTCAGTGCGGTTAAAAACAAATGACAGAGGTCTGCTGTGCAGCTATTTCGGTGTTCTAAATGGAATGTCTAGCACTGTTATCGCTGCTTCCACCCAGCTCTCGCCATCCTCACGCCACCCCAGCCAGCCTCACCCCTGTCCTCCTTGCCCCTCGGCAGAAATAGGCTGGACGTGGAGGTGTGGCAGCCCAGAAGGGATTAAATCAGGGAATTCCAAATAAAGGACAGCTTCTGCGAGAGAAAAGCTCTTCAAAGTCCTGGGTGAATCCTGTATTTAACCAGAATAAATCGAATTAGAAGGTGATGATGATATATCCTTTTTGTGTGTGTGTGAGTGGAGCGAGAAGTTTATTAAGTGAAGATACAGAAAAAGCTCTCAAGAGTGAGAGGGGTTCTGACAGGGTTGCCTATGAGGGCCCTCAAGGAGGTTGGTCTTTTTTTTTTTTTTTTTTTAAGATTTTATTTATTTGACAGAGAGAAATCACAGAGAGGCCGGCAGAGAGAGAGGAAGGGAAGCAGGCTCTCTGCTGAGCAGAGAGCCCGATGTGGGACTCGATCCCAGGACCCTGAGATCATGACCTGAGCCGAAGGCAGCGGCTTTAACCCACTGAGCCACCCAGGTGCCCCAGGTTGGTCTTTTATAGAAAGCTAACCAGAGAACTTCAGACCTGTTAATATTTCTCTTGATATCACCACTGAGCAAGGCCTAGTCATAACACCTTCCCTGAACTTAGGGGGCGCTTGGGTGGCTCAGCGGTTAAGCGTCTGCCTTCAGGTAAAGTCATGATCCTAGGATCCTAGGATCAAGCCCCGCATCTGGCTCCCTGCTCAGGGGGAGGCCGGCTTCTCCCTCTCCCAGTCCCCCTGCTTGTATTCCCTCTCTCACTGTCTCTCTCTGTCAACTAAATAAAATCTTTAAAAAAATAAAAGATTTACTTATTTGAGAGAGAGAGAGAGCACGCACCTGCGTTCGTGCACACTTGCACTCCCTTGCACGTGGGGGAGGGGGCAGAGAGAGAGAGAATTTCAAGCAGGCTCCCCACTTAGCATGGAGCCTGATATGAGGCTGGATCTATGACCCTTGAGATCACGACCTGAGCCAGAAACCAAGAACTGAGGCACCCAAGCACCCCAGATGAGATGGCCATTTATTGTATGGGAAATACAGGAGTGGCATGAATACCTTATTTAATATGTGATTATTTTTATATCTGTAGCCTTTCAGGGTGAATAACACTTATTGTTTTGATTTTTAGGCTTGATCAGAAATCTTCAGAGGTAGAGTTTCGCTCGTTTGTCTATTTTGAAAAGGAAGGGAATTTACTTTGGAAATGGCGTTCAGGATTAAATGTTATTTTGTTCAATTTAAGTAACAGCATTACTTGACAAGCTGAAGAGGGTGCCAAATCGGAGGCTTGCAGAAAATAGGCTTTTAAAATTCCCATCTCACATTAAAAATGCATTTCATTATAGCTTACCATCACGGGAAGAAATAACCCCACCTAAACTATGCCTGGGCTTTTTACAAACAGCCAATTAACCTTTTGACAAAAAGAGAAGCTTTTGAAAGTGTACACATGTGCGTCCACTTACCAAGGGTCTACCAGCTTATTATGTGCTGCTAACATAATGATGTCTTGTGTACTTCCTCCTTGAAAATACAAAAATAAATGATACTCAGGCCAAAAGCTCTGAAAATTAGTGGCTAGTCAGGCTTTCTAACTGTACTGAATGCACAGGGCTTTCTCGTGTTGACCACGGAAGGGGAAGATGGTTCATCCCAACCCAGCACACCGTCTCAGTAGATGCTTCATTATAGCGAAATGATTCATTTGGAAAGAGAGTCAATGCCATGAGGACAAGGCTCAATTCCTCCAGCCATTTGAGGGGACTCCACACCCTTGCTGTTGGATCACATTAGCAGCCTTGGAAACCTAGGGAGCCTGCTGGCCTGCCCTGCATCCCACCCCCTGTACACTAGATGTTTGCACATACACCATCTCCTTTAATTTGCTGCTCAACCCTATAAGGTCGATATGATCGTATTTTGTAAATAAAATGTGAGGCTCAGAGATGTTACATGATTTGTAATTCAAGCATTTTAGATACCAAATTGCATCCAAGCTCTGTTTCCTGAACTCATCCTGTTCTCTTCCTTTCCTCCATAATGTTTTCCTTTCGTCTCCTTCTCTTCCCTTCCCTTTCTTCCCAGTCCTGTCTCCGTTTCCCCATCCTTTTATTCATTCATTTGTTCAAAACATATGGGCTTCTACACCATGCCAGACCCTATGTCAGAGGCCAGGATTGATCAGTGAACAAGACAGATAAGGGCCTTGTCCTTGTGTAGCTGAAAGTCTAGCAAACAAGAACACAGGTGTGTTGACATGGAGACCTAGGGGCTTTGGGAGGCAGGCAGCGGGAAGGTAGCATGTATGGAAAGGCTGCATGCTTCCTGGGGAGAGAGCTGCTGGATTAGTTGCCAGAGGAAGAAGTATAAAAGATTTCAACAAGATGGAACAGTGGACACAAAGCACTGGTTGAAATTAAACAGGAATAAATGTAAACCCTTTCATTTAAGTTTATCAAGACATAGGTACAGAATGGGAAGACATGACTTAATAGGGTTTCAGGGGGGTTTGAAATCTCAGCAATATGAAACAATGGTTTAAAAAGCACATAGTCTTAGGCTCTATCTGGACCAGCATGGATTCCAAAGCAAAGATGCTGGTAAATCCAAGTCACCTCCATAACTCTTAATAGGGCAGCACTGATTACTGGATAATAATGGGATACTTCTGGCTTGGTAAATAAGAACTAGTGGGAGAAAATTAGTATCCTAGAGCAGCTGATTTTCCTTAACAATACCCAGCAATGTCTACTGCTCAGATGTCGAGAATTCGCTTTCCTAGAATTTTTCTTTTTTCCTATTTTAGTCTGATTTAGTCTTTTAGTCTCATAACAAATAAGATAATTAGCTTAGGAAGGCATTGGGAAGGAACAGAGAAGGGAGATTATGAGGAAGTGGAAAGGACACTGGCATCAGAATTAAGCGTGTGGGTTTGAATAGCAACTCTGCTTATGTTTATTGTGATATAGACAGTTCACTTACCATTTCTGAGCCTTAATTTCCTTGTGCTAAATTGGTGCTCTGAATATCCACATCACAAAATTGTTGCAGTGATTAGAATAATGTTGGTAAATTGCCTCCACCCCCAAATTGCCTGGCACATTGTAGGTGGCCAAGGAAACCCTGAGAAAAGAAAGCATTAAAGAAAATAGGTGAAATGAAGGAAGGATTCTTAGAAGAAATGCTTTTTTTATTAACATATAATGTATTCTTTTTTTTTAAGATTTTATTTGTTTATTTGACAGACAGAGATCACAAGTAGGCAGAGAGGCAGGCAGAGAGAGAGGAAGGGAAGCAGGCTCCTTGCTGAGCAGAGAGCCCAATGCGGGGCTCGATCCCAGGACCCTGAGATCATGACCTGAGCTGAAGGCAGAGGCTTTAACCCACTGAGCCACCCAGGTGCCCCAACATATAATGTATTCTTTGCCCCAGGGGTACAGGTCTGTGAATCGTCAGGCTTACACATTTCACAGCACTCATCATAGCACATACCCTCTCCAATGTCCATAACCCAACCACCCTATCTCTCCCCTGGCACTGCCCAGCAAACCTTAGTTTGTTTGGTAAGATTAAGAGTCTCTTATGGTTTATCTCCCTCCCAATTGCATCTTACTTTTTGAGATTCACCCTTAAGAAATCATGGGCATGGGTTGATTTAGTTTTAGGAAACCCATTACAAGCAGAAAAAAAAAAAATGACCAGCTGCTAATATAAGGTCAAGAATTTGTATAGATGGTGTTGTGTTTTCTCTTTGGTCAACCAGGCTGTCATTTGATAATGTGTTTTCTTGAGATTGAAATTCATTGACAGCTGGATATGGCTGGTGATAATCTCCGGGTGTGTGTTGATTTCCCTGCTCCTAAATCCTCCCAACATTTGGGAAATGGTGTTATTTTGTTATGAACTTGTTTTTCTCATTTTAATTTGTAAAACTGGCGATCATTTTAATGCCATGAAGAATGTCAAATATTTTTCATGAGAATTTGCATGAAATACACTTCATGAGTATTTAGGAAGCAATAGCTTACTGTAATGCTTCCTGTAGCATTAATTTTTTCTCTTTTATCAGTAATATCTGACAGGAGGACAGATAGTTTTATTTTGTGTTCTTTTGTCAGAAATTACTGCCCCTGGATGCCTGAGTGGCTCAATTAGTTAAGCATCTGTCTTCAGCTCAGGTCATGATCCTGAGATCCTGGGATTGAGCCCCGCATCAGGCTCTCTGCTCAGGGAATAGTCTGCTTCTCCCTCTCCCTCTGCCACTCCCCTTGCTCTCTCTCTCTCTCTCTTAAATAAATAAGTAAGTACAGTCTTAAAAAAAAAAATTACTGCCCATTTATTAATGAAGAGCAACTTGTTTACATTTATTTTAAAGAGAACTAGATAATATGTTCACTTTGGCACCCTAAAATCTAAGACTGGAGAACATCAAACTCATTCGGTAAACACGACTAGTAATTTAAAATACTGTGTAATTCAGGTTTGGGGGTTAATTAAGAAGAGGGTATGGATGAGAACAAAAAGTGATTGGAAAGATGGAGAAGCGGGAAAAGAACAAAATGTGGAGCAAATAGGGGACAACAACAGGGGAGGGATGCAAGAAAAGAAGGGAAAAAAAACAAGAAAAGAGAGACAAAAAGAAATAAGGAAGAGGAGTGGAGGAGTGGGTGGGATCAGTGCAGAGTCAAGGTCACTAGACTTCCTGCCAGAGGCCCCGCTTCCCCTCCCCATCCAAGTGTTGACCCCAGTTGGAGGTAACTCAAGATCCTAAGCCCAGAGTCAGGGGTTTGTTGCCTGACACCACAGTGGACAAATCTCTAACACATCACGCATACCCAGAATTGCTTGGTTTTATGTATCACCTAAAAATTCCTTTGTCATTAACCATCTAGGTTATGTTCCCTTCCTGTGTTACATTCTTCTTCCTTTTTTATCTTCCTCTTCTTCCTGATGATAGTCCTGACTCATTCAAACCCCAAGACCACAGTGGAAATCTAAATTTAAAATGTCACATGTCCTTTTATTAAAAATTAATTTTTCTGGTCTGTTGGTTCTTGAAGTGATGTAATATATAAGGACCCCTCAGAAGATCCTTTAAATTGACTGAATGAAAACTTTTTTGCATCAGTGGCCCCAACATTGTCAGCACATTTGAATCACTTAGGCTATTAAAACCCAAGGTAGGGATGCCTGGGTGGTTTAGTCTGCTCCGGTCATGATCCCAGGGTTCTGGGATTGAGCACCAGGTTGGACTCCCCGCTCAGTGGGGAACCTGCTTCTCCCTCTGCCTGACGCTCCCCAGCTTGTATTCTCTCTGTCTCTCTCTCTCTGACAAATAAATGAATCTTTCAAAAGTACAAAAACAAGGGGCGCCTGGGTGGCTCAGTGGGTTAAAGCCTCTGCCTTCGGCTCAGGTCATGATCCCAGGATCCTGGGATCGAGCCCTGCATCAGGCTCTCTGCTCAGCAGGGAGCCTGCTTCCTCCTCTCTCTCTGCCTGCCTCTCTACCTACTGTGATCTCTGTCTGTCAAAAAAAAAAAAAAAAAAAAAAAATTTTCTTAAAAAAAAAAAAGGTACAAAAACCTAAGGAGTCAGGACCCACCAATTGGGGGTGGTCTGAGGTGTGCAGTCCCGACATTTTTTTTTTTTTAAGAATTTATTTATTTATTTGACAGAGAGAGAGAGATCGCAAGTAGGCAGAGAAGCAGGCAAAGAGAGAGGGGGAAGCAGGCTCCCTGCTGAGCAGAGAGCCAGATTCAGGGCTAGATCCCAGGATCCTGAGATCATGACCTGAGCCGAAGACAGAGGCTTAACCCACTGCGCCACCCAGGCGCTCCTTTTTTTGTTTTTATTATTTTTTATTATGCTATGTTAGTCACCATACACTGACATTGTTTTCTAAGCACCTCAGGTGATGGGACGTGTAGTCAGTGTTGAGAATCACACCTTTGAGGAAATGGCAACAGTGTGTGTGAGTCCTGTTTCCAGCACTCACGAGTATGGGATCATACAGTTACGTATGTATAGCTGAGATCGTGTGGTTTTGCATATTGCTTTTATCTATCTATCATCTGTCTAAATATATTATATATAGTAGAACCTTTGGGTACCTTGAAAAATGTTGCAAAAATACTAGCTCCCAATGAATGAAAGGGTTGCTGGTCATGATAGCACAATTGTCATGGCAACACTGTTGGAGAAGCTTCCTGTTGAAGCGTATCCAGCTGTCTGAGCACTCTGCTCCTCCTGTTGCCCCATTACCTACTAACTTAAGCCCTGACTCCTTCCTGAGAGCTTCCCTCCATTTTAATTTTCTGCCTCCTGGAACCCTGGCTCCAGCCAGACTCAACCACGGTGCACTTTCTGGGCCTTTTCCCAGCTATTCCGTTAAACTGGAACAATCCATAACTCTCCCTAACGACGCCCCCATTATTTCGTCATTGCCTATGTCCTTTGAGGTTCTTCTGCCATAAAGCAATCTTAATTCTCTTGCCAGCAGATGAATTCCTTTGAAACCCCATTGCGTGTTGTTTTGTCCTCTCTCACTTTTTCTCCCTCTTTCATTGTTTCTGCCTATTTGTGTTTGTTTTATGGTCATGAGTGTTTTTATCTTATCTGTCTAGTAAGCTGAGTGAAGTTTGAGAATATCTTATGTATCTTTGCATCCTCTTTTGTGTCTACACACTGGTGTTCATCACCAGAAGTGCTCAACAAATATTTATTCAGTAGAATTCAATAAAATCAAAAAAGTTGTTGGTTGAGATATAAAACTAGAATTTGGATGGGTGTGTTCATTAAAAGAAATCAGCAATTTTAGGAGTTGCTTTTCTACTCCTAGACATTCAGACTTAAACAAAGACAGCCATACAAAGCTCGTGATCTAATACATTCCAGCCAACAATGACCAGAGATCTGTATGCATGTTTCTGGGTGCATTAGGTACATACAAAGTGAATGAATAGGTCATGTTTTATCCAACCCTAACTTAAGGACAGTCACACATCTCTCCTTTGTGAAACAAGACAGTTACTTATTCATCTTAAGTCATTTTCCTCTTGGTTCACTCTGACACTCAGGTCTTAAATTGTAGCCCTGGGATTTATTATCTTTTGTTTCAGAAGAAAGACAAAGCATTTATACCTGTGAATACAATACAATTGCCCTTCTACTCACACACACAAAAGGGAATTATAATTTTTAAGAAATTTCCAAGCTTGAGCTCATTCTTTGTGATGTTGCTTTGGATAACAGGCAGGCCTTTCCCTCCCCCTTTATGCACCTTCCAAATATCCCCACTTCTACAGTGAATGAAATACAATTGTTGTCCTTAGGCCATATCTCTCTTCTGATGCATACAGTAACCACAAGTGTGCATTTAAAAGCAGAATCTGGCCTTGAGTTTACCAGTTAATTTAATCATCTTTTTAAATTACTTTTAAAAAAAGGATGAATGAAAGAACAGAAATCTACTTTAGGAAAAAAAAAATGTATCTGTGCAGCTTTCTTTCCATGTGGAAGACAAAGGATCTTTCCAATCGGAGGACAGAATGACAGTTCCACTTATCTTGGCTGCTCGGAAATTAGATCAGTGACATATTTTCTGTTGAAGAAGAAACCTTATCTCAGTGGCTAAATTTCAGAATCAATCATCTGAATTTTAGGCCTGCCCCCTCTCACAAGCAGGGAGCATTATGCAATTTGTACATTTCAATTAGGTTGCGATAAAAAATGAGTAGCTCGAGGGCATTAGTTTATTACTGGTATCCAGCCATGTTTTCCTTTGCTAAATGACATTCTGAAAGCCTCCATTCTGAACATAATCACCTTAGGGTGCCCACAGAATGTGGTCCCGTATGATTCAATTACGGCTGAAAGTCATTCTCTTCCCAGAACACAAGACTTTAGAAACACATCTGCAGCCTTTTGCAATTGCAGGATATTCTTCCTTTCATAAACGTTCCTGCAAGGATGAAAATGCAGAAGGGGATTGTGTTCTGTCTGATTTCTCACTGTCCTCTCTTTTCTGTCTGATTTGCTTTTATGAGGTGGAAGTATCATGTCTTAGGAAATATCACCCTTAGTTTACCAACATGTGAGTTTATAAATGAGTTGATTCAATGAGGAACATTTCCCCCTAGAACCAACAGTCAAGCATGCTGAATTTCCTACTGACCTACAATAACCTGTTTAACTCATAGTGAAACTTATCTATACAATATTAATAGTTCTCGATTATTTTTAGCAAAAAGGAGCAGATGTTTCAAATAAATTGAAATGTCTAGAACTGCCTCTGACATGTGACACTTTCTTCCTCTCTCCTAGTGATAAGGAGTTTCCTTCTCTCATCAGAGACAGTTCAATGGGTATATCTGAGGGTAGAGATATATCAGTTATCTTTTTTTTTAAATTTTTATTTATTTGACAGACAGATCATAAGTAGGCAGAGAGGCAGGCAATGAGAGAGAGGGAAGCAGGCTCCCTGCCGAGCAGAGAACCCGATGTGGGGCTCAATTGCAGGACCCTGAGATCATGACCTGAGCTGAAGGCAGAGGCTTAACCCACGGAGCCACCCAGGTGCCCGGTTATCTTTTGCTAAGTAACAAACCACTCCAAACTTAATGACTGAAAACAATAATCATTTATTCGTTCACAATTATGTATGTTCGCAATTTGGGCAGGGCTCAGCTACTAGGTTCTTCTGCTGTTCTCTCTTGGCTTCAGCCATGTGCCGAAAGTCATCTGGAAGCTTGATGGAGTCTAGTGACCAATGCTGCCTCCCTCATGTGCCTGGTGGTTAGTTTTGGTTGTCATCTAGGCTTGTCTCTATGTTTTCTCTCATCCTCAGGGAAGCTAGCCTTGGCTTCTTGTCTCACGGTTCCAAGAGGGTCAGTGTGAAAGCTAAAAGAACTCTTCAACCCTAGGCTCATATGTTGCACCATATCGCTTCTGCTTTGTTTGCTGGTCTGAGCAATTCAGACCACCAAGCCTAGATTCAAGAGCTCTTTTGATAAAAGGAGTGGTCAGTCAAACTGCAAAGGAGCGTACTGCACTGGGAGAAATTAATGCAGCTCTCTTGGTAAGTCTCCATAGAGAGTGGACTATAAGGTGCTCGAGTGAAGACGCGAGATGGTGAGGAGAGGTGGAAGGGGGTGAGAAAGTGACTAATAACTTCAAAGTTCGGAGGACCTGAATTCAAATCCCACTTTACTGCTTCCTAGTAACATGATCTTGGAGAAATGATTAACCTATTCAAGCTTAAATTCCTCATCTCTTGAGAGTGATGCCCCCTTATCATGATTGTTATGAGAGGTAGAGTCAGTGCGTCTAGACCCACTTAGCAAAGTGCCAGTTACATAGCAGTTGTCAGTCAGCAATTATACTAACACCTCCTATATTCTCTCTTCAACCCCAGAAAGGCAAGCAAAAAGGCATGGACTTCAGGTATCTTTACCTGGCTGCTCCTTAGGCATCTCAAAACCAGCTCATCTGCAAAGAACTTGCTTACTCTCCCCCCTCACCTCCCTCATCCCTTTGCATCTTTCACTTTATGCCCTTTCCAGATAAAGGTATTGCCATCTAAATAATTGCCCAGGTAAGGAGCCTTTGAACCATGAACTCCATCTCTCTCTACCCCACATCTACCTTGTGATTTCTGCCTTTCTTCCTGGAACAGATGTCTCTTAGTCTTCTAAGATATTCTAGATTTCATGTCAGGTTTAGATTCCTGCCCCCAGAGAAATTATAACCCACTGATAACATGAAAATGTACAAGTTTTGCAAAAAGAAGATGTTATGAGAAAAGTGAAGGGCACTGGGGAACCTGATTTGCCCACCCTTCCACAGCACCCCGCCCAATCTGGGCTGCCACTGTCCCTGTGGTATAGCTACTAGTGGCCCAGCAATAGGGGTTCTCCCTCCTTTATGGTTCAGCTTCCACACTATCGCTAGAGGTGTTTTAGAAGAAAACAATTCATCTCTAATTCTTTGGTCCATGGGATTAAACTACAGACTCCTCAAGGTGGTGTAAAAGGCCCTTCATTCTTGGCCTCAACCTAGCCATTCTCCCACACAGGACACTTCACCCTCATAAACAACGTTTCTCAGCTCTTTGAATTGGTCATACTCTTATGAATCTGTGACTTCAGAGAAA
Organism: Meles meles; assembly: GCF_922984935.1. Taxonomy (NCBI): domain Eukaryota; kingdom Metazoa; phylum Chordata; class Mammalia; order Carnivora; family Mustelidae; genus Meles; species Meles meles. The sequence goes on along the minus strand of NC_060079.1, from coordinate 15,233,622 downwards.
GTCTCTACTCTGAAATATATATCTTTGATGCTTGCTTCTCCCTTACAGGCACACACAAAGTGTCTATTTCCTTTTGTACTTCAAAGCTTTTTAACATGTTTGAACATTTTTTAAAAACATGTTTCAATACATATTTGTTGAATGAATGTTTGAATCTAGCCAAAGGTAGGAGATAGTGTGATTCAAATGAAGGATAACCGAGTATGGTCATGTCCAGCAATGGGTATCGAGGAAAAAGAGGAAATGCTTAGCACTGTAGGGGTGGGGGCTAGGATGGGGCGATGGGGGGCATCATCCCATCCTGTCTCTGTTGGCAAAACAGTGGTAGAGAGGAAACAGGAATTCCTATAAGCTAGTAGGTCAGAAAGAAGTGTTCAGTGGAGAAGTATTTTCTGAGGCTCAATCCATGCTTCCGGTAACCAGCAGTTTAGAAGAAATTGGTGTTATTTTTGCTGTAGGGACTAGTAATATGTATCTTCTAATTTGGAGGGATTAATGGGTCTTGCAAGATCCAACAACAGAAAAACGGACAGACATACCAATTAAACCTCTGAATGCATCAGACCTAATACATAAAAAAGAAAGGGTGTTTTTAAAATAGTTTAAGCCATAAAACTCTTACTATTTTTGTAGTATTTCATCTTATTTCTTTTCCATTTTTATATATATTCAGACTGAAATCACCTAGAAAATGCATCAGAGGCAGTACCCAAAGTTATTTTATTGCAAGTCAAAGCTTTTGTTTTAGTTTAACATCAATACAAAGTTTAGTTTGCAGTTGTGTTCTGTTACTCCACAATAACTCTGAAGGTCCAAGTTATTTCTTACCTAGATTTTAAACATCCAGTAGATTCCTTTTACTCATTCTCTTGTTTTGTCTTTATCAGCCTCGGTGAGTCCTAAGAAATAACTTAGAGTCTATTTACAATGAGTGGCAGTATGTTCAGTGACTGTAGAAATCAGTGATCCTAAAATAGTTTATAAAACAATTTTATATGCATAAACCATAGAATCCTCACAATAATGTCATAAGTCTGAAAGAACACAATTTCATCATTTGTAATATGATATTAATAGTATCATTCTACCAATGCATCCAAGTTAGAAAGGAAAAAGTAAAAGTATCTCTATTCACAGATGACATGTTCTTATATGTAGAAAAACCTAAGACTCCACACACAGAAAAACATATTACAACTAATAAGTAAATTCAGCAAAGTAACTATATACAAAGGCAACACACAAAAATCAGTTACATTTCTATATACTGAGTATAGTAATGACCAATCCAAAAGAAAATTAAAACAATTCTCCTTATAATAACATCAGGAATGAATAAATACTTAAGAATAAACTTAGCCAAAGTGGCAAGAAATTTTGCATGCTGAAAACTATTAAACTTTGCTGAAGGAAATTAAGGAAGACATAAACAAATGGAAAGACATTCCACGTTTATGGATTGTAAAACTTAATATTGCTGAAATGTCCATACTACCCAAAGCAATCTGCAGATTCAGTGCAATGTCTGTCTGTCAAAATCCCACTGGAGTTTTTTCAAATGCAGGAAAAAAATCAGCCTGAAATTCACATGGCATCTCAAAGAACCCTGAATAGGTGAAATAATCCTGAGAAAGAAGAAGAAAACTTGAGACCCCACACTTCCTGATTTCAAAACATAATACAAAGCTGCAGCAATCAAAACGGTATGAAACTAGCATAGAGACATATAGACCGGATTAGAGAACCCAGAAATAAACTCTCATGTGTATGGTCACAGATGATCTTTAATGAGGGCACCAAGGGTACTATACGATGGGGAAAGGATACTCTCTTCAACAAATAGTGCCGGAAAAAAACCTGGATATCTACATGCAAAAAAGAATGAAGTTGGACCCTTACCTTACAAAGTATACAAAAAATAATTCAGAATGAATTAAAGACCTAAAAGTAAGACCTGAATCTGTAAAACTAGGAGAAAACATAGGGGAAAATCTTCATAACATTGGAATTGGCAATGATTTCTTAGATATGACACCAAAAGTACAGGCAGCAAAAGCAAAAATAGACAAATGAGATTAAATCAAACTATTAAAACTTCTGCACAGCAAAGGAAACAGTCAACAGAATGACAAGCTAACCTATGGAATGGGAGAAAATATTTGCAAACCATGTATCTGAAAAGGGCTTAACATCCAAAATATATGAAGGACTTCTACAACTCAACAGCAAAAAAACCCCCACCTGATTAAAAAATGACAGAGGACTTGAATAGACATTTCTCCAAAGAAGATCTACAAATGACTTACAAGCATATGAAAAATGCTCAGCATCACAAATTATCAGGAAATGAAAATTAATGACAATGAGATATCATCTCACACCCATTAGAATGACCATTATTTAAAAAAAAAAAAAAAAAAGGCAAAACAAAACCCAGAAAATAACAGGTGTGGTAAGGATGTAGAGAAATTAAAATCCTTGCACAATGTTGGTGGGAATGCAGAATAGTCTGTCTACTATGGAAAACAGTGCGGAAATTCCTCAAAAACTAAAAAAAAAATAGAATTACCATATGAGCCAGCAATCCCACTTCTTGGTATATATCCACAAGACTTGAAAAAGGATATCCAAGAGATGTTGCACACCCATGTTTACTGCAGCATCATTGACAATAGCCAACAGGTGGGAGCAACCTACATGTCCAGCAGCAGTTGAAAGGGTAGAGACAATGTGGTATATATATACAATGGAGTATTATTCAGTCTCAGAAAAAGAAGGAAATCCAATTACATGCTATCACATGGAGAAACTTGAGGACGTGATACTAAGTGAAGTAAGCCAATCACAAAAAAGAAATACTGCATGATTCCATTTGTGTGAGGTACCCAGTGTAGTCAAACTCACGGAAACAGAAAATAGAATAGTGATTGCCAGGGATGGGGTGAGGGGGGAGATAATAGGGACTTGGTAAAGTGTTTCCTGTTTTATAAGATGAGAAGTTCTAGAGATCTATTGTACAGTAGTGTTCATATAAGTAACATTCATATACTGTATGCTTAAAATTTTTAAGATGAAAGTTTTATGTTATTTTTCACCACAACTAGTCAGTGGGCTCAAATCATATTTCTTCTTTCTACTGCTATGTTCATAAATAATATTAATCAGTTACTCTGAATGGTTTACATGAGATGTATTCCTGCAAGACATCATTTGGTCTATTTCTTCTTGTGAAAATGCTGTCAGTGCTACTGAACAGTTCTCTAAGCCTGGCTTACTCTGATTTTTATCTCCAGATAGGATGTTTCATTTTATTTTGAGATACAAAAGACTCTTTTCCCACCCAGTTAGTTAATGCTAAAGGCAAAAATTTTTTCAGAAAACATACAGTGTCATCAGTGGAGGTTTGGCAAGCCTTTTCTTACAAGATTTTGACAAGAGTGGTTAAGTGGGTCTTGCCGGCGTGGAGAGAGGAAAGGGAGATTGGGAATTTTTGGTCAGGGATCACACTGCTGAGTGGCATATTCTAGGAGTGCTTATTTAGCACCAAGATGTAGAATTACCTGGAGAAGCAAGAAGTTGGATATGGAAAGATCAGAAAAAGAGTCCATTGTAATAGTTCAGATAGGACAAGTAAGGCCACTCCAAAATGTGTCAATGCTGGAAACAGCAAGGAGAAATAAGATATTACAAAATGAGCCTTATTTACCCTCTAGAAGACAAGGACTGAGTCTTACATGACCAACACTGATCTTGTACCTTCACCTGGCAGGAACTCAATATATAGATGTGTTATGAATTTATTAACTGAGTGAAAGTGAGGGCCAAAAAAATAAGGTTTACAAGGTGGCCTCATTATATATTTCGTTTGTTTTAGCTAGTTAGCTGAGACTAGGAGTTCCAATAAGAATATCGAGGATGTTAAGGAGAAAAATCCCAGCTCCTGGGAAAGATACTGAGTTCAGTTGGGGTGCAGGTCACCTTAATAGTCAGGTGGTAGTTGGATATCTGAGACTAGGACTTGGAAAATGGGCAGAGGTGGAGTTTCAGGGAGAGGTTCGGAGTACAGAGAGGGATTAGGGTATCCTCTGCAAGTGGAGAAAGTTGAATTCCTAGGGGTGGGATGACTCTCTAGAAAGCTGGTGTGGGAAGAGAAGAGGTCAAGGTGCAGATGTTTGGGGAAATCATGTACATGAGAAGACGGAGAAGGAAGAAAACAAAGCAGAGAAAATGAGAAGTGCTTTAATAAGAACATATCCACGCAAAGAAAGACTTTCAGTTAGGAGATAGTAGTCCAAAAGTATTAAACTTTGAAGAGGAGACTGAAGTGTTTAGGAGAAGCAAATTAAGTTGTGCTGATCTCGGAAGATGGCTATACATTAATTTCTAAAAATTATTGCATTGAGGAAGAACGCTGAAGAAACCTCTCAGTAACTCCTGCGAGCCGGAGAGTTAGTAAGGCACTGGCCTCACTGGCCCTGAGAAATCGAGGCCCACTTGGTCCTTGGTGGCCCTGGCTTCCTATCCCCTCAAATTCAAGCACTAAAAAAAATCACCAGTATTAGAGGATTCAAGGTAATAAAGATTCTCTTCCGTATTCCGATAGCTGCGATTTCCTGAGTAGCTTCCTTGTTATGCTCAGCATTCGACCAGCATACTGCTAAGGAAATAGCGGGCCTCCCAGAGAAGACTGTTGCTGAAAGCTTCTGATTTAGTCCTCAAAACTTTGGAAATCTCTGCATATGTACAAAGGCTTAATGGGATTAAATGGAATGAAATACTGAGATCTTTTACTCAGCAGAAGAGATTTTACTCAGAATCTCTAACACTCAGAAACCATGAGCTTTCACCACACCCGGTGGTCTTCACACCCCGCATCCCTTCTGACTCTTCTTCAGGGAAATACTGTCAGCTTGTGGGAGGTATGTCCTGCTCTGTGTAAATGCAGAGGAGAGCGTAGATCAGATGCTGCCAGGGATTCTGGATCATGCTCTACTGGCCAGTCTTCAATTTTGCCTTCTGAAAGAAATGATGTGACTCATTCTCAACAATCTGAAACACTGAGTAATAGAATGACTCAGTGTTTAGGAATCAAAAGGCATTGTGGGCTCTCCAGAATGCCATAGGGTAAAGAGAAAGCACAAATTATTTACAATTCAGTGTGTTTCATCATTCTGAAATTACAGAACGACTGGAAAATATATACAGAAATATATGTATGTAAACCAACTGGTTTGGGTTGGGTTTTTTATTGCCTGAGTTGGGCTATTTCTGGACGTTTTTATGCAAACTGAGATTGGCTTGATATTAATTTGAGAACTGAATATCCACATGCCCTAACATAACTAGTTTTACTTTTGGGTCGTGCATACCTCAGTGGTTCTCAAACTTGAATGTGCATTAGAATAGCTTGGAGGCCTGGCCAAAACAGAGGTCATCGTGCCCCACTCCCCACCCCCAACCCTGCCCCGCATTTCAGAGTCAGTAAGTCTGGGGTGGGGCCTAAGATTCACAGGTGTAGCAATTCTCGTATCAGAGGTTACCAAACCGGATGCCTGGGTGGCTCAGTCAGTTAAGCATCTGTCCTGGGCTCAGGTCATGATACCAGGGTGTTGAGATCCAGTCCCGCATCAGGCTCCTTGCTCAGCAGGGGAGTCTGCTTCTCCCTCTCCCTGCTGCTTCCCCTGCTTGTGCGGTGGCCTTTCTTTCCCTCTCTCTGACAAATAAATAAGTAAAATCCTTAAAAAAAAAAAAAAAGTTCCCAAACCTCCTTCGTTCACCGGACTATCAGCGTCTTAGTACTGTTTTCACTGTGTCCTGAGATACAGTGGTCTAAAGAAATACCTAACAGCTCCGTTTATTAAATAGTTCGATCCAAACAACTTAAGAAGCATATACAACTCAATAGGTATTCAAACAGTAATAACCCTTAAATTGAAAGAAAAACATTTTTTAGTTCATTAACAACTGCAATTACTTAATAATGGGATGTGTGCGCTGGTTGGTCAGTGCACGGCTTCTCAACCTTGGACTCAGATTGGATGTCGCCACCCTTATTTTCTGTCCCACACTGGTTTGCAACATGGCCCTTTGCTTTTTTATCACAGCAAATGTGGAAGACCCGCCTTTGCAAGGATACAGCATTATAGAAAGGGTTGTTGAGCTCATGCCAAAACTGTCGGCCACCTGAACTGGTAATTTGCTCAGGGTCTGACAGGTATCTAGTACTGCCGGGAGTCCCTCGAAATTTTGAGGTGTCCCGCGGTGCCCCTATGAGTTTACCACAGTGCCCCAGTGTACCTCGGGACACAGTTTGGAAACTGGGTCTCAAGTGTTGTTGATGGTGCTGCTCTGAGGATTCCACTTTGAGAACCATTGCACTGATGTCTCAGAGATCACAAGGAAGTGTTTTCTGAGCCTTTTCTCTTTTCTTTGACAATACTTAGCGTCCTTAAAATGTTGGAAAGCGGGCGCCTGGGTGGCTCAGTGGGTTAAGCCTCTGCCTTCGGCTCAGGTCATGATCTCGGGGTCCTGGGATCGAGCCCCGCATCGGGCTCTCTGCTCTGCACAAAGCCTGCTTCCTCCTTTCTCTCTCTCTCTCTGCCTGCCTCTCTGCCTACTTGTGATCTCTGTCTGTCAAATAAATAAATAAATAAAATCTTAAAAAAAAAAATGTTGGAAAGAAATGCAGAAAAATACATACAAGTTCACCATGAATGATTCATTTTTGTAGCGGAAGAATTGGGTAGGGTAGGAACCAGAGAATGAATAAAGGTATCACGAAAAGAATCATAGGTTTTGAAGTTAGCAGCACTTAATGATTGTGTACAGTTGTTGTTATGGAGCATTTACAGGGTGGTTTTTTTTTCATGGTGTTTTTCAATCAGAATTAATTAAACTGGGCAATCCCAGTGAGCTCGGTAATGATTATTGTCCTTGCTTTACACCCAGAAACTGATAGAAATATCAGATTAGGTGACTTACTTTAGGCCAAAGAGAGCTTAACTTGTTGGAGGCAGAATGCTACAATCCCAGTATTTTAGCTTTCCTTAAAAAACAAGTTATAAGAAACCAGCCTATCAATTCACTAATGACTCCCTCAAGTTTTGCTGTTAACTTTCTCAAAAATCTTTTAAGGTAGGTGAATAACAAGGAGTCCCATTTGACTGACAGAAATCCACAGCCAGTTGTGAAAGTGTGCATGGGAGATGAGTTACAGAAACATTTTCGAGAACCAGTGAATTTTTTTATATAAATTTTATTTGACAGAGAGGGAGAGAGAGTGTGTGTACACGCACAAGCAGGCAGAGTACCAGGGAGAGGGAGAAGCAGGCTCCCCACTGAGCAAGGAGTTGGACATGGGGCTCGATCCTAGGACCCTGGGATCATGACCCAAGCCAAAGGCAGTTGCTTAACCCACTGAGTCACCGAGGCACCCGGGAACCAGTGAATTAAAGAGGAAGAACTTGTGATAAGTTTGAAGACATCAGCTATCAAGAGAGGATGGCTGGGTGTTACCTCTGAAAATAACTGGGCCAGGTCCCTGTATCCTGAGGAGCATTTTCTCAGGAAAACAATATTCAAAGCCCCTTGAGGACAAAGGGACAGAAAAACCAATTTATGACAACAAAAGCAGGTAATAGTCAGTAGTACTTCTGACTATGAGGGGTAGATATTCAGCTTCTGCTTGATGTAATCACTACTTTGGTGGGGGCCCAGAACCAAGAGTCTATTCAGATACAATCAGCCTAGCAAATTTTTCCGTGTATACATATAGTTTTAAGTCATCTATACATATAAATGTGATTAGTCCTATCTTTCTTTGGCTCATTCATGATGCCTCAAAGAGCACCTTGTGGATTCAGTGGTGCTTGATACACATTGTGAAGTTTCTGGACTATGATTGCAAGGTTCTGGAGGAAAGGAGAAGAGACAAGTGGTTATAGATTGAATGATTGCTTTTTTATCTGTCCTGGAGTCAATGAGATTTAATATACTAGCCAGGGATCTAGATGACTGAACAGAATACACATGCTAAGATGACACTGAGTCATTAGGTTATTAAACTCTTTAAAGTTTCAGTTAAAGCTCAGTCATCTTAAAAAGTTAGAGAAGTGCCACTGGCCCTGGAGTCAGAAAGCACAACTGGCAATTTGAATCCTATTTGCAACTTCTGGCCATCTGAGTGAGGCCATTCTTTCTTCTTTCAGTTTCCTACCTCATGAGTGCATAGGGCTCAAAGGTGAGGTAATAAATGTGAGAGCATGCTATAAGTTTTTTATTAAGTTCCCTTCAATTCAAGATGCGCAGGGTCCAAAATACAACTTCCCAACTCCCTAAATCTGTTCCTCCTCTAAGTTCCAGAACTGTAAAGCAGTAGGATACATGTGCAGTAATGAGAGCTGCTCTGACCACCACCAGCCAGGCCCTGAGCCTTTTCTCTGGGGTGCGTTACATGATGTGCTGGGCAAAAATAGAAACACAGCGAAAAGTCTAGGTCCTGCTGTCCTGCCTGATTATCTCGATCCCCTTCCCTAGGACCTTATGCATGGATGGCCACTGAGTCAGCAACCCTAGGGCCTGGCCAGCCCACTCATTACCATTCACAGTCTACTGCTGTTGAGACTATCCCTCACCATGTCTTACCCTTGAGATAAATGTAGTTTGGTATTCAACTAAAGGATTTCAGGGGATCCAAGACTTCCGGTTTAAAACTGGATTGATAGATTAGTCTACACATGACCAGCTTAAATTCTGTTCCAGTCAAAACTAATGTCCCAATCTTCCCAGTAGGAATTAAGAATTACTTTTTCTCTTCCTTAAATGCCCACAGCATTCTGATTACACCTCTAACATGTTATTAGAATTAGGTATTAGAATTTTTCCCCAAGTGTTTCTGTTTTCTTCACCAGATTTTCAGCATCTTACATTTGTGACCCTTGATTCCTCCATACTGCCTAGCTGTTGCTTTGTATGTCAGAGTACTTAAAAGCATCCGAATTAATCATTCGGATACGAAATGAGTAGGGACTGGCCCCGGGCGTCATAATGGACTAAACAATGTTTTAGAAAAGATAATGCGATTCTCAGATGAATCAACATGAAATGGACAGGAAATAGGCAGGGATTTCAGCAAAAGAGAATTCTGTGTTTCAAAAAGCAGGCAGTCCTTGACTGGAAGGATGATGGGGAAAAAATAGTGGGTGTCGCTGATAAGAGGAAATTATAAAATTCTCCACTCTCAAAATCATTCAACACTGACCCACCGTCCATGTGTCTCAGTTTAAGGTGAAGATTTTGTGAAACAAGGGCTGGATGAAGTAGGGCAGTATTCTGACTGGCATCTCCGCGAAACCCAGTGAGCCAGGACGAGTGTTTGCCATATTTCTACCAGAAGCACCACATCAGTTTTTCCTTTTAACCACAGTAAGATGCGCAGGATCTGCTGATCACTGTGAAAGTTGTGATTGTTTAGGTTTAGAAGTCAGGAGGACGACAATAACACTACCTGGCAACAGATGATAATACCACATTATAGTTTCATACTTTTCCCACAAAGGATTTATTGGGGCACACAAAGACTCAGTGAATCACCATTTGCCATGGTCTTCACCGAAGAAGGATAGCTCTGAAATTCTTCTTCCACCATGTGGACTGACCATCTGTTCACAGGAATTGCAAATTCACTTCCAGGACTCATAAAGTGTCCCTATGTTCTTGCACATCTTTGAAATGCCTCAGGCAACTGCTCTGCTCTCCAGCAGAGCAGCCGGAGCAGCCACAACAGCTGTGGGATTCACCAGGGCTTGTCTCCGCTCAATTTCTGGCAGCCGGCAACAACCGCCGAGCCACTCTCCAAAAAAGCCTGCAAATTGTAAACCCATTAAGGCTTAACTCCTAGGGGACAACAAAGAGAACTGCCTTCTGAATGTGAGCTCTGTGTGGGATCCCAAGGGCCTTTGGCACCTGGGCTTGTCCTCGGGGCCAGGGTGATCTGTAGGGAAAGTTACAAGCTGCTGAGGGAATATTTTCACAGGTTTTCCAAACAAAGAGTTCTTTCTTCAAAACCTCATACAGCTCCTGATTGCTAATTAACCAAACCTAGTGAAAAACAGGCCATTTCTAGAAATAGAACAGAAGCTGTATGTGTGTGTGTGTGTGCGCACACGTGCACACGCAGAGCAGCTGAAGTGCGTTCTCTTGTGTTTCTCTTTATGTTTTGGGGGGCTGCGGTGACATGAGACACTGTTCAGTTTGATGAGATGGTAAGAGGACCGTCCAAGGTGCCTGGTCTCGGTCTCTTCTAGCAGTCTTTCCTTTGCATACAGAGTTTGCAGCTGTGTTCATAGATCCAGCATGTTTCGTTGTTTTGCTTTAACTCACCCTCTCTCCCTGCAGCTGAGAGTTCTCACCTTAGGGTCTGTTTCATTCTCTGTCCTCACACCGTACCTCATCTGTCTTCCCTGTTTACTTCCATGGAATCACTATTTAGGAAGTCCTTTCTTGGCCCTCTGTCTTAAATTACTGCTTTGTTTACTTTCCCAGACGCCTTCCCACCCAGGAACCTTCCCTCTGTGTGTTGCCTGCCTTTTGTAGTTAGTATGCACTTGAAGATCCGAAAGCCCCCCTTTCCTCAGAAGCCCCTCCTCCAGGCCCCTGTTGGTTTTTATAAGGACTGCTTCCCCCTTGGTGTACACTTCCGCCTAGTCAGAGCCTGCCGGAGCCTGGTGGCCTTTTGGAATTGTTGCTGAAGCCTTCAAAACCCTACCTCCTTTTACTCCGTTCTTCCCATTACTTATGAGGGGTTTTACAAGTATCACAATTTCAGTATGTTGGCATTTTGAAAGACCATTGCGTTGTGCTTATTTTATCCACAATTAGGGTCTTGTGGAGAGGTTACCTATCAACTCAATCTTTGCCTTACTGACGTTTGATCACCATTTCTTAAATTTGTGTTAATTCTGGCCTGTTTGGTTACGAGCCTGTGGATGGGGGAGGAAAGCTCTTCACAGGCCTCTAGTGGACACGCCGTGGAACTGCAGACATCTTGTGTTCAAACGTGTGAGGCTGTGGTGTGACCTCGGAGAATTAGGCAATCCCCAAAATATGTTTTTCATTTGATTTTTCATTTAATGGTATAATAGTGTGTTTGAAGGCAAGGAAATGAGGAACAGTGGTGAAATTTTCCTCTCCTCGTGCACGTTCAGTCACATGTTCAGGTTGTTATTGCAAGTTGGCTCGCAAAGGGCTTGTTTCTGCCGCAGGCCTTGAGCTCCCAGGGAGCCCTGCGCGGCGCTGTGTTTTGCAGTGTTACCATCACTCGACCCTCGCTCCCTACCACAGCTCCTGGCACTTAGTCAAGACTTGTTGAATTGACAGCTGTTCTTTGTGGGGTTTGTCCTAGTTAAACTGGGACTTGGGGAAATATGCCACATTTTGTCTTTAGTATCTCGGTGTGTATCCAGCATCCTACCTCCCTTCCTGCTTCCTCCTGCAAGGTCATTTCTGACTGAAAGTGGTTTTAAAGCCCCAGATTACCTTTTCTAGGGTATTTGAGATGTAAACCTTATCTTGATTTGAAAGGAAATGTTTTGCCCCCGTTAAACCAGAACAGAAATATTAGGCAACTGTGCTGTTGAGAGAATTGTCGGGGGCGAGAGGGGGTGCCATAGACAGAACTCTGTATTTGGAATTATTCTCCCTTTTCCCTAGGAGTTAGGCCAGCTTCCCTCTTTCACAGGGAGGCTTCCTTGCCATCTTTCGGATTAAACCTGCAGAGTATTTTCGGGGCATTGATGTGGAAAGTAATTCTGGAACAAATTAGCCCTGTGTTTAAATCTAGAGAGTTGTAGCAGCTGGGACCGTATTTTGAGCTGTAGCTGAGGACAGTAAGATGAGTATGAGTCCCTCACTACAAGACAGACCTTGCAGTAGGTTAGAGAGGATGGGGCTAGTACTTTTGAAGAGCATGACTTGACGGATTGCTGTCTGGTGTTAGCGCCATGCAACGTCTGATACTTCCCATTGGACAGTAGAGCAGAGCTCCCAGGTCATTGTTGAGACAGACTAACAGCAACTGGTCACCGAGGTGTTTTTGTAGTAGCCTTTTAAGGGTATTGAAGTGGATGGAGTTTGCTTTGCTGGAAGAACCTACCTAGTTTTTGTTTCCTTGGGGGGTAGGTGGGGCGCTGGGGTTCTCAATTTGGTGACTTCTTCTCTCTTTAAAACTTCAGAAATTATAAGAAAAAATGTTTCTACATATGCCAAATGTTTAATGGCAAAAGCTATGGCAAAATTCTTGGAAACCTAAAGGTTAAGAATGACTACTTTAAGAAGTGGTTGAGAGGTAGTGTGTTTTATAGTATGGGTTAGATCAATAGACTTTTTGTTTAAACGTTGCCTGGACTAGGCTGGATATTACCTTTACACGTATTGTCCACTTGTCTGTTTACTGAATTCTCTTACTTGAATAATAGAATCAAATCTCAAAACTAAATATCCTGTCATTTTTAACAATAACCTGGCAGAAGTAGCCTTTTACTAAAGACTTTCTATACTTAAATGAGGCAGAAGTGAAAACTTGAACAATTAGTTGGGTCAAAAGGATGACTTATTTTTAAAAGAATGAAAGAGCACACATAAAATTCATCTCTAAAGATGAATTGTTTGGAGATTGAACAAGCCATGTGGGGCAAGTGCTCCTTCAGTTGTGGTTTTTGAAATTTGTAATCAAACATTACCATTAGTCATAGAAAGATAAAAGGAAGGATACAATTAAACTATAGATCTACACGTTTAAAAATATACATTTTCTTGGCAAAATGAGGCCAGAAGGAAAACACATACTACTATGAAGGGATTTTTTTTTTCATTAAGGAAAGGATTTAGAGAAGAACACAAGGCAGTAGCTTATAAAACAATAAAAAGATCCTCATGCTTAAGGAAATGAAAATGCTACATGTTTAATACCTTTCAGCTCATAACACAGTGATATTTCCACTTGTCCAACATACACTGATGTGTTTGCATCAGCTCTGTGGAAAAAGCCGATAAGCAAAGCAGCATAAATGTTACGCACCGAAGCTCTTGGGTTTTATTCATAGAACAACACCAGAGATCCTTCCAATTTCACTTATTTATTCTCATTTCACAAATAACTCTTTTTTAAAAAGAGATTTATTTGTTTTTACTTCTAGAGTGAGAGATAGAGCTTGGGGTGGGGCGGTGGGGGGAGAGAGAGAGAGAGAATCTCAAGCAGACTCCCCACTGAGTGTGGAGCCTGATGTGGGACTCTGTCTCATGATCCTGAGATCATGACCTGAGCCTAAATCAAGAGTCAGATGCTTAACTGACTGAGCCACCCAGGTACCCCTCCTATCACAAATAATTCTAATGCATTTAATTCCCAGGACTTTGGAGGGTTAAAAGCTAGAAATTAGAAGGAAAGGGGGACTACAGATGTACAGACAGTAGATGGAAGTGATGGCCAACTTGTCAAAAGCAATAGGGAAGAAGAAAGTGATTATAAAAAGCTACTCTATTTCAAAAACCCTACACAGCCCTCTGGGATAAAGGCTATTCTTAGTCCTCATGTGTTTCCAATACTGACACATATGTTTAATATCTACATGTGTATTCGTTAAATGGATTAACATTTTATGTGATACCAAAGATATCACCATATCGTATATGATATTTATACTGATGATCTTTAAGAAAATATTAAATTATAGGTGCATATCCTGTTTAAAAAGAAGAAAAAATATGTAATCATTCAAAAAATGCTGTCATCCCTAAATTTGGGGTTTTTTAAAATTTTTAAATTTAGAAGCTGTACTGTTAAGTCTTTAGGTTCACACATGCAAAAACCTGTTATCATAAAGTGCCTAATTTCTGAAGTTTTCAGCTTTTAATTCTCATTTGTTTTTCATAAGAAGAGTAAGATGACTTAGGTGACTATCTAGGGAATCAAAATTCTGATAAGTTATGTGTCTACACAAAATTGGGAAGATCTGCTTATATTCAGGAGAGCCTAGTTTTAAGAGAAATGTGTAGGAACATGGATATTTTATGTGGGTGTGTATTCCTAGCAATGTTGTTACTTTCTGAAGAAACAGAGACTCATTTAATAACTGGCATAACCATAAAAGTAAGCATGCAGTGCTCACTAGGGCTTATTTACAAGATATTCTAATGTAACCCTCTTTCTAGGCACAGGTGGGAATGTACATCCTCTTTGAGGTTAGGCATCGGTCACATTGCTGATGAAACGTGGGGTAGTAATGACAGGGATCACTTCCAGGTAGAAGCTTTAAAAGCCCGTGTATGTCTCTTCTGTGTTCCCTTCCTAATACTGTGATGATTATTGAGATGAAGTCTCCAGTAGCCTGTGTTCCCGAGGGACTAAGATGAACCAAACTGTAACTAGTGCTTAGTGGATGCATAGAACAAGACGTACACTTTTGTTGTCTCAAGCCGCTGTGATTAGGGGCTATTTGTTACTGAAGCATAACTTAGTCTATCCTGACTGATACAGAATTGACTATAAAGAATCAGAGCTATTCTCCAAATCTAAGACCAGGAAATGAGATACAGCCAAGGTTCATGAGAACTGAAATGAAGATCTAGAAAAATCAGAGTTCTTGCCATGCTGTGGCTGCATGGTGTTTTCTGTCATTGCCTTTCTTAACAAGGTGTGGGTTATTTTCAGTCAACTGGTCAAACAATTTCTTTTGCTTCTTCATCCTAGACATTTTCAAACATAACTGCTATCTTTTCTCCTTACCATGGACTCGACTGTGCTTTGGGACACCATGTGTAGCTTCCCTATGGTAGGAACATGATTGATTCAATGAAAGCTGTGTTATGATCTCTATGAGTCAGGTTTCCTCCCCTACTCCTACTCACCACGGCCATTACTAAGCAAGCCTTTGGTTTATATGATTATATGATTTAGGAAATTCCTAAATCTAGAAAAAATAATGGCTAGCATTTAGTGACCATTTCGTATGTACCAGGAACAATGCTAAGTGCTTACACGTGTGAACTCATTTACTCCTTTAACAACCATATGACATCTGTGTTATTATCATTCTCCTCTTATAGATGTATAAACTGAAGCACAGAGAACTGAGTAGCTTGCTCATGGAGTGTTAGAGGCAGGATTTGAATACAGGCACTGTGGATCCAGAGCCCACATTTTTAACTACTCTATATGCATTAAGGTTTTTATTTTCCAAGTGTATTTGTCCTATATGGCCAGAGATGTGTTACATATAAGCTTTTAAAAAGTATACAGGTTGTTTTTAGTTTTGATTTATGACAGCAGTGTAAAAATACTACCCTTGAAGAACCAAGGTTAAAACAAGGAATAGACCTTGTAGTGTATCGTGTGCACCGTTGTCCTCACCTAACTCTTTTAACATCTTTCTTCAGATTCCCGGAACTGGCAGTAAGTGCTGGGTAATCTAGGACAAGTTGGATGACTTCCACCTAAGTTGTTTTGTTGACTATCAGATTTTAACTAAATTAATCTGTGGCCTGTTTTCAGAAATGAAATTCTGTAGTAATCCCAGAGTAGAAAATAGATTCCCAACCCCTCTTTCCCTTTGAAAGTCATTGTATTTACCAATCATTTAATTATCAGTGTTTCACAGACCGGTGATCAACACAAAATTAATTCGGTCATAAGAAGAGTCAACCTGGGAACAAATAAGAATTAGGGCAGTTAGTCTCAAGACCCGTTTCTTGAGATTACTGAGGCATTCTCTCTGTGGTGTTATTCATTACCTAAGAGGAGTTTCGAACATTTTGCTGGTTGCTAAACATTTCAAATGACTGAAAATTTTTAGGACTTTGCCATATTATGCCTATATGGATAGCACATATAGGTATCTTATTCCTTCTTCATTCCTAACATAAAAAATTATAAGAAAAAAAGAAAAAAGTAGAAACCAAGTATAAATGGGCATTGAATGTGCCATGTATAAAGGGAGCAGAAGGCACTTCTGGGAATGTTCTATATCTACTAATACATATTGGCCTCATTTATAAGTGATGGAAAGGTTGTTTTTTTTTAAGTCAAACATAATTTGTGATTAATGTATAGCAAGAATTAATCCAAAAGAAAGCATTACTTTCTACTGCAAACATGTTAGATGATGCAAGAAAATGAAAAATGAATAAAACTCTGTTCTCAAGGAATTCACACTTTAGTGGGAAGATGCCCCCACATGTACATGAATAGCAATGAGTACAAGAACCGTGGTCAGATAAAGTACTATGAGGACACAGAGGCAGGGCCCCTTGCTTCGAAGGGCCTGGCCCTAGGTTTAATATTCGACTGTGGCCATCTTGAGATTATTAATAATTTTTAAATGTGGTAAAATGCACATAACATAGAACTTGCCATCTTAACCACTTTTTTTAAAAAAAAGATTTTATTTATTTATTTGTCAGAGAGAGAGGGAGAGTGGGCGAATGAGCACAGGCAGACAGAGTGGCAGGCAGAGGCAGAGGGAGAAGCAGGCTTCCTGCTGAGCAAGGAGCCTGATGTGGGACTCGATCCCAGGACTCTGGGATCATGACCTGAGCCGAAGGCAGCCGCTTAACCTACTGAGCCACCCAGGCGTCCCTTAACCACTTCTAAGTGTGCAGTTCAGTCACGTTACGTATATTCACATTCTCATGCAACCATCACTGTCATCCATCTCTAGAATACTTTTCATCTTGCAAAACTGAAACTCTATCCCCAGGAAACAACTCCTTATTCCTCCCTCCCCACCCCAGCCCCTGGCAACTGCCATTCTACTTTGTCTTTGAATTTGACCACCCTAGATAGCTCATATGAGTGGAGTCATGTAATATTTGTCCTTTTGAGAGGGACTTATTTCACTCAGCATAATGTCCTCAAGGAAATGTTTTAGCATGTGATAGACTGTCGCTCTCTTTTAAGGCTGAATCGTATCCCATTGAATGTATTTACCACATTGTGTTTAACCATTTATCTATCCATGTGATATGAGATGCCTTTCCACCTTTTAGCTACTCTTGAATAATGCTACTATGAATGTGGATGCAGGTATCTCTTTGAGGCTAAGATTATTAATAATTTTTGAGCAAGGAGCTTGTGTTTTCATTTTGCACTGAGATCTAGAATTTACATAGCCAGTCGTGTGTGGGGAACGAGAGTGAGCTGGAGCTCCAAGGAAGAGTTGGATTGGCCAAGCAGAGGAGCAGGACAAGGGCTCTGTTCGGAGAGAATAGGGTGGACCTGATCCAGAGGAAGGAGGAGCCAGTGTGCTGAAGGACAGTGGGGACACCCACAAAGACAAATTGATGAATGCTTGTCCAAGATCAGTTTTCAGTCCGACTTAGTCACAAAAGCTGATGATGATATTATTCAGCCTTAAAAAGGAAACCATCACATGCTACAATATGGATGAACCTTGAAGACAATATACTAAGTGAAATAAGCTAATCGCAAAAGCATAAATACTATATGATTCCATTTATCCAAGGTACCTGGCATAGTCAAACTTGTAGAGATAGAAAGTTAGAAGGTGGTTGTTAGGGGAGTTGTTTAACGAGGCAGATTCTGTTTTGCAAGGTGAAGAGCTTTCTGGGGATAGGTGGTGGTGATGGTTGCACAGTAGGGGGAAAGTACTTAATGCCACTGAGTTGTGTACTTGAAAATGGTTAAAATGGTAAATTTTTGTGTCTTCTACTACAGTTAATAAAGAAAAAAAGTTGATGATGTGTATTTTCATTTCCACAGTCCACATGCTGCTGCACATTCTTCCAGGGCCTACGTGGATGGGGTAGGGGTAGTTTACTATGTCAGTGGTGAAGCCATCTAACTGCATCTGTGATGTTCATTCAGATTTTGGTCTGTTCTTGCAGCCTCTACAAGAATTTTTTATTCATAGAGGGCAAACACTTTCTGTTAATACAAAAATGCTGTTCCTTTATCTGCGTTGTTCGTTGTAGAAGAGATGAATGCTGGAGTAATCTGTTGGAATCAGAACCTAGATAGCTTTCAGTCATCTGTTTCCTAAAGATATTATATTTTAAATATGTTAATTTATTATAGGGGGTCATTTTCATTCTTATAACTAATGCTCATTGTCCACAACCAGCTAATACACATTATCTAGAACCAGCTAATATTCGTTGTCTAGTATGTAAAGTAACAAGTAATTACAGGGGGGTTTTCCCCTGAGTTTCAGATGGATATATTTCACGACCTCAAAGAAGCTCTTTCCCTTATTATTTGTAAGCGTTTGCTGGTCAGTAAGTTTGCTCCCTCATTTGCTTTCCATGCGCGTGCACCAGTTTTATGATTCATTTCTCATTTGGCTTACGTTTGAGTGACTACTGTGTGCTAAGCACTGTTCTAGCCACTAAAGATGTATCAGGGCACAAAAAAGAAAAACAAAGAATCCCTGCCTCGTGGAGGTTTTATTCAGAGGAGGGCCTTCTATGAATAAAAACCAAGTAAGTGAGCCAAGAGTGTGGCAGAAGGTGAAATGTGCTCTGAGGGAAAAAATTAAAGCTGGGGCTGAGATCTGATGATAACTTCTTGACATGGTGCTACAGGCATAGGATTTAAAGTGGTCCCTCTGCCCATCCGTGTTTCAGTGTAGAATCTTGCAGATGTTTCTTCTTCTACTAGACCCTTCCTCTATCCCTACCATGCAGTCACACCCCTGAACGGGGATGTACCACATTGTCATCATCTCCATCACACCATGAGAAGTTGTTTTGAGGTTTCATTTCCTTATTCCATATCCAGCCCCCTACCTTCTTACAAAGTACTCTGCATATAATCGGCATGATCATCACATGTCTGATGTATTTCAAAAATTAGGGAAGGAACATATTCTGTGTATTTCTGATGCCCTTCTTTTTAGAGCCATCCGAGTTCTAGGTTTGCCTTTCTTTTTAAAGGCATCATCTTACACACATTCTCAGGTTTTTCGGCAGCCGTGTTGTTCAGCACAACCAAGAATAGCATGATGGGATCTAGTCCGTGTTTATCACAGAGTGTCCTTCTCTGTCTTTTTAATATCAAAATCTCAAAGCCAGGTTTCAGGAATACAGAAACTGCCATCTGTTCTTCACAGACAACTAAATGGATGATAAGTAGATATGTTACAGTAATGCCGTCTTGAATTTATATAGTACCTCTGCAGTGTTAAGCTATTTGCAGCATTTCTTGTATGTGATTTAGCAGAGAGAATAAACAGGTTGCTGTAAGTCAGACAAGTGAAGTGAAACAGGCAGCCTAGTGTAGGGACAGAATGAGCTTTGGAATAACGTGCTTTGGAGCAAGACCTAGTTTTGAATAGAGTTGGCGATTTCTATATAGCTTTCTACATCACTCACATCTGAGCTTCAGTTTTGAGCCTCAGTTGCCTTATCTGTAAAATGGGGATAAAATGAGCTGTGTGTGTGTGTGTGTGTGTGTGTGTATAATGTAGCCCATTTTAAGCTTTGTCATTAAGTAGACAACTTCATAAATGTTAATATCTTTTGGCATTCTCTTTAGAAATAAGCACTTGCTTGATTTACCTGCCTTCCTAGGTGGAATGCTTGCTTGCCTTATTTATCTTTGGCTCCAGCATAGTTCCTGGGCTGGAAATTTTTTGTAAAACTGCATTTTTTAAAAAAGTAGTTTTTTAAAAAAGTTTTTTAAAACTTTCTTTTTAAAGTTTTTTTAATTTTTCAAAAAAGTAATTTTTTTAAAGATTTTTTTTTTAAAGATTTATTTATTTGACAGAGAGAGATCACGAGTAAGCAGAGAGGCAGGCCGAGAGAGAGGAGGAAGCAGGCTCCCCGCTGAGCAGGGAGCCTGATGTGGGGCTCAATCCCAGGACCCTGAGATCATGACCGGAGCTGAAGGCAGAGGCTTAACCCACTGAGCCACCCAGGTGCCCCCAAAAAAGTAATTTTTAAATTACTTTTATAAATTTACTTTTATTTAGTTTATATTTTACTTTACTTTAAATTTACTTTATATATTTATATAATTTATAAATAAAATTAAAAAAATTTTTTTAAATTTTTTTAAATTTTTTTAAAAACTTGTTTTAAAAAAGTTAAGTTTAACTTTGAAACATTTTTAATGAAAGTGTTCCTTATTTCTTTTCTTTTTTTTAGAGAGAGAGAGAGAATGTGCATGAGTCAGGGGGAGGGGGAGGAGCAGAGAGAATTGAGCCCAGCAAGGGACTTGCTATGGGGCTGTATCTCTGGACCCTGAGATCAGGACCTGAGTCAGACACTTAACTGACTGAGCCACTGAGGTGCCCCGATGTTCCCTATTTTTGGCTTAGTGGTGTTCTTCTTAGCAGGGACTGCACTTCTCTCAGTCTCTCAGAGGTGTCCCCTTGAGTCTTCTTGTTTTGGAAGAGCCATCAGATGAGGGCCCTGTTACCCAGCACAGCAATGAGTGGAAAAGCCTCGATGAAGAGGCTTCTCCTTGATGTGGATAGCTCTGTGGCCCACTGCTCCTCATGAATGTCATTGTTCCCTCCCAGTGGCCACACTGGCTTCCTGCCCAGAAAATAAATAGTTCTTTTCTCCCCATTGCTCACCCTGACAAGAGGCACATTCGGTAGCAGCAGGCTGGAAAAAGAGCGTTTTGAAGAGGCCAGGCAATGATGGTAGGAAGTAGGAGACTCTAAGGTCATGAGGGTGGAGATGTCTCCAGTTTGCCCTCCTCTCCCCAAGTACTGTCTCTGTACTCAATTTGTACATGTCACCAAAAACAATGAGCTGGGGAACATGGGGGCTGTATTTTCAAATCTCAGGTTGCATGAGCTATGATGGATGGCATATGATCAAATATTACTACCAATCCTACTGTTCATCCCAAGAAGATTTTTGATCCATCTCTGTTTTCGGAATGGTCTGCACTCAAATACGTCAGGGAAATGGTACCCTATCTTCCTTTAAAAACACCTAGAAAGTGAGATTCCTCAATTTCCCATCGTCTTCCAATCCCATAGGTCTTCACTCATGTCCAACCCATAAAGCAGCTACATCTCCAAGTGATGAAACTAACCTCAACTATGATGAGCATTATTATGTCCAAGCATTATGGCTCCAAACTCTGACTGTGATATGATCAAAAACAACAACAAAAAAAGTGTTATCAGGTTCGGTATTAAAAAACAAATCATGATAGAGTAAAAAGTGAATGTTTAGAAGTTACCTGGAAGACGCCATGTGGAGAATTGGCTGAGGACCGAAATAGAAGATGAGCCTTTACTGGTTTGGTTTGGGTTTTTTAGAGGTAAAGTTAATACCAGCCTTGTGGCATTAAGATGAGTTAGGAAGATAGAGAGGCCACATTTCCAACATGGGACTTTAGCATGACTCCAACAAAACAGCAGTAAGTCTGCTGATGAAGCACATGGTCTTTTTAAGAAAGAGTCCCTTAAGTGAAAACGACATTCCACCAATCAGAGACTAGCAGGACTCAGCTTTGGGTACCCCTTGTTTTCCCCAGAATACTCATTCTATTCCTGAGTTCTCTGATGAACTCAGATGCACTTCTGAGATGGCAAAGCATTTTCTTGTTCTCTAAGTATATTCTTTCTCAAAGAGCAATGGTTTTTGTGTCGTATGGGAAAAACTACAGTTAGACTCTAATGCTTCCAAAGGATTTAAACAAGGTTTAGTTTTCCTAGCAACCAGGCTCTTTCTGATTGTTGTACACATTTTTCTTATGAGATCAGTAGCACCTGAGTCTCTTGACAGTAAAGGCCACCTTGAAAATCAAAATATGGGGGGTGGTTTAAAGAGCATTCTAGTTGTTTAAATAACTTACACAGTGTACAGCATTATGAATTTTTCATCTTAGCAGCCTTCACAAGAGAAAGGGTGTGTGTGTGTGTGTGTGTGTGTGTGTGTGTGTGTAAGGTGATAGAAAAGAAAATCTGGGATTTATTAAAAGCTAAGGTTTTTAATAAGGTCTGAAGTCACTGACGGTCAGAGCTGGCTCAGGCAGTTATCACTGTGCTGACGTTCCTGTGTTCGGATTATGGGGAGCATTACAGTGGAGTAGCTAATCTTTTGTGGCCAGTGCTGCTTGCCTGTGTTGATAAGTATGATTAACAACTTTAAAAGTCAAATACATTAGCAAATGCCTTATAGCCGCCAGGAATGCTCATGGCCACCCACACTTCAGAGCAAAATGAAAAACGAGTTCAGGAGCCTAGGATTCCTGAACCTTTTAGATAAGTATGCCTCCAAGTTTGGTTTTGAAGTTGGTTTCAATCAAATCATGTAGAGCTGTTGTTAGAAAGCAGTACTATATGAACAACAACAACAAAAAATGAGGAATGTGCTTTTTAATTTGAGAGGTTGTAAAATGATAATGTTCATTATAGTTTCAGAATCTACTTTAGGCCTGCTTTTTCCCTAAAATTTCAAAGTGAACTTTAAAAGAGATACTGGATTTTTTTTTTTTTTTTTAAATTCATTACATACTCCAATTTTTGATGGTAATCCTGAATAAAAGTCAAAAGTCTAGGCTGCATACACATTGGATGAGGCAATGATAGGTGACATAATCTTCAAAACAGAGGAAGAAATTCAGTTTAATAAGTGCTCAGCCTGGCTCACTGTGTGACCAGGGGCTTTGTTCCTCCCAACTGGGGCTTCATTGTGGATGTCCATTAGCATCATAATAAAGCGAGCCTCTGTGCTAAGTGTTATACAAAGGAATTCTGAATTTCTCTGCCCAGAATTAGAGATAACACCATTGAAATTGTAAACCAGTATAGGATTTGATGTTTACAATTGCGAGGGTTAGTAGAGAGTTGCTGGTGACCGGAGAGCTGGAGCACAGAATTAGGGTAGACAATCCCGAAGAATAGCAATGCCCATTCCAAGAGGCAAACCCATTCTTGTCCAACTGTCATGAACACAGTGCATGAAATTGGCATCTCCCCAGCAGGTAGTTGATACTTTCTGCTTAGCTGTTGACTTTCTCTGGTCTGTAGCTGCTGAATGCCAGAAGTTCACATACCTTCCCTACCATGAGAGAGCCAGAGACGGTTTTGTTACTTGGTAACAGAAACCGCAGGCCAGTTCGCTTTCCAGAGCATCAGATTTGTAGGAAAGATGTTGATGTGATGGAGCTTCCTTTTTCTTTTTTTTCTTTTTTTTTTTTTAAACCTTGCATCGTTTATATCTTTCTGAGCCTGTGGTGGACTCACTATGATTTCATTTTTTGTGTCTTTAATACAGCTTCCCAATGCACAGTTGACTTTTTGCTGGTGAGAAATTTCCCCCTATTTCTCTTTCTCTCTCTCGTTTTTTTTTTCCCCTATAGATAATGTAAGCCAGAAGTTTGTAACTTTTGGAATTTTACAAGTACCGAAATCCTGTATGTATGGTGGAACATCCACATAGATAACGCGGTGCTGACAATCTGAAGCCGTAGGTGATGGGGAATTAAGTTCTTATCATCTGAATTCCATATGCAGCTGTCATTACTCCTCCAGTTCATTTTGAGAGTCCTCATGCTGCAGATAACACTGTCAGATTTTTCTTATGAAATCTTTTTAGATAAAGAAAGCTCACAAAATCAGGGTCGGTGATCCAAGCAGCCAAGCCCATTACCCTGATTTGCTTCAAAAGAAGAATATATCAGAGGTGGGGGTAGGTTGCTTCAATGGAAAAACCCAATGGCTTCACAGAGCTTTCCATTTTAAACAACATTTACTGAAAACAAGGTGAAATTTTGTAATTTTATAATGAAAGGTAACATTCTTCTCCAGAAAAAGAAAGGAGATTAAGTATTATAGACGTTATGTGATAGATTGTTCTACCTATTGAGGAATGTTAAATGCTGGAAAAGGGATTTGTGGAGAGTTTGTTTTTAGAGCACAATATAAACATGGGTTTGTTTGGTTTTCAACATTACCTGGAATGTTTGCTGCTGAAGTTGTGTTAGAGGCATACCCAGCATCCTGAGAACCTGAAAACCACAAGCTGCAACTTGAAAATGGGCTCCATGACACTAGAGACTGTGGGAAGTCCCAAAGCCCTGATTGTGCGCACCACACCTGTCCGTACGTGTCCGTGGGACCCCTGCAGATGAGCGCGTGTCCCTGCTCGCTTCTGCTCTCAGTGCATGTGCAGTGTGAGCAACCAGAGAGGCAGATCTGGAAATTTGCCATTTCCATTGCCATAAGGAATAGTGACTCAACAATAGAACATTGTATTTACTTTCATCTTAAAATGGGGTAGAAAAGAGGCGGGTATACTCCACATACCTGTGTGCATGCTGGAGGGACAGTCAGTCACCTGAAACAAGTCAAGGAATTGACTTCTACTCAATTAGTTGTTTCATTTATGAGTCTGCGTAGTTACTCATTTATCCATCCATTCTACTATGCTGCTCAGGATATAGAACTATTAGAGAATAACAGGAAGGACAGGTCTCTCAGCCTCAGGTAGATGTATGATGCACTGAGAAGGGCATTGGATGTCTCTGACTCCATTTTGGAGCCTTGCTTCTGTCTTGGTCCGGCCTCCCTCGTACCTGACTTTTGACTAAATAGTTACTTGGGATCCATTGGATTCAGCTGGTAGCTTTTTTTGTTCATTTGAAGATCCCCAAGACATATGGTGAAGTAAACAAAATAAGGCTTTGAGTAATACATCTAATATGATTCTGTTTATATAAAAAGAATTACCTAGTGGGTATGCAACATGGTTGTATATGTACATACATGTGGAGACATATATAGGTATGTTTGACTGTATAAAATATGTGCATGTTAGGTTACATATACATAAAGATATCTATATCTGTAAAGTTTGGAAGATAGACACTAAACTGTTAATAGTGATAACCTCTAGGGAGGGAAGCAGAATTAGGAGTTGTAAATAAAAATGGACATTTGTTTGAATTTTTCAATGAGCAATAGTTGGTGTAATTAAAATTATTTTAAAGAAAAGTGTTTTAAACTTTTTTTTAGTTATTAAAATGTGTTAGATATTGATTGCTTTGTAAAGATAACAAATTAATTCATTAAAAAATGAATGAACCCACGTTACAGGATGAGAACTATATTTTCATATTTATAATTCTGCTCATGAGACAAATAATGTGTCCTTTCTGGGTTTTTTTCTAATTTCTTTTTTGCCAAGAAATTGGTGAATTTTTTAGAATCCAATATCTAAAGCAGATGTGATCAAAATAAACATCTTGGTCCTGGGCTCTTTGGTCAGGCAAACTTGGGAACTTCTGTTGATCTTCTTAAATGTCTTACAGATTCCATGTCTCGTGCTGCCTTTATTGGTAAATAAAATGATCACATTGGTCATGCACAACTGTTAGGTTCTTTTTGCTAGATAATAGTAGCCAAAGAAGAAATTCTGAAGCAAAAGAAGATCATCCATTCTCCCAAAAATCTCATAATCAAGTCCCATCAGTAACCAAACATAGGACCAGATTCTGCCAGACATATAGACATTTCTTAAGCAAACAATGTACATAATTCGCATAACTTGTGTACAGGTTGGAGTCCCAGCGTTTCACTTTCCTTTTAGATGCTTCAACCACAGCCTTACATAAAGAGTCAAGAGAGGCTTGAGGCAAACACCTAGACTCCAAAAATAGATTCTGTCACCTTCGTAGCCAGCTTCAGATGAGCAGGACTCCCCAGGAATCGTGGCTAAGTGAACTGCAATGATTACCTTGGTCATGGATACCTCTTAGGTTCTTTTTGGTAGGTAGTGGTAGCCAAATAAGTACTTTTGGGGCAAAAGAAGGTCATCTGCTCTCCCCAGAACCTTACAACCAACCCATATCGATAACACATGTAGGACTGTTTCAGGATTTAGGCTGGGGCACTCTCACTAGAGATCTGGGTCAAGGCCTAATCAGATTTCGCACTGCGACACTTTGAGCCAGTCCATATTTCTTGCATACCTTAATTCCACCAAGCACACAACGGTGACAGTTTTCACCAGTTGAAACCTCTTTTTGACACTCTGAATGCTAACTGGAGATTGTTGATGGAGAGGTGGTGCCAGCAGGGCTGATCTCAGCAGATTCTCAAGTGCAGGCTCCCTCTTTAGAATGCCAGCTAGACCGTCTCAGACTTGGAATGCTTGATTAGATGCTGACAGCACCTGGCTCTAGCTGAGCCCAAGCAGCACATACATAACTTGGCAGCATATATGCTCAAGTATTTTAGACTAAATGACAGACGAGTACTGCAATTACCTATTCTTACAGAGAGTTCTGTTTCTTGAATTGAGATTCATCATATTCAGCTCTATACGTGTAGTCGCAATCACCTATATTTTAAAAATTCTAACTATGGAGTAGTAAGTAACGTGTGTTAAATGTTTATGCCAAGCTCCATTCCCAGCATTTTACACGTATTAACCCACTTAATCTTCCTAACAACCCCAAGAGGAGTATTATTATTTTCCATTTAACAAAGAGGGATCTCAAGCAACCTGCCCAAACTCACGCAGCCTGTATCTGGCAGGGTCCAGAGAGAACCCAGGTATCTGGAACATAAAAGGCAGTTTTTTCTCTGCATTAAAGAAAGAATGCACTCTTATCCGTGAAGCCATTGTGCTCTTACCTGCTGCGAAAGACTGCTCGGAATTTGCCTGGGCACAGATTCTGTGCGTCAGCCATGTTGTCTACACGGTGTTAGCCTGAATAGCGCTTGCCTTGATGTGCAGTGTTCCTCCGTGGCGTCCCGGGTTCCTCAGTAGGTTTTCCTCTCTGTGGAGCTGAAAAGAAACATTTAATAGTCAGGCCTGGCTCTCTGCAAGAAAGAAAAAATCCCCAAGGAGCCTCTTGGATCCTTCCCGCAGCACCCTGTCAAACCACAGGAGGCTGCTCTAGAGCCCAGGGCTTGCAGGCAATATTTGCATCCCTTCTCTGAGGCTGGCCTCTATTCTTTCTTTCTTTCTTTCTTTCTTTCAGGATGTTTTATCTCTGCCGAGAATGAGCTTCCGTATGTAAACCTCCAGGGCTATAAGCCTGGTTTCTGCTGTCCCAGGGCTGATTAGAAGAAAGGGGATTGAGGGAGCTTGAACCACATGATTTGTGAAATAGCACTTAATCTGACTCTTCACCTTTGCCCTACTCTGTAACGGGGTCCCTGAGTTTAGAGCCTATACTCTGACATTTCCATAAACAATATATCTTGCACCTTCTCCATGTGTTGAGGAGAGAATGGGACTAAGGGCTCTCAGATCTAGCTGCTCCTGAAACAGACAGAGTCAATCCACTGTATGTAGGCCCTCCCTTTCCTTGAATCTTTTATTAAACCTTTCTCCTCTTTGTTAGCCCTAAGTTAGCTTTGTAAGCACTTGGCTTTGCTCTCCTCTCTGCCAAGAAACTAGTTCCTGTTTCTTGTTTGTTTTTTGTGATCATTTTAGTGTTGCTTTTTTTCATCACAACAAGTGTACTCTTTAATCCACATTACCTATTTCCCCCATCCCTCACCTACCTCCCCTTTTATAACCATCATTTTGTTCTCTGCGGTTAAGAGTCTGTTTCTTGGTTTGTCCCTCTGTCTCTTTTTCCCCTTTGATCATTTGCTTTGTTTCTTAAATTACACATATGAGTAAGATCATATGGTATGTGTCTTTCTGTGACTGATGTATTTTGTTTAGTTTGAACTCTCTAGCTCCATCCATGTTGCTGTGAATAGCAAGGTTTCATTCTTTTTTATGGCTGGCTAGTATTCCATTGTATATATATACACAACTCATCTTCTTTATCCATTTATCAGTTGATGGACACCTGGGCTGCTTCCCTAGTTGGTTATTGTAGATAATGCTGCAATAAATGTAGGGCTGCATGTATCCCTTTGAATCAGTGTTTTTGTATCTTGGGGGTAAGACAGTAGTGTGATTCCTGGATTGTAAGGTAGTTCTATTTTTTTTTTTTTTGAAGATTTTATTTACTTATTTGACAGAGATCACAAGTAGGCAGAGAGGCAGGCAGAGAGAGAGGGGGGAACCAGGCTCCCTGCTGAGCAGAGAGCCCAATTCGGGGCTCAATCTGAGGACCCTGAGATCATGATCTGAGCCGGAGGCAGGGGTTTAACCCACTCAGCCACACAGGTGTCCCATATTTTTAATTTTTTTGAGGAACCTCCATACTGTTTTCCACAGTGGTTGCACCAATTTGCATTCCCACCAATAGTGTACAAGGGTTCCTTTCTCCACATCGTTGACAATGTTTATTGTTTCTTGTGTTTGTGACTTTAACCATTCCGACAGGGGTGAGGTGATATCTCATTGTGGTTTTGATTTGCATTTCAGTATTTCAGTCCCAGTTATTACTGCTGTGCTTGGTTTATGAATTTGGACTGCACTTACACCTGGATGTAGATGTGGCTTGTGATGCAGAACTGACTTCTTATGCTCAGGGTTTCATAAAAATGGGAAGCTTCAGACGCCAAACCATTTGCTTTGCCATCTGGTATAAAACTGAAGAGTATTTTGGTCCCAAACATGGGTGGTGTTCCTTTCTTAAGTACTGATTTGCCCAGGCTTATGGGTATTGGGCTTCTGACCATCAAAATGGTCAGAGCTGAGTTATTCAGGCTTCTGGCACCTTTGAGTTGGTAGTTGTGGGCAAAGCTGCCACATGACTTTGGGTAGGTTATACATTGCACAACTCTAGGTTGTCCTGGTTCTGGGGAAGCCAGGTGCCAATGTGGGAGTAGACTCTGAACACTGAGGTGCCTTCCCAATGCTTATTACACTCCCCAATATTTTCCTTCCTCTGCCTTGGTTAAGCACTGGCAATCTGGTACCTATCACCAGTACTCCACAATGGCATTCTTGTAGCGGCATATCTATTTTAAATGGCTGTATAGTATTTCATTATATGACTATACCATCATTGATTTGTAAGTTTCTTGTTGGTGGGCATTAAGGAGTTTTCAATCCTTTGCAATGACAAATAATGCTGAAATAAAAACTTGAATATGTTTGTACATGTCTGCAAATATCTCCAGGAAAAATTCCTCCAGATAGGATTTTCTTTGATTCATCTCCCTTGATAATCATATCTAAGTAGTTGCTGCTGGTACTTTTCCTTTTTTTTTTTTACCCTCATCCTCCAAGTTCAAACCTTTATGCCTCTTGCTTAAATTATTGCAGTAGCCTCCTACTTGGGTCAGTCTATCTACTGTCTCCTTTATAATCCATTCTAAACATGGTTACTAGATCTCACTGCTCAGATTATGTGACACCTGTGTTCCAAAACATCCCAGGGTTAATGATTGCTGATTGCACTCAGTATTAACCCCCCACCCCAATCCCCATCCCTAGCATTCAAGGCCACACCACGGTATATGGTTCCAGCCAGCCTTTGGATTCTCATCCCCCATGATTCCCCCACATTGCCTATGCTTCAGCAGAATCAGCTACTTTGCTGTTTCCTGAGCTTGTCTTGCTTCTTGTCTCTTTCTGTGCCCTAGAGCTCATTTTTCTACTCTAGGCATGCCCTTCTCTTTCAAGTGTCCTCCCTTGTCTCTGCCTGTGCAAATCCTTCCCAAACTTTAATGCAACCACCCTAGTCATAGTTTTCTGGATTTTCCCACTCCCCAACCTAGATGTGATCCTTCCCTTTCAAAGCCCAGCTGTGCTCTTTCTATCCCCTGCTGGCCTCAGATCCTGTTTTTGATTGTAATCTTTTGTGCTGATGGAAACCAGTGGTAGCTGGAGAGCTGGAAGCATGCATCCTCTGACGTGTCTAGTGAGTGCATTGTATAGATACGACATTAAAAATATATTTATTAGCTTAGATCTTTGTAATTTGTAAGTTCCCTTACCACAAATTAGCATTGCCATCAGCTTGTGGGGAAGAGAGATCATACACCTGAAACCATGAATATGAAAGTAGATTACCTTTCCAATGTGTTCAGTCAGAAACACAGAAGCGCATTGGCAGTGAGGCGGCGTTCAGGATAGGAACAGGAGCCCATCACATCTGCCTTTCCTTCTCCTGGGGTCCACTGCTGCCCTTTGATAGCCCACACAGAGTAGGGTCCCACTAGACTTGGAAAGGTGACTTCTTGCCAGCCACAGCAAGCAAGGACTCGCATCCCCATTTAGGAGGAATTTCCCCTAACAATCCAGGTACTTTCATTAAGGGGATGTTTGCAAACATCCTGGCTCCTGACTTATACTCATTGTCAGCAGGATGACATTCTCAAGAGAGGAAGTGGGAGGCAGGAGTGTTGCTAGGGCAAATTACAATGCGGGATCAGGTCAGGTCAGGGGTCCCTTAACAAATTCTCCTCTCCTTTCAGTGACCCAGAAAGCCCCCACCTCACATTTGAGGACAGTGGAAGGACTCAGTTAGTCTCCCCCTAAAGGTGCTGATTCTCTACTTTCAAGCTCAGGCTTCTCATAATACCCATAATACTCCCTTGGAGGGGGTATCTCTCACCTAGTTCAAGTTCTCATTCATTCACTTACTCAACGAATGCCCATTGTGTATTCCCTATGCTTTAAGGGGCTTACGGACTGATGGAAGGTAACGATTCCAGGATTCTTTTGCGAGGATGTGGAAAGAGAACCAAGGTTTCAGACTTTTACTCCTCAACTCCAGTCTGACCTATGCTTACTGCGAAATCTCTCTCAATGAAAAGTTCAAATATTCAAAGTCAGAGCTCGTGTTGTCCTTAGCCTGCACTTTATACCCCGCACATTATTCCCAGAATCCTTTTGTCTCCAGTGCGCTTTATCACAGGCTTGTATTTATTTTGGTACCATCCTTTGCCAGATTAAATATTTATGCTTATTTAATATTCTCTCTGTTGCTGAAAAGAACAATCCAAACGTTGAATAATAAGAGTAAAATACTTTATTATCTTAATTTAATCCTTCAATCACCTAGGACGTGTCCAGAGCTTACTCTGTGCCTTTCCTCTTCAAGGATACTGTCCAAGGAACAAAACTGAGACTTGAGTCCAGACCTGTTGATTCTGGATCCCAGTACAGTCTTCATATCCTTATTTTAGTAAGACTCACATAACCTATTTGCTCTAAATGCGCACCTTCTCCACCCGATAAGGTTTGATTACTGTTGACTGTGCAGAATACATCACTCTAAAAATTCATCCTCTGGTCCATGTGTGACACCAGTATATTCTGTAAGTCAGAACATACCAATTTACAGAATATACTGGGGTCACACATTCAGCTGTCCTACTCTACTTGGTAGAGACAACCTTCTCTCAGCTAGAACCTTCTCCAGCCAGAACCTGAAATGCATCTTACATATTCTCTAGATTCACCAAGTTAATCTGATAGGATAAATACGACCAAATCCTGTTGCTTAGGACATAAGGTCTTCTGAATATGTGTTTTAGATTAGAAATTATTTTATAATGTACTATTTTGACATTTTCTTCTCAGAATCAGTTTTCACAATTTTAATATGTTAAACATTATTCCATCGTGTGTGTGTGTGTGTGTGTGTGTGTGTGTTTCAGTCATGGGCATCTTCTTTTGAGTCTCATTAGGCATGGGAAAGCATAAGTCTGCTTTAACAACGCTTCCTCTGGTCCTGTGAAGTTTTCAGGCTAACTTAAAATGGGATTTGTTATATAACAGACATGCTGGGCATTGGCGTGGGGGGAGGGGGCCCAGGAGAGGATCGCCCCCTTGGTTTGTGACAGACGGGCAGGTTTTTCCTCTAGTGTGTGCCATAGCTGCAGAGCCAGATTTAAGAGAGAGGATTTATAGGAAATCCAGCTGTGAGTTTTCGTTTTCTCTCTCAGAGCGGGAGGCGGGGCCAAAGCCAACCTCAAACCAGGCACACCATTGATCAGGCTAGAATGATGTGGAACAGTCTCACAGACAGCAGCTAAGCACAGAGGAAATATTAGCTGGCAGAGATAACGAAGAGGAAACACTCAGTGACAGATGCACCATCTGTCAGTTTCGGGGGAGCAGTTTTCAAGAAAACAGAAAATGAAATGAAGAAGACAGTGGCTTTGTTTCAAAAGTACAGCCCAGCCTAAGGACATTTTTCAACAAAGTAAGTTTGTATTCCATAGGGAAGGAGGTGGTGGTGGGTAAGAGAACAGTGACTTCCTATTTGCACTGTGAGTTGTGTTACCGATATGTAAAGTTTTCTTTGTGGTGTATTTGTTTGTCGGAAGGACATTCTTTTAACAAGTACTTGACTTAAAATTTAAAGCGGTGCCTCTCATGTTGACTACTCACTTGAAAAACATTTGAAAGCTACAATAAGATTTGTTTTACTTTTATTTAACCTGAGAAAATTGTCTTTATCTCAGTTACACTATAGATATTGACCTAGGACTTTTATTTCCTGATTTTTCTGAAATAAAGGCAAAATTATTTGTTATCTTTCTCCAAAGGCAGTTTAGTGAGAAAAATGCCCATCTCTCAGATTGAAGGGGCTGGCAGAAAGTGCTGTTTATTGGATGTTTAATTCCATGGGGTCGATTACATAAATAGCCGTGAATACGACCTAGACTTCTACATGCCTTCCAGATCATCGAATTGTGTTGACATTGTTTTTAAAGGAAGCTGCTTCTGGATCTTTAGCTTGTCTTTCTCACAAAGCCATCCACCCTTTTCCAGAACACAAGCTGCCTTATCGAGCAGCCCTGTTACTTATGGTTACCGTGTCTTTTTGAAACGTTTTAGTTTTAAAACAAAGTTGGACTTGTGCTGTCTGTTGTTAAGTGTTCAAGTGGTTTTTCATTTGATGTCCCGTGTCTCATGCTACATTCAGCTGGGATCTGTGTAAGTCCAAAGGGATCTTAAAGAGTGATTTGGAATGATAAGCTTATATGAACGATAGCAAAGTTTTGAGGGGATCACAGGAGCCCCCCTGTTGGAAAAAGGCGATTCTCTTACCTTTTGCACAGGCAAGAGGGGGCTTACGATGATGCATCGGCGTTAGCCAATCTGTCTAGTCCAAACCAGAAGTAGAAGCACTGGCTGTAAACTCGCCAAAGCAGAAACCACTCAGTGTTATGGCCCAATATGGATGTCAGAACTCTGTAGCATGTGTGGGAAAATGGCTGCGGTCCAACGTCTGGAATCATTTATCTTCTGGTGGAGTCTAGAAGACAACTGTTGTATGCGCTTTACAGAGATCCCCGCTGATTGATTTCATTTACATAGAGCAAGCACAGTGACTGATGGGGGGGGGACGCCAGCAAGGGGGGGAGAAGTATTGATCTATTTCTGCTCTGCCTGACATCCTCGTCTCATTAGTGTTCTTGGCACCTCTGAATGAGATTGTGCCGCTACTGACATCCATATGGTTTCTACCGGGCCCTTTCCACACGTTCCGTAATAAATGCCACGTTTATGTCTTTTCTTATTGAGGAAGTCATAAACTGAAGGTTGAGCGTTTTGTCTCACTGTCTTTTCGGAGTTTAACCTGTTTCCTATAGTCTAGATTTGAAGAATGAGAGGCAGAAAGTACTCGGAGGCAGGGTTCCTGACACGGACTCGGTGCCTCATCTGCAACCATTGAGAGATGTGCGCAGGATACACTGAGAAATTCTGGAACGTGCTCTTCTTGCTGTTTAAACCCGTATCAGCATGTGAGGGGGGTCAGCCGTGCCAGCCGGTGTCTTCTGTCTGAGTTCAACTCACATGGGCTGACATACGCTGACATGTGATGGGGTAACATCCAGATCTGTGTGCTGAACGTGTGAAAGAATATTTGCCAATTTCTGACACTGCCCGTGTCAGACCTCGTGAAGACATTTTTAATTTATTGCAGGGACCAAGATAACAGTCAAAAGCTTTGGATTTCAGCCACTACCCTTCTGCCACCTAACGTGGTGACCTAGAGGAAGATAACTAACCTTTTAATAAATCTGTTCCGCTGCTTTAAATGTCTCCCAGAGATGTTTTAAATGTCAGTCAGATATTTATAATGTATCTTGTGCTGTTAAATTTTAGTATTTATGTCGTTTATGAAGTTGCCTTCGTTTTCTTGGACAGAACTACGCTATACTAAAAAAGCCAAAAAAAAAAAAAAAAACTCTGGGTCGCTAAAAACAAAATTCAGCAATCTCATGTAGTAGTACTTTCGTTTGCAGAAGCCTTCTGGCATTGTGGAATACCAGTCATTTCCTCAAACAGATAGAAGTTTTAGAAGTTGGGTTACAATTGGTGCAATTCTGCTTTGATTTAGTATGATTAAACATATATATATATATTTTAAATTTCCAACATATAGAAAATGGATGATAGCACAAATTCGGTTACCTACTATTTTCTTATATTTGATATATCTGTAGATATCATATTGCAATAGATACGTGCTAATATATATGCTTATCTTCCTGTAAGATACATATATGCATTCATATGTGAGAGAGAAGGAGAGAATCCAAAATCCAAAATATTTCCAAAATATTATAAAAGCAACAGTGTATAAAATATTAAAAGTAAAATATAGAAGCAACTAGTGTATTTTCATTTTAAGTGATAAACACGATAGCCGCTTAGTGTAATACTAAGGATATCAGAAGTCAGAAGTCGGAGCTGCCAGTATCAGCTGTCGATGCTCCCAACAAAACCATCCCCAGGGGCACCATATACTGAATTATGAAGCATGGCTACCCTGTGAGCCACCCCATTCAGCTGTGTGACCTTGGGCCAGTCACTTAATGCCACTGATTCACAGTTCCTCTTTAGCAGTATGGGTAAGGATGTATACCTTATCCCATTAATGTCATGTGACCTTATCCCATGTTAAGGTCACATGACATAAAAATGTACATGATAATGCTCTGAAAACTTTAAAGTCACTAATTGCTTCCTGAAATATTCCCTTTTTTCCCTGTCTTAACAAATTCTGCCCATGATTCAAAGGTTTCTCTTAACCCTTTTCTGATCTCCTTCAGGGTGTTTTTTCTCTCTCTTGTGAACCCCTAGAGCCCTTTTTGGAAGGACTAACCCGTTTGCCAGTCATTCCCCTCCCTCTTGCCCTCCGTTTGACCCTGCTCTTCCATGTGCTTTCATGTCTCCACACCTTGCTCATTTCAGTCCCCAGGCTCTGCTGAATGTTTTCTCTATACTTTTTATCATTCTCTTCATCCTCCAAAGCCACCTAAAACATTACTAGTCTTCAAAGCCTCACCCAGTTTTTTTCCTCATAGAGTCAAGAAACCATGAACTTCATTCATGGTTCCATAGGATAAACTTGTAATCAAGTTCTTATCTTGTTCTACTAGGTTTTTTATTTATATTCTTCTGTCCCTTGGTAGGCTTCTCAAAGACGGGAAGGTGCCATGTTGCTTTGATTCCCTAGTGCTTACCATCGTTTCTCATAACTGACTGGTATTCAGGTCATGTTTGTTGAATGAATGAACAACTCAGTCTTTTCACAGCTTTCTGAAAATTTTATCTTGTTTGTGGTAACCCATAATCACATAAACTTTGGGACAAAATCCAGGTACCCATTTATTTATCTGGAATAATATGACTATCATAGTGTATGTAATGGCATACAGACCAATTTAGACTGGGAACCTGAGACCCCAGTGACAGAAGCCCTATATGTAATCACCAGTAAATACGTGGTTACCCTACATAGTCATATCTGAGTCCTACTAATTACACTTAGCTGACTAAAGATTAAAACTATCAACTGTCTCTGTTTGGAAAGATCTTTGATGTGTCTGTGGCTAGATATGGTGATTGTTGCTGTTGTTCTTTTCAGATTTTATTTATTTATCTTAGAGAGGGTGAGCAGGGGAAAGAAACGAGGGAGAGGGATAAGCAGAGTCCTCGCTCAGCACGGAGCCCTGTGCGGGGCTCGATCTCACAATGTTGACGTCGTGACCTGAGCCAAAATTAAAAGTTGGACCTTAACCAACCGAGCCACCCAGGTGCCCCGCTAAACATGTTTTAAAAAGAAAATCTAAGCATTTTTTTGAAAAGCAGTTGGCAATATTTACTGAGACCCCTGATTCAGTAATTCCCCATCTAGGGAATTATCCTAAAGAAGTGGTGAACAGAATAAAAGAATGTAGACAAAGCTTTCTGAACCAAGATGTGTAACATGATATTATTCACAAATAATAGGAAAAATGGCAAATAAGTGACCAGCATTATTTTAATAATCCAAACAAAGTTTTTCATAATCTAGAGGTTCCCTGATCAACTACACACTAATTGAACTGACCTGAGGGCAGTCTTTTTTAGATACCTTACAAAGAACCGGAGACAAACCTAGAGTACAATCAAGTTTAACAGTTTCATGTCAGGCTTCTAATTTTCTGCCCTCCCTTTTTTTTAAAGATTTTATTTTATTTATTTGACAGAGAGAGATCCAAAGTAGATAGAGAGGCAGGCAGAGAGAGAGAGGGAAGCAGGCTCCCTGCTGAGCAGAGACCCCCCAATGCGGGACTCGATCCCAGGACCCCGAGATCATGACCTGAGCCGAAGGCAGCGGCTTAACCCACTGAGCCACCCAGGTGCCCGCCCTCCCTTTTTTAAATTTAGAAAATGTTGAACATATGGTAACCTTTGAGGCCAAAGTTTGAAAACTCTTTGAGGGAACAATAATCCTAGCATCAAGGCTTGTATACCCATTTCCATGAAAAAATAGACTATCACTGAGAGATGGAAATCTAACTAGCTTAATTTTGTCTCAAATTAAGGTTAAAAACAGTTAGGGGAAACTTGAGCCTACTTGTGAAATGATTATGAAGAAAACTATGTAAATTGTGGAAGCTTTTTATAATCCCTTATTTAATCTCCTTTTACATGGAATAATTGGTGGAGGGAAAGCCATTGTATCATAATAGTTTCTGCAAGTTATATCAGGATACACCAGAGGAATACTGGAAATAATCTATCAAATCAGGGTCATGTGGTTCGTTGCACACTGAACTGAGTTGGAAGCTCCACTCTGTTTACAGCCTCTTTGATAAGTGGGTCAAGGGCCTCACCACTGAGATATACTGTCTATCACCAACTTCTTTGTTCAAGAGGGGAGGTTTTCTCTTTTCAGGTCTTGGAAAGTGCCTCTCCCTGAAGCTCTCAGTAAAGAGACTGGAGCAAAGGACTGATGGCGAGCGGGAACACTTCCTCAGTACGCCTGTCCATCTTGGCTTAAAAGGGTAGAGAAGGGGCACCTGGGTGGCTCAGTGTGTTAAGCCTCTGCCTTCAGCTCAGGTCATGATCCCAGGATCCTGGGATCGAGCCCCGCATTGGGCTCTCTGCTCAGCAGGGAGCCTGCTTCCTCTCTTTCTCTCTGCCTGTCTCTCTGCCTACTTGTGATCTCTGTCTGTTAAAAAAAAAAAAAAAGGGTAGAGAAGCAGGTGCCATCTTTAAAGATCTCTCTCAGTGGTCCTGTTTGGGATGCTGCAGAATAAGTGTGAGACTTCCCTTGCTTCAGAAAGTTCACTGTATTTTTTCCCCCCGTCCCCACCACACTCCCAAGTTCACTGTTTTTATGGTGAGGGAATGCCAAGTTCAAAAATGAATACAAACCCAGTAACGAATAGACAACTCCACGTAGCCCCGGATGAGCTGCAACCAAGCCAGCTTGTAGTGTCGGTGCATCAGGCTGTGGGGAGAGGGAGCAGGAGAAAGTGGAGTCCTGCAGGGTTTATCCCACAGAAAACCTGGGTCTTCGTCATTAGGAAAGCTCCTTGAAGTGGCCTTGTTCCCATGAGGCTGTAGAAGCCTGAGAAGAAATGTCTTCACAGGGCGGGCGTGGTGGCTTACACCTTGCCGGTGGCTTCCCCGAACAGAAATAGACAGCACAAGGGTGTAGGTGGTCAGTTATGTAACTTGAGTGGAGCCAAGCTGATTACCTGAGCTAGAAGTCAATGAGAGAGCAAGCTGCTAGCCAGAGGAGGACTCAAAATCCCGCAGCCCAGATAGCCCTTCCAGGACACTAAGAAGAGTATAAGTGCCATCAGCAAACCAGAGGGGAAGGAGTTCAAGGGGCACAGACTGTTACCCTTGAACGTCTGCAGAAGGCCCTTGCAGGAGACCTATGGATTCTGCAGTAGGCAAAGAACAAGAAGACCCCGTCTGAATTTGTTACTCACGGTTCTAGAATTTAAATTTGCTCTACTGTCTCAGCAAAGATTGTGCTATAAAAGCTTCTTGGAATTATTGCTTCTCTACTTTCCATAAGAAAACAATGATTTAGAACAATCTCCTGAGAACGACTGTTCTTTCCGTATGTGCTTATTATCCTGCCTACTGGACCATTTGTACTGGGCCTGGCCAGTGACTGGCTGTGTACATTACGGGGACAGGCCTGGAGAGGAGAAGCCAGCAAGCAGATGAGACACAGTTTCTTAAATTAACTCTGGACTACCCCATGAAAAGCACCCTTTTGTAACGCAGAGGCATCCTGACTGGCATTCTTTAGGCCTCATGAGCGCTTGAATGAACCACAGCATGGTTAAACGACTGTAGTGAGTGCTCAGCTTAAATAGAGCCGTTTGTGTTTAGCTCAGGATCAAACTCCTAATTAAGTGACTTCTCTGTGCCAGGCATTCCAGCAGAGGGGAAGAAGATACCTCTATCTTTAGAGTTTATTATTGAAGGCTCCTACTTCATGCTGGTTTAAGCTACAATTTTGTTTTTCTTTTTAGTCCCACTGACATTCGCTTAATTTGTATTGGCATATTACTTCTACAAAGGATCTAAATGCTTATCTCTTGACGATCCCCTCATCTCAAACTCCACAGCTATGGTGATATCATTTCATTATTTCATTTCAACAAACATGCGTCCGTCACTTACCATGTGCAGGGAACTGTGAAAAGGAGCAGACCTATGATGCCTGTTGAGGGATGTCATGGTCCCATCTTGGGGGCAGGTACAGACGTACAGACACAACTCAAGGAGGAGTAACTTCTGTACTAGCTTGAAGCGTGCGGCGCCATGCTATGGAACACATGTCTAAAATCTCACTGGGAGAATGGGACAGCTTCGTAGATGATAGGACATTTGAGCAGAGCCTGGAAACATCCATAGATTTCAGTAGAGGGCTAAGTAGACAATGCATATTCTGAGACCCCCCCCCCAAAAAATGTATGTCTAAAAACACAAAATATTTAAAGCATTGAGTGTGTTCAAGAATAAATGAGTGCCCCCCCCCCCGCCACCAGTGTGACTAGACCTTAAAATGCATTGGAAAATGGGTCTGTAAAGAGAGATTGGGCCTACATCCCTGAAGGCTTTTAGATGTCATTTCATAAATCACACACAGCTATTGACAGTCTAGGAAGAGAGTAGTGATTTTAGGATGAATATTTTGGTAGAAGGGTATGTTGGAGAGGAAGAAATTATGCCATTTAGTTTAAAGATTTTATTCTCAAGTAATCTCTACACTGAGCATTGGGCTCGAACACACATCCCCGAGATCAGGAGCCACATGCTCCGCCGACCGAACCAGCCAGGCGCCGCGGCAATGACACCATTGATAGGTCCAGTGCAATAATCCATCCATCCACCCACCTGTTCATCCATTCATTCGACAGATGTTGATTGGATACCTGCTGAGCTCCAGACCCAATTTTAGAAACCTCAGTAAGCAAAATAACGTTTCCTGGCTTCAGGGACCTTACATTCTAGTGGGGAAGACCAACAGTGAGCAACATAAATAAATAACCGATGCTTATTTTAGTGACAATGGATGAAGACGGTGAATAAAATGAGGAAGGTTAGTGTGAATGTGAGCCAGAGGGATTCAACTTTGCAAAGAGGTGTCCGGGGAGGGCTTCTCGGAGAAGCGACTTGAGTGAGGACTTGAAGTGAGCAAGAGGTTCCCGGATGTCTGAGGCAAGAGTGTGTCCAACAGAGGAAGCAGAAAAGGCAGAGGCCATGCTGCAGGGTGATCCTGGGGCCCTCACAAGTTGACTGTCCAGTTGAGGCAGGGTTGTGCAAAAGGAAGAGAGAGAGGAGCTATTTCAATGAAAGCATCCCTCTCCTGACTGGTGGGTTTGGTTAATAAGGACTAAGACAATGACTTGGGGGCTTTTATGACTTAGGACGATATATTTGGTGTTAAAACAGCTTTGGAAGGATGGTCTTGACCTCATGAAAGGAAGAGATGAGATCCGCTAAGAGTAAGTAGCTTGGGCTTAGGGCTGGGATTTGAAACCAGGGGCAAAGTTTTGGACTAGCTGCCAGGAGGAATAGGAAAAGGACCTTACTGGACATGAGTCCAAGGATTGGTGAATGGTGTTTGTAGCTTCCCTGTGGCCTTGTCTGTCTGTTCAGTACACGTCTGTTAGTCCTGACTGTGTGAGTGACACTGTGCTGAATGCTGACCACATGGAAGCGGGACACGCTCACCGACAGAGAAGAAAGAGAACATCAGTAAATATATAAAGTCTGTTCCTTTATCAGATTGGAGAATGAGATAGCATAAATATTAAACTTCTCACAATAAGCCTAGTTTTAATACAAAGACATTTTACTGGGCTGATTCTTAAGGGGTCCATTTGTTAAAAAATGTTTCTCTCTCCTTTTCTATAGAGTTGACTCCATTAGGACCTAACAGCTGTGTTCGTCAATAATGAGCGCTGCCTAAGTCTGTCTGTAGGGCTGAGTTTCTAAGCAGTGTGCTCTTAGGGGCCTCTCACGGGACGTGGATATGCTCTGAATGGGTGATGGGTCTGCCGAAGATACGCATCCCCTCAGCTCTTGGGCTGTGGGAGCAGGGGCTGGGGAAGCCAAAGGCCTTGTCTGATGACCTTGGGCTTCCAGCAGCCTGATAGTTTACCCCCACGTGCAATACAAATACAGTGGGGGCCATGCCGTGGGGAAGGTGGGGAGGCGTGCTGTCAGACACGGTCCTACAGTATTCCCACTCTGTCCTCATGTTCCCTAGCACAGCAGCCCCACACTGCCTTGAATGCACGGTCCTCTCAGTACCACGCTCTTGAGCATGGCTTGCTGTTGGATTTGCTTGCATTTTTATAAGCCATGCACAGGTTCACTCTTATCCACCATCTCAAATCATAAAGACCAAAGTTCATCAACAATTACTTCTATCCCTATTTCAAAGAAGCTTCTGGATGATTTTGAATGATTCTAGCTGACTTCTTGTCTGGTCTCAATATGTTTTCATCTTCTGACCTTGTAGATGTAACTGTTACAAGGCTAGGGGTCAGGAAATCTCAGTGTTATCACTCCTTGTTGGCTACTCCTGCTAGGAACGAATATCATCTTCTCTTCCTGTATCTCTATAGGAATCTTTTTCAGTTCTTCTCCATTTTGTGAGGGTTAGTTTATTTAAAACTAAGCCATGTATTCCACATGCCCTCTCAGTCAGGTATGTATAGACTTCAGTCCATCATGATCGGTGGCAGTACAGAAATGAACGTATACATGGGCTAGCCAGTGCCAGCCCTCTAATACATGTATGGTACAACAAGCTCCGGCCCCCACCCACAGACCCTAGGTGCAGGTGGACAGCTTAAGCGAGCGTACCTTGTATCAAATCCCAACATGGAATACTGGCATAACAATTTATTTCTCAAAATATCTAAATTACCCACCCAGGTGTGAGTCAGTCAGTTAAGCGGCCAGCTCTTGGTTTCGGCTCAGGTCATGCTCTTAGGGCTGTGGGATCTGGGCTAATAAGCTGAGCTTAGCGGGGAGTCTGCTTGAGGATCCTCTCCCTCTGCCACTCCTTCCGCTGTGCTTTTGCGTTCTCTCTTTCTCAAATAAATAAAGAATCTTAAAAACTTAAATAAAATGTTTGAACACAGATAGGAATTTCTAACATACTCATCTACAGCTTGTTTTGGAGACCATTGCCTCATGTCCTAAAATACCATTGCTTCCCTCCTTCACCTAATGATAAAAGCTGCCGTTGTAGGTTACTCTTCCGCCAACCACAGTCCAGATATCATTGGCCCATTTCATCCTCACTGCCACCTTTTGAAGGAGGGTGAGTATCTCCATTTTACAGATGAGAAAACTGAGGAGGCTCAGAGAGCTTCCTTAATAACTGATCCAAAGTGGCACTGCTTATAAGAAATAGCTTTGAGACACAAGCTCCTTTCAGTCTTAATTACTGCCTTCCTTCTTTTAGGGTCTGGTAATTTCCCTCCTTGTGTCTGAGGAACTTAGTCCCCCAACTACCAAATTTTGAGTTCTCAGGACACTCTTCACAATAATACGCTCGTGGGTGCCACAAGTCTGGTTCCTACCTTAAACGTAGCCCCACGATGTCTGGTTTGTATCCACACCGCAAATCTGGTTGCTATGGCATCCCTCATACTAGGAAAATATTTGTCAGCTCCAGGTGGCTGGAACACCAGACAGGCTCACTGATACTTCGGTGAGTACAAATAACGATTTAGTGGGTTATGGGGTAGTATGCTGAGAGCAAATCATGGTGGGTAGTATGCTGAGAGCAAATCATGGTCTCCAGGGACCATGACGTGGTAGGCCAGGGATTTACATAGTGTGTTTCTATTGCTACAAGCTTCAACTTTAGTCTGCCAGGTTACAGATCTGCAGAGATGAAATAGGAGGTTACTGAAGTAGCCATTCCCACTGTAGGAGAGCACAGACTGCATTAGAATAAATGGATGTGTTGACCCAGTAGAATTCAGTTGACATATCCAAAGTGGTGGCAGGATTAGGCCTTTTAACTGTTGGTCATCGATTTAAATCATCTTCATCAGAATGTGTTCTCCTTCAGCGTGATTACATCCAGATAATGTTCTCTTCCAGTAAGAAGGGAAGAACAAAGGAAAATAAATAAAACAGTTTACTAGAATCTCATAAAAGTTCTTGCACAAGAAGTAACAAAGCATGGGAAAACATGAGTTCTTTTATAAAAACAAATTTTTCCTTGAAGTCACTACAAGATTGCA
Source organism: Meles meles (assembly GCF_922984935.1). Classification (NCBI taxonomy): domain Eukaryota; kingdom Metazoa; phylum Chordata; class Mammalia; order Carnivora; family Mustelidae; genus Meles; species Meles meles. Next base: position 15,190,747 of record NC_060079.1, on the reverse strand, counting down.
GTTCACATAATATATTGGTATGCATATGTGTTTATACAAGAGGGTACAGTATCCCCAGGATAAATGTGAATCAAAGTCTCTATGGTAGCTATAGTCATTTTTTAAGATGACTAACAGCAGGCATAATTTCCTCTTTAAAGAGTACTTTATCATTCATTTATCATTAAAACAATAATAATAACCCATTTTCACTTTCTCCAAAAGAAGCCCAGATCTGGGAATTGAGAACTGTTTTCTTTTTAATCCCCCATCTTAATTCTTTACAATTTTGAATGTGTCCTACGTTCTACCCCAAACAAACAAAACATTATGGACTTTTGAAAAGTTTTCTATTAACGACCAGACAGATTATATCTACTTTATGTTGAAGCAATTTCTTTCTGTGCTAAATACTTTAAAATATAATGCTTAAATATAAATATACTTCGAAACCTAAAACAAATGCTGGTTAACCTATTTTATGTTTTCTTACCATGGAAGAATCTACATTCATAAGATCCATAAATCAGTGTTGTTTGTTAAGATTCAACCAAAACACTTTTTTAAAGTGAAAAGGCTAGTCGCCATGGTAAACTGGATTTCATTGCAGAATATTTCCAAGATGAAGTATTAACCAGCCCTCCGTATTTAAAATCCAGATCTATTTACAAAAATTCGTTTAACTCGAAATTTTAAGGTTATACCTGTTTTTACAAGTGAAGTATATTTATGGTTCAAAGTCATTAAATTTTTATTTATTTATTTATCTATCCAGTTATTAGGCATGGGCTGTGTTCACAGCCCCATTCCTGTGGCTTTTCTGCTGAGTTGAGTTCATTGAATTTTAAGTCCAGACTGAGGCAAGAAGGGCCAGCATGTTTCTGTGTTCTTGTTTCTACCAAGCAAGAATTCTGTCTTTCTTTTCCCCTAAATAAGTGAAAAGAAGCTCAATAATTTTTGAGGTCTCTGAGATAATTCTAGACTAGTTACTAACAGAAAAAAAACAACAACATGAAAACCTCAGCTGAAAGGAACTTTTTTGCTTCAATTCAGAGAAGGAAAAAAAGCATAATCCTATTAAAATTTAGTAATCAGGCCCCAGTTGAGATTCTGACTGGCTTGATAATCACCATGGAGCCACAGAGTACTTAGCTGGTAGATAGCTAAATTTAATTAACAGTACAGATTTATGGATAAACCTCCTCATTCATTTTCCGGATCTGTGCCCTTGTCTCCCCTGCCCCACCCCCGCTCTAGGTTCCTCTCTTGGTTTCCTTGTTTTCCTACCCCAAGCTCTGTGCAGCAGCAGCAGAGGACAACCCGCAGCAGGAGGACTTTGAGCCTTGTGGGGTCCTGGAAGGGGGGAAGGCTCAGGCTCAGAAGGATCTGGGTGTGAATGCCAACAGTCACCGGCTGTGTGTGCGCCTTCCCACCGTTCCTCTCCAAAATAGCAGGAGGCGTGAGCTCAGAGGGTGAAGGGCTGGGTGCTGTGCTTTGTCTGGATTATGTCCCACAACAACACTGTTACTGCACGGCCCTCTTTTTATTGCTCCCCACCTCTTCCACAGCTCTTGGAGACCTAACCTTGCCAGGAACCTAGAGTTTCCACCTAGAACCTTCCACAAGGAATCAAGGCCTCTGGGAAAATTTTGCTTGATGATTCAACTTTTCTCCTCTTTCTTATCTCTTAACCCTCATTTTATCAGAGTTTAATGACCCCTGTTTCTATCTCTCACATTGTCTGGCGCAGTGGCGACCCACATTTAATGGCTGATTAAGGTATGAATAAATAAATGGGGAAATTATCTGAGTACATTTTGTCTTCTCCGGTTGCTTATTTACTTACAATTTATAAGTGACCTTCTTGCAAAAAGATGTGCAAATGCTTTGCTCTCTTTTTCTACATATTCCTCTTTGGTGGTATGTGAGGACGGACTGGAGCAGAAGTCCTTGGTGTGACATATAGCATCGCTATTGTGTGGCCTTGGCACCTTATTTAACCTCCCTGCGTCTTAGTTTCTTCCTCCCTAAAGTGGGGAAGATACTATCTTTTTAGAGATTGTTATGAGGAAAATGAGTCATTGTATATAAAAGCCTAACACATTTAGCATCATGGCTAGTCCATGATATTAACAATGACAGTGCGGATATTTTCTAGCAGAATATTTGAATGTCATGCGAGAGAATTAAAACAAGAATTACATGGACTTTTTGGGGCCCTATAAGCCTATCTTACGCACTTTATATCAGGGAGAACATTCCTGAATATGCTTCCAAACAAAACAAAACAAAACAAAAAACAACACAAAACCTGCAGTATTCTAGTATGATATTTATTTCTAGGAAAACGAATTCCAATAACAAGTGTACATGATGATGATTACCAAATTAAAGAATAATGGAAGCAAATTGACCAACAAACTGTTTTAGCCTCTAAGTAGCTTATTCTCTGTTTAGTAAATATTCCTGTTATAGCAAATGTTTACCTCTAGTTAAACTACAAAATGCCTAAAGCTTTCACACGATCTAGAATTTTCTTTTGCCTTTTCCGTAATAGTTAGTAAATGGCCGACAGATTTTACGCTGCCACCATGTGCCTGACACTGTGTCAAGTGTTCTGGAAACTACTTGAAAAAAAGAAGGCTCCAGTTCACATATTCCTATAACTTGATTTCAGAGAAAGCAGTCCAAAGCCATGTGCACCAAGGGCCAGATTGCCCGGCTGATTTGTAGGCTGAGTGCAGGATGAGGTCATTTACCCAGACATTTTAATAACTGTCTTATAATAACTGGCCGCCTTAGAAAATGCACTTTTATTCGTCTCCCTCCAGTCAGAATCCTGGCTTTTTGTCTTTATTAGAATTGGATGACCAAAAAGAGAGCGATCGGAAATGTTGCATTGAAGAATAAAATTGAAAAAAAGGAACCAGTTGGGGATGGTGTCCAGGACAAAAGACACAGCAGCTGAGACTGCGGTTTCTCCAGGATATTTCTCCTGCTATGTCAGAGACCACAATATGAAATCATATAAACCATTTGGATTAGAACTCGTCAACAATGCTTTCCTAGCAACAAAGTGTAGACTGACCTTAACTTTCCTACAACGTTCATGTGGGTTTCCTGACTCGGTGAGCGTGGGTGTGGCTCTTGTCTACAATCTCGTGGCCAGAACTGTAGGTACGGTTTATCTTCCCCGGAGTCCTGTGACATTGTTCCAAAGTGGCATTGCTCTCACTGATTTCAGATACTGTCAACATAACATTTTATCTTTCAAAGCAGAGGATTTTAGAGCATGAAAAGAAAGAGACTTCATTTTACTGGAGAGAAGCCGGGGATCAGGGAGGTTAAAGTGCCGCTCAAGGTCACTCAGCTAGCTGGTCACTTTGATGGTTTCACTGAGCATCTCTTGACTCTCCTTTAGAGCAAGATTTTTCTATAAAAGCCTCTGTCCTCCGGAGGCATTCTTTTCTCTCCCACCTAACTGCTAATATATTTCTAACAGGTACATTTCTTTCTTTAAAAAAAATTAAAAGAGAATATGTGTAAGCCTTTTGGTGACAGCACTAGATGGACTATGACCAAGCAAATAGTTTTGTTAAATTAAAAACATTCAGAAATGACTTTGCTTACTGTCTAAAAACCCACGGTGGACCAATCATCAAAGCTTCCCTGAGAAAAATACACTTAAAAAGCTGAAAATCTTGTGGACAATTTGATTATTTTTTTGTTTTTGTTTTTGTATTTTACGTAGTGACTTCACTTTAGTACCTGTTTGTGTCATAACTTATTAAAATAAATATGCCTTTCGAATTATTTACAAAGTTCCAAAGTCTTTTTGGAAACGTGAGTGTCTTAGTGTTGAATCTTACCCATTAATAGTACTTTCTCTGCATTCCTGGGAGGTGTGTATAGAGGTGACCCTACAGTCCAAGTTCAATTCCCCCTCCTATTTTTTCATGTTAGAAGCCAGGGGGGTTTAGATATGATCCCAGCCATTTGTGTGTGAGGAGAAATTGTTTTCCTATTCCTCCTAATTTCAGAACTAAGGCAATGAAGCCATTTTGTTCTGCTAAAAGCCGATCACCTTCTCTCATGGTATTAGCAGACGTTTTCTGCCCCTTTTGGGAGGTTTCATGTGCTGTTTCCCATTGAAGATTGTATTCAAATGAGCATTGGGACATATTGGGAGAAGAGTCAGAGGGGTAAAATAAAAATAGTCTAGAAAAAAAATGCATAAGGATAACAGTGCTTTTTTTGTTTGTTTTGAATTCTTGGATTTTTTTTTTTTTTAAGAGTGTGTAATTTAAAGTGGGCACATGGAGAAATGGGTGCCGTGTTCCAACTGTATGCCCTTTATTTTTGGTCTGTCACGGTGGTGCTAAGAGCCACAGGTTTAAAAGCATTTAGAGTTTTGCTTTCATGCCTATCTCAGTAAATCCTTAAGATATTTTTGAAGTAAATGAGGTTCAGGGCAAAATAAAGCCCAAACAGGCATCCATTAACCATAACGAGCTTTAGCCAAATATTTATTCATCAGTTAATGTGAACTTGCTAGGTGATCACTGGGTGCCTAGTACAGTGAGAAAGTGGTTTCTCCCCAGAGGGGGTTACAAAGCTAAATTTTAAAATAACATAAATCTAGAGTTAGGCTTGGGATCATCATTTTTGCAATAGTAGTTAAAATGATTTATAGTAGATTCAAATTGAAAGTAAGATGAGACAGATGTAAGGTGGTACATCCTCAGTGACTCTTATTGAAATGCTGCTAGAAATCCAGACTACTCAGGACAGGGAGTAAAGGGTACAGAGAACCATCTTGTAGATGGGAGACTGATTGAGCCACGCAAAAAGAATCTATTTAGAAAGGTGAAATTGAGAAATATGTCCAAGTTTCTGATTTGAGAAATAGCTATAAACTGGGCCCTGTCCATAATAAGGGCACCAATATACAGCAGGAAAGGTGAGCAGCAGGTTTCTTTGTTAGAAGGAGGTTCCTATACAACAGATAGAAGTGTCCTGGAGTGCTAGTGCTAGGTTAACTCTATGGGCACCAGCCAGAGATTTGTTTAGGTAATCTGACAAGATGACTTACGGTTGGAGTCCATCCTCTCTTCCTCCTCCCTTCCCTTCCCTCTGTCCCTCCCTTCCTTTCCCCTTCTTCTCCCCTCCCTCCCTCCCTTCCTTTCTCTTTCCTTCTTTCTTCCTTCCATTCCCACTTTCTCCTTGCTTCTTTCTTATAACTGGCCATTTAATATGAGTGTTAAAGATACAACCACCTTGGAGATTTCTTTCTTTTTTTTTTTTAAAGATTTTATTTATTTTTTATTTAAAGATTTTATTTATTTATTTTTATTTATTTGACAGAGATCAAATACCTACAGAGTAGGTAGAGAGGCAGGCAGAGAGAGGGGAGAGAGAGGAAGGGAAAGGGGCTCCCCACTGAGCAGAGAGCCCCACGCGGGGCTCGATCCAAGGACCCCGAGATCATGACCTGAGCTGAAGGCAGAGGCTTTAACCCACTGAGCCACCCAGGCGCCCCCCACCTTGGAGATTTCAAACAATTTATAAAGATGCCTACTATCACTTCTTGCCAATATACAAAAGGATTTTCTAAAATGTTGATTTGTAACTCTTTCTTATGATTTTATTTTATTTCAAGTTATCTCCCCTGTTACTTTTTAGACAATAAAAAGAAAGGAAACAAAACATTTTTAAATGACAAAAAGAAGCAGATATACAAGGTGTGGAATTATTATTGACTCAGCCCAACAGACACTAAGCTTATAGCTCCAATACCTAGTTACAATTAATTTAAAAAGGAAACAACAAATGCCACTCACTCATAGTCTTTAGCCTAGAAATCAACTTTAGTCAGACAGTAAATACAATGTATACGGGACTTGTGGGTTCTGTTATCAAGGCAAAGTGTCCAACCATTTGTCATTTTCACAGAGTAGTCTGACAGGGGCAAGAAGTTTCTTCATGAATTGAACTCTGAACCAAGAAACCCACCCATCGGTCACTATCCCCTGGGGGAATCTGACATTAGAGCCTGGATAACTCCAAACTGTTTTGAAACATATTTGATTTTCTAAAACTGATGAGCAGTGAAATAAACCCGTTCAGTCCACTGAGATTGGATTTATTTCAGGGCAGGGGTGAGGGAGCCGGAATTGAATTTTTTTCAAAAGAAACTGTTTCACAATGTTTCTGAGTGTGGTGTGTATTGGAAGTTGGATGGTTTCCATGAAACAAAAGTGGACCAAAAAAACAAGAACTTTGAGTAATACTTAGAGGACGGTCAAGTTTGTATGTGCACACGCGCGCGTGTGTGTGGTGTGTGTGTGTGTGCGTAAGAGCAAAGGGTCCTCAGAGATTTTTCTCAGAATTAACTCTGTGTGTGCACTTTAGTTTTTCATGTGCATATTCTTAGGACTCATTCATTATTCCATAAATGCTGGCTATATACTTACTCTTTTCTGGGCCTAAGGGGGCCATTGTGGATTCAACATCAACTAAGGCAGAAGTCCCTATCCTCAAAATGTTACAGTGTCAGCCAGCTAAAAGTTTGTTTCCCATTCACACTGGGACAAGATGCTCTAGGTCTAGGCGGACCAATCTCCTCCTCCTCAACACGCAGCTTCTGAGGTCCTGAGGTCACCTGGCCATTGGCACAACCCCTTGTGGATAGAGACGGCGAAGGGGTGGGAGATCACAGGGCATGTGAGTGATCACATACCTTTGCACAGAACTTCTCCGCACGGCCTACCTACAAGGGAGACTGGCTGCTCACAGATTTGTGAAATATGGACTTAGTGTCCCTCCACAATATTATTTTTTAAAAACTTAATGAAAAAAATCATAGTAAAAATATCCTTTTATTAAAAACTGACCTGTTTTAAAAAAGAAAAAACAAAACAAAACAAACAAAACAAAAACAACAACAACAACAACAAAACTGACATGGAAAGCTAAGACTCATGTACTAGATCCAGTTTGTTAATATTAGTGACAAATAAGGATGCCACTCTCAATGAAATAGATGACCATTTATTTTTAATTAGGTCCCAGATTTGTGCAATCAGACTTTTCATGAATGTAAGATTGATGAATTTGCTTTTTATTTATTTTACTCACCATCCTTTCTGAAGTTACAAATAAGCAGTAGAAAGGCAAAAAGTGGAATTAGGAGGTTAATAAACTCAGGAGGTAAATCAGCCTGACTCAATGCCCAAGTCAGGTCAATACTGTGATGCTAATAGTTATCTTCTAAAAAAAGAGAAGAAAAGAAAATCAAGAGTTAGCAGTCCTCAGCATCTCACTCTAGTATATGGACGGAGTGGGACCCTTGTCTTCCTTCTGCCTGGCAGCCTTCCAGGCAACACCCCCCTCCCAGTGCCCTGATCAACACCCCCCACCCCCAGACCAAGGCTCAGAAGGGGAAGTTTAGCCACAAGCTTAAAGGACAGGAAGTGACTCATGGTTCCCCCAGGGGTCAGGTGAGTGGGTAGTGAGGGAAGTCTGGGAGAGAGAATTCCAGATTCAAAAATTAACCCAGATGGGAGAGTGGCCAGGGCTGGAATTTCAGAAATGACCATGACATCAGCAAGAGTGATACTCCCCCACTTTCCCAGACAAGCATCTCAAAGCTCTGCTGTGAATTCTTCCCCATCTATTTTCACAGCATGATTGGGAACAAAGAGTTATCGATATGATGCCTAAGGAGAATGGTTGTAAATCCCTGAGGCAGAATTTCAGAGAGGAGCCTTCTGGCAGAGCTTATGGGCAATTTAGTATGATCTGGGTTTTGCTAATAGGAGCCCTTATGCCAAAGAGAATTTCGAAACCTAGAATTCAGTAAACCGAAGGTGTATGGATTTTTTTTCCCGCTCTTTGGGGATTATTAATTTCAAATACTCTAAATATGATGATACCATTATTGTGTTAGGAAATACGTGAGGTTGCGGGCTATCTAAATAATATACTGTTTAGATTATAAATAGAAACCACACTGGACACAGAAGACAGGAGTAAAATTTGAGCAAGGTTGTGAACGTGGTTCATTAGTACCTACGTGGCGCTATGAGGATACTCTTTGCACCAAGAAGGAGGAAGTCCTTTAGAAATATTGTCTTTGCTCTTTGTAGTCAACTGCGGAATATTTCAAAACAGTATTTATCTTCTTAAAGGGCATGTAAGGAAATATTTGGAATTTTCAAATAAACGATTAACCGTTGGAATCCTAAGGAAACTCTTGAGCTGTGAGTAGAGAGTTCTTTCTGTTTGCTGTTAAAAGACCCTGTTGATAATGTGAACGAGTAGGACCGACACCACCTGACATTTCAGTTGCATTTAGGGGTTTGATACATTAGAAGGATGTGGGACTCTTTCTGTTCCAAACTGAATCCTTTCTCCCCGTGACTTTATTTTGAGTCCGTGATGCAAATCCATGGTGTTCCTTTTTAATGCGAATGAAAACAATGAGCAAAGGAAGTGTGGAGGTTTGGAATCTTTGCTGATGCCTCACAGGTCACTGGGGAGCAGTGAGGTTCTTCTCCACTCTCAGTGGCCGGAAGCATGAGAAAGGACTATCCTTTACTCCTTGCTCTGAAGTTCTCTGAGCCTCTGTACTGGAAGCTTCCTCAGTTTGCCACGCAAACATTCACCAAGTCCCTTGGTTGGTGCTGGTGGGATATGCAAAGACAATGCCGGTGCAGGGCAACAGGAGAGCAGAGTAAAGCGAAAATCCCGGTGCCCGGTAAGTGCTGGGTGGGGAGCCCAGAGACTGGGGCAAGCCTTTCTCATATGGGGGCCAGGAGCAGGAGGTCTTTGCAGGAAGGACTCTTTCTGCACAGAAAGTAAAACTAGAGCCGAGAATTACAGAGATAGAGGGGGAAGAAGAATTCGCTAATCTGATGAAGGGGGAGAAAGTCATGCTAAACACAGGCGGAGTACCTTAAGACAGCAGCAACTGGGAGCAGGGTGAGGTGGTGGTTTTAGGGAACCGCGAGGTGTTCAGTACCGCTGATGTCCGGGGCACTGTTGCCAGTGGAAACACAGATGGACAGGCTGGGGACCCCGGTGGGCACTCCAGAACTGTATGCTGTCCCCAGATGTTGGGATTTTACTCTGGGGCCATCTGAGAGCCGCACCGGCTTTTTCGATAAGGGTTGAAGTCTGGATTCCATCTCTGAGGCTACCTTTGCAGGACCTTGGGTACACTCCTGAATAAAATGCACAAATTGTCATCAGAACCTGAGATCTTCTGCTATATTATGGAAATACATTTGAGGAGGTCTTTTTGTTTCAAAGCCGGTGCTTTATGTCGCTGAGCAGAGACTCTGCCTCCTTCCTGTGATCTTAAACGTGGATGGCAGTCAGCTCTGCACGGCCTGAGCACCCCCCGTGCGTTCCAGTCAGATTCCGGGTCTGACTTCACATCCCTGTGGCTTGAATGCGCTTGGGATTGCCTGAACCTCACATTCTCTAGTGTTCAGGGGGATTGTTGGTAAACAGTAATAACAGATCACCTCTCTAAAAGTAAAATTTCTCTTTTAAATGTACACCCGAGCCCCCTCCCCCCACCGCCCCAACCAGCCTGGCAGAATGTCCAGCAGAATGAGAAGCCAGAGGGTGGTCCATCATCTTGGGGCATCAGTTTTCTTAAAATATGAGTGAAGGTTTTATTGTTTTAAAGCAAGCATGGGTATGTTATGTTCTTCCTCTCTGTGGGCAGAAATGTCAAATAAATCTGGGGGTATCTGCTTTATTTTCTTCTGCCACTGGAGTGCATCAGTGGAAAAAACGTGTAAAGTACTCATTTTAGTCAATAATAACAGCTCCAGTTTTTAAGTGCCTGCTCCTCGTCAATTCACAGACTTCGTTTTGTTCAGCAAATGTAAACACAACATGAGTCCGAAGCCCCGTGCCAGGGACGAGGATTGCCGCGGTAAACCAAATTGCCTTCCTTGTTGGGGAGTTTCTGTTAACAGCCTTCCAGCTGCTCTGAAGAGTATGGAGGAAGTTGCGCACATTTCGCAGATGGGAAACTGAGACTTTAAAATGCAACCCAGTTTGCTCAGGGACCCCTCCAGTAAGCCCATCCTCTCCATGTGGCTCTCCATGGCCACACTGAAAAGCTTTTGGTCTCAGCTTGCTGTCTCCCTTTCCTTATCTGTTCCTGCCTTCTCTTCATCCGTTGAAAACATTCATTGCTTTCTGCCAGGTCTGTATACTCTCCTAGCTCTAGAAATAAAGGAGGTCTATCACTCAGCAGCCACAGCTCTTATACAGGCTTATTTTTATGTTAATTATTAACAGTAACCAAAACAGCCACAACCATCACAAACCTATATTGAGCCCCAACTATTTACAAATGCACTCTGATGAGACTGAGAGTCTGTAAATAGATAGAAGTCATGGTTACATCTGTCAGGTCAAATAACATTTCAGGATGGCCGGAAATCGTGGAGCAGTGAAGACCATTAAGTGTTAGAAATGTTCTGGGAAGGCTTCTTGGAGGAGGTGCCCGTCAAGCTACACCTTCAAGGAAAGAGAACCTTTAAGCCGAGTAAAGGGAAGAGTTTTCTAGCAGACTCCAACTAAATCTAGTTAGTGCCCAGAGAAAGTCACCTCAGTGTGTCACATATTTTCCCTGTGCTCCTGAGAACCAAAGTCAGCTGATGCTTCAAGAGAGGCATTAATCTACCCTGATTAAAAGCAAACGCCCTTCCCCAGGGGTGCCATCAAGGACTAGCTGGTTGAGTCCTTTGAGGGTGTGATTGGGGTGGCCTCAGGCAGTTGGGTTTCCTCTGGAGCATATCCAGGGAGATTTGGGTGGTCCACACTGAATGAGGACTCAGATCTGTTGGCAAGGAGATCTAACCCTTTTTGCTCAATAGCAGAACTACCCGCCACCCTCCCAGAGTCTTCCAGATTCAAAGTGACTCTGAACCAAATCTGACTTCCTAACACTATTCCAAATCCACATCTGGAATGCCTCTAAGCTGCGTGAGATTTCATGCCATTGATTTGTTACTGATTGAGACTAGGGCTGGCACTCAGCCCACACTCTGCCCCAAGAATCATAGCAGCAGACTTCTCAAATGGAGTGGAACAGAAAGCTATGAAAACCCAGCGTGTGCCCCTCGGCCTCCTTCAGTCAAGCCAGGAAAGGAAGAAAAAAGCGGGAGAGACTTTTCAGGGGGCACAGGTACCTTCGCCAGAGACCTCTGAGCAGCACTAGTCTGGAGGATTAATGCAAAACAAGTTCATGAAAGATGGCCTCCCGGGAGAGCCATGGAACAGAAGCAGCACTCCTGGCTTCTCTGCCCTTGGGTGTGCCCGGAGCACGGGGTTCCCAGGGCTCTGCCAGACTCTAGAGATGCCAAAGATGAATCAGGCTACCTCTGCCGTTGAAGGGCTTGTGGTCTCGTGGGGAGACAGACATGTAATAGGACCCTTTTAGGCTAATCTCGTAAGAATCGCAAGAGACTAAGAAAGTCCAGAGAAGAACAGGCTAACCTGGGATTCAGGAGGTGAGGTCCTAAGCTGAATCCTGATAGAAGAAAATGCAATTAAGGCAGGAGAACAAGAAGTAGGAGGCACATGACAGACGAAGGGAGGAAACAGCCTCAGCACCGTGTGGGAAGTGAAACAGCACCATGGGACCAGCCAGCCCCAGGCACTTCCTCACAACTGGGCCTAACATGGGCCATGAGCCCCCGGAAGCAGGCAGAGGCCCAGTGAGGGAGGGCGCCGGTGCTGGGAGAGTGGGCTGCTAGTTGATTCTGTGGGTGACAGGGTGGCACTAAGGAGTCTGAAGGGGAATGACGGGGCTTATGCTGTAGAGAGATTCAGAAGGCAGAACTGAAGGGGGGAGATCCTTTAGGAGGTCTGTTGCAGTAGGTCCTAAGGGTGTGATGAGGGAATGTGGGTGGGGAGCATAGGAGTTTGAGAAACACATTTCAGAGAGAAATTCAGGTCTTGAGATTTTGTTGTGAAAATGTGGAGGGGGGTGAGAGGGGGAGGAGTCTAAGACCTCCAGGTGTCAGATTCTTAGAACTCTGTTCAGTTTATTCATTTATTTAACCCCATGCTTCTAAAGGAACAGAGTGTCATCCAAGACCGTGTTCTTTAAGTGAAGGGGAGTCAGGAAGTCAGTTAGTGGGTTTACCCAGAAATTTTTAATAAAAGAAAAATCAGGAAAGAAAATGGCAGTTGGCATTTTGTAAATAAATGTAACTAGGGTTAACTAGAGTTTAACTAGAGTGTAACTAGAGTTTTGTGAAACCTTGTTTCAGTCTCTATGTGTATGTGCATGTTAACAACTATACGAAGTGTATTTCTTACTAAAGATAGTGGTAAAACATTTGCAAGTTCTATGATATTCATTTCCTGTGGTTGTGTCTGATTATTGCAGAGTATGACTATGTAGCAGTCAGATTTGATGATCTTAAAAAGGGAGAGGAAGTCCTTTGGGAGAAAAACAGGAAAATCTTTTCTTGCTGTTAATTTTTCAAGACCAAATCTTACAGTCATCTGTGCCCTTGGGATTCCCAGAGATTCCATGCAGAGGGAGGGGAAAGGGGGTCGAGCCAGCAGAAATGACTCTTCCTGTCAGGAATGGGACAATATCAAATACCCTGCCCTAGCACAGGCCCCATCAAAGGCTACAGAGACACTGCTGCCTAAGGGTATCTTGGAGACTGGTCTCCTAGCAGAATCACAGCTAGAAGAATAATGTTACCTTATTTTGTTTTTATTTATTTATTTATTTATTTGAGAGAGAGAGAATGAACGCGCACTCAGGCCTGTGAGCATGCAGGGTAGGGAGGGGTAGAAGGAGAGGAGGGGGATTCTCAAGGAGACCATGCTGAGCAGGAGCACACAGGGCTCGATCTCACAACCCTGAGATCATGAGCTGAGCTGAAACCAAGACTAGGATGCTTAACCGGCTTAGTTGCCCAGGTGCCTCTTTTTTTTTTTTTTTTAAAAGATTTATTTTTTTGACAGACAGAGATCACAAGTAGGCAGAGAGGCAGGCAGAGAGAGAGAGAGGAGGAAGCAGGCTCCCAGCCAAGCAGAGAGCCCGATGCGGGGCTCGATCCCAGGACCCTGGGATCATGACCTGAGCCGAATGCAGAGGCTTTAACCCGCTGAGCCACCCAGGCGCCCCTTGCCCAGGTGCCTCTTACCTTATTTTCGTATAGGGATTTCCGGTTTGCAAGTTACTTCCACAATGTATGTTCCAATGTTTACAATAGCCTGGGGAGTTTGGAGGGGCCTGAATATCTAAAAATTATTTTGGGTGTTTACTGACCTATAAATATTAAAAGCTATAAATATTTTCCTCTTCATATAACCATTCACTCTTTCAGCCAACACTTATTGGCAAGGCTCTGGACAAAGGATAAAAAATCTGCGTATTTATTTAAGGATACTTGCAGTTTCACCTATGACATGTTTACAGAATGTCTGTGTCCCTGTATATATATTTGTGTGCCTGTGTGTGTGTTGGGGCTGGGGAGAGAGCGAGAGAAAGATCATTTATCTCTAAGTGCCAAAATAAAAAATTGATTGCCCACAGGAAACAAGGCAGGAAAAAGCTGACCCTTTTATAAACGGGGCGCATAAAGTTTTCTCCTTGGGGTAAATGTAAACACCTTAGTAATAGAATAAGTGAATCAGAGAATCTAATGAAAGCTACATTATCTCAGCGAGTAAAGCACCTGTACAGTATTTGCCTTCGAGGGAGTTCCCATGACTGTGAGTTCTATCTAAAACCCCAGGTGAAGAACCCCTTAGTCTAGGCAAGACAAAATTCATCTCAATTAAACACACACACACACATACACAGTTGACCCTTGAATAACATAAGCTTGAACGGCGCAGATCGATGTATGTGTGGATTTTTAAATATAAATACGGTACAATACTGTCAAAGTGTCTTCCTTATGATTTTCTTAATAACATTTTCTCTTTCCTAGTTATTTTATTGTAGGATTACAGTATATAATACAGATGACACATTCAAAATATGTGTTAATCAGCTGTTTCCATTATTGGTAAGACTCCGGGTCAACTACAGGCCGTTAGTAAAGTTTTTGAGAAGTCAAAAATTTCGACTGTTGCAGGGTGGGTTCCCCTAACTCCCATGTCAGTCAGAGGTCAACTGTGTGTGTGTGTGTGTGTGTGTGTGTGTGTGTGTGTGTGTGTGTTAATATGTGCTAATTGTTCCCTGGTTTGGAAAAACAAAAGTTCAAAGAAGACTGCTTTCTAAATTTTTTGTTCAGGATTAGGTATAATTTGAGCAGTCATGAAATGTAATTATGATCGTTTACGTGTAAGGGCCAAATATTTCTTTGCTTTTAAATATAAAGGATTTGAAGTATTTTAGTGGTATTTCAATTATTTTCCTGATTGCCTCCTCATGAAGTAAGTCCCTGAATAGACACCTTGTATGTTTCTAATAATGGGAATGACCTTGACAGGAAGCCTATCCCGGAGACTCCTGACCTCAGGAGGCCAATGACCTTGGGATCCACTTTAACCCTCGACTTTTCCCAGTCATTACTCCACAGAAAGCCCATATCCCTTGCTAATAATTTACTTATTTGTTCAGTTGTTTTCTCATAACATGGAAAAACAATCTTCTGAAGGCATTTCCTTAATGAAGCCTACATATCTGATATGGATTTCTTTCCCAAGGTTCTGATGGGGTTGCTGTGTTTAAACACATCTTTGCCCTTGAGATCTTCCCATATCAAGCAAGTTATTGCTAACATTTTACTTATTAACTGGTAAGCACATCATAAACTATAATCACCAGGCTGTCTTCCCCATCCTGGTGTTGATATCCTAAAAGAAACAGCCTGTGGAAGCCCTTAGTTCCATTTTCAAAGTGTCACATTTCATTTATGACTCTCATTACCTCTTGTCTTGTATTGTGTGGAACATGGCTTCCTGAGATACAGCATTATTTAACAGAAAGAGTGGAACAAAGTCTTCCACAGAATGTAAAAAACGAATTGCCTGTTAGATTCCTATCATAAGAAGGATCTGGATGCAGGGGACAGGGCCGTGTTTGCCCCAAAGCCCTCCTGCAGACACAGATGAAGGAGCATAAGCTTCTAATCCAGAAAGACCCCAATTCACAGGAATCCCAGCTTCAAAAGCAGTCAGTGGGCAGAAGAGGGATTGCCATGGGCAGAACCGGTAAGCCAACCATCTTTTGCCTCAAATCTCATTTCACCTGCTAAGTTTGTCCGGGTCACTTTATCCAAAGTGCCCCCACTTGCTCTGAGCCTTGTAGGACTTTGTCCTGCTCTGGGAGGCTTTTGCTTTTCAGGGATTAGTGATTCCTGGATGTTTCTTTGTCTTCCCTGCTTTGGCTTAGAGACCTTCGGGGCAAGACCCTGCTTACAGTGCCTAATTGCAAGCTTTTCAGATCCCAAGCACCCCCTGGATGTCTATCAAATAAATCAGTAACACGAATGCCTTCTGCTTCTGAAGACCGAATGAAGAAGCTGAGTGGAGAGCATCTGAAGCCATTGGAACCATTATTTTCTATTGTAGGAAAGGAACAATAAGCATCCTCCACTCTACTAGTAGCAAACACAGCTAACAACTCAGTTTACCCTTTTAACAGTGCTCTGAAGTAGATACTGCTGTTTATTCCCCTTTTATAGATAAGGAAACTGAAGCATGCTGAAGTAGTTAACCCGTCTAGGGCCGTGAAGGTAATCAGAGGTCGAGGTAGGATTTGAACTCAGCCCTTGCCTCTAAAACTTTATGCCATATTACTGCTCTGTAACAGTTAGTCTCTGTATGCCCTCAAATAAAGGGATGTTTTCTAAACAAATCGACAGGCTCTTTTTAAAAAACTAATTCATAAAACTGAGTGTATGTATTCAACAGAAGAAGAAATGAGTTTTTATTTTATAGATATGCCATTAGTTAAGAGCAAAATGAAATTAGAATGTATCTTCATCTTTTTAAAAGATCTTATTTATTTGAGAGGGAGAGTGCACAGGAGTGTGAGTGGGGGGAGGGGGGAGGGGCAAGGGGAGAGGAAGAAGCAGGCTCCCCACCGAGCAGGGAGCCCTATGTGAGACTCCATCCCAGGACCCCGGATTATGACCTGAGCCAAAGGCAGATGCTTAACCTACTGAGCCTCCCAGGCATCCTTGTATCTTCATTTTAAACTCCCCTTTAAAACAATAACATTAACCCTGAACAAAAATAAACTGCTGCTGGGAGGTGGGATTGGGAGAGGGGGAGCGGGCTATGGACATTGGGGAGGGGAGGCGAACCATAAGAGACTATGTACTCTGAAAAACAACCTGAGGGTTTTGAAGGGTCAGGGGTGGGAGGTTGGGGGAACAGGTGGTGGGTAATGGGGAGGGCACGTTTTGCATGGAGCACTGGGTGTTGTGCAAAAAGAATGAATACTGTTACACTGAAAAAAAAAATAAACTTGTTTTGTTCTAAAGAGAGGCACTCTTGGTGTAATTGCTGGTTTTAGAAATTTGGGTCACATTTTGCTTTTGATTATTTAAAGGATTGGGGCAGTCATGTGGACTCCAAATATTCATCTAGTCATTAAAACAAGATGGGGAGTTTTTCTCTATTTGGTCTAGTATATCTGTCTTGTTTTGTTTTGTTTTGTAAGTGTAACCTCGAAACTTCAGCAACACGCTTTTGAAAATACCAGTTTATGACATAAAGTTTTGAAATGCATCTTTGAAATTATCTAAATACATATGCAGGAGGTCAAAGACAAGTGGGACAGCTGTTCCATAAAATCTCCACTCTCCAAATACCAAGAAGGAAGAGGTGGGAACATGGTCCAGAATCTAACCTTAACTTTGAACTTCCTGACTTGTGTTAGTTTAAGACATCCCTGTAGCATCATTTAAACATAGTTCTGGTGTATGAATAAACTCCACTTGGAATTTCCTTTTTGAAGTCTGCTGAGAATATAAATCAAAACCATATGAGATGGGTCTTAATCCAGAATATAAAATAACATGAGAAATGTCAACCCACAAGTACTCCCTGAAATACATTCACCAGGATGCACGTTCTGGCAAAATTCTTTCTTTAGAGCAAAAGCCTCCAGAGAACTGAATTTATTATTTTTAACCCACGATTATGACATCGGAATTGATACAAGAAGATGCTTTTTAAAGTTATGGCAGGAAGAATGTTTTTCAGCCATCTAGAATGATTG
Source organism: Meles meles (assembly GCF_922984935.1). Taxonomy (NCBI): domain Eukaryota; kingdom Metazoa; phylum Chordata; class Mammalia; order Carnivora; family Mustelidae; genus Meles; species Meles meles. The sequence continues at coordinate 15,173,535 of NC_060079.1, read as the reverse complement.
AAAAGGGAATCAGTTGGCTTGGAAAGAGGTTCAAAAGGCGTTGTCAAGTGGAAATGCACATTATAATTTTATTTAAAGATTGTGTAAAATATATAGTATATTTAGCCTAGACACATGCACATCTTTGTAATAAAAGAAGGAGACCATTTGCCAACAAAATGTTAATACCTAGATGATAGAATTGTGGTGACCTTTCCTTTTTTTTCTTCCTTTTTTTCTTTCAGGTGTTTCAAATCTTGGGTTTAGATTTTGCTACTTTTCTGTTAGATTTCATTTAAGAGGGGATTTTTGGTCACTCTAATCTCTGTTCAAGTTTGTTCAGAAGGGAAATAACCATTTTATACCTGAATTCAGTGAACATTTGGACAAGCATCTTAGTCAAGATCATATTATTGGCTATAATTAATAAAAATTGTTATATGCCCAGAACTAGTCAGGTAATGAAGTCCTACTTATATTTTATAAGGTAGAACTACCTCAACCTTCATTTAGAAGTGCTTATGTGTTTGCATGGCACATTCTTCTGCCATTTCCTACTGTGTCTTAAACTTAAAATCTGAAGTTTAAGGTTTTGTGACAAAATTATTAAGGCCCGGTGTTCTTTAAAATTAGAAGTTATTTGCTATACATAGTAAATCATTAAAACTCTTTACAGTTTACATAACTTCTTTTTAAATCTGTTTGATTGCGTTCGTGGTATATTTACGGGATGCTTCAATTGACTTTAATATCAGTACGCCATGTGGTTGGACGGTCATTAATGTATCACTGTGTCTGAAGGAAAAGGAGAGCTCCAGTATATAAGTTGTTTCCCACTCCTTCAGCCTGAATCTTAATCTCTTCCCTCCCAAATCAGGAAAGCTATTTCAATGACCTAACCTGTTTTAAATCACTTTCTGTAGGAGATACATAATGTCAGTGTCTACTAATGATTCGCAAAATAAAAATCCCAATGCTTAAAGGGCAAACCTCTGAGCTCAGCGCTCACTTTGGCTTTGAAGAACACGGTGGGGGAAAAAAAATGAATCCATAGCTGAAAACCCAATGAAAACATAATTTCTTAAGTCTGGCCCTAATTTTCTGAGACAGGTGATATATGTTTAAAAAATCATTTGCAAAATGAGTGCCTTTGCAGACAAGCAGAAAACATTCCAGAAAATTGGCAAGGACACTTTGAAAATTTCTCAGTAAATATTTTATCCCAGTGACTATTTTCTGGTAAATATTTAAAAGTAAAAAGTACACACACAGAGACACTCTCAAGTTTTTTAATATAGTCAGATAATGAAATTATACTTGAGTTGTACACATCTTTTCTTGGGATTAAATGAAGCAGACACTCATTTCAGTTGATCCAGGTATTAGAATTGCTGAGAAATTAAATGCACAAAGCCTTGAATGGGGAATCAGTGGCTTTGGTAAGTATATAATGCTCTGCCAGCCCTATAAGGAGTGAAAGGCTCGAAAAGAATATGTCGGGTTCTTGGAGTTATTTTATGAGGACAGTTTCCATTTCTCTTCTGAGGCTTGCACGGTAGAATTTTCCTTGATATCATGAGAGCTTCTGGTGTCGTTGAAGTTCCCAGAGCTATAGGAGCTGGACTGAGTTGGACTAAGTAAAATAGCAGATAAGCCTTTACAAGTACAGACTTTCAGATATGTCTGAAAATAGAGAAGGGGTTTGAGTCCCTAAAGACATGCATATTTTTTAACACTAAAAATAAACAAATAAAACCCTTAAAGCAATATAGGATAAGAGAATACCTGTCCGAAACCAAGAAATCTGACTTCCTAGCAGTGGTGGGACTTGTCCAGACCAGCTGCTCCTCCCCAGGCAGGAGCTCATCAGCAAGGCCGCGAATACGCAGGGACCCCTCGGAGACTTGCCAGTCTGGCTGACCTGGAGGAAGTTAGAGCTTTTGCTCCTGAGAACCAACCCCAGCTCCCAGGGACTCCTCTTCTTCACCTTTCCTAGAGAAGCTGAAGAAGCCAAGACAGAGAGAAAAAGTCATCCCCAGAATCTCATTCCCTTGTCCCAAGAAAGACGACTCAACTTTATTATCTTGGCGGGTCAATATGGCGACACTTTGGCCAAGGCCTGCGGGTGATGAGCTTCTTTTTCATTTTGTGCAGCAACGTTCTGTCCCCCTACCTTGCAGTTCGGTTGCCTCACTGCCTCCGCCATGAAGGATCTCTTGGGATTTTGTGGCAGGCAGTGGCTCCACAACCTCAAAAAGCTGGGGGTGTCCTATGCTCGCGTCTGCATGCAGGCTCCCTGAGAAAGACCACAGGCGCCTGCTGGGAACAATCTGTACAAAATGAAAGGAGAGAATGAAGAGCTACTCTGCCTCATGGAAAACTTGAGTCAAAACAATCTGGTCAGAAACTATTTGGCTGGCAGAGCATACACTTTCCGCTTTCTTTTTCTTTGAGATGGAGAGGGCTGGGATTGTAAATTTTTGTTCTTTTCTTTTATACTTTTAAGAATACGGGCATAAGGAATAGTATTTATAGTCCTGAGGACTTTCCTTGTTCAGTTGCAACTGAACTTTTGGTTTTCTGTTGTGTGTGTGTGAGAGAGAAAACCTGTGGCTGTGTGTGCTCTCACACACTCACATATGTGGCTGCGTGTGATTGAGGATCATGAAAGGATTGTTTACCTTTTTTTAAAAGGTTTTATTTATTTGAGAGAGAGAGAGAAAAAGTGGTGGGGTGGGACAGGAGAGAGAAGCAGATTCCCCGCCGAGCAGGAAGCCCAACATGAGGGGCTCGATCCCAGGACTCCAGGATCATGACCTGAGCTGAAGGCAGACGCTTAACGCACTGAGCCACCCAGGTGCCCCGACATGGTTTTAATTCATAGAGGCCATGCACCATAGGCAGGGAAGCAGAATTCCAAGCATAAATGATTACTGAGACTGATTATGTTCATTTCTAGGGCGCACTAACATATCCAGCAACAGCTTCAAGTTGAAATAAAGGTCCATATTCTCTCTCTCTAGAATGACTATCTAGCCCTGCATTAAATTAGTTTATGCTAGATTATGTCACTGTAACAAGCTGTCTCCCAAGTTGTAGTGGCATAAAACAGTAGAAGTTTATTTCTTGCTGATATTACATGTCCATAACTGGTCTTTTGTGGCTTTGTTCCCTGTGCCATCATTCCAGGACCGAGGCTGAAGGAACAGCTTCTGTCTGAGGTATACTGGCCTCGTGGTACAGGGAAAAGAGTAGGAAAACTGGAAGAACTCTAGATGGTGATAGCTTTTGAAGAATTTTGCTCGAAACTAGCATACATTGCTTCTGCTCACATTTTGTTGGCCAGAGTGGGTCATATGGCAAAGCCAGACATCAGCGGGATGAGAAGTATTTGCTTTCCAGTTAGTAGAGGAGAACTATAGGTTCTGTGACAACTGGAAAGAGCAGAGAATCATTGTGAGTGTATAAGGAAATGTGTGTGTGTGTGTGTGCGTGCGCACATGTATGTGTATGTATGTTTTCATTATAAATTTAATAATTAAATAAACTAGTAACAGATTAATAAATTACATATATATGATTGCCCCAACCAAGCTGAAAAAGAGTGACTAAAACAACCCTTGAGCGAGTAGGAATAGACCTACCACCCAGGTGTTGAATTTGCTTGATCCTCTTTCACTCTGATAGAAATTATTCTCAAGTGACTAGATTTATACGAGTCCAGCCTGCAGAAGATCATTCAAGGCCTGAAGTAAGGCTAGGGTTAAGAATTAGTGATGGGGTAGTATGTCTCAACATGAATGTGATCCTTGCTTTCAGGAAAATAGTACATGTAAACACGGCCATGGATCCCCACCTTAACTGAGTACAACTCACAGATCTATATATCTCCCAGATTTTGTTCTTTAGTTCTCTGTTAACTGACAGCAAGATACTTTGCTACGCATTAAGGAAAAAGTTGCCTTTAAAAAGGTTCCTTACATTATGGGGGAGATGAAATGGGTGTTTATCAGTTGGTTCACTGATTTGAATATTCAATAGTCAATAATCTTAAAATTATTCTAAATAACCTGTATTTTAGTTCTACTAGTAACTTAGAATATAATGGAAAGAAAAGGTTATGCGTATTAGGAAAAAAAACTACTTGGTAAACATTTAAGACTTATTCAGGCCTTTTGCACATCACAATAAACTTGTTATAATAATTCAAAGAGTACAAGGAAGAGATATCCTGTCGCCATGATGCAGACTGTAAATCAGTCTCTTATTACTACAAAACTTGATGTTTCATCCCGCACCTGTGATTGGGGTTATAAAGCGCTCTTGGAGAAGGAAGGCTGTAGTGTCTAGTTCTATATAATGTTAATTATTGCATCATTCTTGTCTGTCTATAGTTGGAATGGATGCTCTGGCATTGGTTTTAACAAAACTAGCCTACTGTATGGCCAATTAAATACACCTTCAATAAATAGAGACTTCACTTGAGAAATTCCATCTGAAGACGAAAGAGTCATTGGTCTAAAGTAGTACACTAATAATGAAGCTAACTCAGCCATATCAATTATCCTAAGCCAACAACCATGAGTGTGTTGAAATGTTAATACCTTTGATATACTTTAATAGTGTTAATTGTATCCACTGCAGACAACTTGTGGTGGTTGAGTCACCCATAATCTTTCAGAAACAGGGTGCCCACCATGTTAGCCAGTTTAAATGAAAAAACAAAGCACCTACTCTTCTAAATCACATGGAGACCCATGATGTCTTTTTTCCCCTCTTCTCTTGAGTATTTTAATGAACATTTAAGAAAGAAGACCACTTAAATTGGAGCCAGTGTGACCACTGAAATTCTAGGAGATTTGCAAGAACAACATAAATACATACGCCTCTGTATAATTTCATAAACTTTTAACAGTAGACCAGGTTCCTTCTGGCCAGCTAACTTTCTGATAATAATAAAATTTAATTTGGTTCTAATTTGAATTTTTGGTCATTTGAAAAGAATAGTATTCCTTTGAGTTAGCTATGGAAAAAGTATTTGCTGCGCCGAGAATAATGGAAACCAAAAAATGTATTTAAAATGCTTAGCTGGGAGAACACGCCGTTCCCAAGCACTCAAGAAACACCAGTTTAAAAATTCAATGAGATTGTAACATGAGAGGAGGCCTGCCAACCTCGGCAGCAAATTTGCTGTGCTCAAAATATCACCTTACTTGACTGGAGCCTTCCAGAACCTTATCCACCTGACTTTCCAAACATCACTACATCATATTTCTTTAAAGAAACAGCTTGTAAATCTCTTAACTCACGAAGACTTCCAGCCTTTTCCACAATCAGCCTGTGTTGGTGAAGTCCTACTGAACTGTTTTCTCTTGGCTACCTTGATTTTATAACCTCCCAGCTGTGATTAACAACTGGCAGTGTTCAAAAACCACGTAGTTTTAAAAATAAGCATACTTCTCAAAATAAAGTAAATTTCCCAGTTTTACCAACAATATCGTTATATGGGGAAATATTCACAATGTATTATTATGTGAAGAAGGTAGTCAATGAAAGATATCACAACGATTACCATTTTGATAAGTAACATGTATTATGTGTTGGTAATGGGACAAGAGTTGACTTGTTTCTTTCATTGTGGTTTTGTGTTTTTTAAATACGTTTTCAATACTGAGCATGTATGATTAAGAAATACCATAATACTCTTGAAAACCAGTGTACAGGCTATAGTGAATTTCCACAACGACTTTGTTTCCATGCCCGTTGATGTGCAGTTCCTGAGGCACCCAGGGAGACAGCCTCCCTCTACACATCTGCCTCTCAACAGAGACCACATCATGTTCTCAACATGTAGGAAAGGCAACCGAAGCAAAGTGAGTGACTTTCCCTCAAGTAGAATCACAGTTTTGTGGCAGAAGGGCATGCCTAGCACCAAACCATCTTCTGGATTTACTGAGTGAAAAGGTTCGCTTGGTTTTTGTGCAGAAACTGAACACCTGGCTATCTCCCCCTGCAACTATTTGATTTCAGCCTCCAAACAACTGTTGACCTAAGTAAGATCCCAAGGCTCCTTGGTCTTCCTGAACTAAGGGGGACCAGGTGTTCTTGAGGAGTAGGTCATGCGCATTTGGGTGGTAGTGATGGGGCCAAGGAATGTGGTTAGGGTGACCAGGACTGTCAACCCCATCTAACCTATATAGCAGAGGCTTTGAACATAAAGAGGTTTTATTATCTGAAGAAGTGGGTGAGGATGTTGGGCAGGCAAAAGTAGGCACCCACTACAGAGTTAAAGAGAAATGATTTTTACATGTAACAGTTACAAAATTTCTAATGAAATCCTTTCATGGTAGGGAACCAAATGGATGGAATTTGCTCAGGTAATGTAATGTTGGGGCAACATACCGATCTCAGTAGAGATCGGTAGACCAGTCTGTCCAAGGGCATTCTCCTATTCTGCCCCACATTTAGTAGACTACAGCAACCTGGTGCTTTGCCTTGTGGCCCTAGAGCTACCATGGGGGGCAGGTATGGGTTGCAAATAGAGAACAAATAGAACTACAGAAATGTGATTTGAATGGCCCTTAAAGCTTTCGCAGAATATTGTGCTACCCAGCAAAGAGCACAGTGAAAAAGAGATTTTCACTCTCCTCAAATGTCATTTAGATGGATCTTGGTGAAATGATGACACCAGCAATAATGATTCCTCTTTAATTCTGTAAGCATTTTGGCCACTTCAAGTGTAACATGCTGTGGGGAAAACAGTAGCATTTGGCTGATTGTTAGTCGGGTCTGTGAGGACTCACTCAGTAGAAATTGTAAGGCTCTTTTTTTCCCCTCCAACTCAAGGTGATGGAAGAAGTCAAATTTGATACCAGTTAGATATGTGTGATTATTTTGTTCGATGGCCTTGTTAGTAGGTGGTAAACGAGAGTTCATTTTGCCCTTAGATTGAGGTATCAAGGTGCTGGGCCTACAGCTAGAGCACGGGACTATTTGAGAGACTTTCAGAAATAGGATAGCAAGTTGGGTGTGCGACAGTGATGGCGAGGAACCGTCCACCGCGGCTGGGCTGTGGTTTCTTCTCATTTAGTATTTACTAATTGCAGTGTTTGCTGTATTTGACTCTGAGACTTAACAGCTAAATGCCTACCCATTCTAAAAATCGGCCTATTTGAGGATTTGACTTAGCTGAGTTCTGATTAAGATTTGATTATCCATGTTTACGTGTGCGTAGAATTTCAGTTCATTGTCTTTATTTGTCTTGTGAAAAAACAAAGTCAAGTTATCTAGAAGAACTTTTAAAAAAATTTTTTTTCAAGATTTTACTTATTTATTTGAGAGAGAGAGCTCAGGTGTGCATAAAGCAGGGAAGGCACAGAGAGAGAATTTCAAGTGGACTTAGTGTCAAGTGTGGAGCCTGACGCAGCCTCTCCCTCCGCTACTGCCTCTGTTTGAACTTGCTCTCGTTCTCGCGCGCGCGCGCTCTCAAATAAATAAATAAATCTTAAAAAAAAGATTTGCTGGCTCATAATTAAGTTTAGAGAATGCCCAGAAATTAGATATTTCCTCCTTACTAACCACTACGTTGTATTGAAAGAGAAAGCAAATCTGAAGCTTGAAAATTTAGAAGGCGACAGTCTGTTTATGACTCAGTAGCAACTCACCACGTTTTCCAAATGTTAGGTCAGAACGTGCATTTCCTACTTCCCCTGAAATACGTGTGTGATTTTCAAAGCGAAAGCCTTTTTATAAGGACTCTCAAAGGAGTACTGAATAGGGCTCTCAGGCCATACAGTAATTGCCCTTCGTACCTTCAAAGGGAAGGCCCACATTAGCCAATACAGTACAGTCCATTTTGAACTGCACTTGTGGATCTCAGAGACACCCCCTCCTAAAAGGCTTTCCAGAGCTTTTATCTCCAGCTTGGTGCTTTTGTATTTCTAACTGTTGCCTACATGGCAGGAATGAGTACATATTAGGGCTGTGCTTGTACCCATTATGTGAAAAAACCCTCATGCGAGCAAAAAACTCAAGATTTAGAAATGCCAGTCACTGGAATGACAGTGGACTGGGAGAGGCCAGAAGCAGCAGACACTCTGGGGTAAGGACCACCACAAGCTCTGCTTTCTGCTTCCCTGAATTCCATGACAAATCTCAGTCTATGTCCAGCCAGATTAGTGGGATGGGGAAAGTGTTTGCTCTTCCCATTGGGGCCTGTGCAAGATCTGGCCTTTGGTCTGTTTCCCTAACATACAGCAGATAGCTCTGTCATATTAAACGTTATGCTGCACAGACATTGTTTTCCTGAATTCAGTGCACAGACATTGTGCTTTTAGTGTAGGTACACAGGCTCAGGCCCGCAGCCCGTGTTAGTGTGGATCGTTATTTTGCCGTTGCCCCAAGAACACCCTGTACTCTCCGGCTTTTGCTATGGGGAGAAATGAACATCTGAGTAAATGGAAGTACAGTGATCTGAGCAGGTTCCATCCTAACAGCAGAGAAACTGTTAGTGGGCACTGCGTAGAAAGCTGTTATAATAGGCTGTATTATTTTGTTTGGAGAAACTGGACTTTTGACAGATGAACTTCTTTTCCCTTGCATTTGTATTTATCTAACAGAGTTGTGGTTGGGAAATGATCCAGGATTCACAAGGTCAAAAAGTGACCTGGTTCACATACTGTAGACTCCTCCCATTTCACTCCACAAGCTTCTCCAGGCAGGTGGTCCCGTGTGTTGTTGGTACGTTCACCCCGAAATGGTCACCCAGAGGACATATCGACCTTTTGGCTTCGGCCCTCAGAGATTCTAGCAGCCCTGTCAAACTCGCCTCAGCTCCCAGATAACCACCTTTGCTTTTCCATGCTGTACTCTGCAGCTTGAAACCATTCTAATGTGCTTGATGAATGAAGATCTTGTTGGAAGGCATTGGGAATTAAAGCCATTAGAAAAATTAAAGAAATAACAATATTTTGGATTTTTGTAATACCTTTCTTTGTGAAAAAATACATTTTCATAGACCATCTAGTTGTATTCTTTCCTTCATTATCCCAAGAGTAAAAGGATTAAAGAATGTTGGATAATTATTCTTAGCCTTATCTTTAAAAGCTAAAAAAAAAAAAAAAAAAAAGATCATAAGGAAGTATTTCCTCCTTCTCTGTAGCCCCATGGTTCCCTGGTATATAAATAAGACATTTTTCCCTGCCTGAAACTCAGGCTTTGTGTTCTGTAATCTGTGGTTTTGTTATTATCCAAATACTTGTGGATCGAGGTTGAAGATAAGCTTAATAGACAGCTAAGTACCTGTGTGCTACCTGCTCATTTTACCCCCATTTCTGGTAGGCCTACTTACGCAGCCTTACCTGAGAACAATTTTGCTTTGTAATAACTTGTATAATGCTCACCGGTTTTTCCTTGATTAAGGTAGAGTGCTAGTGTGTGGCCATTGGACTCACACATTTCCCTTTCTTGTATTTTTCAGAAATTGAGGCGAAGGAAGCATGCGACTGGCTCCGTGCTGCTGGGTTCCCACAATACGCTCAGTTGTATGAGGGTAGGTTGGCCTCCCCTTTACTCTTCATAAAGAGAATTAATTCAAAATGAACCTCACGTATCCTATGGTGTATTTGGACTTCCAAGTCTCTTCTCAACCATTTTTCTTTGCTGTCTCTTTCCCTCAGCCTTTGCCATCCCAGGGCTTACACTGATGCTGATTTAGACACGAGTATTGCTGCCTGGGTCTGCCTGCCTTTCTGCTCCACACCGCTTCTCACTTCTTTACTTTCTGCTTCTCCTCTCTTCACCACCAATCCCAACTCTGCCTTCTCCTTCCAGCCTTCCACCATCAGCAGCTTTCATGATTGCTATTATTACCGAAGTGGAATTGACATGCAGTGTTCCATCACCATAGTGATTCGACCATTCTGTACATTGCAGGCGCCCACCACAATAAGGGTAGTCACCATCATCACCATGCAACGTTATTACCGTATTATTCACTGTATTGCCCATGCTGTACTGTGCTGTACCAAATTATAATCAGTTCTGACTCCTTGGGTAGTCCTTATCCATAGTCAAACAGGATCCCACCAGTCAGCAGACGGCACACTCGGGATAATCTGAAGAAGATTTATTTCTAAAAATGTTTATTACCAAGTTGTGGGCAGAGCGAGAGGGTGCCAGAGCTCAGAACGAGAGAGGATCCTTTGAGCAGAGGACACAGCTGGCAGTGGGTGGGAATCTGTAGGGTAAAAACCCTGACCTCACCCTCCGTCCTCCCTCGGTCTCCACCAGGGCTTCCCATTGGCCAAAAATGAAAGGAAGCCAAAGGACATGGATCCCCTTGAATGCTGTCCACACGGGTGATCCTCAGGGCACAAGGCAGGGTATAGAGTGGGGATCTGTAGGACTAAAAAAAGGATATCTAGCACACGCAGGAGCATTGAGTTCTCTTCCTGATGGCCTAAAATGTATGTAGGATAGAAAGAATCAACAAAATTCACCTGTAGGCACTGGTGATTCACACTCACTCACCTGGAAGTTCAGTTTTACATTTTAGAAAACAAAACGGAACAGTTGTTCTACTTCTCTAACTTGAATTCCCTGAGGATAGCATATCTAAGAATATGCTTTGAAGTTGAGAGTCTCTGATACAAGTTTTTATAAACTTTAGCCTTGAAGGCAAGGAGGGTTTTGTAATTTTGATCTAAGCAGCTCTACTTCCATGCCCCACCATGTTTCCTGATTATGAGGGAGAGGCCTGAAGAGGTTACATGACTTCTCCAACATTAAAAGGTGGAGAAATCGGAATTAAAATCAGTCTCTTGAGCTGTGACACAGTGGCTTTTCCTTATAATGTGAAACTCTCTTTGTAAGCTCATAATATTATAAGCTCACAATTTAAGCTGAACTGTCTACAAATGGCTAAGAAGTAAAGTAAATGTCTTCTCTTCACAGAGTATCAATTGTTTGAATATTTTGCTGATACTCAAAGTGACTCAAGATTTTGCTATAAAAGAAAACATTTGAGGCCATTGAACTTTGATTATTTTTAGAAATTTCCTTCCTAAGGAAAAAAAAAATATCTGCTGTAAGTCAAAGGTACCTGTCAAATTGTGTTTAAGCCATAGACGTTGAATAAGCATTGTAAGAAAGAACAAATAGTATAGACCTTACGATGTGCCAGGTTCTTCTGAAAGCACTTTACCTACGCTATTCCTTTAATATTCTTAATACTGCAGGGTAAATATTATAGTTCTCATCATCTCCATTTTACAGATGAGGAAACACAGGCCCAAAAGAGGTTAGTTGAGTTGTCCCCAGTTCTACAGCTAGAGATTAGCAATGCCAAGACTCAAAGCCAAGGCAGCTGGGCTTCAGTGTCTCTGTTTTTCATTATTACGCACACTCCCTCTCTAGCAGAACAAGACAGTCTTCATTCTGGAATGAACTCACGTCACCACCTGGAATGCACTCGCGTTACTTTTACCATGAGAAGGGATTGCTTCTGTTCCCACTTCACATTAAGGTTTACATACCTTTAGATTTATTATAACTCGCACGGTGGAGATAATGCAAAATATAAAGCGAGAAAGAGAAAGAGTGGCAGGATGACGACAATGAATTGACATTGTCTGTTAGATTTGACTATGCCCTCTATTAGAATGATCTCCAAATTTTTCCCTCTGTGAATAAGGTACCTAAAATGAACACTGCATCTTGAGGACTGCCCTTGACCTCCAAAGTTGGCATGAATAGTCCGTGGGAGAAAAGTTATGATGTTGGAATCTGTTCTCTTTGGATAGAATCAGTTGTTTGAATATTTTGCTGATAGTCTAAAGTGACTCGAGATTTTGCTACAAAAGGACACATTCGAGGCCATTGAGCTTTGGGTATTTTGGGAAATTTTCTTTCTGAAGAAAACAAAATCTGCCAAATAAGTATTTCATGAACCGATCAAGGTAAAAGTCAGTGACGTTAGGTGGGTGATGAGAGTATAAAAAGCTCTTCACATGGGCAGATGTCTGCAATTAGGATGAACTACAACAATACAGGCACGTAGTGTTCGATCCTATCCAAGGGCAAGCACTGGGTTATTCTCATATTTCACACTTCTTTTGTGTCCTTAAAAGCATTTATTTGAGGTGCACCTGGGTGACTCAGTGGGTTAAAGCCTCTGCTTTCAGCTCAGGTCATGGTCTCAGGGTCCTGGGATCGAGCCCCGCATCTGGCTCTCTGCTCAGCGGGGAACCTGCTTCCTCCTCTCTCTCTGCCTGCCTCTCTGCCTACTTGTGATCTCTGTCTATCAAATAAATAAATAAAAATCTAAAAAAACAAAAAAAGCATTTATTTGATAAAAATAAAACTGTCTACTATCTTAAACATTACCAACACACCCATCAATGGGGTAGTACCTGCCAAGACTGGTCACATGTACTGAAATGTGGTGGTCAAAAAATACTGGTGCCCATTCAGATAAAAACAAGATGCAAAATCTTCTCTGTTTCTCTGTTTTTCAGATTCCCAATTTCCCATCAACATTGTGGCTGTCAAGAATGATCATGATTTTCTTGAAAAGGACCTTGTAGAACCTCTTTACAGGTAAATTGTGTGATTTTGTTACTTTCAATTGTGCAGTCTCTAATAGATATCACTGTATTGAAGAGCAAGTTCAACAGCTCTATAAGTGTTTATTGAGTGCCTACTATGTGCCAGGCCTGGGTCCAGGTTCTAAGTATGCCACAGGGAGCACGATTAGACCCTAGTTTTATGGAGCTTAAATCCTAATCAGAGTCTTCAGAAAGTAGATTGAGGAAAAAGAAAGAGAGAGTCAGTGAGAGAAAAAGAGAAGGAAGGGGAAAAGTTATCTCAGAGAGTGTTCATGCTATGAACAAACTAGAATAAGATGAAGCCATAGACCGTGGTGACTGGAGTCAAAGGTAGGTTAGTGGAACTAGGCAGCAGGGGAGGCCACAGCATGAGTGGCCAGAGAAGGCCTGAAAAACTCCATGAGTATGTCAAACTTGGTTGTATTTTTTGCAAAGGCAAATGATTATATCAGCAAGCTAGAATATGTAAGCTCAAGTAATTATATCAGCAACTTGGAATATTAAGCCTTTGCTATGTGATAGATGCTTGACAGAAGCAAAGATGTATATTATAAATTCTTCCTCAAAGAATTTATAATATGGTTGAATAAATCTAGTTGAAGAAATAAAGCATGAATACATGAACAAATAAGTAATAATTATAATTTGAGTGATAGGAAAATATGCCAGTGTAACCAATATCCAGGAACAATTAAATGCTCCATGAGAGGCTGTATGTGTCTGTAGGAATTTGAAGCTTCCTAACTAAAGCCCTGGAGAGAGGTCAAGGCTGGAGATAAATATTATTTACAGGAGATGAGTCATTTTTCCACGGCCACACAGCTAGCTGTGGGCTGAAATGACCTTAAACAGAGTACTTCGGAGCACCTGGCTAGCTTAGTCGGTGGAGCGTGCACCCTTGATCTCGGGGTTGTGAGTTTGAACCCCATGTTGGGTGTAGAGATTCCTTAAAAATAAAAAAGAATCTTTTAAAAAAAAGTAGTACTTAAAATTTACAATCCAGTGTTCTTTCTAGCACATTCCATGTTGATATCAAAGATGGCAGTTTAGTCAGAAAGTAATGATGACCAAAACTTTGTCAAGAAAGGAGAGACCAGTGTATGTTAGGATAGTGTGCAAATAATCTTAGCCTTCCTGAATCTTCAAACATGCATATTTTTGCATTCACTGTATGGTTCCTATATGGAGAGATGGTAGATTTGCATTAAGAAGTGATATTTGAATATTTAAGGAAAACAGTACCGTGGGTTTGCTTAACTGGGTAGAAGAGCAGAGAATGCTTAAAATCACAAATTATAGGAACGGGCTATTTGGGCTAGAAAACAAACGCAAAATGCCATTTGCAAGCATTTATGAGATAAATGGATAGTTTGATTGTGACTCTTTAAAGGTAATGAATTGGAAAAGCAGTGTTTTCAGGATGTCTGGGATACACCCCAAGCAGGAGCATCTCCCTCCTCATAAGATTTCACTCAACCCAGAACTGCTCTAAAAGCACCTCCTTCTGAGTTTTCCTTCTTAGTTTTAACCAAGGGCAATTTTATAGCTGCCTTTAAAAAAATAATAAGGAATTTTTATATTTTAATTATATTATATTGCATTATCATTTTCCACATTGAATGTTTTAAATTTATGTATTCTATTTTTGTTTAAAAAAATTTTTTTAAGATTTTTATCTTAGCTGTTTTAGAGAGAGAGAGCATTCATACACATGAGTGGGGGAGAGGGCAGAGAGAAAGAGAAAGAGAGAGCATCTCAAGCAGATTTCATGCTGAGCATGGAGCCCAATGTGGGGCTTTATTCCAGGACCCTGAGATCATGAAATGAGCCAAAATCAAGAGTCGGCCACTTAACCAACTGAGCCACCTAGGCACCCAAAATTTATGTTTTCTTTAAATCAAAACATAATATATACATATATGGATATATGGATATATACATATAAAGTAAAATTCACTATTTTGAGTGAACAGTTTTCAAGCATGTAACTGCCACCACAACCAATATGAAGAACAGCTCCATCACCCCCCAAAATTCCCTGGTTCCCCTCTGGCATCAACCTCTAACCCTGCTCCAAAGCCTGATCTGGCTTTTGTATCTATAGTTTTGCCTTTTCCAGAATACCATATAAATAAAGTCAAACAAAATGTAGGCTTATTTTTTTTTTAAGATTTTATTTATTTATTTGACAGAGAGAGATCACAAGTAGGCAAAGAGGCAGGCAGAGAAGGGGGGGAAGCAGGCTCCCTGCTGGGCAGAAATCCTGATGTGGGGCTCGATCCCAGGACCCTGAGACCATAACCTGAGCTGAAAGCAGAGACTTAACCCACTGAGCCACCCAGGTGCCCCAGTATGTAGCCTTTTGAGCCTGGCTTCTTTTACTGAGTGTAGTACACTTAAGGTTCCTCCATGTCATTGGTGTGTCAGTCAGTACCAAAACTGAGTAGTGTTACATTATATTTCTGTACTACAGTCTGTCTGTTCACCAGCTGAAGGATGTTTGAGTTGTCATCAGTTTGGGTAGTTATAAAGCAACTATAAACATTCATATTCAAGGTTTTGTGTGACCAAAAGCCTTCATTTTTTTTGGGTAAAATCCTAGGAAGGGGATCATAGGGTCCATTTAATAACTGTATTCTAACTTTATAAGAAACCACCAGACATTTCAAAAGTGATCCTATTGTTTTGCATTTTCACCAGCAATGTATAAGAGTTCTGGTTGCTCCACATCTTTGTCAGCCCTTGGTGCTGTCGGTTTTTGTTTTTTTTTTTTTAATTGATGTGTAGTGGACACACAATGTTACATTAGTTTCAGGTGTACATCACTGTGACTCAGCAAGTCTATACATTGTGCTATGCTCTCACAAGTGGGACTCCCATCTGTCACCATACAACCCTATTACATTACCACTGATTATATTTCCTAGGCTGTACCTTTGATCCCCATGACATATATTGTTTGTTTTGTTTTTAGTCATTCTAGATATCAGAGTTATCTCAATATGAGTATAGTTTTCATTTCCTTAATGAGTAATGATGTTGAATGCCCTGTTATTTGCCATACCTGTATTTTCTTCAAGTCTTTGCCCAGTTTTAAAGTTTGATTGTTTGTTTTCTCACTGAGTTTTGAGAGTTCCTTATATGCTCTAAACATAAATAATTTGTCAGATGTGGGTCTTGTGTTTTCTGCCAGTCTGTAGCTTGTCTTTAAGATCTCTCTCTCTCTTTTTTTTTTTAAGATTTTATTTATTCATTTGAGAGAGAGGGAGAGAGCACAAGTAGGACGAGGTCAGAGGGAGAAGGAGAAGCAGGCTCCCCGCTGAGTAGGGAGCAAGATGTGGGGCTAGATCCCAGAACCCTGGGATCATGGATCATGACCTGAGCCAAAGGCAGACAAGATTCATTTTTCACACATCAGCATCCCACTGGTTTGGCACTGTATTGAAAAGGTTAACTTTCTTCAGTGAATTGCCTTTGTACCTTTGTATTGTATCTTTGTATTGTAAATCAGTTGACCATGATGTAAGTCTATTTCTAGACTGTCTATTCTATTCCATTTATCTGTATGCCTAATTAGTCTTTCATCAATATGACACAGGATTACTTAGCTTTATGTATGTCTTGGAATCCAATACTATATGTCCTCCAACTTTGTTCTTTTGTTCTGGAATTGTTTTGCCTATTCTAGTTCCTCTGCCTTTTCATATAAATTTTAGAAACAACTTGTTGGTATCTATTTTAAAAAATCCTCTGGAGTATTGATTTGGATTATGTTGAATCCATAAATCAGTCTGGGGAGAACTGATGGCTTAATGGTACTGAATCTTGCAATGCATAAATACAGTGTATGTTTCTTTTTATTTAGGTCTCCTTTGGTTTTTGTTTTTTGTTTTGTTTTGTTTTTTTTTTTTTTCAAAACCTGACTTGTAGTTTTCAGCATATGGATACTACACATCCTCAAAAGTATTTAAGAATTTCATGTCTTGTGGTGCTATTGCAAATAGTACATATTTTTTTATCATTTCAATTTCTAGTTGCTCATTAATAGAATGTAAATTTTTTAAAAGATTTTATTTATTATTTGACAGAGAGAGACACAGCAAGAGAGGGAACACAAGTGGGATGGGGAGGGAGCCAGAGAAGGAGAGGCAGGCTTCCCTTTGAGCAGGGAGCCCGATGTGAGGCTTGATCCCAGGACTCTGGGATCATGACCTGAGCAGAAAGCAGATGCTTAATGCCTAAACCACCCAGGTGTCCCTGTAAATTTTTTTATATATTTTTCTTGCATCCTACAGTCTTTCTAAATTCACTCATTAGTTCCTAGTAGCTTCATCATAAATTTCTAAAATTTCATTTCTAAATATAAACAAAGGATTACACTGTAAACCAAGAATAAAAATTACAGCACATATTTTCAAGTCAGGATTGCAGAGGCAAACACTGTCTCTGATTGTGTAGTTATGTTCACTGGTGACATGGCTAACAAGCTTTGAATCTCATACATGTGGGTGATAAATCCTTATCTGTTCACTGCTGTTTGTGATCTCAGATTCCTTGATGAAATTCTAGACTTTTCCATCAGAGTCTACTCTTTTTTTTTTTTTTTAAAGGTTTTTATATATTTATTTAAGAGAGAGAAAGAGGGAGAGGGAGAGAGCATGAGCAGTGGGCAAGGGCAGATGGAAAGGGACAAGCAGACTCTCTCCTGAGCAGGGAGCCTGACTTGGGGCTCAGTCGCCGGACCCTGGGATAATAACCTGAGGCCAAAGCAGATGCTTAACCGACTGAGCCACCCAGGCACCGCCCACAAGGTCTGCTCTTTAAAAAAAAAAAAAAAAAAAAAAAAAGCCCTTCAGACATGTTTAAGAGATGACCCAGTACAATGAATGTGAAATCATGTAGCGATACAACGTTCTGAATAATACTATTAGTGTCAGCCAGAAAAATCTGGAAGCCTTCTTTTGCAGAGCCCGTGCCCCTTCTCTGATATAGCCCAAGACAGGATCATGCAGACACACCCTGAGAGGTATGGCTGTGTAAACATGTGTAAGTGTGGCAATGCCAGACGCCACAGAGTTCTTGGCAGGGGCCCAGCTTGCGGAAAAATGGTGAGAGTGGCAGGAGGTTGTTATAATTGGAATAATTCTTATGATCGCTGTGTCTCCAAAAATATCATTAAGTAAGGAAAGTGTTTGGCTGGAGGTATGCGAGCGGAGATTCTTGGGGTGTAGGAGGGGTAGGTGAAACAGAGGCCAAAGGAGTAGTGACGGCAGGGTGGGGCGAAGGAAGCAGGCACGGTACGGAGGCAGAGAAGGGGGTGGCTGCTAAGGGGACATGTATGCAGTTTCTTTCCCCCTCATTACAAGTTCCACCAAGACACTGAGGTCCCATGTGGCAAATAGTGGAAAGCAAGCAGAAGGAAGACCTCCAGCCTGAGGGGAATGACCACACTTATGAAATCTTGAGATCGAGGAGTGGTTAATGAGACACTCGCCCACTCACATGGTGTGTAATGACTGATGCCTGGAGAGCGGTAAGGGGTTGTGATTTTATTCCTTTTCTCATGGATACATCGCAGACAGAGTGATAGAGTTGGTCTCCTGTTTTATTTGGAAGCTTTGTGGGCTCTGCATTTCTCATGCATATTTGCAGTGCTGAGCTAATGCAGAATCATAAAGGGAACCCGTAGCCAGGAGGCACGTAACTTCTGCCAGGTAGACAAATGAAGACAAGAAGGCTGAACGTCTCCTGCGAATGTTACCCACGACAAGAATTTTACTCACCTTTGGTTTTCTGGAAGCATCTCACCTGCGTGGACAGACAGTTAGTGTCCTAGGTCCTAACTGCACGTAGTAAGTTGTGGAGCAACTTTTATTTTTAAGATTATTTATTTATTTATTTGACAGATAGAGATCACAAGTAGGCAGAGAGGCAGGCAGAGAGAGAGAGCCAGATGCGGGGCTCGATCCCAGGACCTTGGGATCATGACCTGAGCCGAAGGCAGAGGCTTTAACCCCCTGAGCCACCCAGACATCCCCAGTGTTAACTTTTTGATTGGCTGGAAAAATATAGCATACTGAGATTATTGATGACAAAGAAGACCCATGCCTGGCCTGCAATATGTAGAGGTGTACCCCCTTTCTTTTAGGTCTCAAACACTAGACAGGTTTGCTGTTTTCCCTAAAGGTGTGAACTTCCAGGCTGGCAACCATGTCTTACCATAGCTTCTGTGACTCTGACAACGCCAGCACGTAGTAGGTGCTCTGCAAACATTTGTGACTGCAAGTCAGAGTAGTGCAGTTGCTTATCTTAGCAACCTCAATTATAATTTTGTTTTGATGTTCTTTGATTGAATTCTTAATTGAAAATATTTTCCCCTGTGAGTAATGAAAAGCAAATTGCAAGTCTAAGTACCTAGATGAGCTAATTGAAACTGTTAACTGTATCAGAATGTAGGAATAGCCAAGGTGTCAAAATAGCTTGCAAAGTTTGTCACCTTTCAAGCAAATTGCAGCAAGTCACAGCCCCTCAATGGGATTTTTTAAGGATAAGTAATATGTTCGATTTGCATGTTGATTTGCAATATTCACTCAGACTGATAGTATAGGGCTCTGATGTTCAAGGTGACCTGTGAATTTCCAGTTTAATATTAGGTCAATAAACTGTCCATGTAACTTACGTCGTTAGTAAGTACTAGTTAATTGTATTGTGTGTGAAACTAAGGCATTACCTTGTTCAGCACTGTTTCAGGGAGATGTGGAATTGATTTGGATTCTGGAGTGCATCTATCATTGCCCTTTGTATTTAAAAGGAGAATTAATGATCATGGTTTTCATGTGGGGCAGGGGAGTTTGTGGAGAAGAATGCTGACAGAAATGATGTTTATGATTTACCTCTGCACACAAATGCATATCGTTGAGTATGTTAAATAACATTAATAATATTGAATCATGGTAGTCTTTATGAATATTGATATATATTAGATATTTTCTCTTTTAGAGTATTTATCACAGAATATGTACAGTATTATATATTTTGTTATGTCATATAATGACATGACAATTAACTGGACTGAAACCTTGGACACATCATTGAGGGAAATGTATAGGGGTTATG
The DNA here is from genome assembly GCF_922984935.1 of Meles meles. Lineage (NCBI taxonomy): Eukaryota > Metazoa > Chordata > Mammalia > Carnivora > Mustelidae > Meles > Meles meles. Next base: position 15,153,835 of record NC_060079.1, on the reverse strand, counting down.
TAATAATCATGGTCACTTCCAACTTTAAAATTCTGAGCTATTAAAAAATATATAGAGATCCTAGTAAGTGGTGATTTTATTTTTTTAAACACAAAGTGCTCGTTATCTACTGAGCATCACTCTAAGCATTCCACAAATACTTATTTGTTTACTTCTTATAACAACCCTATAAAGTAACTCTAACTAATGTGATTCCCGTTTCACAGATAACATAATTGAGGCACAGAGGTATAAAATAATTGGCCCACTCACAGCTACTGAATGGCATTGCTAGGATTCAAAGCCAGACAGGCTGCTTCTGGAGCTTCCAGAGAAAGCTTAGGTCTTCTTGTGAAATGCAATTTGGAGTGCTTTCCATTTCTTCCTTTGAGGGTGAGTTTTCCAAAGATGTCTAGGTTGCCCTGCGAGTTCCTGAGTTTGACTTATAAATCCCAAGAATAGAAATTATGGTTGCATTTCCACCTTATTCTTCATGGAACTCCGTATTTAAAAATACTAATAATTAAAGGAAAAGTTGAAAGCACATGGTTCTTTTGTGAAGCTATTAGATCTGATTTACTGCCAGAAGAGTGGCAGCCCTTTCTCGTTCACTCCTTTAGTCAGCTTGGTTCATCCAGGCTGTCTCTTCAGGCGTCTCTGCTGCAGAGAACAATAAGCCAGAATCCTCACCCTGAGGTCTCTGTCTAATGCAGTGGCCTCAGCCTGGAAGGGGAGGAATATTTTGTCCTCCTCTCAACACCCAGGGACATATTTTTCTCATCACAGCTGGGCCATGCATCTAGTGACTGGAGGTCCGGGATGTCGCCAAACCTCCCAATGTGCTGGGCATCCCCACAACCAGGAATTGTTTGGCCTCAAATGCCAGTCGTGCCAGGGTTGAGAGATGAGTCAATGAGGATTTACTTGGAAGAATGATATCACTAGAAGTACAGATGCAGGGGAAGGGGTTTCAGAGAGGGCTTCTTGGAAAAATGACCCTAACAGGCCAGTAGGGATTATCCAGACAAGAACCATAAAATTTTGATGTGCCTCTTTTGAACCTTTAGCTTTTGGGTTTTTTTAACTAAGTTAATGTGCAGGAAAGACATCTTTATCCCTACCCCCACCTCCGCTATGAACCTTACCGCAATGTAGCCTGTATGGTTTAGGGCAGCTTTGGGGTACAGGTACAGACATGGCAGGGTGAGAGGTAGGGACTTTCACACACACACATAGACACACACACACACACACACACACACACACGAAAAACATTGGTCTTTGTATTTTAAAATGGCCTGTTATGTAACCTTTTCCAACCAGCTACTCAAAATGACTTCTATGTGTATAAACTTTGAGGAGGAATACACAAGAAACTACAAAATAGAACAGCAAATTGAGGGTTTATGTTTTTAATTACATATATATTAGATCTATATTAGATATTTTGTATTGCATTATTAAAAACATTAGCAGCGTTTTTAAAAATGCCTTCCTTTGCCAGATAAATAATAGATAACGATGGCTACCATTTCGTGAGTACTTACCATTGCTTAGTAGCACACTAAACTCTTTACATTGGTGTCATTTCATCTTCACAGGGCCCTATAAATAAGAGGTGTTGTTAGTATTGCTGCAATTCAGATGTAAGGGTGACCAGACTCCTCTTGGTCTGAGCAGCTGGGGGTGGTGAGGCCCCTTTCTAAGGCAGGGGCAGCTGTGGAGTTTGGCCTGGGTCTGAGCAGGGGAAAGTGTGATGGGCTGAGGTGCCTGGGGGACTGGGACCCGGAGAGATGTCCAGTGTGAGGCAGGTGTGCAAGTCGCCAGAGACCTTAGCTGGAGACAGAGATGCAGGGTCATCCACACATATGGGTACAAAGGTCCTAAGAATGTGTGAGGTCACTCAGGGACAGTACGAGAACGGAAGAGGACCACGACTGAATGCTGGTGGCCCATATCCATGAAGCAGGCAGGGAAGGAGAATCTCAGGGCCCAAAGGGAGTGCTCTAGCCTTCCAATAACCCCGGCCTGTTTGTGCTTTGCTTTTCACCTTTGAACCTCTCAGAGAAATCTCTGCTTGTGACCCTTGCTTCAACTTGGACCTGTCCTCACTAGAGAAATCGTCTAGATTAGATGCTGTTGCTTTGAACGATTAGAGGCTGAGGACACCCCGTCTGGTTTTTCCAATGCCAGGTGTATGTGAATTTGAAATATATCTGAAATCCTGCAAACTGAACAAGTCCCAGAAAACCTGCTCCTTTAAGTTCTTAATTGTTGGGCCACTGTGGCTACTGAAGCTTATTGATTTTCCAGGGGCCTTATGCTCTTCCTTGAAACGTTGATTATTAGAACCTATATCTTATTTAAAATTATTTTTCTTGGATGTAGTGTACAACCTGGTGACAAGACTCAATGATACTGTATGGTATATTTGAAAATTGCTTAGAGACTAAATCTTAAAAAGTTCCCATTGCAAGAAAAACAAAGTAACGAGATGTGGCTGTGGATGCGGACTGGACTTCCGGTGGTGCTCGTGCTGCAATATACACAGACATCAAATCATGATGTGGCACGCCTAGAACAAACACAGCGTTACATGTGAATTATATCTCAATCAAAAAACTATTTTACAATTTTTTTACAAAATAATTTTACAATTATTTTACAAAATTATTTTACAAATCCCACCGTTGCACTCCCACATCCTCTCCCTCCACAACATACACATGCTTCATTTTTCCTGTAGCTAGATCTGTCTGTGCCTCACTGTTTGCCCCCCACACTCCAGCTGATATCCAGGCACAGTTGCTTGTGGGGTTTCGGTCTGGAAGAGAGGTCAGCCTTTCTGCCGCAGCGTGACCTGCTGGTTGGAGAACAGCTCGAGTGAAAAGCTCAACAGGCCTTCACGGACTCAGCGGTGGCTCAGGGATACCCACTTGGGGACTTTTGACTACACTCTTCTTCCCCCCTGACGCCATAAACCCTCTGGCTGGACAGCCTGTGATTTCTGAAAGCCTCCCCACCTCTTGCTGAGTTACACACCGGAGCTGTCAGACAGGCATAGCTCTCCACCCTGCTCTGCAGAGCCTGTTTTGTAAACTCCCCGGGGCAACCTGGAGAACTTTCCCAGGCCCTGCACTCCTGTCTGCAGAGGAGGAGCTCCTGCCCCCCCTTTCCTTTGATCCCTGGGTCAGGAGGAATCTCCTGCGTCTCCCTGACTGTTTCTGAAGGGCTTTGAGCGCCACGCCCCGAACACTCCTTAGCAGGCAAGACTAGATCCCTTCAGCCCCTAACACTTGAGTGGAGGGTGAAGAGTTCAGGCTGTGGGCTTTAATCCGAATCCCACGCTGGGGATGAATGTATAGCTTTGCTTGTTGCTCTTCTCGTGGCTTTGGCAGGAATATGAGAAATATCACAGGAAACTGGCCATGAAATCAGCATGGGAGACCTCAGGACTGGTCTGAGTCCGGTAGTTAAACTGTAAAATTGGAATCTAAAATGTGAGGAAGGGAAGGGTTTTGTTGCTTGGTCCACAGAGAGAGGGCCTTCTCTGTCTCCCAGATAGGCCTCCATCACCATGGAAGCGGAAGAATCCTCTTGGATGCTCGGCCCGGACCACCCTTCTGTCACGCTCAGACACTCCCATCACACGCGTTGCTCACAGATCCCAGCCCTCCCAGCAAGCACACCACTGTGCCTTTTCCTGGTCCTTCTGTGTGACCCCTGAATCTTGCCCCTCTGGGCACTCTCTCTCTCAGGGTCTCCCTCCTGTGTGCTCAGAGCAGTTTAGGCACCCCACGATTTGATGCTGACCCCTGCCCCACCCCGGTTCTGGTTAGCTGGGGATCGATGCATTCTACCAGCTTCTAGAAGCTCCATAGTAAGGACTGTATCTTACGCGGTGGTGTAGCGTGGGTGTCTCGTGGCCTTGTGCTGAGCGGGAATTCAGTAAATGTGTGTTAAATTGAACTGGAAGCTGGAAGAAAATAACCTGTCGGTCCATGAGTTATATTATTGCTTCTACATGTAAAGAAAACGTTCTCTTCTTCTCTGCCCTGGTTAACTGCTAAATCCAAAAGGCACATTTTAAGTTGTATAGCACTTACTTTTCCATATATATCTGGTACAACTAACCGTGGCCTCCCTCCTTTCCAGAATGCTCGTTCTGTGACTTCTTGGATTTGGCCTACAGCTAGTTCCGTTGCCCTCTTACCTACCTGAGCCTGGTTCCTCCTCGCTGGCCAGTGCCTTACACACGGGAGTTTCCAGGGTTCTGAATTCTCTCTGGATGGTTGGCTCAGTTACTCTACATCTTCTGTGTATATCATCTCTCCGCCCACCATTCCCGAGTAGGTCTCGATGTCCTAAAGGACGCGAAAATTTAATACCTCCAAATATGAGCTGTTTATTTTCTCCCTCCCAGCTCTCTACCAACTTCCCTAAGTGACTGCTTCTGTGTTTGGTGGCACAATGACAAAGCCTGAAATCTGGGAGTCGCCCTCTCTTTCTGTCCTTCCGCAGCTTACACAACAAAAACCAAAAGCTTCATCTGCTCTCACTCCCGTCTTCTCCTTGCCATTTCTCGCCCACACTATCGTAAACACGTCCTAACTGTTCTTCAGCTCATTCTCCATCCTGCCACCACTTACGTTTGTGACGTGCCATCAAATTACGTTACTCTCCTGTTCAAGATCCTTCAGTAGCTCCCCCTCGCCCAGATGGCTCTTGACATATTCATTTTGGTCCTTTGTGATCTAGACCCTGCCTTTCTCTGCAGTTTCTCCCACTCACAGACTTGAAACATTCAGGCTAAAGCATGCTATCTAATACCTGTTTGCTTTGCCTGTAATTCTTTTAGCTTAGACAGCAGATTTCTCTTAGTCCTTCACAGGCTTGCTTAAATTATCTCTCCTTTGGAAGGTTTTGTCTTTATGCACTCAGGAAGTGTGTTGCTCCTTCTTCTCTTTGTCACGTTTACATCACACGCAGAACTGTGAGGTTCCCAAGGGCAGATCCCACATCCTGGTCACCTCTGCATTCCCAGAACCTCCCCTTCTTCCTGGTACATGGTACACCGTTGGATGGACAAGTCTTGACTTCTTTTCTTCTTATTGACTTTCCCATTAGAACCTCGGGTTTCACTCTTAACATGAGATTTCTGTTTCCCCTTACTAATGGATTAGCCCCTTCTTAAGGATTCTGAAGACAACTGTAGAAATGAACAGGTTCTGGCAGCAATATGGTTGTGACATTTCTTCTAAAAAGATCAAAGTGCTTTGCTTATGTTAACACAGAAATCCAGTGTGCCCAAAGCGCAAAGTGGACAGGCTTCATCATGTGTACTGGATTTTCTCTTTCCGTGGAGAAAAAGGAGAGGGGAAGGAAACTGCCATTTATTGAAGAGCCTGTGTTAGCAACAGGACGATGCTCTCATTTTCCAGGCCCCACTGCAATTCTTCTTGGGTAGGCAGGAGCAGAGAAATCTCTGGCGGGAAGAAGTCCTAGCTCCACTGCTAAGTAATGTGTGGCTCCCTTGAGCAGGTGGTCCTCTCAGATCCTTAGTCTCTTCATCCGAAAATTCTTTTCATCAGACCAAATTGTCCCCAGAGTCTGCCAAGCTCTTAAGTTTCTTTAGCAAACATTTACCGAGAGGATTCACTTTAGCCAGTGCCTGTGCTAGACATTAGGATGCAAATAAGATTCAGTGGGGGAGAATAATTCTGTTACTCTGACTGTACAAAGTCTATTGCGACTACTTAAAAATCAATCACTGATTGGACCTATATAAACAAAGCATGTTCTGTTAAGAAAGAAAAACCTACTGAAACTACCATGTATGAACTTTCCTGCTAGGCCTACCGTGGATTAGAAGAATAAATTTTGGTTTCTGCCTCAAAAGAAACTCTAATCCAGTGGAGGATACACTGTTCATGCAGCAAATAAAATAAGTTTTATAATCAAAATTATTATTCATGCAGGACTAGTTTTTCAGGAAACCAGTACTAGGCCAACTCAGATTATCTATCTGAAGGGTTTTCTATTATTTCACAGTAAGTTAGAGGTAAACAAATACCAATGCTGAACACTTGTCCTGAATGCAGATTGGCTTCATTCATAGCAGAATTTCACAGGGGTTTTGCTAAAGTGCCCTGCATACTTCTGTTATGCGACATGTTCTTTTACCTGAGGCAGCCAGTCCTTAAAGAGCCATTTACATCTCTCCGGGATGTGTGTTTCATCTGTTTTGTATTCTTGTGGAGTCTAGCCATTGTTTACTCTACCTTGTGCAAGATAAGTCACAGGCTGGTGCTACACCACGCTGAACTGTCAATCTAGCTTCAGGCCACCGTAGAGATTATCTTCTCTCTTTGTGTCTTTTTTTTTTTTTCATCTTAGCAAATCAGCTCATTTTTTTTCCCAGCATTATTTGAGGCATATTTGACAAATAAAATTATAAGATATTTAAAGTGTACAACCTGTGGCTCTGATATACATACACATTTTGAAAGGAAGAGTTGAATGGCTGTGTGTATGATACTTGAAATTGTACCCAGAATTTCGACAGTGTCTTCGATGATGATAGTTTTGCAGATAGGATTGAGAACTTAATGGGCAAGTAGATGGAGAGCAAAAGCAATGCAGATCACTTTACATCAGTAATTTCGAAGTTGGATAAATAAAGTGATTTTTAAAATAGACTTTATAAAGAGCCCATTTAGTTTACAAAAAAATTGAGCAGGAAGTACAGGGAGTTCCTCTAGACCCCTGTACCATATACAGCCTCCCCCGCCGGCAGCATACCACACAGAGTGGGACACGTCTGTTCCTGACCCTACACCAACACATCATCATCACCCGAAGTCCATAATTTGCGTTAGGTTTTACTCTTGGTCTTACACATTCTCTGACTTTGATAAATGTGTAATGATTTGTATTCACCATTATTGTACCATACAAAATAGTTGCACAGCCTGAAAATCCTTTGTGCCCTGACTACTCAGCCCTCTCTCCCTCCTGCCTCCTAAAAACCACTGATCTTTTTAATGTCTCCATAGTTTTGCCTTTTCCAGATCATCCTATAGTTGGAATCACACAGTATGTGGCCCTCTCAGACTGGCTTCTTCACTTCATGATTTGTCTTTTCGTGGCTTGATGGCTCAATTCTTCTTAGTGCTGGATAATATTCCATTATCTGAAAGTACTACAATTAATTTATCCATTCATCTAGTAAAGGACATCTGGTTGTATCCAAGTTTTTGCAGTTGTGAATAAAGCTGCTAGCAACATTCCTGTGCAGGTTGTTTTTTTTTTTTTTTTTTTTTATGTATACATAAGTTTTCAACTCATTTGGATAAATACCAACGAGTGTGATGGTTCAGTCCTATGGTAAGAGTATGTTTAGCAGTAAGAAACTACCAAACTATCCTCCAAAGTACTGTGCCATTTTCCATTCCCAGCTGCAGAGAATGAGCATTCATGTTGGTCCACATTCTTGTTAGCATTTGGTGTGGTCAATGTTTTAGAATTTTGTCATTCTAATAGGTGTACCATGTTTATCTCATGGCTATTTTTAATGTGCAATTCTATAATGAGGTATGATGGTAAGCATCCTTTCTTATGCTTACTTGCCATCTGTGTATCTTTGATGAAGTGTCTCTTCAGACTGTTTGCCTATTTTTTAAATGGATTGTTTGTTTTCTTATTAAGTTTTAAGAGTTCTTTGTATATATTTGCTAATAGTCCTTTTTCAGATATGTTTTTTGCAAATATTTTCCCCAAATCTATAGCTTTTCTTCTCATACACTTGACATTGTTTCGCAGAGAGCAGAAGTTTTTAACTTTAATGAAGTTCAGTTTATCAGCTATTTATTTAAAGATCATATCTTTAGTGTTGCATCTAAAAAGTTACCACCAAACCTAAGGTCATTTAGATTTCCTTCTATGTTATCTTCTAGGAGTTTTATAATTTCATGTTTACATTTAGGTCTGTGATTCATTTTCAGTTAATTTTTGTGAAGGGTATAAAGTCAATGTCTACAGGGGTTTTTTGTTTTGTTTTGTTTTTGTTTTTGTTTTTGTTTTGGTGTGTAGATGTTCAGTCGTTTAACACAGTTTGTTGAAAGACTATCAGTTCTCTGTTGTATAACCTTTGCTCCTTCATCAGAAATCAGTTGACCATACTGTATGGGCCTATTTCTGGGCTATTTTATTTCATTGATATACTGTCTATTCTTTTACGGATACCAAACTGTGCTGATTACTTTAGCTTTATAGTAAGCCTTGAAGTTGGGTAGTATCAGTCCTCCGGCTTCCTTTCTGTGCTCCAGTATTATGATGGCTATTCTGTGTCTTTTGCCTCTCTATCTGAAGTTCAGAATCAGTTTGTTGTCTTGTAATTTTTCACTTAATATTGGACATTTTAAACATTGTAATGTAGCAACTCTCAAAATCAGACCCCATCTCTCCCCAGGGTTTGTTTTGTTGCAATTATTTAGTAACTTTCCTCAGCTAATTGTTTAAAGTCTAAATCCTTTGCAATATATTACCACTGAAGTCCCTACTTAGAGGATCAGCAAATGACAGAGATTTCCTTAAGTGCCTTGAACCAGTACTTCTCCCAGCTTTGCCAAAGGCTCTTTGTGCATATTTGGCTATGGTTTCAGTGTTCCAGCAGAAAGTTGATAACTCTGCCTTAGCTTTTATTTCCTGCTTGTGCAGATCACCAATACCAGACAGAGGCAAGAAATTAGGACCTTCTCATACCTTTTCCAGGTATGCACACAGTTCTGCATATGTGCTTGGACTTCTAGATTTCTAAGAATATGTTAGAACTTTTCTAAGTCCCCTATGGACATCTCATTCCTGCAGCTATTCTTTTCATTTCTTTTGGTTCATATCTTATTTGGCCCAAATGTTATCTCCATTTCAGGCAGATGTGATATTAAATAATTGCCACTGATTGTTTTTGACAAACGTACTAGGAATAAAACTGTTCTCAGTGATGAGCTCAGAGTCACGTTAAATGAAGATAAGCCCTATGAGTGGGAGCATTCAGGGAATTGCCAGACAGCTCAGATAATGATAGTTCTTTAATAATGGAGCTTTTGGGGAGCCAAACCCGTTCTGCCCTCTCCAGGGGCTTCTAGGCTGTCAGTTTTCACAGCTACTCTGATTGTGATGCTGTTGTTTTTCAGAGCTTCTGCAAAATTGAGAAAAGAAACCTGAGAATAGGACAAGTTCAGATGCCTCAAATCTCACTGTTCTTACATAGATTCAATAATTTTTTCCTTAAATAAACAGTACTTGGATTATTTATTAATTTATTTAAGCCTTTATTAATTTTCAAAGTTCTTCAAAAGTTGATTTTTACAATCATTGCCAATATTATTCTTGCTTTTATAGAGTCCCAGAGTGTTAGAGATTTTTATTCCACCATTCCTACTGATGTCACTCACTTACAGTGTTTTTTATTCAGCTTTATTAGAGTATAAAATACATTCAACAAAAATTACCAACTTAAAATATACAAGTTGATGAATTTTGTTAAAGATATACAGTTATGTAACTATAACCACAGTCATGATATAGAACATTTCCATTATCTGAAAAAGTTCTATATTGCTGGCATTTGGCAACCACTAACCACTGAACTGTTTTCTGTCACTACAGGCCTACCTTCTCTAAAATTTTGTATGAATGGAATTTTATAGTAATGCTCTTTGCATTTGGCTTCTTTCACTTAACATAATGCCTCTAAGACTCATCCATTTTGTTGCATGTATCAGTAGTCAGTGCCTTTGGATTGTTGAATATTTCATTATAGGTATGTGCCACAATTTTTATTTCTGTTAAGGGACCTTTGGGTTATTTCCACTTTTGGTTATTTTCTGAACAAATCTGCTATGAACATTTAAGTACAGGTCTTTGTATGGATGTATGATTTATTTTGTCTTGGATATAAATAAGAGTAGAGTTGCTAGGTCAATGCTAAGAAAATATTTTAATTTTATAAAATTGCTAAATTATTTTCCAAAGAGGTTGTATCCTTTGGAAGTTTCAGTGATTCCATGCCTTTGCTAAAACTTAGTATTGTCAGTGTTTTTAATTTAGACATTCCAGTGTTTGTAGTGGTGTCTTATTATTTTAATTTGCATTTCTTTCCTGATTACTGATGTTAAGCATCTTTTCATGTGCTTATTTGCCATTTGAATATCTTGCTTAGAACTGTATGTTCAAATATTTTGCACATTTTTAAAATCAGATTGTTTGACTCATTATGGAATTTATTAAGGAGTTCTTTATTCTGGATACAAGTCCTTTATGAGACACAGGTTTTGCAAATATTTTCTCCAAATAGAGAAGCAATTCTTAAGGTGCCAGCAAATATCTGAGTTGAGGGGAGATAAAAGGACCTAAATCTACATGGTCAAATCTAGTTTGAGTCTCTAGCTTTAAAAAATGATAAATTAGCTTCCTGTTTGTGTCAGAAAGTATAAAACATATTCAGGCACGTGACCTATATATAAAGGATGAGCCCTTTAATGGCTTTTGTATATGTAGAAGATCAAAAATTTTTACATAGAATAAAAAAGTTTGTTTGTATGCTTCCAAAATATAATGGAAGAACAAGTTTATTAGAAAAGTAAATTTTATAAATAATAGGCAATCCTTACCTAAACAAACCTTCTACAGAGCTGCCAAATGAGCAACATGGACTTATTTAAGCTCTTACATATCATATATTTATTTAAGCTCTTATATATCTCATTATATACCCAAGTGAAAATGTATATATAAAATGTACCTCACATACCACTTTTAGCTCTTAGGCAGTGATGTTAACACGTGTGGAACTGGACAAAGAGATAGGCTGTCAGTTATAAGAGCAAAGGCCAATCCCATGCTAAAGATAGCTTCAGACTAAATGCTCAATTTCTAATCCAGGGTTGCTTATTATATTTGACACTAATGAATGTGTAGTCAGTTGGTAAATTGGAGATGGCTGAAAATGAGGGGAATTATCAAATATTTTTAAATAAATGAATGACATGAGGAAAAAGTTGAGAAATAGAACTGATTTTAATTGAAGCATCTGAAGTGGTAGTGAAACCAATTAAGAGGCTATTGCCTGACTTTAGGTAAAAGTTGAGAAAGCACCAAAGTAGGACCAAAGAAGAGGCAGGACTTCAAAAATATCAAGGAAGTATAATTGACAGGATTTGGTGATCAAATGAACACAGATCTTTTTAAAAAGTGTCAAGATGACTCCATTTTCCAGTGTGGGTGGCCTACTTGGTGATGCTCTTAATCAAGATAAGACATGAAGTAGCAGAAACAGGTTTTGAGGAGAATATAATGAGGTCAGTTTTGAAAGTTGAGTTTGAAGGACCAGCAGAGCCCCACAAAAATGGGTGAGGTTAGTGAGTATTTAGAAATGTAACTATGGGGCTCAAATCAAGTGTCTGAGCTAGAGAAAGAGGATTGGGCATCATCAGAGTCTAATTTATTTTAAGATGGGATAAGATATTTTAGTATACTTATGCAGAGTAAAAAGCAAAAACTACAATCTAATTCTAAAAAAAATTTAAGGGCAAGTACTGCTTGGTGACAGGAAGGAGACTTTCAAGAGATGAGAGAATTCATGATCTTGAATGCCAAAGAGAAGAGTTTCAAGGAATAGAGAGTGGTAATAGGTAGTGTCCATTGCTACAGATAGGTCTTTGCTTACAAAAAAAAAAAAAAAAAGATATGGAATTTGATGAACAAAAAGCCATTGGCCAAAACTAGAAACAGCCAGTTTTGACCATGTCCATCAACAAAAGAGTATGCAAAACCAGTTGTGTATCTTCATACCATGGAAAACTGCTCAACGATTATAAGGAATGATTACTGCAATACTCAATAAAATGGATCAATTTCAAAAACATTGTGTTGACTGAAAAAAAGCCAGACACACAAAAGTACATACCACGTGATCCCATTGTTATGATAACCAAGAACTGGCAAAATCAGTCTATGGGCAACAGAAATCAGAAAGAGGATGTCCCTGGGGGTGATGAGAAGCGATGTGGTAGTGAGGAGAACTGATGGTAAAGGAGCACAAGAGAACTTTCTCATGGGAAAAAGTGTTCTTTACTTTGTTTGAGGGTAGTTAAAATTGTCAAAACTCATTGAGCTGAAAATTTAAAGCCGATGCATAGACACAAAAGAAAAAGTCATTGGTCAAAGATGGGATGCTGGGGGGAGGTGGGATTGGGAGAGGGGGAGCGGGCTATGGACATTGGGGAGGGGAGGCGAACCATAAGAGACTATGGACTCTGAAAAACAACCTGAGGGTTTTGAAGGGTCAGGGGTGGGAGGTTGGGGCAACCTGAGGGTTTTGAAGGGTCAGGGGTGGGAGGTTGGGGGAACAGGTGGTGGGTAATGGGGAGGGCACGTTTTGCATGGAGCACTGGGTGTTGTGCAAAAAGAATGAATACTGTTACGCTGAAAAAATAAATAAAATGGAAAAAAAAAAAAGATGGGAGACTGAACATCTGACTTTTCTTGCTTTCTAAATTTTCACTGATGTAGAGAGACATACCTTCACAAAAGCAAAGGAGAGAGACACCACCACTACAAAATTTTCAAAGCAGAGAAACAGAAATAATGCAGTAGGGAACTTGGCAAGTCCAAGAAATGAAAGCTAAGTGGTCATTGAAGTAAGTCATAAACTAACTCAATCTCTACCACAGTAATCCTAAAAAGCTCCAAATGGGGAATGATGTTTAAGGTAGGTTCAAAAGAAGAGGGTTATTTGAAATTCTGTTTTAAAGTAGCTAGAACCCTCAATTTACTCCCCCAATTTATATCTAGGAAACTTTTCTTTCCCACCATCAGCACAAGACAAGAAGTTTATTCTCTGGAGAGGTTAAAACAGAAGTTCCGTATGTTGGGAGACACCAGGCATAGTTGAGGGGGGGGACACTCAACTTGTATTTACATTCCAAATATTGAGGTTCTTGGCCTCTTTTGTAATTCAGCTCCGGAGTATTAGAAAACATACTCCAGGAGAATCTGAGAAAACGAGTGCTGAGAAATCTGATCAGTCCATGATAATAAAATAAAATAAAATAAAATAAAATAAAATTATAACAAGGGCAGCAAACCCCAGCTAGAACAGGTCAGAAGGCTCTGAGAGAGACATTACCAAAAAATTAGATTAATAGATATTAATAGATTAATGCACTTAGGGAGCTAGAGATAGCTGAGGAAGTGTTTGAGTTTTAATTTAGGAATAAATACATTGAAAACTAAGGAAACAAACTGGGTGCATATTAACTCCTGGGATAATGAAAAGTTGAGAATGGAAAGTAAAGTAATCAGAGTATGATATGTGTGAACAACATTTACATGGTCAATAGTAAATGTAATAAACACTGAATATTGATTTATCAAAAAGTTATGAAATTATGACATAACTATAGTAATAGATAAAGGATATTAATTCTGTGGGGAAGGGGAGGGATGGGAATAGGTAGTAAAAAAACAAATCTTCACTGTTCATAGAACAAAGTCTGAAAATAATGATTTGAACTGAAAAATTAAGAAGTAGCAGCATGGGACACCTGGGTGGCTCAGTCTGTTAAGCATTTGCCTTTGACTCAGGTCATGATCCCAGGCTCCTGGAATCGAGTCCCACATCGGGCTATCTGCTCAGTGGGGAGCCGGCTTCTCCCTCTCCTTCTGCCTGCCTCTCCGCCTGCACCCCCAACCCCTGCTTGTGCGCTCGCTCTCTCTCTCTCTCTCTCTGGCAAATAAATAAATAAGATCGTTTAAAAATAAAAAAGAAGTAACAGCTTTAACTCCAACAAAAGAAATAAGTGAAAGATTTGCCTCCAAAGAGAGGGTAAATGGAAAAGGACAGGAGGGTAATATTTGACTCTTTAAACTTTATGCATTCAATCTGTATGATGTTTAAAAAGTAATGAGATAAAACAGTCAAGGTATTTACAAATAGTATTTCATGAAATTAGATTGTAATGGATTGAAGAGTGAATGAATGAAAACTGAGACGGTTCTCAGCAAACTGAGTAGGACAAGGAGGGGAATATTGAGGTCGGTAGTATGGTTGCTTGAAGAAAAACTTAGGGTTGAAGGGAGAATTAATAGTTAGTGTGATCTTGGTTATTTAGGTAGCTAACTAATTGATTAGTCAATTTCTTCAAGACAGGGATCCTCTTAAAGAGAAGAAAGCAGTTGAGAGAATCTGCTAGGTGAGGGAATGAATGAGGTATCGTGGTCCCAGACGAAGTGGTAGATGTTGAAATCAATAACAAAGTTAAATAAAGGGTTAGTTTTGAAAAAGAAGAGGAACATCCTGTTTGTGTGTGTGATGAAGGAAAGGATTAATACAAGAATTCACGTCCAAGGGCTTATACTCAGCTGTACTATCTCATCGGCAGCGGCAGCTAAGTCCTCTGTGTGGGACTGGGATATTTTTCACAATCTGAAATTGGGAGCCAACCAGAGGAAAAAAATGAAAGGAATGCTGGGTAGCAATTTTCGGAGCCCAGCTGAGGCTGAAAATCAAAATGTATTTATTCGTCAGCACGGGCTGCCATAACAAAATACCACAGACTGGGTGTCTTAAACAACAGACATTTATTTCCTCACAGTTCTGGAGGCTGGAAAGTCCAAGATCAAGGTGCCAGCAGGGCTTAGTTCCTGGTAAGCACTCTCTTTCTGACTAGCAGACAGCTACCTTCTCACTGTGTTCTCACAAGGCAGATTGAGAGAGAGCAAGCCCCCTAGTGTCTCCCCTGATAAGGAACCAATTCTGTTGGATCAGGGCTCTTTCCTGTGACCTCATTTAACCTCAATTATTTCTTACTCCACATACAGTCACATGGGGTTAGGGTTGCAACATATGAATTTTGGTGGGGACCCAATTTAGTCTATAGCACATATAATTCAGCACCGAGTTATTTTTCCATTTATACCGAACAGCCCAAGAGCAGGGGAGAAGACAGATGGTTGAGCTGATACGAATTTGGGGACTAGCATGGTTGAGGCGGCAAATGAATGGAGGGGCTAATGAGAACAGGGCTAAAAGGATTGTTCATAGGTTCCAACAATGGTGGAAAGGGAAGCCAGGAAAGACTGGGTTTAGATTAGGGACTGGACAGGGATTAATAGGCTCCATGGCAGAGTATTCTCAAGTCGGGGGGCTGGAGCACCAACAGGAACACTTCTTTAGCACATCTGGATGGGTACAGTACTTTCTTGGGATATAACTTATTTCCGCACTTTTGACTTTGTTGGCAATAAATGAGAATTATCAAGCTGAAAAGAAAATTTAGGTTTATTTGTAGTAGCAATCATCACCTTTTTCTTTCTTTTTAGACGACTAAATACACTGAACAAGTGTGCCTCAATGAAACTTGATGTGAACTTCCAAAAGAAAAAGGTAGGTGTCTCCACCTTGCTAAGATCATGGCTGTATTAACAAAAGAAGCTCACGGTCATAGATTGAGGACAACGTAAACCCAAGCGAAATTCTGAAATGCCTGACGATCTGTGTTTGGTCTCCAAATATCTCTTCTTATCATAACCATCATAAATAAGTCCATTGGAAACCCAGGCCAGGATCCAATCACTTCACCATTTGTTTTGCTGTAGTTTTTTTTGTTTTTGTTTTTTGGGTTTTTTGTTTTGCTGTAGTTTTAATCAGAGGGTTTGCATAAAGATATGACATGTCTTCTTTTTGGTGATTTTTTAGAAATTTCTTTAGTTGTAAATATCCATTCCATATCAGAATCAAATACTCCACAGTGATTCATAGATTAAGAGAATGGAGAAAAGAACCCCTGGGTCCATGCCAAATGTCTTCCATTTTGTCCTTTTCAATGGCATTTCATTTCCACATATGCTTAAAGATGTGCTCATCCTCGGGCAGGATCATTTCATAATGGTCAAGGGGATGTCAGGGAATGTGGTGACAAGATCCTGAACCTGCCTCCTTCTCAACCCTTCCTCCTCCTGTGCGCTTTTCTGTGGTCTCAAGGAATGTTGTTCTGTTTTACGAGTCACTATGCTCCTCCCTGTTCCAGGACTCGCATGTGCTCTTCCATCTGTGTGAATGAGACTGGAGATTTCAGTTCTAAAATAGACTGGACTTTATTGAGCTCTTACTGTTTCCTAGGAGCTACGTTACGTACTGACCATGCAGGATCTCATTTAATCCACTGAGGTAGGGATCCTATGTTTCCTGGGGGATGGAAAGTAAAACTTGAACAGGTTGTCATTTGTTCACGATCTTTCAGCGAGTGGCAAAGCTGGGTTTCAGACCAGGCATGCCTCACTCCAAAACCCAGACTCTTCATGGCCACCACCATGCTCAGAGACCTCACTCTCTCACTGAACTGATCCTTTTGGGAAATTCAGAATTCAGATTGTTCATACTTTTTTTCATTTCACGTCTCCAGTTTGTAAGAAGTCAAGCCTCAGTATATTTTGAGGAAGCAGAGAAAACATCTTTGAGTTAAAACAAAATGCTCTCTTTATCCTGGTCTACACAGAGAAATCATTAAATCCAATGGATTTTTAGTCACTCTGGAGTAACCTAATCTTTAAAAATAACCTTAACTTGAATTTCTGTTCTAAAACAGCGTTCAAAGGGAAAAAAAAATAAAGCGAATGAATCTTGGTTGACCTCACCTTAGAAACAATTTAGGGTTTGAGTTAGAAACCAAAGGATTTAAGCTAATGAGGTAAAAGAGCAAAAAACAATATCCAAAGGAATATTAAAATATGAGCAATTTGTCTAGGCTGAAAACAAATTAAAAATGTGGGAATAAACGTCCCAATAGCTGCGTGGCTGAATAGACCCCTTGAGAAGCAGACATACTATTGGAAGCTTGAGGGTCAGATGTTGTTTTGGTTGTAACACATGGTTCTTATTAAAACCGACACGGCCACGCCTGTGCGTCTAAAGCATGGCTGGTCTACACGGCTTCCTATCCAGATCTGTAGCTACACTGTATTACGGAAGACAAAAATTAATGACATGATTTGTCTTCAGCCAAGTGGAATGATGGGACTCTCACCCAATCACCAGTTTTTCAGAAGCTGTGAGATGTGAGAGGGGCCCAGATGCCATTGCTTGGACTCTTGATGTGTTACCTTCACAAAAGCGCCTCTGTAAATTGGTCACTTCAGTCTTTCTGACATTCTTAATTTCTTCCTGATGTTGGATGTAGTGGCGCACGCCCAGACAGCCCTGGTTTAGCTAGAGGCCTCACAAATGCGTGTACCCGAATAAAATACTGCTTTTCACATTGTAAATTGAGAAGACATGGCCTGAATTTTCAAATAAATAATTTCAACATGTGGTCTCCACCGCCCCATGGATCTCAGTAATGACCCACATCAGGGGCTGTGGTCGAAGCAATTATGCAGGAGACCCTGTGTGGAGGCATGCGTTCCTGTCATCTGCCCCTTTCACAAGTCATAGGCTCATCCTTTATTTTACTGCTAGAAAAAAAAAATTACGAAAAATAAATATAAGCTAGGAATAGGCCAAGTGATTCAAATATAGAAAGTGAAACTTGAGGAAAGCACCCTGTGATGCTGCAATCATTCCGGAATTAGTGTCTTTGGAAGAAAAAGGAAAGAAAAGACCAGTAGCATTTCCTCTAGGTACGTCCCCTTTTTAGGCAATCCAAGAAATAAAAATATAATCCTCAGCTCTCATCTGCAGAGGCCCAGACATGTGTAATTCTACAGAAGGTCATCACCAAATCGCCCAACTGTCCAGAGTCACAGTCCTTTCTCTCCCTTTGGGGCCTCTGCAGGGGCTGTGCGTGTTGGCTTTGCTGTGTGGTGGGCAGCTAACACTCACACGGAGCGTATGTCAGCCCTGTTCCTCATCATGGGCTCCATGTCACAGACGCAGGGGCCAAAGTGACAGACTCGCTCAAAGTCAGGCAGAAATAGGCAGGGTTCGGCCCCAGATACTTGGGCACCAAACTGCCCCTCCTTGCCTTTCAAAGAATTCAGAAATGTGCTGGAGTCTGAGTGAGCTCCTGAAGCTTGGCCTGAGACAGAGTTTCCCCAGCCATACATACGGTTATATGTTTCTCTTGCTTTTAGAAGAGAGATGTTTCTTGCCATCTGTACAGAAGGCTACGATTTATTTAATGTGTCGTGGAAAACTATCTCTGGATCTCTCACAGTGAATCTCATTGCTTTGCTTTGCATTTCCTTCTTGTTTGATTTTTTTTTTTTAATTCCGAAAAGTTTGGTGGGTTCACCCAAGAGAGAAAAAAACAAGTCCATAGATAGAGAAGGATGGTGAAGCCTCCTACTTAGGCACGTACTTTTCTTGTGGATCAAATGCTATTTGTAAAGCCCCAAGAAAAACGAAGTCACACCAGCCTCCCCCCCTCAAGATAGTACCATAAGATTTTTCCCTTGCACAAGAGAAAAGCGTTTCTTCAGAGATTCAAGGTAACCTTCCCTGTCTCTGGGAGGGTCAGGTAGAGAAGACCATTCTCAATCTTGGCCACACATCTCACTGAAAAACTTACTAAAACCCAGCCAAGAGGCATTCCAGCAACTGGCACCCCCCCCCCGACAGCTCTGCAGGTGGTACATTCCAGCTTCTGAACAGGTGGACTCAGCCACTCAGCTCCAGTTAATTCTAATGGAAGATATATTCTAAATTTCTGTGTAACTATGCATTAGCTGCCTCTTGCAGCTGTGGATGTGGGTGGGGTCCTGTTTCCAGTGTCAAGATATGGCCAAATTCCATCAGGAAAAAAAAAATATTTTGCCGTGTCTAGTTGGCATTTGTCTCTGAGGAATATATAATTTCACTAAGAATGTTCTCATTTTTTAGAAAAAAATAAATATCGGCACTCCGTCTAAATTAAAAACTCCAAAGCACAGGCAGACCTACTTGTTTTCAGAAGAGTGTTTCCTCTCCATTATTAACTACACAATTCATCCTTGCTTCGTGATGACTTTAAAATCCCCCAGTTATGGTGACTGTTTATGTGGTATGACTTCTCTTCAAGTTAAAGTCAGAGGCCGAAGAGTCCAATGAGACTATCTGTTAAATGAGGAAGGAGAAGGACATGCACGCACACAAGACTCTTCCCGAAGATTTCCCAAGAGAGAAAGAGGGGCTTCAAAAGCTTCTGGTTAAAGTTATAGTTTTAATAAAGCTCTCTGAAATCACGACCAAAGGTGGAAAGCGACACAGAAACCACGACTAATTGCCACCTTGCAGCCAGCCTCTCCTGGCGTGGATGCCCATCAGCGTTTCAGAGAAGCTGCAGTTGTTGCCCAGGGGCCTGGTCTCTGTTCCACTTCACCCACTCCCCGCCTGTCACACAGGCCCCGTCTCTCCCACCAGATTAGACACCTCTCTACAGCTCCAAACAGCAGGGTCAAATGAGAGGAAAATGGCATTTTATTCCAGCATTTACTTAGCTGGAAAGTATTACAGTCTTGAATTGAAGATAATTGCATGGAAATATCCCAGAACTGGAGGATCTGTGAGTTGGAAGGGATGTTCTGTCATCTCTTCCAGCCTCTCGTCCACTACAGAATGTACTTCTGAGCGCCTCGCTCATAGGTCACTCAGCCTCTGCTTGTAAGCATCCAGACATGATGAGCTCACTGCATTGTGAAACAGTTGATTTTCTTTCTAATTATTAGAAGTCTTCCAGATAATAAGCTAAAAGCTGATTTGATGTAAACTTTAGTCAATTAGGTTCTAGCTCTCTCCTCTGAAGAAGCACCGAAATAGATATTTCGCTTTTCATACGGTAACCCTTCAGCTCTATCCTCTAGATTGGGGGCTGGCAAACCACTGTTCCTGTTTTTGTAAAGAAAGTGAAAGCTGGATTAGAACAAAGCCCACTCATTCTTCTGGCTATAACAGCAGAGTTGAGTAGGTGTGGCAGAAACTGCGTGCCCCAGAAGCCTCATATATGTGACCCTTTACAGAAAGTTTTCTGACTTTTGCTCAATCTAGAACAAAGTTTCTCAAACTGTCTACAGTGAGTGACTTGGGGTTCTTTTTGTTTAAGTTTTAATTTCCAGTCTGCCACATACTAGGATACTTTTATAAAATTCAGTACAAATGAATTATTAGAAATATGAAATGAAAAAAGTTATAGAAAATATAAACCTCATTGTTGTATTATTAGACTCAACAAACACAAAAGTGACATTCCAAGAATATAATCAAGCCAAATATAACGGGAAATAGAAAAGAGTTACAAAAACTGTTCACAATTTTATTAAAAGTGTATGTATAGGCAATTGATGTGAAGAACTGTGATTACACTCATAACCTTTTTGTTGTTTGTTTACAACAAACAAAAAGTTAGTTTGAAATAGCAGTTTCCCATATTAAATGCCTATTCACACACTTTGATCAAATGCTCGAACTACGAGTATTCATGACAGAGAGTTTCCTGTTTGTTACCTAATTTAGGCTGGATTGCCAACAACATATTCATGGGGAAGAATGTATATCTAAATTTTGTTTGTTTGTTTTAATACTGGTCCTCATAAAGAAACCAGTCTCACAGAGCATACTGACTACAATTAGAAAAGGGGTTTTAAAATAATTTTTAAAAGCTTGAAGTATTCCTTTTTACCTTCTATTCAAAATGAACTAAGTGAAGCTGTATTTTCAATAAGGTCTATACTGACCTCTTTGAAGATTTCTCAGTCTGGGGACTGGCAGCCCCTTGACCACACTTTGAATAGTACAGGTCTAGAATTTCTCATTTCTAAACCAAACTCTTAGTTCTCTCAGTCATCGTTCAGGGGAATTATGGTTCCTCGATCCTTGGCCATCCTGATTACTGTTCTATAGAAATACAGCCCTTTCCATGTGCCTCTTAGAATGTTTCCGATGC
The DNA here is from genome assembly GCF_922984935.1 of Meles meles. Lineage (NCBI taxonomy): Eukaryota > Metazoa > Chordata > Mammalia > Carnivora > Mustelidae > Meles > Meles meles. The sequence continues at coordinate 15,132,938 of NC_060079.1, read as the reverse complement.
CCATGACCAGGGCACAACACGGTGGGGCTCCAACCTGAAGTCTTGAGATCCATGCTCTGGTCAGGTATCCTAAAGTTAGTGTCTCAGTTTGTTAACCACGTTACATGGTGAATTCACATTAAGCCGAAATCTACAACTCTCAAAGCTATTAATAGGAACTGCTATTACATTAAATCTATTCCATCCTGCACGCGCTATAGTTAATTTTTGAAGTTAGGGTCTTTATATTTTACTTCACGACATTTCATCTTATTATCAGGCCATCCTTCAATTCTGTTAAGATCTGTATACATCTCGGTATCACCAGTCTTTAAAAGCAGTAATTAGCTTTATATTGCCCTTTAAGACTTATGTGGCACTTTCACACTTAATCTCTTTTGGGTGTGTGGACAGATCATGCTAGATGTGTATTAGTATCATTCCTGTTTACAGCTGAGGAAATTGACTTTCAAAAATGGTACCTTGTTCAAGATCACTTAGTGAATTACCTTGTGCTGTATTTAAAAATGTGAATTATCCTGGGTCATTCAAATTATTCTTAAAATGGACATAACTTTGAGGCATCCTTCAGAGATCTCTCCCTTAGTTGCATTCAGCCTTTTGATCACACTCTTTGGTGTGAGCTGCTCAACCAGTCACCAACAAAACTCTCTGTGGCATCAAACACAATTTGCCCTCTTTGCCACAACAATATCATAAGATCCTCCTGTCAGTTCTTTTGATAGAATCCAGACGTGTCTGGATTTCCATGGTCTACTAAGCCACTGAGGTGGAAGATTAAAGTTTGTTTGGTGTGTCTTTTTCTCATAAATACATGGGACTCCTAGAGATTTCCATTTTGCATTTCTAAATAATCAAACTGTTTTTAGCCTCAAAAGAATTATCAAACAGGAAAATCTCGACATCTCTTAATCTGTACAGTTCTGCAGTTGTTACTGAAGAGTCTGCTCTATGCATGATAGTCTGCTGGACCCTGATTTTTTTTTTAAAGACTCAATCTAGTGCGGTGTGATTTTCATATGGTGGATCATGACCCATTGGTGGGTTGTGAAATCAATTGGGTGGGTAAGGGACAACATTTAAAAAAATGAAACAGACTGAACTAGATTATGAAATATCAGTATAAACAAGGATAATTATTATAGCATTAGTTTGTTTATTGTAATATATGTATGCCTTAAGCTGTGATGGAAAATTTTTTATTGTATGTATTTTTATTGTACATACAATAAAATATTTTTTATTGTATGTACTATCAATAGCTTGAAAGATTCTGCACTGGTAGAAAGAACAGAATCATGTCACAACCCTTGGGACATACTAAATAATTATATGCACAAGGTGCAGAAGGAAAATGGCTGTTTTTTCTTCTTTCTTTGTTTTGTTTTTGTTTTTGTTTTTGTTTTTTGCTTTGGTTTTCATTTGTTTGTTTTGGTTCAAAAGACTTAAATACTGCAAAATTCCCCTGAACCACTGGCCTTTTTTTCCAGGAGTTTACCACTGTTCCACATGACTTGGTTGGATTGTAAATACCTTCCTGTTGCTCAGAGCTAGCATAATAAGCTCTTAGAGTCTAGCAGTCAGGGGCAGACTTTCCAGTCCCCGTCCACAGTGCCCAGCTTGGCATCTTTTCTTGACCAAAATAAAGGAATCCTTATCCAACTAGTATGTGGTTTGTTAGCACCAGTAACTAAATTTGGGCTAGCTTGAGAGAGAAGTTGCTGGAGCCCACACCAAATAGCGTAGTTTCTATTTAAAATATCTACTTTTTCTTTAGAAGTTATCCTTTTCTGGCCTCCTCAAAAAGTATTTGCTGAAAGGGCTTTTTTGGAATGATCTCTTAATATCAACTTCTTATCACTAGCTTCCTGAAATGTGATATGAAAATCCAGTGGGCTCAAGCTTCAACCTATTATGGTGCCTAATATATAAATAGCCCTCAAATATCAAGTCTTGTGTCAGTCACAGGGAAAGAGAAATCAAAAATGCTACAGAAAAAGTATAACTTTGATTCATCATCCTAGAATCTTTCCTTTTTTCCACTTGTGCATAGTTTTAAACTTTTTTGCCAAAGCTTTATATAACCTTTTTTTGAACTCAAAGCTAATTTCCCAATGTGATCCCAAAGCTGTGGAATTCTCCATTAGTACCTTAGTTTGTTTGGTTTTTTGTTTGTTTTACTTTCTTCCATCATACATGAATGTTCGAATTTGTCACTTAGTACAACTCATATGAATCTAAATTTTCAAGAAATAAGCGAGAATGGGGAAATGCCAGTATTTATTGATGAAGCATCTGTTTACTTTTCTTCGAGACCAGAATATATTAAAAAATTAAGGGGAGTTAAAATGGGCATTAGATACATAAAAAGATAGGTAAGCAGTCCTCTTAGATAGGCAACAAATAGATAAGCATTTGAGCCAACCCTGGAAAATAACAAACAAATACTCCTCAATGAGGCCCTACTAAATGCATTATTTCATTTAACTCCCTCAGCAAACCTATGAGGCAGGGCCTGTTTTTAGTCCCATTTCATGAGTGATAGAAACTTACGTTGGAGAAAGTAAGCAGTTTGCAAACAATCATCTGAGCCCTTAACTGAAGCTACCAGAATTTGGAACCAGGTCTTAGAACCAGATGCCAGAGTAAAATAGAATCAACTTAATTCAGATAACAAAAAAACATGGAGCAGTTACTTTGTGCTTGACATTGGGGAGGATATAAATATGACCCTGAAACACTAGCCCCTCTCCTGATGAGCTTACCTCTAACAACTGACAGTGGATGCCAGTGGCGTGAGCTTAAGTTGTCATTAGAATAAATGCTACAACAAAGATCTAATCCAAATGCTATAAAGCTCAGGGGGAAAATTAGTCATTGCCTTGGAGCAGTAAGGGAAGGCTTCAAAGAATGCGGACCAGAGAGCAGAGTGCAGTGAACTCATGAGACACAACTGAAATGAGGCAAGAACAGTACATGGCAGGCAGGTTGAAAGGGCTTTGAATGCCACGCTAAAGACTTCTGCGAAGGCCAAGGGACGCTGAAGGCCTCGAAGGTGGAAAATTACACGATCGTATTTGGATCGCACTGTGGAAATCTGTTTAGATGCGGAAGACGCTGGCGACAAGGATTCTAGCCAGGCTTTTACTGTAATAGACCCAGACAGAGGTGCCAAGGGCCTACACAAAGGGAATGGGAATGAAGATATGAATGAGGGAACAGATCTGAAAGTCATTTCAGAGTTGAGTCTGGATAACATGAGTGACAAGGTGGGGGAAGAAGCCGGTGAATCCATTCATCTTGGAAGGAGATTGATATTTTTTGCCCTAGATCAAGGTCTGCCCTGGGCCACAAGGATTTGCAAAGATAAATGGGGCCGTCTCTGGCCACAGGGAGCCCAGACTGGCATCTCACAGGGGATTCATACTCAGGCAGCACCCAGATAGGTCAAAGAAATGCTTGAGGCACAGAGTGAGGCACAGAGTGGAAGACAGGGAAGAGCCTGGGGGCTGCCGCAGCCCAGAGATGCACGCCCTGCCAAAGGCATTGAGCTTCAGAGTTGATTAAAAACAAGAAGGCTGGCCAAGCAAAGCCAGCAAGCTAGATTGGACCCTCCTCAACTAGTGATGTCTAGAATGGCTCCCAAGTTTCTACTTAGAGGAATTCAGTGAGTAATTTCGCTGTTAATTTGTACAGGGGAATACACAGTAAGAATCAGGTTTGGGAGATTAAAGTCAGGAGTGTTAGCTTTGAGATAGATTGATGCTCAGGTTCAGAAGACGGAAGCTGGAAATAGGGTCCTGGGGCTCAGCGAAGAGGTTTCAGGAAAGAAGTAAGTGCCTTTTATGGCAGGAGTAAGTTTCTGAAAAAGAGAATTTGCAGGTGTTATATATTTAGACATCGAGTGAGATGGTAATTACACCTCTTTGTGATCAGTCAAGGAAAACTTGGAGAGGAAGGAAGGACTCAGAAACTCTATGAAATTGAAGGGAAGAAAGCTTGGCAGGTTGAGGTGATCCTCCAGCCACGAGAGAGGAGGAAGAGGGTGTACGGGACGAGGGAAGATGGTGGATGGACCAAGGGATGGCCAGAAGACAGTCGTGGAAGGGAGGAAGGAAGGGAAGGCGAGGGGAGTACCTCGTCTCTGTGCTCACTGGTTTCCCACTACATCTGAGCTGCCTGGCAATGAGCATTTTCTCTGATGTTTTTCAGGGTGACGACTCAGATGAGGAAGATCTCTGCATCAGCAACAAATGGACTTTCCAAAGAACCAGCCGCCGGTGGTCTCGTGTGGACGACCTGCACACACTGTTCCCCGGAGGAGGCCAAAATGGGTCATCGGGAGACATGAGGATGAGAAACACCACGAGCAGTGAAAGCGTCCTCACAGACCTGAGTGAGCCCGAGGTCTGCTCCATTCACAGTGAAAGCAGCGGAGGGAGTGACAGCCGCAGCGCTGGCCGGGAGCCGTTCGACTGCCCCGGCCAGTCCTGCCCCGACAGCCCGGTCATGCTGGATGCCACGTTCCCCGGCAGCGGCCTCCCACCGTCCCCCAGAGACGTTCTTAACTACCCCCTCCACCCAAAGAATGAGAAACCCACCAGGACCAGAGCCAAGTCATTTTTGAAACGCATGGAAACTCTCAGAGGGAAGGGAGCGCATGGAAGGCACAAGGGGCCGGGGCGGACCGGGGGCTTGGTGATCAGTGGGCCCGTGCTGCAGCAGGAGCCGGAGGCCTTCAAGGCCATGCAGTGTGTCCCCATACCAAACGGAGATCTCCAGAGCTCGCCCCCCACTGCCTGCACCAGAGGGTTCCTGAGTGCCAGCAAATGGGGCGGGGAGAGCAGCCAGTCAGAAAACAGCAGCAGTGGGGTGAGCACTCCCGGCCTGAAGGAACGGAAGTGCCAGGAGGCCAACAAGCGTGGGGGCATGTACTTGGAAGACCTGGATGTGCTGGCCGGGACAGCCCTGCAGGATGCAGGCAATCAGAACCACACGCATGAGTTTCATTCCCAAGAGAACTTGGTGGTGCACATCCCCAAGGATCACAAACCGGGTACGTTCCCCAAGGCGCTCTCTATCGAAAGCCTCTCACCAACAGACAGTAGCAATGGGGTTAACTGGAGGACCGGCAGCATCTCCCTGGGCAGACAGCAGGGCCCCGGAGCCAGGGAGCCCAGGCTCATGGCGTCCTGCCACAGAGCGAGCAGAGTCAGTATCTACGACAACGTCCCGGGCTCCCATTTGTACGCCAGTACAGGAGATCTTCTGGACTTGGAGAAAGATGACCTCTTCCCTCATTTAGATGACATTTTGCACCATGTCAATGGGCTCCAAGAGGTAGTGGACGACTGGTCAAAAAATGTCTTGCCTGAACTGCAAACACATGATGCATTGGTTGGAGAACCCGGCTTATGCCCCTTCCCATCTCCTAATCAGATCACCTTAGATTTCGAAGGCAACTCTGTCTCGGAGGGTCGGACGACACCCAGTGACATGGAAAGAGATGGAACATCTCTTAATGAGTCGGAGGCCACTGGGGTCCGAGAGAGGAGGGACTCTGGTGTAGGGGCCTCTCTGACCAGGCCAAACAGGTTGGTGGCATGATTTTCTGAAATGATTTTTAATCGACTTCATAATAATTATGGTCTGCTTATCTAACACACATTTATAGCATGCTTACTAAGTGCCTGACGCTGTTTGAACTGTTATCTGCGGTTAGGAAGCATTTGAACGGAAGTATATCTTTGCTACAGATGTTATGATGATTGAATCCATGTTAACTCATGTTCATTTCTCTGAGTCTTTGTCCTTTAATTCAGTCTTAACTTTCACTCCAGAAAATGTTGTGCACGTATGTGCAAAGCACTCTGCTAGGCACCGTCAGGAAATCACTGGAAATAGAGGCCCGGCACCTGTTTGCAGGTGCTTCCCATGACCTTGTTGCCATATTAATTAAAACGTCCCTACCTCAGATTTTTAAACTTTTTTTTTTAATCCTGTGAGAAACTTCTGAGACCTAACGTGTGTACTTCACGAGTTTATTTTGGCTTTAAAATGCCAATTACCAAGTACGTAAAGCTATTTTACAAAGACTGATTCAGAAACACCTGTGAGAAATGGCCCCGGAAGAGTGTAACTAGTGGAAACAGCCATACCGTACATGCTGCTGTGTTCTTGTGGAGGCCGAGATGTCCCTGGGGGTTCGCTGACCTGTCATCTCTTCCGAAGCACTCCTTCCTCTGTGCCTGCCACCTTCAGGTTCCATGTCAACAGCAGGAGAATTCGAATGCAGACGGGAAGGCAGTGCAAAAACAGTCTACAGTTCCAGAACATTCTATATCTCGCTCTCCATCTCAAGCTCTCCCTCTGTCTGTCTCTCTCTCAACACACACGCACACATACGCTGTCTCAGCTGCTTTCAACACTTCAGGAACAAAACTTAGGAATAAACACATAAAATATATTAGGCTAATTAAAACCTTTCCCGGATGTATCAGACTTGAAAGCCATAGTGCCTGACGTTTCCTCTCTGCATTGGTGTCTTCTGTTCCATTTGTTTTGTGATTTCTCTTGGCTCGGAAGCTATGTTGATTAGCCACTTAAAAATCAGTAACATCCTGTGTTTTCCAATAACGCGTCCACTTGGTGACTGGCTTCTCTGACGGTCTTTCTGGTAAAGGCGACTCCGATGGAATAGTTTCCAGCTCTCGCACCAGCCCCAGGCATCCACAGCGCCGCACATCAGCAACCAGACGGCTGGCCAGCTGAACCTGCTCCAGCGCTTCTCGCTGCTTCGCCTCACGGCCATCATGGAGAAGTACTCCATGTCCAACAAACACGGCTGGACGTGGTGCGTAGCGCGTTCGCTTAGGAGGGGATCCTTTGTTGTAGAGCGAAGTACCCAGTTGCAAAGCTTCGGTAGTGAAATTCGGACCTCTAAAGAAGCCACTGGTGGCCTTCGCTGCCGATGTCCCGAAAATAAGGTGGCAGTTCCGCCTTCTGGGCCACCTTCTCTGCCATGACAGCGCGGAGGGGATGTAGCCCTGCTGGGAGCCGGGCCTTATCTGTAGTTCCTGTTAGCTTCCAGGGAAAGCAGTCAGGTTCCGAGAAGGAAAAAAAGACAAGGAAAGGGTGATGAATGGTGAACAGAGGCATTAAAAAGAACTGTCCATTAAAGACTTCTGGCAGTTTGCAAAGAAACAGCTATTGCTTGTACCTTCTGACTCAATGCAGGGCTCACCACGTAGAGCATTGATTCATTCAAAGGGCATTTAATTCTTCAAATGCATTCCGGCTGGATTTCAGTGGCAAATAAAAATAAGAATATGCAGTAAACCTTTGTTATAGGGAACTGACAAGCAGGTGTTGAAACCTAAATATGGACCTGTTTTAGATGAGCTGGTGGGTTTGAAAAAATATAAAATATGTTATTAATTGTCCTATGTTATATATGATGTATAGAGAGAAATCGACAGTGCCTTTAGAAAAATATTTTGGGAAGTTATAAATTGCATGTTGAATGAATATATCCTTGTGTATTAAAATTTCCTTTAAAAAAGTGCAGCCGATTCTAGAAAAGTAAGGATATAGCCAAGAAGTGTTTCCTCTTCTCCTCCAACCCCAGTTAATTTCTTCTTCTTATAGTCTTTCCATTTGTTTTGTTTCGTCTTATTGGAGACAAGTGCTTATCTCTTGAGAGGTGTGTCCTTTACAATTAAATTGGAAAGTTGTCCCCTTGACTTGAAAACGGAGCCATAAATCCATTCTGCTAGCGTGAATCATGCTGTTTTATAGTCAGAGATCTAACATGGGCAAGGGGCCCACAGAGTTCTTCCATGTCATGTGATTAATTAAGAGGGAGATGTTGAATTCCCCCTGTGCGTGTTGGTTGTTCCAACAAAAGCTTGGCTTTCCTCTTGCTTGCTTTCACAGCCTCTCCCCACAGGCTGCCCCAAGAGGTTTGCATGACCTGGTTTCTGTGAATTCTAGGTCAGTTCCAAAGTTCATGAAGAGGATGAAAGTTCCTGATTACAAAGACAAGACTGTCTTTGGTGTTCCTCTCATAGTTCACGTCCAGAGAACGGGACAGCCCCTGCCTCAGAGTATTCAGCAAGCGCTCAGATATCTGCGTAGCAACTGCCTCGATCAGGTATGGTTGTAAATCCCAAACACAGGCCTGGATTTATGGAATGCCGGACAAAGTCACATCTCCCCAGCATCACCTAAGGCATGCTCACTGAAAATAAAAGGCACTGTGATCTCGATAAGTCAGTATTTAATTTGCCCAGGCTACATCCGGGTCAATCTGTATGAGGATGTTTCCTCACTGGCAGCTTGAATGACGTCCTGAGGGAAAATTCATGGGTTTTTTGGTTTGTTTGGTTGGGTTTTGTTTGTTTGTTTGTTTCTCTGAGGGGAAATTCATGTTCATAGTTTGTGTGTTAGTAATGTGTACCTGTGCCGTCAAACTTGCATTCCCTAGAAAGTGGGAGTTACGCGTTACACTGCATTTCCTTTTTCATAATTATTCCACTGCCATCACTGATTTCATAACATTCTTCCACCCCTGTTTTATTGTTTTTTTGAGAAAAGAATTAGGTTTTTATATCTCCTTTTATTCCTTTTTGAAAAAGATTTATTTATTTATTTGAGAGAGAGTGAGAGCACAAGCTGGAGGGGTAGAGGCCGAAGGAGAGAGAATTTCAAGCGGACTCTGCATTGGGGGGGGATCACAATATGGGGGTCGATCTCCGACCCTGAGATTGCAATCTGAGGCAAAACCAAGGGTCTTTGGGAGATGGAGAGGAGAAGTGAGTTGGGGGAAATCGGAGGGGGAGACAAACCATGAGAGACTGTGGACTCTGAGAAACAAACTGGGGGTTTTGGAGGGGAGGGGAGTAAGGGGATGGGTGAGCCTGGGGGTGGGTATTAAGGAGGGCACGGATTGCATGGAGCACTGGGTGTGGTGCATAAACAATGAATCTTGGAACACTGAAAAAATAAAATGAAGTGAGGGGAAGAAAAAGAAAAAAAATGAGGGTCTGATTCTTAACTGACTGTGCCACCCAGGAGCTCGCTTGATTTCTTTCTCTTTCTTTCTTTCTTTCTTTTCTTTCTATCCTTCCTTCCTTCCTTCCTTTGGCACCATGACCAGGAAAACTTAAACCTAAACCAAAGATAAATTTATTTACATCTTTTTAAAATGTGCAAGTGAACTGTGAAAGCAGTACCTGCTAAGTCAACTCTCCCTTCATCTTGTACATTAAAAATCTCAAGCCAAACAAAATACACAGAGATCATTTTCTGTCTCCATGGCTGTTTGGGGACCAACGTAATGGTGGCCCATGAATGGACCCAGAGTGTCACCCATTCTCTAATTTACTAGCCCCAACCTTTGCTCCTCCAAATTAACACCCATTCATTTCTTAGACATTCTGTCCCCAAATAACCCCATATTCCCACTTGATAAATTGCAGCCTTGGGTAGTAGGGGTATTTTCAGGCAACTGTTCTCCAATGGCTTTTGTGCATCAGATTCTTTAATACCATGTGACTAAGCCATGCCCACCTAAAATTACTTGCCGTTTTTACTGATTCACCCTTGGCCTTGGGCTCAGTGAACAGGAATGAGCTGAGCTACATGAACTCATGGACCCTGGCTGTTGGTGCTTGTATCTACTCCGATACTGAGACCACACTTAAAATCAGGATGGTCTCTTGATGAATCAGACACCACTTTTCAATGGAGTGGAATAGGAGTAACTTCCTCATTTGATGCCATCTTTGTGTGGCATCAAATGTGTGTTCCCCTTTTGCCTTCCCACTCCTAATATAGAGAATATACAGGTATCCTTTTCTCCCATTTCTTTTGATGCTGTAGTGGAGGGCAGGAGTCATTGCTGTTGATTACTATTGTGGCGGTAAGGGCTATTTTGTTTTGAGAAATGGCCTTAGTAGCTTGCCTGTTATTTCTCAGAAAGAAGGGCAACAGACCCCTTTTCTAAAACTGTAGTGCTTACCAGATGCCCCAAAATTGACTTGTGAATAACATCCAAATAGAGCAATCCAATGAATGTAGTTACTTACGTATTTTTTTTTAATTTAGAGCTTTTACCAAAATTGCACATTAACCAAAGTAGATGATCCATGGATATCTTATGAGAAAACTTGCTGGAGAGGTGGTCTTAGGTGAATATATGGAAATGCCCACTCTGATCGCTTCTGCTACCCTAACAGCATTGCAAACACACCTTATGCATAGGACTTTGTGGCCTCAATTGTACTTTTGTTGTTTTGCTAGCACAGCCCCAAGATTGTGTTTTTGTGGAAGGTAGCCTTTTATTCAGACGTGTGTTTTTCCAAGCTTCTGAATTTTCCCAAGGGTATATAAGACTCTTCCCTCCTCCTGACTAATTCTCTTAGAGTCTTTGGTTCTGCCTTTTACCAAGATCAAAAAAAAAAAAAAATTTGTCCTAAAGATTATAATGTGTGACCAGAGAATGTTTCTCAGCCAAAGCTCTATTAAGAGAAAACAATGTTCAGAAATACCTAAAGGAAATGCAGTCCCTCTATGCCATTAGCTTCATAGTGATACTGTTTCTTGAGGGCCCAGCATGTTTTAGGCATTGTCCTCATGGTTTTATATTCACCGTCTCATTTAATGCCATATCCACCTTGGGTCGTGGTTTCCACCACATAGCAATGGTGGAGCCAACACCTCCTTGAAAAGCGAACTCTAGAGTCCAGATTTTTAAAAACCATGCTCGCCTGCCACCTGTGAGAATTGTTTGTTCCAGTGGACTTGGGATGATACCATCCCTACCACTGAGGCACACTTGGAGAAATGGCCCTAAAAACACATTGATAAACGCACTGTCAAGATTTTGTCAATAATGTTGATTATTACATGAGGTGGTGTCCATGCTGTGATCATGGAAGAATTTTTCTCTAGCCCTGAAGCCTGAAAACATTGTGGGTTGTTGTTTTGTTTTTTTGTTTTTTTTTTTTTAAGATTTTTATTTATTTATTTGACAGACAGAGATCACAAGTAGGCAGAGAGTCAGGCAGAGAGAGGGGGAAGCAGGCTCCTTGCTGAGCAAAGAGCCCAATGTGGGGCTTGATCCCAGGACCCTGGGATCATGACCTGAGCCGAAGGCAGAGGCTTTAACCCACTGAGCCACCCGGGCACCCCCATTGTGGATATTTTTAGACAACTAGTCCATTTCTTATATTAAGAACATCTGGGGGGGCGCCTGGGTGGCTCAGTGGATTAAGCCGCTGCCTTCGGCTCAGGTCATGATCTCAGGGTCCTGGGATCGAGCCCCGCATCGGGCTCTCTGCTCCGCGGGGAGCCTGCTTCCTCCTCTCTCTCTGCCTGCCTCTCTGCCTACTTGTGATCTCTCTCTCTCTCTCTGTCAAATAAATAAATAAATAAAATCTTTAAAAAAAAAAAAAAAAAAAAGAACATCTGGGGACCCCTGGGTGGCTCAGTTGGTTAAGTATCTGCCCCTTGGCTCAGGTCATGATCCCAGAGTCCTGGGATGAAGCCCCACGTCAGGCTCCCTGCTCAGTGAGAAGTCTGTGTCTCCCTCTCCCTCTGCCTTCTGCTCCCCCTGTTTGTGCTCTCCTCTCTGTCAAATAAACAAAATCTTTAAAACACAAAAACAAAAACAGAACAACTGTTTATGTTTTCCCCTCTATATTAAGTGCTAGAAAGATTGGAGCCAAATGTGTGTTCTGCCTGTGGTAGATAAATGTAAAATTTTGGTATGAATTTTGTACATTATTACTAGTTTCAGCTACTCTTTTGATCTTGATTTTCCTTTTGCTCAGATTTTCTTACCTATAATCTTAAATTGTATCTTATACATTTTATAGATCATTTTAAGTCACCTTGAATTCTTTCCTGGACAAAGTTGGGTGGAAATAAATGAATTGTAGTACCTCTGTTCTGCTCACCACAGTTTAGTGTTGACTGGAAACCACTCAAAACCCCTGCAGATTCCAAATAATGGGTAGCGCCGGTAAGACCACTGTTACTGGGTCCAGTCTTCCGTCTGAAGTAAAAGTCCTACAAATCGAGAGGGCAGTGGGCACCAGAATTTCCTCAGTGCTGGCTCACTGGCTTATTCTCAATCTCCACATCAAGCTTTTCACTGTTTTTTCAATCTGGAAGAATGCCTTCTTGAAAAACATGTGCTGGCAAAGCTCTGTAGGCAAAAGACTCATTTCAAGGACATAAATACTGATTCCAGCTGTAACCAAAATGAATAAGGCAAACCTGTCTTGTATCGGTCTGAAGGAAGAACGTGTAAGATGTCCAAGGGACTTTCTCCAGAGCCCGTTACTCCCTAATGAAGCACTCCACACCTGCGGGGCTTCCCACGTGGGGAGTCATAGAGAGTGGGAAGCACACAGAGATCCCTCTCTAGTCCCCGTGAAGAAAGAGGGGGTTAATAAGAAGGGATCAAGGGAAAACAGGACAAACGGCATGGAGAAGTAAAACCAGGCTTGAAAGGAAGACGGTTCTAGAGCTTTAAGAGTGACCAAGACCAAATAAAAGTGAATGAATCCATAAGGAAAGAGGGGCCAAGAGCAAGAGGGAGGGAACATACAGCACACGAGACTGTTCCTTCTTTGCCAGTAGCACCTCCTTGGAACTAAAAAGATTCAGGTCTGCATGAGATCTTGAGACCGCAGCCCCTGGGTCACAGAAAACCAAAACATTGCAGAACACCTTTCCTCCACACCATGCTGACTGGCCCCCAGGGCTGCCTCCCTTCACACGGTGCCTCGACCACCGTCCTAGACTCTCTCCTGGCTTCATCCCGGCTCTCGGGAAGGAGGCTTCCTGCAATGAGCTGGCCCCTTTTCCCTCATGCTAAGTGTTCACTTCCACCATGAGCATTCATCACTGACAGTTGAATGCAGCCCGATGGGGCCCTGAAACATGGCCAACAGTTGGCCTCCTACACTCCCAAGTGCAGAACAGTTTATATATGATGAAACACAGTGTGTCCATTCTCCCCCGCGCAGCTGGCCCCAGCTGAAATAAGGAAGTTTAGCCTTTGGTTATGAACCATTTGTATTCCGACGTAGCCGTGTGTGAGAGGATCCTTGCTCTGCTGGCTGAGCTTTTATTTCTGCCCTAAATCCGCGGCGCTCAGAGGCACAGGTCATGCTTCTCCTGACAGATACGAAGTCACTGCAGGGAGAGGCCAAGCCTGCCGGGCTCAGAATCAGAACCCGCTGCATGCGGTACCTAGGAACATTTCTCTTTCCGAATAAAACTAACCTTTCTTCATCAGCCAAGCACATTTCTGAAGAAGAGGAAATGGAAGTCCCAATAAACATCATCAAGTACTGAAAGGATTAGCATAAAAGGGATGCCCAGTAGGAGATTTAATATTATTTAGGTGAAATTTGAATTCTAATGCAGGGCGCGTGTGCCCGACCTCTCCTTCTAATAGAACAGTGAGTTTCAGAAGCTCAGTGATTCTGGGAAGACATTCCCTACTCAGTACAAGTGTCCCCTACCTTACCTGCTGGCTCTTGCTCATGGTCCCCTTGCCTCCCTCAGACAAGATAAGTGATGCTCTGGGACCTTTTCAGATTATACCCCGAGTCCTTGATTTTTCAAAGTCAGGCTTTTGCATGGAAGACAAAACAGAGGAAAGGAAAACAAGACCAAGGGAATACTCCCTGCTCACCCTTTCACTGTAAAATGAGTGATCATGGGCAAGCTGCTCATAAAATGAGCACTGCATTGCTGACCACCATACTTCCCTCTTCAGAGAGGGTGTCCGAGCTGTGCTTTCAAGGTACAGGAGCCCAGGACTTGCTAGGGAGCTGGCAGTGAAAATGTGAAATCTTTGTTCATAAATTATTAAGAATTTCAAAATGGTGACAGCAGAGAATTAAACCAAGCATGGGGCCCTGTGTGACTACCAGCAGGGACCGACACAGAGGCAAAGGAAGACATTTCACACCCACTGGGTCTTCCTCGTAATGAAGCTGAGGGGTCTGAAGCGGCAGCCCGCCCGCGGTGATGACTGCCCTCAGAAGCAACAGTTTTAAAATGCTTTCTTCTGCTCTCTATTTTTCACCTGGAAAAAATTTTTTCACCAGAAGTGCCAGTTTCATCACCACTTCGAAAACTCTTCTAAGAAGAAATGATTATTAGTCATCACTCAGGCCACCACCCGTGGTGGTTCAGTGAGGGCGTAGGTCGACTTCTCCCTTCTCAGGATTTTTGCTCCATTGGAAGATTCTTCTACTTACTGTGTCTGGGGAGTTTTCCACTACAAAGAACAGAAAGCTGTCCCAAGATGGCCTCAGGAGGAAATTCGTGGGCTCACGTGACAAGAAGTCAGGAAGTAGGGTGGTTCCGGCCTTCTTTTTCTTATCAGCCCAGGGCCAGATTTGAAGACCAGAGTTTCTTTCCTTCTTTCCCTTCTGCCATCCTTAGCTACTATATCTGGAATCTGGTCTGAGTTCAGACCACCTTTTCTTTATTAGGCTGGGGAAAGAAATTTCCTTCCGTACTTCCAACAAAAATCCACAGATCCCACAGATATTTCCCATGTCCCTGGAAGATAAGGGTGGGATGGGAAGGTTATCGTCAGAATCTGAGGCAGAACAAATAAATACCCGACAGCCTTCTGGCCATCCTGTGAGATTTGAGAACAAGCAGCCCAGAGCCCACAGCTGGGAGAGCTCCAGACGTGTCAACAATAATTAAAATAACAATATTTGCTGAAACTAGAAAGAAACTTGGAGACAGAGCAATGCAAAGAAAACACTGCTGGGATGTGTTCTCGCACGCACAGCAGCGTGCCCCCAAAATGAAGCCAGCAAGACACAGCGGATGGTGCCCTACCATTTACACACAAACACTTGTCTGCTCTATTCTTCCCGTAGATTCCAATCAGTATCTCTCTGCTGCTCAGAAAATAACAGGAATTCTCAAAGGCAACCACACCGCCTCCCAGGAGGATAAATGTTTGTGAGTCACACTTAGGAATTTACCTTCCGGCCACTGGGATTCTGAGAACTCCGTGTAGCCCAACCCCATGGCACTGTCCTGGGCCTCCTTCCAGAACTAGAGGAGTGGGGAATGTAAACACGTGGAGGCTGGATCTCATTTTGTGATCATTCATCTGACGTCTTGAACTTCTCCTCAGACAGTCCGTGCTTTCTTCTCGTGCGCTGTGCTGAAGTTTGGAGGAGGTGCCCGGGGATGACACATGTTCCTTAGATTCTTGAAGACTCCTCTGAGTACATACAGCGAAGTTGGGCATTTTCTAGACATTCCAAACTTTTGGAATAATAAAGAAAGCAATTAATATTTTAAGTGGCAATATGCCTGGACATCCTGATCTGTGGAATTAGAGTGATAAGCTTTGGGATGCCAAGAAGTATCATGAAGAAAGTTGGGTGTTTTGCCACAAAGAGTAGCAGTGTATGATTTCCCCTGCGACCCGTTTCGCTGACATGTACAAGCCCTGAGTATTCTCTAATTGCCTGCAGTTCTTCTCTTGCTGTCACTCTACTTTAAAGGAATTAGAACTGCCAGTTCTAAACTGAGCCCTCCTCAGACACCTGAACTTGGGTCAAGGCTGGTCTGGCTCTTGGACACCGCCTCGCGCCTTTCCCCAGGCATGGGGAGGAGGAGGTGTGGCTGACAGGTATGCGGCTGCTTACCTGTCTGACCACTTGGAATGTTCCTACCTTGCTTTTTGGAAATGGGCCAACCTGGGAGCCCTTGAGGAATGAGAAAAGGAGAGATTGAGGGTTGAATGAAGGACCAAGTTGGAACAACTCCATGTCCTACAGGCATTTAAAAAGAGCAAACATGCAAATTCACTGGAAGCCAGGGGGCCCAGAGACACTCAGCCCTTTCTTGGGTAGAGGCAAGTCCAGAGGGCAGAGCCTCTAGAGGGGCCTCACGTGGAAGCTGCGGACTGATCCTTGCAGGAATCCCTGTTCTCCTAGGGCTCCTCTCCACCTCACTCATTCCTACCAGGGGTGTTATCTCCTAGGTGTGTGAGAGGAGCCTTGCTCCAACCGCTCCATCTGCTTGTCAAGCAGGAGAGGAGTCTTAGCCTTAGGGATGAAAAAGGCATAAGACAATGTCTTGAAGTCTGAATCTCACTAGAGCCACAGCTTATGCGCGTAGTAACTAACCAGACCAAGTAACGAGTGCCAAGCATCAGATTAGAGACAAACATAGGGAGTATTACAAGGATTCCAAAGAAGGACAAGAAATATGACTTTCAAATCAACATTATTATGTTTCAGGAGCACATTTCCTAAACCTCTCCCACAAAGGTGCACTGGATATGGTTGCTTATCTGGGAGCCACTGAACCCTCCATTGACCAAACTTTCTCAAAAGCCCCACTAAAGGGCAGGGAAACACTAGAGGGCAGGGAGTTTGTCTGGTCTGCTCACTGATGCCGCCTAGCAACTGTCAGTATGCTGGTGGAGTGGTATTTAATCACTCTTTGTTGGATAAATGAATGACATGATGGCATCTAGTTAAGAAGACTACAGGTTACAAAGCATGGTCCTATGTATTTCCTCATTTCGCCTCCACAATTGCCCGTGAGGTGGGCTGTCATTTTTATCTTCGTGTTTATAGGAGAGGGATTCAGCGTTCAACTACTGTACGAAGTAACTAACCTAGTCATTTGCATTTTACTAGTTTGGATGCAATTGCTTCTCATCCAGTCCTGATTCCTTGCCTTCTCATCACTCCCAGGGTGCTTGCCTGAGGAAGAGGATGACTGGGGTGAAGGTGGCCTCACTAACACGTCCCTGTGACTTGTTTCAGGTGGGTCTCTTTCGAAAATCGGGTGTGAAATCTCGAATCCATGCATTACGTCAGATGAACGAGAACTTCCCCGAGAATGTCAGCTACGAGGACCAGTCTGCGTATGACGTGGCGGATATGGTAAAACAGTTCTTCCGGGACCTCCCAGAGCCTCTTTTCACCAACAAGCTCAGTGAGACCTTCCTCCACATCTATCAGTGTAAGTGGAAGGAATGCAGATCTGTGTTCTCGCGGGCACCCACCCACTTAAAAAGCATTCTATAGACTGAGGTCTACTTACACAAGTAATACATGAGTCCATAAAGAAATGCATAAAAGTTATCATTCTCTGCTTCTTTCCAGAAGTAAACCTTGTTCACAGTTTGATATGGAAATCTCCCGGCCATTTGTTATGCGTTTGAAAATACCTTTTTGACATCAAAGTTTTCCTTCTCGGGAGTGTTTTGCATAAGATCTAAAACCTACTCTCGGTGTACTTTTAATAACTTAAAAATGAGAAGAGGGCACAGTGGAATTTATTTTGTATGTAAATGTTTTTTAAAACTTTACTTTTTTAAAAAGTAAGCATTGCCTTGAGATATATGAAATTCAAAGCCAAATATGTTAAGATGACCAGAAATAAAAAGCAAATGTATTTTTAATACAATGTATTTTAATTGGCGGAAAGTAGGCAAACCAAATCAAGCTTATGCTTAATTCAACTCATTTATATTTTCACTTGGAATTTTTTAAGTGATTTTAAATTGAAAATTCTCAGCAAAGCCTCTATGGTGAAAATAATCATTGAATAAAACAATTTCTAATTAAAATGTATATCTTTCTAAAGGTAGCTGCAAAGAGGGTATTAGAAATGAACATGTGACTCTTTTCTAGATGCAGTAACGTTATGATTATAAATTATTTCAGTGGTCCAAGTCCTGACTCTTTAGAAAAAAAGAAAAAATAATAATCTGGCCTGTGGACTTTGAGCTTGCAGGAAAATGTGCCTGAAATGGAGATCAACAACATGGAAATGATCCAATTTGAAGAAGATCCTTGCTAGAGAGAATGTGCTGTGTTTAAGGAACCTACAATATTGCAAATCCAAAAAGGATTATAATAAATACCACTTACAAAGACAGGATAAAGTGATGACCCACTAAATAAATATTATTTTGTCAAAGTGAATAGGTTAAGTTAAATTAACAATACATGTCATGTGAATCCAAACACAGAAAGTTCAGGACTTTGTTGCTGTAAGAGGTCGAGCTGCATTTTCAGTTAAGCCTCCCTCTTGGTTTGGAACTATCATATAAGATTCTTTACATTTAATCAGTTCTCAAGTTAGGGTCGACACTAGTCTAAGGTTAAAAGCAGATTGCTTCTAAGAGATAAATCCCTTTGGCCCTTTCTGAGACTCACCAACAAGAAACCAGATCACACCAGCATGTATTTTAGCTGAGCAAACATTTACTGAGTTCCACTTATGCACAGGGCAGCGCTGAGTGCTGCAGAAGATATAGATGGGTAAGACGTACTCCCTGCTCTTAAGGATCTCACCACTGAGGGAGATGAGGCATGTAGGTATATAACTGCCATGCAACAAGACTGGAGAAATTCCATAATAAGGTTAATAAAGAAAATCCAAGGAAGTTGAGATGAGGACTAGGACTTGGTGGGGAACTTGAAGGTGGAGAAATGGAAGGAACACGTGTTGAGTGACTCACATAGCATGAGCATGGTCCAGGAAGTTCCAGGGTATTCTCCTGGCTTGCGTGAATGGTAACAGTCTGATGCAGTTCCAGTGACACTGAAAAATTAGACCAGGCTATCTCAAGGAGAGGCATTGAATGTCAGGGCAGGGAGTTTATACTTGATTAAGCACTGAGGAACCCTTGAGTGTTGTTGAGGGGGTTACCAGTTACAGGGCTCTCAGCTGTAAAGACAGAAGCAGAAATCCAACAGATAGTTTAAACAGTAAGGAAATTTTCTAATCACACATGACAAGAAATCTGGAATTAAGTAATTCCAGAGTCAGTTAATTTCACAGCTTGTTGATGCCAAGACTGAAGTCAGCCTCTCTCGGTTATACCCTCTAGGTCACAATACAATTGCCACAACTTAAAATGATCATGTCTTCCCAAAATCACACTCAAAAGCAAGAAGAGAGAAGGGCTTTTCCTGGGGCATATGTCTCTTTTTCTCAAGGAGATACATTTACAGAAGCTCCTAGCATTTATCTTGGTCCCATAGCCCAGAAATGGTCTACCTGTTCTTCCTTAAATCAATCATTGGAAAGAGAACTGGGATTACCATTTTCGGTTTAGGCCAATATGGTTATGCCATGAGTCTGAGGGAAGGGAAGGGCCCATCTCTCTTGGGCACATTCCAGACTACTCCTGAACAAAAAGGTGTATTTTCTTATAGAGGAGGAAGGAGTAAATATTGGGTAGGCAGCCAAGTTGTGTTTGCCACAAGGGTAAATGTCCATCAGGACTGCTCTTGTGAATTACGAATCTGAAATTGGTGAACAAGAGATAGTGGATTGTCCAAGAACTGAGGGTTTGAGAGTAACCTAACACATTAACTGGGGTGCCAGATTACCTGCAGTGACTTCCAGCAGTGAGACTGGAAATTCAGTGTTTCACGGATAGACTCTGGAGTCAAAGAGAGCGGCTGTTCTTCCTCCCCTTCTCCAGAGCAGTTCTAATTTCAGCTGTGGTACTTCTTGGACTTTCATCAAATGATTAGAATTTGGATGGATAATGAAAATAGTTGAAACCCGCTGGTCTCCAGGAGGGAGAAGGAGAGAGAGGTCAGAGACTACTCTGTAGTCTTAAAGTTTGGTGACTGGGAGAATATTGAAAAGAAAAGGGAAAGGAGAGCTGGTGTGAGGGCAGGGAGAAGAGAGGCAGTCCGAATCAACTGGATGTTGCCATTATCAACACACAGATATGCAGATCTAGAATAGTCTCCTGAAAGCTGAGAAAGAGGCAGGAACTATAGGAGTGTCACGTGTGACAAAGGTCCACGAGGCTAAGACCCAAAATGAATGGTGAATGTAGGGATTAATAGTTGACCTTCCCAATCATTTTTAGTAGAAAATAATGGAAGATACTTTCTGACGGATAAAGGAATAAGTGAGTAGAGAGAAAGTTGAGACAACATGTAGCCATGACAAGATGACTCTTAAAGAAGCTTGGCCATCTAGGGGCGCCTGGGTGGCTCAGTGGGTTAAGCCGCTGCCTTCGGCTCAGGTCATGATCTCAGGGTCCTGGGATCGAGCCCCACATCGGGCTCTCTGCTCAGCAGGGAGCCTGCTTCCCTCTCTCTCTCTCTCTCTGCCTGCCTCTCTATCTACTTGTGATCTCTCTCTGTCAAATAAATAAAATAAAATCTTTAAAAAAAAAAAAAGCTTGGCCATCTAAAGTTGAATAAGGTACACACTAGACATCTTAGCTAAAGCAGCCTATTTAAAAGCAGTTCAGTGGCTCAACTGAATTTCTAACACTTCAGTGACAAGCTTGAAATCGTTAATAGTATCTCCTATTTCAGCACAAGTAAGCAAGAAAGAACAAGGTTCTGCTATAATTTGAACAAAATGGTTCTTTTCTACTAAACCCAGGTGTATCTTGTGCCACACACTGGATGTGGTGGGTAGAGATGGATTCTAAAACATTGAATGTAGTCATTGGGGCGCCTGGGTGGCTCAGTGGGTTAAAGCCTCTGCCTTCGGCTCAGGTCATGATCCCAGGGTCCTGGGATGAAGCCCCGCATTGGGCTCTCTGCTCAGCAGGGAGCCTGCTTCCTCCTCTCTCTCTGCCTGCCTCTCTGCCTACTTGTGATCTCTCTCTGTCAAATAAATAAATGAAATCTTTAAAAACAAAAAACAAAAACCATTGAATGTAGTCAGGCTTTTCCAGAAATGTGGATTTGCTGGCTGCCAGGGCCAGGAGTGTGCTTGGGCCTGGAATGTATGATGGCGGGGAGGAGCAGGACCCAGACAGGTCATAGCACAGCCTCTCTGGAGCAGCAGACTCCGGATATCTTTATCATGTACACCTACCAGTAATAAATATCTGAGCACGTATACTTATTGCTTTCTCGTAACAGATATACACTGTGATATACTGTGCATGTTATAAAACATACCCAATCTGTATTTTTAAAGCATGAGAGAAAACATAAACATCATTGCAAGTCCTGATACTTTTTTCTCACAAGTCGAGGATGGCCACAGGCACATTCCCCTACCCTTTCAACCTGCTGCAGAGACCTGCTCTAGAACATGGTATTTTAAGAAAGACAGTGTAACCGAAGTGAGCTCCTGACGGTGTCTTTCGGAATGAGAAGAATAAGGGCAGTGAGTCAGACCTAAAAGATCAGTAATCAGCCCAGCCAGGGACAGCACAATGCAGTGCCTAGTACCCGTCTGCTGTGATTTTCCCTGTCAGTTCCCAGCATATGTTTGAGGCCATTGCCCTTCTAAGGCAGCATGACCAACACCCACCGCCACCCCCCACAGGGACCACCCTGAAGGGGAATGACCTGACAAGGCTAGACTCTCTCCAAAACCTTAGCGAGCCTGATTCTTCTTCCCCAAGGACAACCTCAATTTCCATTCTCCCCAAGATCATGAAATGCATGCCATTGGGTCACCACACGAAGCCAAAGCGCACCTCCTCACACCGAGTCCTGGGTGACCTGTCGGAAAAAGAAAGATGTGTCCGACTGACCCTCAAGGAGCTGACCTATTAGGATTCCAGAGGGCCAACCAGCTCAATCCCACCACTCCCGGTTAACTGTGCCAAACTGGCATCGAGCGCCTGGCTACCCCTCTAGGGGTGGGGAAAGGCAATACTGCCATCCCCTAACACAGTGGCATCCAGAAACACCCCACAGAGCCCTGGGCATCCTGAAAGGTGCTTCCCAAGTGTCTGGTAGGAGGGTGGACATGAGGGAAACCGGGCTGACAGGGCCCCAGCCTATTGCTAAGTTCAGCCAGAGCAGAAAACCAGTTTGAAAACAACTGAGCAGTTGGACTGCTCAGAGACCGCGAAAGGCCAGGACGGGGGAGTTCCCTGCCAAATCATATCTCATGGTCAAGGAGGGGGGTTCGGAGTTGATGGCTGGGGTGTCAGTCCCAGCTCTGCCTCTCACCAGCTGAGTGTCCTGAGCAATGACTGACTTCTTTGTGCCATTAGTGGCCGTCGCCGTGGTTGTGGACGATGGTCACATATCTGAATGCGTCTTCACACGGGGAAGAGGCGTTTACTCACTGTCTCCCTGCTGGCTGGTTCTGCGGCTGACCCGGCACCCACTTTTCCACAGATGTCCCCAAGGAGCAGCGGCTGCAGGCGGCACAGGCTGCCATCCTGCTGCTGGCCGACGAGAGCAGGGAGGTCTTGCAGACGCTGCTGTGTTTTCTCAATGACGTGGTCAACTTGGTGGAAGAGAACCAGATGACACCCATGAACCTTGCTGTGTGTCTGGCCCCCTCCCTCTTCCATCTGAACTTACTGAAGAAGGAAAGCTCCCCCAGGTGGGTTTTTCTCATCAACACCTAAACCAGGTATTTCCCATAGATGATTAAAAAAAAAAAAAAATTCTTGTGTTGTATTTCAGCTTGGAGAATTGTCAGCATTTAGTATAATCAGAAAGTATTTCGAGGTGACCGAATTCACCTGCTAGATACAAATCCAAATCTTCCCGAAGGATGCCCGTTGCGATCCAAAAGGCCCAAGGAAATGTGTTGCAGTCTGAGTGTAGTGTGTGTGGGGGAAGGAGGAAAAAGTACGAGAAGTCCTATTTACAATCTTTAATGAGACTTAAGGCTCTGGCCCAACGGCCTACAGCGACATGGTTTCAAACTCGGGGGAGAAACTAGATGAATTTCTCTCCCAGCAGTTATTCCTGCCCTTGTATTTTTCCCAAAATTTTTCATTATGAACCGTCAGACTCTTAGCCTGACTCAGAGTATCTAGGCCGTGTGGTCACTGTTTTTATTTGGAAATGAGAAAGACTGGGATCTGGATCAGCACCCAGGTGGGAAGCGAAAACAAAAGGGATGGGCTTGGTGTTGTGAAAAGCTCTCAAGTTTGGGATCTGCTTACAAGTCTGTCTTTCAATTACAGAGTCATACAGAAGAAATATGCCACCGGGAAGCCAGATCAAAAGGACCTCAGTGAGAACCTGGCGGCAGCGCAGGGCCTGGCCCACATGATCACAGAATGCGACAGACTGTTTGAGGTGAGCGGAAGGTTCCAGCACCCTTCCTCCGAGCTCTTGGAGCCAGATAAGACGGGGGGAGGAGTGGTGGCTGCGTGTGCGGTTCTGAGGTGTTTGCTCCTGATTTTACAATCACGGTAGTACGTTCGCTCTGCAGCTCTGGTCTTGCCTCCAGGAAATGTGACTGACTCTGCTGGTTAGACACCTGGGGTTACCGCGATGATGGTTTTCAAGAAAACGGTCACATTCCCTTCCGTCCAACTCCACTGCGTGTGTTAACTTGGACTTGATTCGGTCCAACATCTGCGTGTGCGTGACATTGAGCAATCCCTGTTCACTAAGAATCCATGACAGCTCATGAGTTTAGCCGCAGAATGTTCAAGAAGTAACTCAGCTAGGCTTCTGGGACACTTTTTGTGGTAAAATTGGCATTTGTAAATGGGGAAAGTGTGCTAAAAAGGTAAAGCTATTTCTAAGTTGTATTTGACGTTTCCCTTAAGTCTATGTGCTCTTAAGTTTCCTGAGCCCACATTTTGCCAAACTGAATAAAAATGCATTGAAGGTAAAAATAAAAGAAAGAAAGACTGAAGGGGAGGTGGTTCCGTGTTGTGCATAACAACTGGAGTCTCAGAAACGTTTTGTTTCTCCTGACTTTAGGAAACTCCCCCGCCCAGCCTTGCCGCGGATCTTGGGAAAACATCCTTTGCCCCACTGGCACTAGGCCCATTGCCCATGCTGTGGTTTTTGACAGAATTACTTTGCTTTCTCTGTGAGTCTCAGCCTTTCTTTAGCTCAGTGTGTTGCTCTTTGGTGCATCTGTTGGTTCAGGTCCCGCACGAGTTGGTAGCCCAGTCCCACAACTCATACATGGAGGCTGAGATCCACGCTCCAACTCTGGAAGACCTGGGGACCCAGATGGAAGAGAGTGGGGCAACTTTCCATACGTACTTGGAACATCTTGTGCAAGGCCTCCAGAAAGAAGCCAAGGAGAAGTTCAAAGGCTGGGTCACGTGCTCCAGCACAGATAATACAGATCTTGCTTTCAAAAAGGTAATCTCAGGGACTGGAAAAAATTACCCCCAGAGACCCCTGTGTAACAAGCAGGGATTTGTTTTCCTTTAAAAATGGCCACTCCAGGGTGCCTGGGTGGCTCAGTGGGTTAAAGCCTCTGCCTTTGGCTCAGGTCATGATCCGAGGGTCCGGGGATGGAGCCCAGCATCGGGCTCTCTGCTCCGCGGGGAGCCTGCTTCCTCCTCTCTCTGCCTGCCTCTCTGCCTATTTGTGATCTCTGTCTCTCAAATAAATAAATAGAATGTTAAAAAAAAAAAAAAAAATGACCACTCCAGGGGCACCTGGGTGGCTCAGTCAGTTAAGTGTCTGACTCTTAATGTTGGCTCAGGTCATGATCTCAGGGTCGTGAGATCAAGCCCCGAGTCAGACTCTGTGCTGGGTGTGGAGCCTGCTTAAGATTCTCTCTCTCCCTCTGCCACTCACCTCCCCACCAACCTCTAAAAATATATTAATTAATTAACTAATTAATTTAAAATGGCCACTCTGTCCATGGGGCTTGGCGCATACAAGAACAAGTCAAAGACCCACTCTGGAGACTGGCAAGCAGTCCCTTTGCACATAATCTGCATGTAGATTCTGAAGCTGGCTGCTGGCTGCCAGTCTGATCCTTGTCCCTTAGCTGTGTGACATTGGCCAAGTCACATGCCTCTCTGTGCCTGGTTTCTCATTTGCATAGTGGACATCCTGCTACCACAGTCAGAGGAGGGCTATTTACAAATCAAACGGATTAGAATCTTTCCCAGCACCTAGTACACCCTGTATGAGTTGGTGGTTACTATTTGTCTTTTCATTATTATTTTTCTTCTAAGCCTAAAGATGAACATCTTAAAATTTTAAACCTGAGGTGTGCAGAATCACTCTTTCAGGTTACATCACCAGCAATGTTTTCTGAGTGTCCAGGGAAGAATGGTAGGTTTGGGTTGGGACTAGTGGTCCTCTTCAGATGGTGTCTTTCCTAAGGTGGGAGACGGGCACCCGCTGAAGCTGTGGAAGGCTGCTGTGGAGGTGGAAGCGCCCCCCTCCGTGGTTTTGAACCGTGTGCTGAGAGAGCGCCACCTGTGGGATGAGGATTTTGTGCAGTGGAAGGTTGTGGAAACCCTGGACAAGCAAACAGAAATCTACCAGTACGTGTTGAACAGCATGGCCCCCCACCCCTCCAGAGACTTCGTAGTTCTCAGGTAAGCCTACCTCTAGGGTTTAAGGTATTTTTCTTTTTTCCAAAAACAGGTGAAGAGCTGCATATTTAAGCATTTCACAGCGTTCTACCCCCGAAGTTCAGCCTCTGCTGGGAGCCCTAAGCCAGCGCACATTTCCCTCCGTGAAACCTGATTTCGCTGTATTTATGCCCGACTTCCTGCTTCCTTCACCCAAGTTACAGCTCTGCCCGGCTCTCTCACGGCTCCTTTCACTAGAGCATGTGGCTTATTAGGCTGTAAATATTGCTCGTTTCCTCAGAACAGAGTCCCAAGAATAGCTGCTACTTGTCCAGTTGCACTTTCTGCCAAATTATGCAAATCGATTCTGACTTGTCTCCTGATTTTGCCTTCTTCCCTGGGGAAAGCAAGCTTGGGTTTGTGTAACTCTCACGACGGAAGTTTAACTTCAAAACCCATCTGTATAACTTCACCCCCGTAGGGAAAGCTTGGCACAGCTCTGAAGATCCAACAATTCAGAGAAGGTCCAGTCAGATTTCAGGGCCTGACAAGGCCTGTGAGTGTCCTGTCTACTGTTGAAGCATCGCTTCTGATCAGTTTACGGGATGAGTTCTGGCCCCCTGCCCCCCTGGGTTTGGAAGGGGAAGCCCAAGCCATGTTGGGAGGTGTGCACGGTGCAGCTGTACTCACGAGCTGGTGAGTCAGCATTGAGGCCAAAAGATCATGGATTGACTAGACTCAGAAAACAAATACAATATAATGGAATCAAGGTATTCTTTTTTATTGATAACTGATGGCAAACACTTTCTCTTCCCATAGATTAGTAGTGTCAAAGGAATCACAAGTGAAATTCCCAAATGTATATTTCAAATAGTTTGTTGATGAAAATCGTTTGATGGCAAACTCCAGGTTACTTTTCACACGGGCCTTTGGAGTTGGTTCCTGGGACCCTGAATTTGAAAGGTCATTTTTCCCTAAATATATGTGTTTGTCTTGGCAACCTGGGGATCCTGGCGGAGAATGTGGGCAGTCTTAAGGGTGGCTTATTACCACAGTTATGCGGACATTCGTCATCTCGTGGAATTTAAACTTCACGTCTTCACTCTTGAAAAGAGCAAATCAAATAGTTCTGGGATGGCAGCCATGGGGAGGGAGCCATGCCATAGCATGCCTCTTCCCGCCCCTTAGAGGGCTGAGGGCCAGAGTCCATGCGTGGAACCTCCCTCCTTCGATCCACCTGGCTGTCCCACCGGCCTATTTCTTATCACAGGGCATGATTCCAGCCCCACAGAGATGCTGTGGGGATATTGGAGTGAATACAAGAGGCCGCTGTCCTGCTCTCTCTAAGGGTTTACATTTTATCAGGGAGGGAGGGTCAATAAATCGTAAGTAAGGGGATAATGTTACTCATCCTGTGGGAAGGGATAAGTAAGAAAGGGGATGGTAAGGGGTTAAATTTTACATATAGTGGTTAAGGCAGACTCTCACAGCATCGATAGCTGACCCACAACTTGAAGGAGAAAGTGGGGTGGGAGGGATCATGAGGCTCTGATGCAGAAGAACTCAACACTCGAGAAAATTAATTACGCACCAGACACGGCTCCTACACCAGCGGCGCCTGTGGTTATGGTACCCGAGATAGAAAGTGGCAGAGCTGAAATGCTTCCTGTCTTCCGCATGGCGCCCCATCTAGACTAGGAATCCCTTCAGGATTGCCACTTGTACGTGCGTTATGCCCTTCTCTAAATCCTCAGGAGCTTCTGGTGATAGTTACCGAAGCTTTTTCCATCACATACCCACCTATCTGTACAACTGCCCGTCTTGGTTGCTGATCATGTCATCTCGCCTGTGGAGAATGGTCACACCCGATGAGAAGCTGCTGAGCGTTTGTGTAGGGCTTGCTTCTTGCCAGGCTTTTATGGGGTACATCCAGTAGTTTTCTTTCTGGTGTGATAGGACAGGACGGACGAAGTTATAGATGACGTAGCCAAGCCCAGGATAGGGTTTGTGAGGTAAATAACTGGGATTATGATCATGAGACCTATGTCCTGTGATAGAAATGGTCATTACGCAGATGCTCTCATGGTCCCTGACTTCCATCTCTGATTGAATAGCCCCTGTAACAGGGAGCTTACTACTCCTCATAGCCCCTGTTTCGTATCTGGAGTGTGCACTTTGTGAGTCAGGTCTTCTGTCTCCTGAGCTGACACTTGCCGTCACGTCTCTCCCTGCTGGGGTCATATCGACTGTGCTTTTCCCATCCCGCTTGGGAGCCCCTCAGGTATTTGAAAACAATTAGCAGTCCACACATGTGTACTTTACTTCAGGCTAAGCGCCACCGGCTCATTTTTTTCTTTAAAACTGAGTTGAGCCTCGCCTCCTCCAGGAAGCCTTCTGTGTGTCTCCCTTCCCTTCCACAGGATTGCCAGGCACCGTGTGCATAGCCACATCACTGCACTTTCCTTGGTGTTTTGGAGGACTCTTTGTATGTCTGTTTTTCTCCCTTGGCTGTGTATCTTTGTGTCCTTTGTGGCTTCTCGTGTGCCCAGTAGATGTTTGCTGAATGAATAGAATGGGCAAGTCCTAATTCTAAAACTGTGAGACCAACCCTTCAGAAATGGCCAGGAACCTCTGCAGCCTCAGTTTGGGGTTCCAAAGGCAGATTGGAAAGCTGTAGGACCATCGCTGGCCTCTGGGTCAGCAGGCTGAGAGCCTTGCTTTGAACTGCACTGTAAAAATTTTACACACCCTTATGGAAGCCGTTAGTTTAATCTAAGTAAGTAGGATAGGGATTTGAGCAGGAAACTGAAGGTGTAAAACTCAATGCTGTGCCCAGGTTTTTCTTTCTCTCTTAGCCCTAGTTTTGATGGGCCGGTTGTTTTTGCTGTAGGACCTGGAAGACTGATTTGCCCAAAGGCATGTGTACCCTGGTGTCCCTTTCTGTGGAGCATGAGGAAGCCCAGCTCATGGGTGGCGTGCGGGCCGTGGTGATGGATTCTCAGTACTTGATAGAACCGTGTGGCTCCGGCAAATCGAGACTGACCCACATCTGCAGGATAGACCTGAAGTAAGTGCACTCCCCAAGATGGCGGGCACACCCCGGGAGCCTCCGTTTGAGTGGCGGAGTCGCCAGTGCCCTGTTTGTCGTCCTGATTTCCTATTTCACTACACTTGGGTTTTTTTGGTGCCACCAGCATGCTTTCGTTGAAGATTACTGATGCCTTCCCCCCGTTTTCCTTTTCTTCATCTTTCGTAAAACTCTGACATTCCCCTGTAGCCCTCTGCTCTTCTTCCTTTTTCTTTTTTATTTTTTTAAAGATTTTATTTATTTGGCAGAGAGAGAGAGCACAAGCAAGAGGAGAGGCAGGCAGAGGGAGAGGGAGAAGCAGGCTCCCCACTGAGCAAGGAGCCCAAGATGGGACCTGAGCTGAAGGCAGATGCTTAGCCGACTGAGCCACGCAGGCGCCCCTGCTCTTCTTTCTTTTCAGAGCTGTTCCCACTTACCTATGTGCTTCTCACACAGAGCAAACACATACGCGGTGGCTGCTCGGTCACCGCCAGTCTCCTTCTCTTGTGCTGCTGTCTTGCCTGCTCTCCCTTTGTGGTCCCCTCCTGTCGCCCTGCTTGGAGAAGAAGCTAACTGAAATCCAACCCCGTCAGGGCAGTCATGAGACGGAACAAGTTCTCGGTCTGGGTACACAGACACTGAGATTCCCCAGTGATTTCCAGAATTCAGTCTGAGCCTTCTCTGAGGAGATGGTAGCACTGAAAAGACAGACTGAATACTTGTCCAGAAAGGCCTTTTCCAGCACCGGATGACAGAATGAGGCTCTCGGGTCCTTGAGGGGTCAACCTCAAATTGTAGGCAAGCGTGCTCGTGAGCAGGGCACAGGACAGCCCTGTCGACCGTGATAAAGTGCCGAGACTTGGAAGACGCCTTTCCCACTTCCTTTCTGATTTTTGTCCCCACAGAGGTCACTCCCCAGAGTGGTACAATAAAGGCTTCGGACATCTGTGTGCAGCGGAAGTTGCCAGGATTAGAAACTCTTTTCAGCCCCTCATTGCTGAGGGTCCAGAAACTAAAATCTGAGTTTTCCCCAGTGTGACATCAACCTCAGGGAAGAGGAAGTGAATGGAAACACTTGTGGGAGAGAGTGTGCTCGTGAGAAAGCAAGAGAGAGAGAGACTGAGTGACTTGGCTAATGCTTAAAAATAGAAACACTGAGAAGTCGGAATGTTGAAGATGCAAGAATTTCTGAGAACTTTCCTAGCCTTCCTGGAGATGGCTACATCCCTACTAATATAATATTTTTAAAAATCAGAACATTTATCTATGTTACTTAAAATTAAATGGATTATTCCTTGTGCATTGCCTAATTTGCTATTTAAAGGCTTCTAAGAAGCATATTCTTAACTGTAAATAAATGTATGTATAGCGTATGTACATATGTGTGTATATCTTTATCTTTACTGTATATATGTACAATACCAATTTTATATATAATTGCGTCTTTTGAAAAGGAACGTGTCTGACTCAGTGAGTCCCTTCCTCACTCACGTGGTTCTTTCCAAGTTGCTCTGGGCCCATCCCCCCACTGTCCTGTAAGCCGAGCAGAGTCTGCTGCTAACACCGAGGTGTGAAAATGTGTAGTCTGTCAGTCTGCCCCGATGTTAACCAAAGATTAGCTAACCAAAGGAAAACAACATTCAAAGGTTCTTACGTGTTGTCAGTTTGTTTGCGTTAATCAAAAACAAAGCGTGTAGTGTTGAATAAACCCGGGAAAAGAATACTTACTCCTCTTAAAAGCACAGAGGTGGGGAAGAAGTTGGGACCAAAGGTACGTCTGGGTGACCAGTTGTCCGTGGACCCAGCCAGCTGCAATTTCAGGAAAATGTCAAATGCCCACGGGCCACTGGAGTCAGTGCAAGCGACTGAAAGAAACTTTATTTCCCTGCTGGTTAGAGCCAAATAGCGTAGCCTTTGCATATTCACAGTCAAAGGGGGCCTCTGTGTTTGACCAAGTTTTCATAGATACATTTCATCCTGTTCCTAAATGTCATTCTATATGACCAGTGGCCTGTTTGGTCACAGTTAATTGGCATTTTCTTATCAATGTATTGCACTGAATTGAACTCTGGACACCAGGCAAGGGGAGGTGATGCTCATTCGAGAGTCCTGGACCGTCGCAGTTTCAGGGAATTCTTATTTTGCTACATACGATGCGCTTACGACGTAATTGATTCACATCTTGCAATTTGAAAGACAGGGTTTTTAAACTAACGGGAAGACCAAAACTATGCTCTGCAATTAGTCTTCAAAAATATAAACAGGTTTCTTAATTTCATATTTCTTCATTAGCCAGTCAAGCTTACCTAGGTGTTTGACCTTATTTATTATTGTATAGTCTAAGCTGATGGACTCTCCTTAACCAATTGCTGATGGATTTAAGTTGTGGGTTTGTTTTTTTTTTTTTATTGTAATTCAACAACTGTAGAGAGGAAGATAAGTTATTACATTTGGTTTCAGGGAGAGATTTTGGTAATCCGTGAGAGGTTGGTATCATAATTTAGCAACTGGTGTGGGAGGGAAAAAAATAAATGAGTGTTTTCCCCTTTTCTGTATTGTATGCATTTATGTTATTATGTAATTTTTTTTTCCTATCAGCAATGTGCAATTCTTTTATTGAGAGAAATAAAAATGCTATATATGAGTTCTGTATGGTATAAGGAAAAGCATGCTATTTGAATTGTGACCCAGGAATTTTTCATTTCCTTGCCTACACAAGAAAGTGCCAGCCAACCCATAATTTTCAATTTGGACAGTGCTCTGTAAGCAAAACAAATTCACTTCTGCCATGGCTCTTAAATTTAACCATGTAGGCTGGGTTACTTTCTTATGCAAAGACAAGATTAATGAGGTTTAGCCTAGGTTAACCCTGGTCCCGAGATAGAATCCTAGGTGTTTGGAAAATATGATAGCATACAAGGATGAATCGAGCTCTGTCTCTGAGTTTAGCATACACAAGAATCACCTGGGGATCTGGTTCAAATGTAGACTCTGATTCGGGCAGTCTGGTGTAAGAGTCTCCATTTCTAACAAGTCCCGGGGATGCTCGTGTTGCTGGCCCAAAGACCACACACTCTGGGAAGCAAGACGATACCAAAAGCAACTATGATTGTGTTTCTGACTCCTCCTCTCTTCAAATTATCCAACTGACTTTTCTCTTTTTACGCACGTACTAATCACTGCTGCATAACACAGTGCGTCTAAAAAAAAGGAATCAGGAAAAAGGAGGGAAAAGATGCATCAAGCTTATTTGTCAAATACCACAGTGTTTTATTCATTGTTATCTTGCCAATGGAAATAAAGTATGATATTGCATTTAAATATTATATTTATACCTCATGTATATTTTTACCTCAATTGTTGGTATCAATCATCAATTGTAAGTAAATAATTGCCAAGGCAAATAAATTTATATACATTAAATATTTCCTATTTTCTATAAAATATATGTTGATTTTCATGCTTCATCCTGTAAGTGGAAAACCTGTATTCAGTATCTCTCCCAAATACGAGGATGTTGTTACCAACCTCCACTAACAGTCTGAATGCCTTGATGTGTTGTCTAAGGCATTAAAGTGATGGGAAGGACTTCTTTTTTTACATTGAAGTTATAAAAACGCATTAATGGTATTTTTACCGAAGATTCAGTAAACTCTAGCTACATTTCATTATCACTGAGTAGACAAGAAATTGAAATGTGATGTGACTTCTGGCTGGACCGCTAGACCACAAAGGGTAGCCACATCTGACTCCAAGCCGCTTGCCTTCATTCTATGTGTTCTCTGCCTTACTTCTAAAAGATAACAAAAGTAGCGCAAATTAAGTAAGCAGGAGCTCCCTAGCATTCTCAGCAGCCACAGCAGCCCAAGAGACCATATGCCCCCACAAGAATGTTCCAAACTCTACTTTCTACAAGTCTCCCTCAAGCCCTCCCCCTTTACTTGAAAGTTTTGCCTTTCAGAGGCAAAGGAGGAATTTCAATTGCCCCCCTTTGTTCCTCCATGTGAAAAAAGAGAACATGGTGGTCATTCCAGCAGCCACTGGCTACAGAAGTCCTGAGACCCTAGATCATATGAATTCAAACTTGATTGCAAATAGACTTGAAATTCTTAGGTATGGCATTGTACCACTTGTGTCTTTTGCTATTTGGCTGCAGAAACACTGGTTATATGTCTTCTTCTAAGGAAGCTTACGTAGAGGGATAAAATAATGTAGAGGGATAAAATAGCAAAGGACAGTGCCACACACCAACACAAAAGCAAAATCAGTGGGGGCTGACTGCACAAGGAATTAAGAAATAAACACTTGAAGGTACAACACTGTAATAGCATAAAGCCATGAAGTTTTAGCAACTGACAACATGTGATGTTGGACATGCCTTAGGCAGACAACATCCTTTGTACATTGAATGTTGACTTCCATTCCAGCAATCCCACCCAACAGGCTATCCAGATGCTTCCCAACCCACATCTTCCTTGTGCACAGATGAGGCTCAAAATCCCAAGTAATGCTTTCTTTTGAAGCAAAACTTCCTGCACTGTTTGTTCATGCAGAGCACATTCACCAAACACCACATGGGGGTGGGACACTGGACAGACAGAGGTGTGGATACAAAAAAGATGGTGTGGAGCAGAAATAGTAAGAAGCAACAGTGCCTTCTTGCCACCAGTTCACAAGTACTGAGCCACTGCTCCCAGCAAAAATATAAGGTTAGGTTCCTATGAGCCTCTGCTCACATTTTTGTCAACCAATCAATATATGACCTTGTTCTGTGTCCATTTCTGTTTAAACATGCCTTACTTAATATAAGTTTCTTACAACTAATTATTTATCCACAGTATCTCTTTATAGTAGAACAGTCAAGAAAGGCCTGGGGCACCTGAGTGGCTCAGAGGGTTAAGCCTCTGCCTTTGGCTCAGGTCATGATCTCGGGGTCCTGGGATCTGAGCCCCGCATCAAGCTCTCTGCTCAGCAGGGAGCCTGCTTCCTCCCTCTCTCTCTGCCTGCCTCACTGCCTACTTGTCAAATAAATAAAATCTTTAAAAAAAAAGAAAGAAAGAAAGAAAGGCTTAAAATTTTCTGAACCCTGAGTAATGTGACTATAAATCTTTTTGACTTTCAGCCTCACCACAATGCCTTTTTTTATTACCCTTTTCCATGGGCCATCATCTGATGAATCCACAAATTTAGCTGTTTTCCATCTTTTTCACAGCTTCATCATGCATCATCTGCATTACTTTCCAGAGTAGCCTCACGTACAGATCAATGCATTTCCCCTTCGTTTTTCTAGATGTACCACACTGTTGATTCATTAAAATTGAACTCACAGCCAACAGCACTAAAACTCATGGCTAAACAAAGCTTATCTAACATGCGTATTTCATCCGTAAGAGTATTCCAAAGAACACTAGACAGCACTCGACACTATACCTGAGGGCCATTTGAAACAGCAAAATCACTGATAAAAAGCACAAAATGGAAAACAAAAATGTGATATTAAATACATCACAAATAGGATACTTCTTTACGGTCTGAGGTCTGAAACAGGAAGGCAGAGGTCATATTTGCTTGATCTCAGCTGGGAATGTGCATGAACATCAGGGACTCCCGTTTTGTGCCATTCTGCCCATATCCAAGAATGACCTGGAAAGAATAGTAAGTATTGACCTGGGGATTACAAATAAGTTTTAGAAAGTCGGCAAGTTTGCAAATACAGAATCTGCAAGTAATGAGGAGGAATACGTATATACAATACCCAGTAGTAAGTTACTGGGGCATCTATGAAGCCCAGAGCGGGTGGTGAGCCCCAGGGACTTGGGGAGAATGACTGAGAGACCAGCAGAGGGGAAACCTACAATGTGAAGGTAAGAGATGGGCTTGAGCATCAGGTGGTGATTGGGTGTGGCTACAGCAGTGTGTCAGAGGGTACAGAAGATGGGAGTGAGTGGGTCAGGAGACGAAGCTGGATGGCCACAAGCCAGGCATCTTTAAGTTGCAGCAGGGGTTTGGGACATTATCTACTGAGCCAAAAAGTAGAGAAGTGAATTCACCTTTATTTTGATGGCAAAGACTCAGAATGGGCTAAAAGAGAATTGGCGTATCCCTGTATGCAGAAGCAAGGGTATGACAACACCCGCATCTTTGCCTTTTCCTCTCCCCTATGGTTTCTACAGAGATAGAAATAAATAAAGTGATGGATACCACCAGCGTTCCTGAGCTGATACTACTCCGTCATAACTTGCTTTCCCTTTCATTCTGGGACATGTGGCTTCCCCTATTTCCTATCACATGTGTGGTTATCTATGTAAATTTAGTATTCATCTGACAACCTCAGAGAAGACACTTTCAAACCAGAATGCCCAGACACAGGGAGCTCCAGATCCACCTAGGTGCTGCATGATCTGAAGATATCGAGAACTGGCATAAGGAGCTTATTGTGCGTGGTGAGTCCTTTAACTGATACAGGGAGAAAGAAGAGGAGGAGCTGGTTTCAGATGGGAGCAGAGCCAGAAGGGAACCATGCTGGAAAGGGCAGACAGCTGGGCTCTGATCACATAGTGCTTGTAATGGCTGGGAACCATCCAGGTGGAGGTCCCCAGCAGCCAGCTAGACACACAAGGTCTGAAACTCAAGCTAAAGTTGTGTTCCTTAGGTCTCTTCTGTTTTGTCATTCCTGCCTTCATGACCCAGTGATACGGATCACTGTTTCACATCTCTGACTTTGCATTGAACTTCTCTCCATCTTGTTGGTCATGTGGTAACCTATTGATTCCTCAAAGCCCTATTCGGGCATGGACTTTCCTCACCATCCCTCTCAAATCCACCTGCTTCTTTCCATATGTCTCTTATTGCATGAGTCACATTGCAGTTCATTATTTAGCAATAAATCTAACTCTCCGACTAGATGATAAACTCTTGAGGGCAAAGACCATGTCTTGCCTCCCTTTGAAACTCCAGATCTTAGACGTTCTGCTACATCATGTCACAAATATTGTTAGAAGGAAGTGGTCATATAAAACCTCGACATCAGGGTGACAGAAGCCATAGACTTGGAAATCATAACCCAGGGAGAGTGTAAAGTTTTCCAAACCTGATGAAATAACTTACGTTTTGTGCTTTGACTACTTCACCTCTCTAAGAGGACAAAGAATAGAGAATTCACTGGTTCCCCAAGAAGTTAAATGTGGCTGTTTTGAAATTAGCAAATGCTAACCACCTGCTTACCGCAAATAAAAGTTTGATTAGTTCATTCATTCAATAAACAGGTACAGAGCACTCATTATTTGTCAGATACTGTTCTAGGCTTTAAGTAAATGAAATAGTGAGTAAAATCTGTGAACAAAAAAGACAAAATCCCTGTCCTTGTGGTGTTTACCGTCCTGTGGGAAAAATAGCCAAGAAACAAGATAATTAATTGGCCAGGTAAGCTCTACAGAGAAAAATAAAAACAGAGGTAGAAGATAGATTAGGTAGTCGGGAAAAACCCTACTGAGGGAGTGCTGGGTGGCCAACTGCTCCAGCTGATACCCTGGCCATTTTTCTCTCCAGTGCCACTAGGGTTTCTTAAGTCGTGATGGGAATGATCAATTAATTAATCAATTTGCAGAGAACTATTTCCTGTGATGAAAAAGAAGTACAGCAACACCAGAGAAACGAATCCCCTGAGAATGATACTTACTCATCCATAATGACTTCATCTTCCAAGCCGGTCAGAAAGCGGGGCGAGCAGGGACGCCCGGACCTCAGCAATTCGCATGTCCCTGATGGTAACGTTCTCTTCTTATACCTGAATGATCAAGTGCCCTGCTGTTCTGGCTTCCGGATATTAGCATGTCTCAAAGGTCCCCTGGTACTTCAGGGAGTTCCAGAGACCGGGTCTCCAGTGTGTTCTTCCGTTTCGACGGCCTCATCACACCTCACACACTAGCCATCCCTGCTGACAATGACCTCATCAGCTCATTGTTGGGCTCCACATATTCCCTTTCTGCTCTTGTCACATTGACCTATGCGGATCCTCATAGGTGGGGGGAGACCCAGTTTCTCCCCTTGATACCTTTGTAGGGAGCTGCCCCCAGTTCCTCCATAAATCCTCACAGCACACCTGGATGACACCATGATGTCACCTGCAGCAAGGTTCAACCAATATATTAGGGAGAAGTTCAAAACATGGGATAATTAAAGCTGCGCCTGAAAGTGGTTCATCTTCTAGCCTACTGACCCAAGCCTGACCTTAGAGACCACAACTCTCCAGCCTGCTGGGCTTCACCCTTGCCGGCTGAGCCTCTGCTCTGGCACAGGTGAACATATTCACCAGCAAGGAAGGGCTTGCCTGAGCCCAAGCCCACCTCTCTCTAAGACCCTTGCCCCCGAGTCTTCGTAACGTGGTGAGCTAGGACTGAGTGGCGAAAGCACTGAGTACCAGTTCGCCTCACGGAAGATCCAGTTCCATCTATTCCTCATAGGGCAGGACTCAACTCTCTGGGCTCCAGACAATAATCACACATTAGAACTTCACTGATTCACTGTCCTAAATCTGGGTTATCTGAGAAGAAACACCACCATGTGGACTGCGATGGGCATGGCGGAAGAGCCAGCCAGCCCTGTAACGGGGCTTCACCGCCTTGCCCTCCCCGTGCCCGCCCTCACTTCCAGAGCCACCTTGCTGCAGCTGGCCTTCAGCACCCCCTTTGCATCTGTCATCCCCCCTGCTGCAAAGCTGATTGATGACATTTTAATATGAATGAGTTTCCAGACAGAGCTACTCCACCATAGATTTGCATAATTAAACCTTTTACATCTTTATTGGGAATCAGCGGGCACAGAGATTTCAGACAGCAGCAGGTTGGTATGAGCTATTTTTGAAGTCTGGAACAGCCTGAAACTACACTGCCATATAAAATAAAGCCTAAGCCTGAAAGTCAGCCCGGGCTTTTTGTCCAAGGGATGGGCAGGAGCCTTGTTGACCAGGATGGGAAGGAGCATTGCTCTCCTGCATGGTCTCTACTTCCCTGGGAGGCTGAGGCACTGCACCTTTCCTGGACCTTGAGGGGCTGGTGGGGGGGGACTTACTTGCCTTGAATTCAGTAGGACTCTTCTTGGCAGCCTCCTCCCACCTGACCCTTCCCAACCACTTTATCCCTCTCCCCTTCCACCACTTAAAAGCTGTCTAAACCTGATCCTTATTCTCTGAAAATCCCCAGTGCCTTTGGTTTCTAAGCCCTTCGGGCATTTTCTGAAGAACTCTCAAGAGATGGTCCAGAGTGTCCATGTTGTCTAAAATCCAATGCACAGCTTGATCAGGACCTTTGTGCCCAAGGGGGACCCAAGGGAATGGCCACATCTCACGTTAGATGGTCAGCCAAGGGGAAGAGCCCTACCCGGGGCTGGTGGGACCCCAGGAGGTTGCACATGCTGCACACTATAAGAGTTGATGACATCAAGTAAGGACGTGCTCAAGTGGGGAGCACTGCAAAAAAAAAGTCAGACAGCTGGATTGGGGAGTATTCCTTGGTTTTCCTCATGATCCTTCAGTTTCTCTGTTGCTCCTCCTCTTAAGGGGAAAATAAAAAGGAAACAGGCATGACTGTCAACTCTACTTGAGCCCCAGGTAGAGCGTGCTGCCTTCCATGGAGATGGGCGGTTCAAAGAATTTTGGAAAAATCAAACTATCCAGTCGTCTGAAACTAAATATGCTCTCTGAAGGGCGGCCACTAGGGATGACACCATCCATCCCTCGGATCTGCTGGAGCAGCCCTCTGCACACCAAGCAAAGGGAACACATTCCAGAGCAGTGCCTCTATTCTAGAAACTGCATGAAACAAGAATGTTCAACTCAAAAGCACCTTGCAAGGGGCAAAGGATAGCAAATGTCTTCTTAGCTTTCCCTCAGCCTGCAATGGGTCTAATATAAAACCAACAGTATTTGTATAACGCAGCAACACTAGCAGCGGGCTCAACGGAAACATCAAACCAGAGACACAGCATTTCAAGCAAACCCGACAGTGATCTGCCTGCATGGCTCACTTTGCAGGAGCCTGTGTGTCTGTCCTAATCTTCCCCAGAAGGCCCCACAGGCATATTTAACAAAGCCCCACTCCCCCACAGTCCAGCTGAGTAGATGACCCTCAGGGTTCCGATGATTGCGAAGTGGACTCTTTCACAATAAATGAAAGGATTTTAAACTATTGTATGCGCGGCAATAACTGTCACCTCAGGGAACTGAAGAAGGATGAGAAGGGCAGTTTTTCCCTGAGAAGACAGACGAATACTTTGTGAGTTCTGTTCAAGGATTTGGGAGTTCAAGAATAAACTGCTCCTCTTGTTCCCACATCCCAGTGTCAAGATGTTATGCAGAGATTGGAGACAGGGCGTTCAAGGTGACCTTGTGAGTGGTACTGATCTGGAAGAAAGCCTCCCAGCGGCAGTTAAGTCCCAGGACAGTGCAAAGGCCAGAAGAGAGATCCGAGGCTGGAGAGTACTTGTTGCCCTACTCGACTAAAAGAAAACCCCACCGAGCCACAAACAGGCACGGGCAGTTCGCAAGAACATTCTCCCAAGTGGAATTGTGAAGCCTAACAGTGGGGCATTACCTGCAAACTGGAACTTTGGACCTCAACGTATAAACAGCAGGGGAACTTTCAGATCCCCAGAACGCTGTGCGGTCTTTCTCTCCGTGCCTCCGATCATCACCACTCACGCATGGCATCAAACCCCCAGCCCAGGAAGGCGTGAGAGGCCCGCAACAACTGTGCGCCCTGAGGTCTTGCTGTCTGCCAAGGAAACGTCATACACATTCACATGTATGTACTGATGGACGTGGAGTTGACGGATCGATCCTCGCAACAACGCAATGAAACAGATACGATATTTCTACTTATCAAGTTGAGGCACAGAAAGGCCAAGTGACTTTCCTGACATCACCTAACGAGGACTGGATTTCAAATCCAGGCCATCTGATCTTTGCCCGGCCGCGTCCCTTAATGAGAAGGAGGGTTCCTGGGCAACGGGGATGATGAAGTCAGGAGGCACGGCTGGTGTAGCTCACGGCAAGCAGTGGCCTGTGTCAAGCAAGGGCAGTGAGCTAAGACCAGCACCGGCCGAAGACACATTCAAAGTGATAACCCGCAGAAACAAGAGGTCTGCAAAGGCCCAAGACTGAGTAAACCCCTTTAAAATGGGAGGATTTTTTTTTTTTTTTGGCCTCAGACTGTTGACTCCTCAGACACTGACCGGTCAAAGCCTGACCACTTCAAAAAGGCAGCCGCTGCCGAAGGTTCTGCCCGATGGATTTCAGAACAGAACCAAGATCCTTCACAGCCTGAACATCAGAAGGAGGCAGTGTGGAGAGCTGACCGGGACCAGACGGGGTTCAGGCTGACTTCGCCTTTGTTTCCTTAACTACCCACTCCTTTCTCTGTCTTGTCATGTGACTTGGAAGAAGCCAAGTTAAGCACACAGTGAAATGTGGCTGAGTTTAGAATCCTGAACCTGCTTTATCATTATGTTCACCCTGCTTTATGACTGAGTAAAGC
This sequence comes from Meles meles, assembly GCF_922984935.1. Taxonomy (NCBI): domain Eukaryota; kingdom Metazoa; phylum Chordata; class Mammalia; order Carnivora; family Mustelidae; genus Meles; species Meles meles. The sequence continues at coordinate 15,093,073 of NC_060079.1, read as the reverse complement.
TGACATTGTGGAAAGACACAGCCCTGCATGTGCGCCTTCACAGCACGCTCGTGACAGCTGGCCGGGGCGGGAGCAGGCCGGACAGATCTTCTGAGGAACAGCATTTTGAGTATAACTGCAAATAATCTCCATAACGAAGAAGACAGAAAGACGGAAAGACCACAAGGCTGCACACCCAACCCTCCAGAGAAGCCAGGTTTTAACAAGGCAAGGGCACACACTAGGGCGGGGGGGTGGGGTGGGGGGTGGGGCAGAGTCCCTTTGTAAGGACCTATTTAGCCAGAGCGGCCCCACCTCGGGTGAACAGCCATTTTGTTGTTTATGCAGTAAAACTCAAATTGATCCTGCCCCTCCCCCCAGGGGAACTTATTTAAAATCAAGTCCGGGAAACCAGTCCCAGGTAACAAAGCCCAAATGGGTCAGGTCAGGTAGAGATAACAGCCCGAATGCAGGGATGAGTGGAGACATCCAATCAGTAGGGCAGGCATACTGTCTCTAGATACCGAGGAGTGTGGGTCCCGCCTTTTGGGTGCCAATTCTGACCAAGGTGATAGGCTGGTTCAAATGTCTACTATAGGGTAAATTGTAGTTCAATTGGTCACTTATGTGTGACCTAGCATGACTGTGCAGCTTTCTCTGTGTGTTACAATCTCATTTGCCACCTGTGTGTGGCCAGGGGCCCAACCACATGGCCTTTGCTCTATAAAAGTTATTCTGTAAGGCAGGGAGGGGTTGCGCGCTCTATAAGGGGCGGCCCGGAAGGGTCTGTTTGATTCTCGATGCTTGGTGTGAAATAAAGCTTTGCTTGACCCTCGCTTTGTATCAGTCTTGCTCCTTTAATCACGGACCCATTATTGGGGGGCCCGACATTGGGGACCCAACACCTTCCTTCTCCAGCCAGTCAGTGTCTGCCCAGCCCTTTGTGGTCCTGGCTGGTGGAGGGCAGATTCTGCTGCGATTCCTCGAGGTCGGCCACCTTCTTTGGATGTGCATGGTTCCAGCATTGTCAGGCATTTCACGCCCCGTGTACCCTCTCTTCTGAATATCCAGCCGGACAGGGAGGCTCAGCTCAACACAGAGATGGACATGCCTGGACATGCCAGGTAAAGATTCAGATTTCTGAGACAAAGGAGAGTCCTTGTCCTTTATTACCAATCTTGAACATTCGCAGAGCCACTAATAAAGATGGCTTTGGAGTCCCTCTGCCATTATTCCTCAGCACACAGAGCTTCCAGAGCCTGGTGGGAGGGATCGGTAAGAGATGATGGGGATTTCAGTGTTCCTGGGGTCCTCACAGTAATAATATCTATTTCCTGGGCACAAGGCAAAATAACCAAGAGGAGATTCAACGTATAGGCATAATCCCAAGACTCATGGCAGGGAGTCTGAAACCCAGAATGTACCGAGATTTTCAAAATGTGTAGAGGGCAATAAAAAAAGAAAATAATAATAATAAAATAAAGACTTTCAAAAGGCAGATGTTGTGCGAGAGAGAAAAGGCAGATGTGCGAGAGAGATGCTGTGCTTGGTATCTGCTTGATATGAGTGGTGTAATGTCAATAGAAGACAAAGGAAAGCAAATCGATTCCTTCCTTAAAACATCCTCATCTTTCCAACCATAAACATCTCGCTCCTAAAAAATGTAGAACAAAATTTGGTGATGAGACTGGTTTTAAAATTTGTCCACGAATTATTTGATGCTCTTCCCTTCAAGACAAAGAGCTTAATTCTCCTCTCCTGGCACATGGCCTGTATTTAGAGACATGCTTCTCACAAATGAACAGTGGCAGAAATAACAGAAGAAGTGCAAAGATAGGGTTTTTTTTTTTTAAATATTTTATTTATTTGACAGAGAGAAATCACAACTAGGCAGAGAGGCAGGCAGAGAGAGAGGAGGAAGCAGGCTCCCTGCAGAGCAGAGAGCCCGATGTGGGGCTCGATCCCAGGACCCTGGGATCATGACCTGAGCCGAAGGCAGAGGCTTTAACCACTGAGCCACCCAGGCGCCCCCAAAGATAGGTTTTTATTTCTCTCAGACAGATACCTCGACGTGGAATTCCTATGCCATATGGTATATTATTTATCTAACTTTTAAGGGAAATGTCAACTATTTTCCAAAGTGGCCACGCTGTTTTACCCTGCCCCCAACACTGCATAAGGCTGCCAGTTTCTCCTCAAGCTCATCAACAATTCTGATTGTCCATCTTTTGGATGAGAGCCAGCTTCATGGGTATGATGTCACTTGGCTTTAAGTGTCGTTCACTGCTTTCAACTTCAAGCAAAAACAGAATTGCCAAGTGATCAGAAGAAATGATAGAATCCAATTAACTCAAGTTCTGGTTCGATTTTTGTAATCACTCTGCTGCTGTTGATTATTTCAAATCCACAGTTTAAATAATCCCAGGGATAATTCCCAAAACGAGGCATTCCAAGTTCTAACTCACTCCTGCTCTTGAAGAAGGTGGGACAGAGAGCGTATTTCTACACTTTCTCCCTAGACCCCCATCTGCAATGCCCTTGGGTTGTGCCTTCTGCTTTACTTGTGCTCTTTTCTTTTTCAGATTCCAGCCTGTGAGTGAGGAATAGAAATGTATACAATGAGCACATCTTCAAGGGCCCTCATGGTCCCTAGGAAGAGAAGAGGAGAAAAGAAAGTCAAATGCATTCTTTCCCAGCTGGAGACACTGGCCAGTACTGGGGCAATGGGGAGGGTCTGTGCTGGCATACTGGGGAGATGGGGATGGTCTCTCCTGGGGAAACCCTCAAATTTGGGCATGAAAGGGGGTAAACCTTTGCAAGGCATAACTGAGGGTGTGGGTCGGGGGAATCAAGCAGAAAAGGATAATCACCTTAAAATGACAAAAACAGCTCCCAGTTCCAAGCGACCAGAAGCTGACTGCATGAAACCAGAAGGAATGTTCTGCCCAGGTGTGCAGTTGTCGGTGGTGGAACTACAAGAAAGAAAGTCTCAGAAGTGAACACTGGGGAGGCCCATCAATGTCTGCTTGGGAACAGAGAATCTGGGTAGTGGGTTTCCAGTGTGTTTCTCTCCCTGGGAAGAAGGAGGCCATGAGCGTCCCATTGCCCTGTTTCCCTCAGTTCTATTCTGTGTTCACTGGCCCCCCTCTGAGGAGGAGTTTGCTCCCAAGCCAGGGAGGCGCTTAGCGAGATAATGTGCCTATGGTGGTTGGAAGCTGGTTTTATCCTCAGAGCAGAGCAGTGCATGTAGACGCAGGGAGGAGGGATTATGGAAAATGATGAGTGGGAAAAGCCTCACAGGGTCTTCCCAGTCATGGAGAAGGGAGTGCTGTCCCTGCTTCTCAACACTGGGGCCTCCTTGAGCCACCGAGCAAACACCCTCCATGTCACCAGGCAATGCCTTAGTGAGTCATAAGTAGTTTTAAAGAAGTACATTGCCCGGGACACCCTGGTGGCTCTGTCAGTGGAGCGTCTTGCTCAGGACATGATCTTGGGGTCCTGGGATTGAGTCCCGTGTTGAACTCTGCTCAGTGGGGAGTCTGCTTCTCCCTCTCCCTGTGACTGCCACTCCCCCAGCTTGTGCTCGCTCTCTCTGTCTCTTTCTCTCTCTCTCAAATAAATAACATCTTGAAAAAAAAAAGAATTACTATTTCCAATCATGAGAGACATTTGCATGGTCAGACATTCTCAAAAACAGGAGCCCATCATTTCAGATAGAGTCCTCAAGAGTGGCCATCTGGGGGCTACAAAGGACTTACCGAGTCCCCTTCGTAGCCACAGCCTCGAAATCCAGCTGTTTTCAAATAACGGGTGCTCAGAGCCCTGCTAGGCAAATTGAAATTGTGGTAGTCATTCCTCTTACTGGTATTTCAACCTCCCTGAAATTTCCATCAAGTACAGCGACATGCAAAGTAGCAAAACTCACCAGGGCGTCTCTTGTCCTTACCATTTAACATGGTCATTCTCCCACAAATGACTCCCATAACTGTCCATCTCTACAGGAACAGAACAGTTTTTGGTGGCATGTTAAGTTCAATTTCTGAGAAACCTGGAATTTCCTAAAGCCTGTTTTGTTTTTTGGAGGACAAGCTATGAAAAGTTTGTTCTCAAATATTCCAATTTAAACCTCTACCTATTTTTTTTTCAGCATAACAGTATTCATTGTTTTTGCACCACACCCAGTGCTCCATGCAGTACGTGCCCTCCCTATTATCCACCACCTGGTACCCCAACCTCTCACCCCCCACCCCTTCAAAACCCTTTGGTTGTTTTTCAGAGTCCATAGTCTCTCATGGTTCATCTCCCCTTCCAGTTTCCCTCAACTCCCTCTCCTCTCCATCTCCTAATGTCCTCCATGTTCTTTGTTATGCTCCACAAATTCGTGAAACCATACGATACTTGACTCTCTCTGCTTGACTTATTTCACTCAGCATAATCTCTTCTAGTCCCGTCCATGCTGCTACAAAAGTTGGGTATTCATCCTTTCTGATGGAGGCATAATACTCCATCGTGTATATGGACCACATCTTCCTTATCCGTTCATCCACTGAAGGGCATCTTGCTTCTTTCCACAGTTTGGCGACCGTAGCCATTGCTGCAATAAACATTGGGGTACAGATAGCTCTTCTTTTCACTACATCTGTATCTTTGGGGTAAATACCCAACAGTGCAATTGCAGGGTCATAGGGAAGCTCTATTCTTAATTTCTTGAGGAATCTCCACACTGTTCTCCAAAGTGGCTGCACCAACTTGCATTCCCACCAACAGTGGAAGAGGGTTCCCTTTTCCCCACATCCTCTCCAACACATGTTGTTTCCTGTCTTGCTAATTTTGGCCATTCTAACTGATGTAAGGTGATATCTCGATGTGGTTTTAATTTGAATCTCCCTGATGGCTAGTGATGATGAGCATTTTTTCATGTGTCTGATAGCCATTTGTATGTCTTCATTGGAGAAGTGTCTGTTCATATCTTCTGCCCATTTTTTGATATGATTATCTGTTTTGTGTGTGTTGAGTTTGAGGAGTTCTTTATAGATCCTGGATATCAACCTTTTGTCTGTACTGTCATTTGCAAATATCTTCTCCCATTCCGTGGGTTGCCTTTTTGTTTTGTTGACTGTTTCCTTTGCTGTGCAGAAGCTTTTGATCTTGATGAAGTCCCAAAAGTTCATTTTCACTTTTGTTTCCTTGGCCTTTGGAGACATATCTTGAAAGAAGTTTCTGTGGCTGATATCGAAGAGGTTACTGCCTATGTTCTCCTCTAGGATTCTGATGGATTCCTGTCCCAGGTTGAGGTCTTTTATCCATTTCCAGTTTATCTTTGTGTATGGTGTAAGAGAATGGTCGAGTTTCATTCTTCTACATATCGCTGTCCAGTTTTCCCAGCACCATTTATTGAAGAGACTGTCTTTTTTCCACTGCATATTTTTTCCTGTTTTGTCGAAGATTATTTGACCATAGAGTTGAGGGTCCATATCTGGGCTCTCCACTCTGTTCCACTCAGTTTAAACCTCTACCTAAGCATGAGTACCAAAGTGATGCCATGAATTGTTTTCTCCTTCTAATACCAAAAAAATCCCAACCAAACGAAAACAAAGCAAAACAAAAAACAAAAAAAATTCCTCCTAGGAGGCTCAATAAGCAACACTAGAGTCCGGCAAGAGGGGCCCATGAGAGGAGTTTGACAGGAGAGCATTTGTAAGAGATGAGAGCACAGCACTCCCTAGGAAGAGAAAAGAATGAGTCTTTTGGGCTGGATCTTTCCTACCTACTGAGCCTTGAGAGCACCAAGTTTCCGCTCAGATCTGTATCAAGGGTCATTGAAAAGGGACACTGGCTATAAGGTTAGTTAACAGTGGGTTTAAACTGACTATGTGATCCATGGATAAGGAGAGATGGTAGGTCTTCGAAGCGATCCTAAGTCAAAAGTGAAGGAAACCAGGCCAATCATGGCCCTGGAAAAGATGGAATAAACCAACGAGAAGGAGAAAATCAGGGGAAAGAGCGAGGGACTGCAGTTGAGGAAGATTAGGCAAGTCAGTTATTCCCCCCTGAAACTGCTCCTTATTTCCCAGATGAGCAGCTGGCCTTGAAGATTGGCTTTCATGGTTTTTCAGGCTTTTCCAGAGTCAAGAATTATTATGCAAAGTCTTTTACGGGCATGGATTCCTGCTTCTCTTCCTAAGGCGCTCTAACTCCAGGATTTGAGAGAAATGTAGCTATTCAGAAATTCACTTGTATAGATTTCTATTTTTTGTTTAATTAAAATATTTAAAATATGGAGCTGGTATACCAATTGGCAGCTACATGAAACTGTCAAGTGTGGCTAAATGGTTGCGCAATGTTCCATCTCTTTATGGGCACAAACACCAACTGACAAATGGAGTGATAAAGAAACAGAGTGCCTGTTTATTTAATAGGCTGGAAAGATGAAAAGAACTCTCCCCAGTGTGCCAAGTGCAGCATAATTGCTAATAACAGAATAGTAGCCACCAAAGGAACAATAAGGTAGAAAAGTCAGGTCTTGTGAAAAAGTGACTGAAAGCTTGCCTATTGGTAGCCCAGCAGTCTTTTATTTGTTTTTATTCCACAAAGTGAACATAAATAGGGATCATGCTGGCTTTTTAAATAGTTCAGATCCCTCCCTCTCTTCTTGCCTCCCTCTCTCCTCCCTCCTTCCTCCCTAAACCACACTAATTGTTCTGTGTTAACAAGCTAGCATTGTAAACAAATACACACATTCACGAACATATACTTAGAAATGACATACTCTGGTCATTGCTTATTAGTATTATTTAGAGAAATGCAGTGTTATACATTTCTGCAACTAGATTTTCTCACACAATAATTCTTCATAGAAATCTTAACCAAGTCAGCTGATTTTGCTACAATGCATTCTTTTTAATGGCTGCATAATGTTTTACAACATTTAAAATCCTTTTATTTTAAGGATTTATTCAACCATTCCTCTGCTTATGGGGATGCACGTTGTTTCAGGATATTAACTATATGAATAATGCTGTAATAAACATGATACATCTATTCTTATAAAATCATATTATTGCAGTAATGTATTTTTATTTCTTTGGAATAGTTTCCCAGGAATGAGACTGGTGGATCAAAGTGTATGTGAATTTTTGTTTTGAGAAGATAGTGCCATACTGCAATTAAAAAGGATTGGGACAACTCATATTTCATTTGCAAAGTAGAATAGAACATTTTCCTCTAAAGAGAATAAGGGTGTTGTCACTCTATTGTTTTTGTTAATTACATGGTTATAAAGGGTTATTGCATTGTTATTTGAATTTGCATTTCTTTGTTTACAGATGACTTTAAATATCTATATTTTATGGCCATTATGCCATATTGGGGTAAATTATCATGAGGTAAATTATTGGGGCAAATTATCCATTTCATACCTATTTTTATTTTCTGTTGCCCATTAGTGAGGACTCTTGGTATTTTTAAAGACACTGACTGTGTATCTGTTGTCTGTGATGCAAATGTATTTTTACCTCTGTAATTCCTCAGTGACCCTGTTTAAATCTTCTGTTGCTGTTGGTTCTTGTCTTAGGTGAGAACAGTCTCCGCAAATCCTAAATTGTATGTAAAGATTCCTAGATTTTCTCATATAATATAGATAATTCATTTATCTACTCATTGATTATAACTAATTCTTTAGTTTGGAGTCTTCAGTTATCTGGAATTTATTTATATAAATGCTGAAAGAAAATGTACATTTCTATTTTCTTCTAGACAGATAGCCAATTGAGCCTGCACCTTCCTTCTTGCTCTGAATTGAAATGTCAACTTCACAATATAGATTAAAATAGCATGTATTTTGGAGTCTAGATTTCCATTCAATCCCTGTACCGTATTTATTTATTTATTTTGAAAAACAATGTTCTATTTATTTAATTATAGTGGCTATATACTATGTTTTAAGATCCGAACTCACTAGTTTTTGTTTTATACATTTTATTCTTGGGCTTTTTTTCTTTTCCCCCAAATAAGCTTTAGGAATATTTTGTATTATTTTTAAGTGTCATAATTCTAATTGGAATTGTAACATATATCATTATTGATGTATGTATAAATATTATATATACATGTATATAGTGAATTTGGGGAGGGCTCACATTTTGATTACCTTCAGTTTATACATCTAAGAACTCAGTATATAAGTAGGAACTTAGTATGATTTTCCATTTGTCTGAGTCTTGTTTTTAGGATTTTATGCTTTTCTTCACATAGTATTGGTTGGCATTTTATTGTAACCACAAATTAAATATTCCCATTTTCACATTTAGGTGATTTGTAATATTCATGGTTATATATATTTTCCTATCTCTATCTTACCATTTTAAGTGCTTTTTTCTTAAGTCTCTTGGGTTTTCCAAGAATATAATATTATTGACAAGAAAAAGTTTTATCCTTTCTTTTCTAATGTTGATGCAAATTATTTTACTGTCTTTTCTTACTACATTTGTTAGAACCTCTAAGACAATGTTGAATAATAATGACAAAAGCAAGCAGTCTTATCTAGTCCCTGATCATAACTAAAGTGCTCTTAATGTTTTGCTAGTTAGGATAATGTTCACTAATGTTTTGTAGTCTTTATCATACTTAAAAAGTTTCCTCATGTACACATATTCTTAAACTTATTATTAAGGATAGCTGCTGAATGTTTATCAAAATGGCTTTTCAGCATCTATTAGCATGTTCACTTTTTTCTCAACTTTAATACGTTGATGTAATGAATTACATTGCTTGATCTCCTGATACCTGCACAACTTTGGATTCTTGTAATACACTCTACTTGGCCATAGTTTCTTAGTCTGTTGACACATTGTTGGATTATTGTAGCTACTATCACATTTAAAATGTTTTGAATCCAATATGACATCAATCTTTTTGCAGTATCTTTATCAGGTTACAGTAACAGGATTTCTTTCAAAAAGACAATGACGATTTGTTCTCAGCTATAGTCTTAATATACATCAGAAGTGCTTGCCCTTTACAGTTAGTGTTCAGCTATGAAATCATCAAATTCTGTTAGCTTTTTCAATAATACATTTTTAATCACTTTTATCATCTCTTCTATGCTGCTCAGTCTAGTCCAGGTTTCTACTTCTTCATTCGATTTTAATAATTTACATTTTCCTAGAATATCATCAGGGGTTTTCAGGTTTCCGAATTCCCTTCCTGAGATTAAGGTTTTCTGTGTGGTCAAGTACATGACCAACTATGTAAATACTGCATGGATGTTACAAAAACCGCATGCCCTTTAGGAGTCAGTGAATAAATAGATTTATATTGAATAAAAAGAAAAATTTTGAATGCACCTCATCATAGACCCTAGAACAGGCTTAGGATAAATAAGTCCACTTTCCACCTCTCTCCCCTTGCCCATCTCCAGACATTTCTGCAGTGGTTTTCACCAAACCCGTCCCCAGCGGCTAGGGAACTCTTATCTACACTTAGGTCTCAGCCTCATGTCATTTCCCCCAAGAAGTCCTCCTTCATACCTTAAACTAAGTTGGAGAAACAGTCTTAACAATACACAGAACTTTCCGCCTTTGCACTTGCCTCATCTGTAAGTATAGAGTGATTTGTATAAATAATAGAGTGACGTCTTTCTCTCTTACTATCTATCAAGCTCCATGAGGATGGAATAACATCTGCTTTATCTGATCCTCAAAGCATAGTTGAACATGCTAGAGCACCGGGCACAGAGTAGGCAGGCAGTATTTCTTAGATGAATGAATGAATGAATGAATGAATGATCTATTCCTCAGAGGAGGTATGAATTCTGGAAGTGTCACAGGCACTTCCACTATGTGGTTGGAAACCCAGGCTGCCACGTCAAAGGATGATGAAGCAGAATGCAAGACAAACAGCTGAGTTGAAAGACTGATGGAAAAAGAAGTGTCCTGGCTCCCAAGAGCCAATGAGTCTGTGTGTAAAGTTACAGTCAGATGCCCAACTGCAATCCCAGTCCGTGGCTTTGTCAGATGCACTGTGGCCTGGAATTCCTCCTTTTCCTGACACTAAAAAAGGAGATTTTCTTGTTTTTACCGAATGTCTCCTTTCTGTTCAGGATATCACGTTTCATGTAGTTGTCCTGTCCCTCAGGCTTCTCCCGCTGTGTTTCTCTTGTTTTGTATGACCTCAAGGTGCTTTTTGTGGTTCTTTTAGTCCTTCCATTTTATGCTTTCTCCATTTGGTTTATTTTGTTGTCTCTTTTTCCTTTTGCTATTTTTTTTTTTTTGCTGGTTTGCGTAAGTTTCTTCTCGTTTTTTCATTTTGTTGTTAAATTGTTGTCCTTCTGTAACTTTTTATTTCATAAGTGTTTGCTTCCCCTCTTTAGGAGCTCATAACAAAACATACATTTCTGTTATTTCCTTTATTTAAAAGAAAACACACAAGCTATAATTTATCCTTTCACCAAGATATTCTATTGAATAGGATTAGTCTTCTCAAATATGATCATTAGATCTCAACTCTGCCCTCATGCAGACTAAGATAAAATCTTCCTAATGCTCTGCCTCATTGCTTTTCTCTTCTTTCACCCCTACCTCCTAGATTTCCCTGAAATGTTTCAGCACTTTTAGTTCCAGATTATTCTTAGAATTACCCTTACATAGTTCCTTTCTATTTTAAGACTTCTTATCTGGGGTTGCTAGTATACAACCCTGGTCTCTTGTTGTCCATTTGGATCGCATTACATGTGCATTGCTGATGGTGGCTTCTCTTCCCCCTCATGCTCTTGTACCTGCCGTGGCGGCAAGGGTAGTGGGTGGAGGTTTGCCTGCTATGTCCTTTCCTAGTAGTTTCTTCTAGAATCCCAAGTACATGAGTGATACACTCTCTTGATCACAGGACACCCGCCTGTGCCTCCATCCTAAAAGGTGACTGACACTCTCAGTGAGGAAGATGGCAGTTCTCTCTCTCACTGGGCAGAGACGACAGCCTGCTATTTTCTAGTTAAGGTGTTGCAGATGAAATATCAAATGGCATTGATTCTTTAAGCAACCAGTTATTTCTGTCTTGAAGTTTGTAATGGTTTCTCTCCCTTCTTGGAGTTTAAGAATTTTCCAGACTAGCTTTGGTGACTTTTTTTTTTTTTCCTCATCCCTTCTGCTTGGAACTCTGAATAGTTTCAGTCTGCACATTCAGGTCTCTCTTAATCTTGAGGACATTTTCTTCTTTCATTAGTTTAATTATTGCCTCTTCTCCATCTGTTCCTTTTCTCCTTTCTAAATCTTCTTTTACTCACATGTTAGTTCTTCCAGATACATCCGCCAAAAATCTATTTTTTTTTCCCTCTTGTGATTATCTTGTCCTTGTTCTTTTGCTCTGTCTTTTAAGATATTACTTCCAGTTGAATTTCCAGGTCAGTAAGGGTCTCAACAGTGACCACTACTCTCTTCCAATTCATTTGCTAACATTTTTAGTTCAAACGTCTTTACAAAGCATAATTGACTATTCTCACTTATTTCTATATTTTGGTTCAAGGCTTAATCTTTCATTTTAGGACTTGTCCTGTGTGTTTGTCTTGTTTTTCCTCTCTTGGGCTCCTGAGTCCTTTCTGAACACAGGAGCTTGGGTCCAACTATTGGTGTTTTCAAATGATTCCACAGAACAGTGGTTCTCAAAGTGTGGTCTACAGACCTCTGCAGGTCTCCAAGACTCGTTCAGGGCATCTACGTGATTAAAAAAAAACACACATTTTTGTAATAATCCTACCATATTGTTTGCCCTTTTCCCTATTTTGACATTTGCTCTCATGACACTAAAGCAATGAATCAAAACAGTATCACCAAAACACATCAGTTGTCATTGTATCCTTCACCACCGTGTACGAGAAAATGAAGAATTAAAGACTTGAATCATTTCTAAAGGTCTCACTGCAACAAAAGGCAAAGCTGGGCCCGCATCCAGCTCTCTGGCCCAGCGTCATGGACACCAGACTGCTCTGCAATCTCTCTCTCTCCTTGGAACCAGCTCAGATTGTGGGGAGAGGAAAAATAAGATGAGAATAAAAATAGACATTAAAACATACAGTGCTTTTAACAAGAGTAGTGACTAAGGAAAGAAAACAACCCATTCTCCTCTGGTTGTCTTTGTCTGTAATGCTGTCCAACACCTAACGTGCTGCTTGGGCACCCAGAAGCCTGAGGGCTCCTAAGGGAGTCGGGGGGGTAGGGGTCAACACTCACTCAACCCCAACACTGAACCAACCACTCCCTCTGCATCAGGGCTATATTTTTCATCAGGATAAAAATGAAACTTGAACTCTTGGTTAAAGCGCCTTATCCTCCTTGTTTCTTCTATAGTATCATTTCCTTCTTCTGGGAGCAGGGCTGGATACCTAACTTAAAGGACCCAATGCCAAATGAAAATGAAAGCCCCTGTTGAAAGAACAGGGAGAAGTGCTATTAAAGGTGCTAAAATATAAACATTTCCCCCCTGAAAACTTTTTGTTACTTATGAAAGAGCAAAAGAAGTAATGGCAATAGAGGAACAACATAAACTTGCATAATTTGCAAAATTTGTTTTGGTGGCATCATTTTATATAACATAATAATGATTGTACTTTATTAGTGCGATACCTTGATTGACCCTATGATTTTTCTGGCTTTTCTGCAAATTTATCGGATCATTAAAATCTATCATTCTAGCAACTTTATTTTTAATAGCTATTGATTTAAAGCAATATTGGTCACTCTTGCAAGATTACAAAAAATTCTTGATCATATTTAATTTTGAGAAGGCTCTTTCTGCATATGCATCTATTATTAGAGCTTTTGAGAGTATTTTACAGGCTGTGACAACATTGTCGGCATTATTTGGGAATATTATATTGGCATAAATTTCTAATAAGTGGTATCAAAATATAAATTTTATTACATCTGGAGCTGACGATTGTCACAGAATAATTTTTTCCTAAAAGATTTAGCTCTTGGGATGCCTGGGTGGCTCAGTCAGTTAATCGTCTGCTTTTGGCTCAGGTCATGATCCCAGAGTCCTGGGAACTGGTCCTACGTTGGTCTCCCTGCTCAGTGGGAAGCCTGCTTCTCCCTCTGCCTGCAGCTTCCCAGTGCTTGTGCTCTCTCTCTCTCTCTCTCTGACAAATAAATAAAATCTTTAATTAAAAAAAGAAAGAAAAAGAGAAAGAAAGAGTTCGTTCTTTTCAAAAACACTTTTACGTGGGTCTGAAGTTAACTTCACATACAAATGTATACAATGCTATTTCAAAGTTGCCTCTGACATTTCCTTGAACTTGAGGAGTTGCACTTGTCACTTCCCCTGCCACTGTTGCTATCACAACATCTGGACCCAGGTATTGTCCTGGCCACCCCCTCAGGAATCTCGAACTGCCCAGAGGCAGGCACGGAGGTCTGGGCCAACTGCTGTGTGCCCCTGGGTTGCGCTGGACCACAGCCCTCCAGGTACATGGGCTCCTCTCACCAACATGCAGACCGCATTGACCCATCAGCATCATCACAAAATGCAGATTCAAAGATAAACGTAGATTAAGAAACTCAAGACGATCACAGGAGAATGTTAGACCAAGCATGGGGTCCTTCTCAACCTGGGCTCTGTGTAACGGCAGGCGCACATAGCAACCATAATTTCTGGTTTTCCACCCACTAGTGGTTTGGACCTGGGTGTTTAATGTACTTTTTATTGCCAACCTAGTAAGTAATTTGTCTTATAAATCTGCCATTTACAATCTCTCCTTCTGGAGGCTTTCTGCAGCTCCCCCGACCAACAATTGTCTCTCTTCTCCTTGTAAATCAGTTGGCTACCTTTTTGAGGAAACCAATGTGAACCTAACTTCAAATAGTCACTAATGACTTAAATTAGTTGCTGGGTCTTTCTGAGCCTCTAATTTCCCCAGGACTGATTAGCTCAGGCATAGAGAAGCTCTGCATTTATCCAACCACTTGAAACATGATGGATGTAAATTCAGAGTTCAAGTTCTGGAGCAGCCCTGCCTGCTCTGATCCCACTCTTATCTCTACCTTCCTGCTCTGAGCCGCTAGCAAGTTATTAACCTCCATAAGCCTCGGTTTACTCAACTGTGAAATGGGGATAGTAGCACATCTTTAAAGAAGGGGCTTAACAAATGTTTGTTGTTACTATTCATTTCTAGGTTAGTGAGATTCAGTCTCATAGCTTATAGCAATGATGTCCTTAAGAAAACAAAAATGCTAGTTTTGCCTAACAATTATTTGGTGTAAAATGTAGTTGTTCACTACTTACTGCTTTCTCAAGGCATCTATAAAGGAGCAGGAAAAAAGTCCAATTCAGTAAGTCCATTCAGAAATCACGGTTGGGTGAGGGCTGCTGCAGGATCATCTGGGGGCGTGGGGGTTATGTGTGAGTGAGTGTGTGTGTGTGTGTGTGTGTGTGTGAAGAAAAGGATCTGGGTCTGCATATGATCAACCTTGAACCGCCTTGGATGTTCGTGTTTACAACCAAGAGACACAAGTGGTTTTCATTTGATCCCTGGAATTGCTTCCTGTTGTTTGCATGGCCGCCATCAGCAGAGCTCAAATGGGAAAAGATGATTAAGTAAGACAGAACAGAGCATCTCCTCCTACTTACATAAAACAAAGAACAGGCATTTTTTGAGGTTGATTTTTTTTTTTTAAACTAGGATGAGGTTTTCCAAACCTACCATATGGTTGGTCATGAATTTGAAGCAAAACCCAACCCCAGGGTTTTGTAAAAGTGTATCACAAATTTAAAAAGAAATTCACATTTAGGTTTCTTCAGCTTTACCAGTATGGACTTAAAGGGTAGAGTTAATCAACTGTATATACCAATAAATAGGCACCACGTAAAAAATGCTTGTATTCCCTATAGACTTTACAAATAAAAGTGTGACCCATGACAAGGACACTATACCATGAAAAAATGATGAAATTAGAACATTTCATGAAATTCTCCCATGAGATTTGTGTTATAGAATATCTGCAAAATGGCTATACTGCTAAATGAATGACCTCTAGAAATGGTCACCAAACTTCTGTCCTTCCCACTCCCCCATCTCCACTTGCCTGAGCCTCTTCTGCTCCCTAGGCAGGATTAGAGTTGGCTGCCCATGGTTGCTCCAGTCTATGCTTAATTAGCTTTTCACTATCTTCACTGCCAGCTGTCTTGGTCAAGTTCCAATGAGAACCAGAACAAGGAAAAGAAGAACTACTTTGAGATTTTACAACAGAGAGAATGTTAGGCAGAGAGTTGGTTACAGGCATGATGGAAGAGCTGAGAAGCCAACAGGGATGGAGAGGAAGTCAGAGAGTAGCAACAGCAGGAAGCTGCTACCTCACCTGAGCTACACCGTGAAGGAAGAGGTGGCCCTGGGGCCTAGGGCTAGGGTCAGCTGGGAGACTTGACAAGTCTGTCCAGTGGCCTCAGGAGCCATTAAGGATACACAGAGCCACAGCCCAGACCAATTAAGCTAAAATCCCTGCAACTGGAACCAGGCATCAGTGGTTTTTAAAACTCCCAAGGTGTTCCAGCTTGCAACCAGGCTTGAGAACCACTGCTTAAAGCAACCAATCCCAACCTGCATCCCTAGTATTGCATCTACTCCAGACAAGGCAGACACGGGGAGAGGGGCTACCGACACAGCATGGCTCAAAGTCCAGAATCGGAGACCAAAGTGACCATTTAGATTGGCAGCCAACCTGCTCTAAGGAACCTTTGAAGACCTATCAAAGAACCGGATTTGATTTATAGAATTTTGCTTCATAGGTAAACTTTTAGTAGTTGCTCTACAAAATACACTATTTTGAAGAGCCATATTTTGCTTAATGTCTACTGAAAACATTGATTAAACATCGTGCTGTATGCCAATTACAATAAAGTGCTGACTGGCACAGTTGATGCACAAGGCATTTCAAATATACATAAATTGACAAGAGTAGAATATTCTTGCATAGTAACTCTATTAACTTGCATATATTAAGTGTGTGCTAATTATTCGTTGAATGATCATCAAAGGAAAAGTAATGTTGAGTGTGATGTTATCAAAATTTTTATTATATTTTAATTCTTTTAAAATGGGTAATCCATGATGATATAAATAATGAATCTGTTAACTAGAAGCAACCATCTGAATATCATCTTCTCTTAAATGACTGAGAAGACAGTTCAAGATTTTGTATAGCCCTGGGGTAATCACTATGAACACCAATTAGCATCATAAATATTGTTGACTGGAAGTCTGACTAACAGAACTCCAGGTAATAAAGGTCAACTGAGCCTCAGTAACTGGAAAAAAACAGTTAACTCCTCTTGAAGAACCACATGTAATATGTTTCAACCCCTACCCCTTTTCATTAAGCATTTATTCATATAAGAAATGTTTATCCAGCAATTAGTATTCATTCCAGAGAATAACAAGACAAATAAGCTAAGGTACCTGCCCCCAGAGGAACTCTATAATCCAATGGCAGAGATTAGACAGTCACACAAGTCCTGGAAGGAGGTAGTCGGTGCTGATCTTGACGTTCAGCCAGTTGGAGGATGACTAGTCCAGAGCACATGCAGATGGAGACTGATTGAGTGATTGATTTTTAAAGATTTTATTTATTTATTTGACAGAGAGAGAGAGAGAGAGCACAAGCAGAGGGAGCAGGAGGCAGAGGGAGAAGGAGAAGTAGGATCCCACTGAGCAGGGTCCAATGAGGGGCTCCATCCCAGGACTCTGGGATCATGACCTGAGCTGAAGGCAGTTGCTTAACTGACTGAGCCACCGGGTGCCCCTAGAGAGAGATTTAGAGCAAATATCAGCTGATGGTGAGGAGCAAGGACATGTACTATAAGCACTTGCAGGGAGAAGTAAATGGAATCAAAATGGCATTTATTGCGCAGAACGGACACAACCACAAAATCATTTTGGGAGTATGGGAAACATCTAAGCAAGGGGTTTAAAGGAGTTTAAAGCTCCCAAATGCTGGGTGGATGCTACACACATCAGAGTGAAAACAATCCACAGAATTTCCTGCGGAATATCTCCCAAGGATGACTGGGGGTAAATGAAGGAAACAGAGAGAAGATCTAGTTTGAAGGGGGGAAAATGAATATTCATTCCTCTTTAGATATATCTGGTTGAAGGCTAGAGAGACATCCAAGAGGAGACACCCACCCTGACTGTAAGTGTTCACACTTACTGTTTGCCAAATTGTGTTCTTTATGAGATTGTCCTTGTGCAACTGTAGCCAGGAGAGAAAACACTCATCATTTGTTTTCCAAAATACTGTGAATAAAAATATCAATTCCTGTGTTAGCAAAATAGTCTTAAAGGCATTCAAAAATAGCTGCGCCAGTCATCTTCCCATGCATCACACAGGATGTGCCTCCACTTTTCTCCAGCAAAGTCATGGTGGTAATAACCAAGTCATCCAGGCTTTTAGGCTGTTGTTGGAGAACACTAGATCCAAAGCTTTCCATGTCCATCATAGGACCAGAAGTGATCCTTGGTGCCTTTGTATTTGTGTCTTACTCGCCAAGGCTGGAGAGCCACTGAGACAATAGAGACTGTATTTTCCAATTACATCACAATTGGTTTAACAATAACCTCTCCTCACCCTGCCCCCCCACCCCCAGTTTGCTTCATAAACATGGCAGACTTTCCTTGACTCTTCCTTTTTTCCCCTCTATCTCTTTAGAGGTGATGGGAGGGAAATCACCACTCCATCCTAGCAAGTGAAAATCGAAAGAGACTGAAAAATCAGCAACTCTTCTTGGACCTGTCAAAGAAGCGAAGACACACAGCAAACTCCTGCCCCCCAAACTGGAGAGACAGACAAATACAGGAAGTATGTGGGGTATCCAAGTGGGGACTTGCAAGTGGAAACCACCTCAGGAGCCAGTGCTGGGGTAGGAAAACCTGAACTGTAATTCATGAATTGCCAGAGGCTCAGTATTGTCGACTCTAAGAGTTACAAACTCTACGGAGATCCAGTCGTGGCAGAGGAGGGCGGGGCAGGGTGGGGACACAGTCTGTAGGATTTACTCCAGGAGCTCTACCAGGTTCTCACAGTATGTTGGAGATTGTATTTTGCATTGTGTAATATCAGAGAAAAGTCTCTTTGTGTTTATGATGGGGCCAGAGGAGAAGGGACCATCTTGGAACATGCCAGAACACTCTGTTTGCTTTAAATAAATTTAGCGTGGGGCTGGAACCCACAACCCAGAGATCAAGAGTCACATGTTCTACCAACTGAGCCAGCTAGAACCCCAGAGCACTTCACTCTTAATGAGGCCTCCTCTCAGGAGAAACTAGCTAACCAGGGCTTAGCCTGGGGTCTTGTCAGAGCCTAAATGACGTGGGAGAAGGGAAATACCCAACCCTAGCCCACTCTAATCGTTCACGTGGAAAAATTCTGTCACTGTTGCAGACATTTCTTTGATGGGCTCTCCCCAATCCTGCAAGCCTTGCCCACACCCAAACCCCCTCAAGCATTCTTGCTTCCCTTGTCTCCTTCCTGCCTGCCTAGATGAGCATTGCTGGAATCTACCAGCTCTGCTATTGTCAGGCTGATGGACGAGCAACCCCCACTGTGTTTGTTTTGGTGGGTTATTAGGGCCATGACAGGCACAGATAGAATAAGGATATTTTAGAATGATACCAGTTTGGAATAAAATCATGTTCATTTTTCATCTGTCATCTTTCACTAATGGAATATTTTCACCTGACCCGTCAATCTTTTTCTAATTTTATCTGTTTTGCTGCTCTGTGGCTTACCACTCCTGCCCCTGTGGATTGAAATGTTTTATTTTGAAGCCTTTGGGCTACTTACTGGAGACTCATAATAATCATAATTTAAGATGAAAAAAAATAGTTATAAAACCTTCATGTCTTAACTGTAACAGCATGGCCTTGAAACACTGTTGAAAACTTGAAACACTCACAGTCTGATAACCTGGAGCTAAATTAGCCAAAGCTTTGAGCCACATGATCGAAACTGGCTGAAAAGTCTTAGGCAACATTTATGCTTAAGGCCATAATTAGACAGTAACTGCTACAATAGTGAAAGAAAACCAAATTTTACAAATTAATCAATTGAGATTTTAAACAGAAAAAAAAAACACAAAGCCATTCAGCCTATTCTAGCAATTTATTAAGGGCAGGGTTTCAGTCGCCAATAATTTATAAAAAATAAACAAGCTCATTAAAAATTAATTCGTTTATACCATAAAAGAAGCATATGGAAAGATTACTACCAAAATTAGAAACTCAACCCAGGAGTTTTGAATCACACAAAAACTTAGTTAATGGATCTGCAATTATTTACCAATTCAACAACAAGTATACAAATTTCAGTGTTTTGTCTGTGTCATTAGATTGTTTCAAAAGAACAGATGGTGCAAACATACCGCTATAGGAACATCTTCTGCCAAATGATCTTCAGGATGCTCTCCATTCAACATTCGCAAAATTCGGATCCAAGAAAATAATCCGGGATTACTAAATCACTGTGGGGATCGATTTTTTTAAAATTTTTATTTTATTTTATTATTTTATTTTTTTTAAGATTTTATTTATTTATTTGACAGACAGAGATCACAAGTAGGCAGAGAAGCAGGCAGAGAGAGAGGAGGAAGCAGGCTCCCCGCTGAGCAGAGAGCCCGATGTGGGGCTCGATCCCAGGACCCTGGGATCATGACCTGAGCCAAAGACAGAGGTTTTAACCCACTGAGCCACCCAGGCGCCCCGGGGATCGATTTTTTTAGTTGGTTTTACCAAGAGCATTCCGTGGCGATGTATATTCAAAGTCAACAATAAAATAAGGAGTGCTTCTGGAGGAGTCGTATTGACAGCCACAGTCCCCGGTTTTATGTTACTGAGCTTTGAATGTCCGATGAACAATAAATCCCATACATATTAAGAGAAAGTGGAATGAGTCCAGGAAAAAAAGGGTCTAGGGGAGGTGGTTTATTTACTGGATACTTAGTATGTTTAGCACTGTACTCTGGTTGACATTACTCCCATTTCAAAGATAAGGAAATTGAGACCCAGTGGCATTTATAAGGTGGGCCCACCAGCTCCCACCCCTCTGCCTTTCCCACTCAGTGAATAGGTAGGTTGAAATTGTTTTCTTCTCTAACCTATTGGGTTAAAGCAAAGGCTGGACTATCAGTCACTAAGTCTTTTCTGTTGTGTAATAATTATGTCACAGTACAGATTTCACCTTCTTGTTGGTGTTCTATCACAGACATTATGGTATTTCCACCCTTTACGCAAGGTTCCTTGTGGTTTTGCTTGACCCCTTTCTCCTTGATATCAAACAACGGGTATTTACCACAAAGGTATGAAACAAAGATGTCCCAGGAAATGTAATGGAATGAACAAAACTCTAACAATATTTAATGGTTACAAAAAATGGAAAAACAAAATGGATCTGAGAAAAAAAAAAGCTACGTATTCTTAGAAGCTGTAAGCATTTTAAGATGACATAAAGGAATTCCTTCTAAAAGATGAGTCCCCTGGTATTTATTTGCACAGAAAGAACTTAATCCGATATAGAACAATTCTTGCAAATAGTGTGAATACTGACGGGTTGAGGACAGTGTGAACAGGAAGAAAGAAGTTACAGTCCTCTCCCTTTGTGATTGTTCTAGGGGTGATGATTTAGGAAAGCAGTGCTATTGCCTTGTTACTAAGAAAGACAGGTTATCAAAGGTGATCACATCGAAGTTTGTGTTCCTTCCTCTGAATACATGAATCGAGCCATTGTAGCATCTAACACACAACAGTATCTGATTCTTGGCAGTCTTTATTTAAATGCTCTCTGGACAAAGGTGATGTCAGGGAGCTAATTCTGTTAATTCATGTATTCCGTCATTCAACCATAATTTATTCAACTAATCAACATATGTTGAAGAATATTTTGTATAAGAGAGCAGGCTAAATACTGAAAATCAACGAAACAAAAAGACATAGCCTCTGCTTTCCTTCTAGAACCGGGGCTCTCTGTCAAGTTTGGTCCATGTCATCTAAATTAACATTCTCCTTCCCAGACAGAAATTTTGAGCAACAATGTTCAACATTAAATATTAAATGGAGATGCTATAGGACAATATAATTGCTCTATTCACTCAGAAGAAAGGCAATTTGAGAGAAAAAATGGGATAGATTATGTAAAAACAAAAACAGTTTAATTCTACCACTTGAATTTTATATTCAAAACTAGTTCCAGAATTCTCCATTCCACATAGATTTATTTTTCACATTTAAATTCAAGTTAGTTAACATATAGTTTATTAGATTTGGGGTAAAGCTTGTGATTCATCAGTTGTATATAACACCCAGTGCTCATTTCCTCAAGTGTCTGTCTTAATGCCCATCACCCAGTTACCCCATTCCCTACCCACCTCCCTTCCAGCAACCCTTCATTTGTTCCCTAGAGTTAAGAGTCTCTGTTTTTATTTTATTATATTTTCTTTCTCTTCCCCTGTGTTCTCTGTCTTGTTTCTTAAATTCCATATATCAATGAAATCATCTGGCTTACTTATTTCACTTAGTATAATTCCCTCTGGTTCCACCCATGTCATTGCAAATGACAAGATTTCATTCTTTTGATGGCTGTGTAATATTCCATCATATATATATATATATATGTATATATATATATATATATATATATATACATATATATATATATATATATCACCTCTTCTTTATCCATTCATCTGTCAGTGGACATCTGGGCTCTTTCCATAGTATGGCTATTGTGGACATTGCTGCTATAAACACTGTGGTATATGTGCCCCTTCGAATCACTACTTTTGTGTCCTTTGCATAAATACCTAGTAGTGCAAATGCTGGTTCTACAGTAGTTCTATTTTTAACATCTTGAGAAACCTCCATACTGTTTTTCAGAGTGCGTGCACCAGCTTGCATTTCCACCAACAGTGTAGGAGGATTCCCCTTTCTGAGCATCCTTGCCAACATCTGTTGTTTCCTGACTTGTTAATTTTAGCCATTCTGACCAGTGCGAAGTGGTATCTCATTGTGATTTTGATTTGTGTTTCCCTGATGATAAGTGATGTTGAGCATTTTTGCATGTGTCTATTAGCAATCTGTATGTCTTCCTTAGAGAAATGTCTTCTCGTGTCTTCTGCCCATTTCTTGACTGCATTTTTTGTTTTTTGGTTGCTGAGTTTGAGAAGTTCTTTACAGATTTTGGATACTAGATCTTTATGTTTTGTCATTGCAAATATGTTCTCCCATTCCATAGGTTGCCTTTTAATTTTATTGTTTCCTTTGCCGTGCAAAAACTTTTTATACTGATGAAGTCCCAATAGTTCACTTTTGCTTTTATTTCCCTTGCCTCTGGAGATGTGTCTAACTAGCAAGGAATTGATATGGCCAAGGCCCAAGAGGTTGTTGCCTGTGTTCTCCTCTAGGATTTTAACCCATTTTGAATTTATTTTTATTTTCCTACATAGATGTTTTATTTTTATTTTTATTCTTTTAAAGATTTTATTTTATTTATTTGACAGAGAGATCACAAGTAGGCAGAGAGGCAGGCAGAGAGAGAGGAGGAAGCAGGCTCCCTGCGGAGCAGAGAGCCCCAACGCAGGGCTCAATTCCAGGACCCCGAGATCATGACCTGAGCCAAGGGAGCGGCTTAATCCACTGAGCCACCCACGCGCCCCAACATAGATGTTTTAAAATATTTGTTTTAACCAATAGTTTAGCTTAATTATAAATTTCCTTGTCAGTTATTTCCATGGACTATAGAGCTCTTTTAAGAAGTTCATTTTTCTAACTTATTAAATATTTTGGGTATCTTATTATGCTGTTAATTAACTTAGCAGAGCAAGGCTTTCTTTATATACCTGCACTGTCCAATGGAGCGGCCATTAAGCCACATGTGGCTATTGAGCCCTTACAGTCTGGCTAATCCAAATTGAGCACCAGATGTACCACACAGGTAAAACACACCAGACTCCTAAGACTTAGTATAAAAAAAAGTATGTAAAAATCTTAATCATTTTTATATTGATTACATTGAAGTTATGGTATTTTGATTATGTTGGGGAAATAATATATAGCATTAAACTTCATTTCTCCTGTGCTTTTTAATTTTTTAATGGGACCACAGAAAACTTAAAATATCCAGCTTGCACTCTCTTTCTCTTGGACAGCATTGTTATAAATAGTATAAAGGTAAAGCTTCCAAGACATTAATAGATTCTAATTACTGTCTGTGGAAGACCAAAAATAAAATGAAAAATGTCTTTAATGAATCTGAAAAACCATTCTTCCAAACCCAAGCAAAGGGAACGAGGCATAAGCACAAGGGGTACACCTGGGTCCAAGGCAGGGGCTGTGAAAGCAGGGCAAATACAAGTGTGGCCGAAATTAAGGCAAGAGACCTCAGGAAACCACAGTTTACCCCCTAATGTCCCTTTACACTTGACCACACAACCTAATAGGAGATGCAGGAGTTCCAGGGGGAAGAGTCTCTATATTAAAAAAAAGAAAAGAAAAGAAAAAAGAAAAAAGTAAAGTGGTGAAATACCCAGGACTCGTGAGGGGAATACTACAAGGACTGACATGGAAGGAGGGCGGGATTCTGACAGGAAGTCCCGCCTCCTGCCCCGCCTCCCTCTTCCTTCCTGGGGCCTGGCCAGACCCAAAGGGTGCCACCCCTCTTTTCCTGTGGTGGGAGCCGCCGACCACCTCCTCCTCCCGAGTCAAGGGTGCTCGACGTTAGCATGCTGCTCTCACTATAACTGGGTTGGATGGTTTTGAGATGTCATTTCTCTTTGAGGCTTTGTTATCTGTTTTGTCCTTTTCAGCTCTTCCTCTATTTTGCTTTCTCTGTGTCTTAAAGTCTCAGCTCAACCGCAAGGATGGGCCTGGGGCCCCCTCCATCCCTCCCATCTTCCAGCCTCGCTGTCAGACCCACCACTCATATTCTGTGCAGTTAAGTCAACTCAAAAAAATTGTTTTTAAAGAAACGTATCTAGAAGCCAGTTATATGATTATGAAAGAGGCAAAGTTGCAGGCAGATTTATTACAATACTTCATCAAAAGACAGAATTACTTCTGTCTACACTCAAGGAAATGAAAATGCTGTAGCAAGAAAAATTTTAAACATTTACAGTAATTAACAATAAATTAATCCAACCAATAGGAATGGTTAAATAAGTTGCAATAAATTCATAGAGTGGGATCACTTTACAACTAGAAATCCTGTTTTTGAAGACTAATGACAAAAGAAACACACATGATAAAAAATTAATAAAGATACATGATTATTTACAATATGATCCAACTCCATGCAAAACAAGATACATAGGCTATATTATTGGTGGTGAGATTACAGGTCATTTTTTCTCTTTACATATACTTTCTATGCTTTTAAATTTTTTACAATGAACATATATTACTCTTAGAATCAGAAAAAAATATATACATAGAAGAATCTATTATTCTCTAGTTTCTATTTGTAATAAGTCCAATTTTTAAAAGAATACCAACAAAAGCTTATCTTTCATGGAAAAAATCATACCACCTCTGAAGATGATACATAATACAGTACAGCATTTTATTATACACTACAACTCTGTGTCAGCAAGATTAGTTATGCTTGATATGATAGTGGTTTACCTTGCCTGATACGATACGGGCTTATCTATAAAACAAACACGGGGATCATGCACAGCGCTAGTGAAACAGAAAGACCCTTGTCTGAAAATCAGCAAAACTTGTTTAAGGGGCATTAAAGGATAAGACCTCATTAGCCCTTTCTAGAAATCAGTAGCATGTTTCAGTGTGAAAGTTCAAAGCAAAAGTAGTTCAAAGTTAGTTCCACAGAAGTTGCAGCCAAAATATTAAATAAACCTCAGCAATCACAGAGACAAATCTTCCAGTGTTATCAGACCAAATGCTTTGGAGCCTATTAAGAAGTACAAAAAAAAAAAAAAATTCTATTCAAAGAACTCTTGCCACATTCTAAAGAACAGCAGGTGAAGTCACTCTTCACAGGATGAGTTATTATTTCATTCTTATTTGCTCAGGAAAGGTCACATCATTCATTGCAAGGAGTGCTCTAAAATCAAAGGGTTTATAATCAAATTAATCATAAGGTGGCTCATAAGTACTTTTTTCTCCTTTCCTCTTCCTAGAACCATACAGTATAATGCATTTCACGATCGGTTTATGCTTCCTGAAGAGCCCAACATCTCATGATTCATGTTTATTTTTCTGCAAACATTCAAAGTCCTCTAGGTGCAGGCCCTTGACAAGGCCCCAGTAACCCAAAGCCCTCACGGACCGAAGGGCCTGGAGCGGGCCTTGAACGTCACATAAAATAAAGTTCTATCATTTGCTCTGCTAAACATATCATTAACCAGATACATAAATTAATATTAGCAGCATTTGCTAGAAACACTGCTTTTAAAAGGAATGTTGCAGCATAGGGCCTTTGGTCATCTCACCTCTATTCTGTCATTTCTTTTTCAAGGGAAAGTTGGTTCAGCAGAGACCATTAAGCGTATCATGGCAGTTGGTTACTTGAATATGGTTACTTGGGACTTAACTTTTATTCCAAAGTCTGCAATTATTACTTCAAGATAAACACTACATTAAGGAATGGGCACTGAGAAGGTCATTCAATTTCTGTAAAAAAAAAAAAAAAATTACAGAATGGTTTCCACTTCACATACATTTGTTAGAGAGTGTTGCAGAAATCGTGGCCCCTGACACTCTCTAATCATCCTCCAAAAAAAAAGAACAAATCCAGGCACGATTCACATTATTCAATATTTTACAATCACTTGCGCTCATTTCCAAACGTCTGTCCTATGCCATATAAAATTTTCCTAAAAGTCGATAAATGAAATCTATAGTTACAACACTGCGAAGTACAAACGTTAAAAGCTGATGTGTGCACATAATTATTTCAAAATAAAAGAATAGAAAAATGTTCAGGACTATTTATAACTTCTTCTGCCTTTCTTAGAGTAGTAGAAAATCAGAGAAAGAGAAATAATAAAAGCAAAAAGTAGGAAAGCGATGAAAGCCAGCAAAGACTTTCGGGTATGAAAAAAGCTGCATTCGGAGCACAGGGTGAATTCCTCTGGACAAAATCTTCCCAGAGTCTCGGGACCCGGGAAGCCATTGTTGTCAATAATTTTCCTGTAATGTTTCATGGACGGTTTGGGCTCAAACTGATTTGCTGCATAATGATAGAGGCCAAACTTCGGAGCTGAGCGATCATTAAAGGAATAAGCAAAGTATCCACAAAGATTGATACCATCCAGTATGTAGGCTAGAAAAACAAAAGGACAGAATGGTTGTTAAAATATTTTTGCACACAACACTTCACTCTTACACAGCAATAAGGAGTGCATCATGGAAACTTTGCAATATCATTTAATAAAACTAAATTAGGTTTAACCATAAAAGGCTTCTTTCATGAGAGGACAAATATTGAGCTACAGTCAGCATAGTAGGTTTTACATAATTCAGCCTCCTATGATGAACTTGGGTTCAATCTTTATGCCCATGAAGGAAGCAAGAGTGCTATAAACCCATTTGAGATGGGGGACAAAGGACTCCACGCTTTTACAGGCCCAGAGCAGGTGTTAGGGAATTTTCCACTCTTTTTCTAGGGTCTCCCATTTCAGGCTAAACTCCATTATCCGGGGGGAGACTATAGGTCTGTCTTGGACTTGTTCAGCGTGGCAGGGAACGGATAGCACCTTTCCTCTGAGAGGGACAGTGGGCGTATACGGTTGAGCGCCTATCGGGCATCACGACCTTGGGGGGGGGGGCATAGGCTTCAAGGGACAGCTGTTTCCAGGACCCCTTACCTTTCAGAGCTTCATTGACATAATTCTGCATGTAATACACCCTCAGCCTGTCTTGGGCTGCGAGCGGATCGTCGTCTATGCCGTTGGCTATTATATACATGGGGAGGTCTCCGTACTTCAGCTTCAGCCAGTTGAGAACTTTGCGCAAGCCCCAGGGCACCACGGCCACCTGACCTGGAGAGTTGAGCCAGGTGATGTCGGTCATTTCCTGCACTTCCAGGTAATCGTTGTATTTTACTGGGTCTTCTTTTTCCCAGTCGACAAGGATGGTGGTGTAATGGCTTACAGCCAGAAAGTCAAAGGAGCCCCGGATTAGCTTTTTATCTTCCTCCGTGAAGTACGGGAGAAGGAAATTGTTTCTTCGGTCCAGCCAGTCCCTCATCACACGTGGATAGTCCCCAGAGCCGAAAATGGGCTCGGCCAGCCAGCCGATGTCAAATTCCAAAACCCTCTCGGCCACTTCTTTGTCCTTTGGGGAGAAAGGGCAGGCGGGTTCGATCCAATCGGCCTGCAGGGCTATGGATATTTTCCCCTTCTGCGAGCCCCTGAACTTCTCATCGTACAAGCGCCAAGCCAACGCGTGCGCCTTCAGCAGGTTGTGCCCGGCGCTGTAGGTCATGTTGCGCGTGTACGGCTCGCCCATGGTGATCCAGAACTTGACGTGGCGGCCGAGATCCCGAAAGCACAGGCGGGCGTACTCGGCGAACGCCAGGGCGGTGCGGGGGTTCTCCCAGGCGCCGTGCCTGGCCAGGGGCGGCGGCAGGCCGTGGTGCGGGGTGGCGGGCCGCCAGAGCGCCACCACCGGGGTGATGTTGGCGCGCACCAGCTCGCTGACGACGCAGCGGTAGTAGTGCAGCGCCGTGTGGTTCACCTGCGACTCGTTGCCCAGTGGCTGGATCAGGGCCCAGTCCAACGAGAAGTGAAAATGCGAGACGTGCATCTCCTGGAGTAAGGCTATCTGCGGCCGGATGGCGGCGAAGTCCACGCAGTAGGACTTCCGCCTCTTGGTCACCACCCCGTCCACCTTAATCAACCGCTTACTGTGGTGCACATCCCACAGGTAAACGTTCGGGTCGGTGAACTGAGACAGGGTGGTGTCCACCTGCCGGGAGAGGAGGAGGCGTTAGCTTCACCTGACCGCCCTGGAAGGAGTTCCGCGCGGTCCCTTCCGCGAAGCTAGCAAAGCAGGAGGAGCAGAAAGAGAACCTTTCCAACAGGAGGTTTAAACCATTTTTCCTCAATCGTTCAGCTCGTGAAGAAAAAAAAAAAATTCTACTTTTTAATGCATATTTGCTTTACCTATAGTTCTAATTCTTGCACTGCTGCTTTAATGTTTCTTTTTAAAAAAATCTGGGGGGTGATGGGTAAGGAGGGCACGTGGGGTGAGGAGCACTGGGTGTTATAAGCAACTAATCAGTCGTCTAACACTACATCAAAAACTACTGGTGTTCCGTATGCTGGTTAATTGAACTTAATAATGATAATAAAATAAATAATTTTGAAAAAGAAAAATACCCCCAAAATCTGATTTTTTAAAAAATAATTTCATATGACAAACCTTAATGATTCTCACACACCTCTGGTCTGTGTTAAGCAAGCAAAGTGCTTTTGAACGTTTGTATTTTAATATAAGAAATCACCAATAATACGAGATTCCTAAATTTTTAAAAAGTGGACAAAAAGATGAAGCATAGAATCCGAGCGAGTTAGAGTCAGAAAATACAATGATATTTAAAATTAAATCATGCATCTTAAAATCACGTTCTAAATTGAAGTTTGCTGTAGGCAAAGAACATGCTAGATACGTGTAACTGTTGCTTTTTATCAGCGTTAGTGTCAAAAACAGAACTTAAATTCAATCTGATGGAAAAAGTGTTAGAGAATGTGGAAATGAGGAACACTATTGTCATTTACACATACGGGGCTATTTGAGCATAGTTTTAAAATGTTATTTTTCTGTGGTGCTCACGAGACCAATGGTTTTCAATCATCTGATGAATTAGCCTCCAAAATGAAAATGGGTATTTAGGAAAAGCAAATAGAGTAAAGCTGAACCACAAAATGCTCCCTCCATGTGTTAACTGTGGAGGAAAAGGCACACTCTAAGTTCATTCTAAAGACCCACTGACTAAACCAGTGCTCTCCTCTGAAACAGTCCTGTTAGAATCGGTGCCTAGGTTTGCCTGACCCTCGGAATACAAGCAGGGGTCAAACTCTGGTTTGGAATCTCTAGCAGAGGTTTCTTTGCAAGTTGTAGCCTGAGCTGCCTGCTGCTTCTCTGGAGGGCTCAGTGCTGTGTTTATAAAGGAAAGTAATAAAACACCAGCATGTCACAGGGAAATTGCTTTCTCTGGAGAACTGTCCCTTGTAGATCACCCACGCATGCATTTCCCCTAGTACTGTGGGAATGCTGTGAGAAGTACTTTTCCACTGAGATGCACCCACAAATCTTGTTTCCTCAGCTTTGCAAGAGAAAATATTTGCATGCTCTTTTGAAGTGAAAGTGTTCATAGCTTAAAGGAATTCTTCGGATTATTCTCACAGAGCTCTGAGTTAACTAAATGTGTAACTTTTCTACCACAATTTTCCCGAAACAGCAGCTTTTATTCAGCTCATCTGCAAACAAATATGAGAGACTAAGGTATAATATCGGGGGTGGGGGAGCTTCATTTATTTCTTGAAAATACAGGACACTTAGAAATGAGCAGTTGGGCATAATTCTATCTAACTGTCATTAATTGGCTGAATTTTCTTAATTAAAAAATGAAAAATCAAGTGGGTATAAAGTATGTATTTAGTGTATTATGGAAGAAATCTTCTCCTGATAGTGGCCAAGGTTAAAGAAGCTCTATGTCCCCAACGTGTAGCAGTTACGTACCTGTGTTTACTATGAGCATTAGTGGTTATGGGAAAGCAAACCTGTCATCTGGGAAATTAGGTCCAGTGACAGTGACAGTCCACATGAACAAGCCGGAGGTCAGACTTCAGACAGGTGGTACCCTTACTGGGATATTCTTTTTAAAGTTTTTTTAAATTAATATTAGGAATTTATTTGTATTAGGAGTTTGAGATGCTAGCCAGGAGGGAAGAAATGAATTCCCATAGTTGAAAAATTACTTCTCGGGGCTTTAATATAATGTGTTAAGAGTATAGAGAAAAGCTTGTAAATTAAAACATATGCACACCCTCCTTGGGGGCCACCCTACAACAACCTTGTTTTTACTTTCCCAGGTAGGAAGTTCGCTTAGGAAGGGCACTGCCAAAATAAAGCAAGGCTCAAGGGGAAAAGCAAAGAGAACAAAAGAGCAGTTGCAAGCTTTTCCCACTAGAGAGCTTCTGGAGAAGTTCACCCACCATGGGTTTGAGAGGGAATTAGTTTGTGTGTGGTTGGTTGTGTGCAGGAGAGACTGGGGAGTAGGGGGAGTGGGGGGAGGCTTCTCTACATGAAGGAGTAGGAACCCCCACAACTGATGAGATAAAAGGGTGGAGCAACCTCAGAGGAAGGGTCTAGAGCTGATGCATGGCTGGCATCAGATCAAATTCTAACACAACCACCCCTAAGGAGAAGAAAAAGCAGTCCTCTCCCCTTCCTCATCACTGCAAGACTTGTTGCTTCTGACCAGAGTTTCTCTACTCTCTCTCAAGGAAATAGGTCGCACCCTAAAACTTTCTCACTACTTACCAGTTCCCAAGGCAAACACAGTCCAGGGATAGGGAACCCAGCAGGAATGAAGGGGCTCCCCACAATATCCCACAACTCCCACTGTCTGCACAGAGATGTTGGCAGAAAATTCTCTTCATGTAAACGGAACTGTGAATTACCTGCCCAGGCTCGGGCTGCTGTCAGAAAACAGAGCAGAGCATGAGTCCTCAGGGACAAGTGATACAGAGCCCAGCTGGAAGTAGCGCCTGGCCGGTCAGGACAGAGAATAAAGACCAGGGACCAACCAACCCCCAGCAGGGTAGTAAAGAGGGACGGGGAGCTCATCTCCCTCCCTTTGTTCCCTTCCCCTGACCAGCACCCTATTTGAACCCCACTTCTAGGAAAGAAATTAGGAAAGGGAGGTTCTGGGAACAGAGGCTGAGGAACAAGAGAGAAGAGGAGGGAGGAAACCCCCAAACCCAACAAACAGGGCCGAGCTAGACCTCTTCCTCCCGTGCTCAGACAACTTTGCTAACAGTGTCTCAAAGTTGTCTTTTAAATGTAAGAAGGGACTTAAATCTGAGACTGCCCTTTAAACCAACTGAGGTCTGCAAAAGACCTAAGAATAATATAACTCAGCAAAAAAACCTGTGAAGGATAGTGTTGATTTATTTCCTTTAAGGTAAAGGATTTCCTTTTGGTACTTAGAAGAAAACAGCAACCCATTTCAACCAAAAGACTTTTCCTCAGATCCAAGCATTCTTCTAAACACTCCTTTTGACCTGAAGGGTCACCAAATACGCCACCCCAAAATGTGACTATCGGAGTTCAGGACCTGCTACCCCAAAGTATGTTCTGCTGGTGTGCTGATTATTTTAAGCTCCAAGCACTCAAAAAATAGCAAACGCAGGGAAAGGCTTTCTCAGAACTCCCCTTACCTGTCTAAAGACAGAAGCTCCAAAAGGAACTCCGTTGTCCTCAGTTCCCTCCCGGGAGTTTCATCCCCCCAGGGAAGATGGAGTCTTGTCTCAGAAGAGGAGACCAGAGGTCGCCACAACACCCAGACACTTTGTCACAAAGCTATTGTGGTTCCCTTCCACTCTTCTAAGGGCCCATTCGTCTTTCCTAAAAATTGTTTATTGTTCCCTAAGAGACCTATATCCCACCCTCACTTCTAGCCTTTTCTATTGAGATGGTATTTAAGCCTGAATTCGAAGTCACCTCAAGGAGTTACACATTTTTCTCTGAGTATCTCCCATGTATAGGGAAGCTATACATGTTAATAAACTTCTATTTGTTTTTCTGTTGTTAATCTGTCTTCAATTATAGGGGATCTCAGCTAAGAACTCAGAAGGGTAGAGGGAAGCACCCAGCATGCTAAATGCCATTGCTTGTCTATGAATACCAACCTTTGTCTCTGTCTTGATCTTTATTCTCACACTGTTTAGCAGGACCCAACCACCACCCTGCTCACTTAGCACCCTACTCTGTGCACTCTGTTATATTATTGTGTATCCAGCATTTTCCTTCAACAGACGTCTTTAAAAGCAGGAGTCAACCTTACTCATCTCAGTGTGCACTCCCCTCAACCAAACACCCCCGGTGATTAACAGAGGGCTTTGTACACTAAGCATCCATGCCCACTAAAATATTCCATCAAACTCTAGAAAACAAATCCCTTTAAGATTGGAAAGTTAAAGATAATATTGAGGATTGCCTAAATTGTAAGTGTTCAATAAATATTGGTTGACCATTTTGAAGAACTTCCTTACCATTTTGATGACTAGTTCTAGAAATGAAATTTGGGGCAGCGAATCATTGGAGCAGGGGTTTTCATTGCCGAGGGGCTTCTGCAACAGCGTGCAGCTCTGCCTCAGGAGACCTCTGCCTGGAGTTCCTGCCTCAGGCTCAGCTGTTCCACTGAGATCTCAGAAAATTTGAAGTTCTGTGTTTCTTCTTGTTTATGGAAGAACCCAACTGCTTCAAAAAGCATTGAAAACCACCAAATTAAAAGGGAGTGTTTTATCTTTTTACTCTCTTTTCAGGTCTTAAATATTCGTATATTTTTAATCTGTTCCTCTCTGGGGCTGATTTAAAGTGCAAGATGAAGCTAGGAAGATGTTTGGAGAGAAGTGTGCCATGTTCCAAGATGCCCTTAACGTGCTCACGCAGGAACCACGTCTGGCTTGAAGAATGGACAATGAGCCATGACAACCTAATAAGGAAGCACTACTTACTAGTGATAGGGCTTGGTGACACTGCTGATTGGTTTTGTCAGCTGACTTACTTGAATGTAGTTGTCAACAATTCCCCAAGCAAAGTCACAGGGAAATGTCCCTTCTAGGGGTTGATTTTCAGGTAAAGGAGGGAAGCCATTTTTCTCTATCAGCTTTTGGTAGAACAAGGCTGACGATTTTGGCAACAGTTTCTTATCCTGGCTTAGAAAGTCGACATAGAAGAGCCCACGTCTGATGCTGTAGCCTCTGTGCCACTCGAAGCCATCCATAAGGGACCACGCCGTGTAGCCAATGACGTCTACTCCATCCAACTTGATGGCTGCAGAGAGAAGAGAGGACGAGAACAACTTGACCAACCCTTACCTGGGTACTGGCCTCATGACTCAAGAACACTTAAGGGGTTTGCTACTTAGGGAAATAAGTTACGTATAATGCTTATTGGTTGGTGAACCAATGACATTTCCTACTAATAGAAGGCTATCACACCTGGACAATTCTACAAATAAATGTCTTCACAAATAAGATGACCTCCAATACATTTTCACTTGGAATATTTCTATTTCCAGTAGGCGGTCTTTGGGCCTGAGAAGATGTTTTGTTCCATTTTCTATCCTAGCATTGTGGCTGCTGCAATAAATGAATTAAAACCTTTAAAAGCATGAACTATGCAATTTATTCTTCAGGAAGTGTTAGTATTCTTTTTTCTTTAAAAATCATTCTATTCAGGGGTGCCTGGGTGGCTCAGTGAGTTAAAGCCTCTGCCTTCGGCTCAGGTCATGATCCTAGGGTCCTGGGATCAAGCCCCACATCAGGCTCTCTGCTCAGTGGGGTGCCTGCTTCCCTTCCTCTCTCTCTCTCTGCCTGCCTCTCTGCCTACTTGTGATCTCTGCTTGTCAAATAAATAAATAAAATCTTTTAAAAAATTGTTCTATTCAATGCGAATAATAAGAACCCCAAAACATGTACAGAGATCTAGATACCCTGAGATTTACTTAATCCTTAATATAATCTAAAAATTTAGAGACGTAACTCTGAGAATCAAATTATTTCACACATTATAACCCAGTTTCTCATTTCCAAAATGAGTTTTTAAAAATGAATTTAAGTTCCTCAAAGCCCCAAATGAGAAAGGTGTTACATAAATGCCTTCCTGCTGTTGCCAAAATGATTTTCTGCATTACTATTAAAACTATAAATTCACACAGTTTATTACAGATCATCTGAAAGATTGTTTTTCCTGTGGATTTTGGCAGGAAATTAAGAATTTTATCCCCAATCCTACCTTTTAAGGTTTCCATTATGAATTTTTTGAGGTAATACATATATTTAGCATCATCTCTCTTGGTGGTCCCTGAGACAAACCAGCCATTTTCCACAATAAATATTTGCGGGTGGTTATATTCAAGGTCAATCCAAGAAAGGAGTTGCCTCAGGCTGGGAGATTCCAATTGGCGGAACTTCATGTGAGGGTCCAATAATTGAAAACTCAAGGTTGGTCCAAAAGAAAGAGCAAAAAAGTCAGCTGTTCCCTTGATGAACTTTTTCTCAGATTCAGTAAAATCAGGCAAAAGCGATGAAAGATTATTCTTCATGCTGTCAGGATAGTCACCATCAATGAATATGGGTTTGGCAAACCAGCCTAGGACAAAGTCAAGAGATTTTTGACATTCTTTGATGCTATGGTCGGTCATTCTTCGAGGATTGATCCAGTGGGAGCTTAGGGCAATGGATACCTGGCCTCCCTGAGTTGGACGGAAAGAAGTATTGTAGAGATGCCAGATTTTGGCATGAGCCTACAAAAGAGAAAAGCCACTGTGAATCTATCTCTGATTGGGAGAAGAAATACAATACATTTTTGAATCCCCAGCTCTGTTGGTATCTGTTTCTCATCAAGTCTAACCTAATGAATAACCCCACAATGTAAAAGTCACCTGGAAACAATAAATTATTGTGGAGGTGGGTCAGCCCACAGAGAGCTGCTACCATGACTGGAATTGTTTCTATTATTTTTCAGTAGCCAGTGGAAAATATGAATTTCTTATCTTGAATGTAAAGTGATTATTCATTCTTCAAAAAGTTAACGAAATAAGAATTTGTTATATCCTACCATTTAATTGACTTTAGATTATGTAATTTTCCATTAATAGCCTTCATGAGAAGAGCCAGTCCTGCATTACGATCACACCAGGAATTTCTAAATAGGATTTTATATATATATATATATATATATGTGTGTATATATATATATTTTTATCCTAAGAGACTGGGAGTTTTCAAGTTGACTCAAGTTGTTGGAGTCAATTTAATATTTTGTGTTCATGCCTCACAGCTAAAATTCTAATACATGTTCCCACAATCTTTATTCTTCCCTAAGAAGAATCAGCACAATAAATTAAGGACCAATTCCAACATCTAACCTTGGCCCACCCTCTGGAACTCTGGGACAGTGATGGTTTCCCATAGGACCTAGAGTGCAAGGTACAAGCCAAGAACAAGAATCACCCAAATGCAGCTTCAAGGAGATCAGATGTCCATTGTTAGTCAGTGTTCCGCTGGGAGTTTCCTACATCAGTGAAACGGGCTTTGCTTGCTTAAGATTAGCTTCATCCTCCCATAAAATCTTACTGACTTCTGATAGCTTATTTTCACTTGTTTTCCTTCTATTTATAAAGACTAATGAGGATTACAGGGTTTTTCCTCCCTTACTTGAATTAAGTTTCTCTTCAGTTTTGCATTCCTTGATTAACTCCCCCTATTTTTCTACAAATGCAAATGCTGTTTATCAGCCTTTTACTCCCCTAATATATCCTCCCTAAAAAACCCCATTCCAGTTCTCTGTTTGACTCATGTTCTCCAAAATGATCATGCCAATTTCATCCCACTCCCTGGGCCTGAAGAAGCTCGTTCGCTCAGAATGCCAAATATCCCCTTCATCTTTCCTAAATATTCTTCTCGTGGTTCATTTCAGTGCAGGTGTCCAAGAATGATCTCATCACTGTTCTTATGAGTTCAGCCAAATAGTTCAATGGAATAAAACAGTTTATGTCTAACTTTCATTTTTAGTTTCTTGGTAAATATCTACTATGTTTCATTCCACTGAATATATTTTTTCATGACCTGAGGCAGCTACCCATATGCTACAAAGGAAATGGAGAGTAAAAACCGAATCGGAAGAATAGTGGCCTTTGCCCAAGGGGTTCAAGAAACTGAGGCTCAGTCGTGCTGGGCTGCTGGCTTTGTGACATCTCCCACCTTTATCTTCCTCACCTCAGCCACCTGACCTCTCTCTTCCCCCTTGTCAGGAAATCTCATCATGTCATTGAACAGTTAAACAGAAAAGAAAGGGAGGAGCTCAGGCTAGTCCTCAGGATGGAAGACCAGGGCACTTTCCTAACTTGGCCCAGTTGAGGCCCACAGACACTCATGTCCTAAATCTAGCAGACATACCTCTATAGAACAAATGCTGCGGTGGACAGCATAAGGGTCCAGCTAAGAGTGAAAGCAACCCAAGAACTTCCTGATCTGTGTCAGTTTTGCGGGTGGCTGAAGAAAGAGTCATACAACAGAAAGGCCCACGCTAATGGGCCGCTCCTCTAAACCCGGCTACTCTGACACAGCACAGAGGTTTGGCGAGGCAATGAATGCCCTGGACCGCATGGAGGTATACACAGGGTCTTAAATGTCAGATACAATTCCTGCTCCATTATTTTGTGTGTGTGCCTTTAACCATGTTACCTAACGCGGGCAGGTGAAACTAACTTCCTTGTGTCTCTCATAGGGTAGTTATGAGGATTAAATAATCTACATAGAACACCTAACGCAGAGTTCGCATATGATAAAATCTCCATGAATGCTTACTCCTCTACCTAAAGGATGAGCGGCAAAAAAAGGAAAGTCCAGCCTGTAAAGCCTGAACACCACCTGCTAAGGAACTCAGTCAAAGAACAGCCAAGTGACGTAGTGATACCACCTGGGCTTTGGATGAGAAAAGGCTTGGGTTTGGATCCCAACTCCCCCATCCATTACCAGGGTGAGCCTCAGTTACTCTGAACAGATAGGAATAGAGGGTGTTCTCCCGCAGGGACACGATGAGGATGAAAGGATAGGAGGCAAGTAAAACTGTCTAGTAAGTAGTTGATTATTTTAGAGAAGTATAAATTTGCAGCATTGGGAAGTTGATGATTAATTTTATGTGTCCACTTGCCTGGACTAAGGGACACCCTGCCCCCAGATAGCTGGTAAAACATTTGTCAAAGGTTTAGCTAAGTTGTGCCACGGTATTGCTGCCTCAGCATCTTTTTTTTTTTTGGCCAGGTGGCCTTCAGGGACCTTAAGTGACACCAGGTTCTCCTGCAAGTGTGTGCCCCAGTCAGCAGCTTGCAGGGTCCCAAGCAACTGTAAGTTTGTGACATGACCTCCTGATCCGCCCTCGTGGTCACCAGGCTCCCCTTCCTCCCAGCACGTGGATGGCTGAAGGGCCGTCTAGATAGACCCCCACCCCCCACCCCAGGGCTTACCAAAATCCTTTTTTTGTTGTTGTTTGCATTGACCAGTCTGGCTCTGGCCTAGGAACTTCAATAAAGGCATGACTTTAGGTCCTGACTCTCTTTGTCTATGCTCTCCCCACGCGGCCCCTTAAGGCCCTGTACTTCCTCTAGGACCTATGAGTCACAAACTCTCTATTTCAAGTTCTCTTGTGGTCAGTTATTGAACTGAGGCTCACCATACAGCCCTGTGTTCCACTTAACAAATGTTAATTTAACAAACCGTAACAGCATTATTGCTGGGTGTATCTATGTGGGTATTTCTGGATGAGATTAGCATTTGAATTGGTAGGCTGAGCAAATAAGATCAGCCTTACCAATGTGGCCTGGCATCATCCAATGCACTAAGGAGCTGAAGAGAACAAAAAGGGAAGGACAAATGAATGGTTTCTCTGGAGAAGGCAAACTAATGGAGAAAGCATCTTGGATGTCACTTGTCTTAACCACCACCCCACCCCGCAAACCCTACTTCATCTGTTATTTGACTGCTCTCTGCAGCAGCCCAACTTGGAGATCATCATGCATGGCAACTTCTCTAGGAAGTCCCCACCCCCACCAACCTGCCACACCGGCTGCATGTCCCTCCTCTGGGTGCCCTCCGAGTCTTAGGCATACCTCTCTTGCATCACCTATCACAGGTGATGACGCCTTCCTGCCCAGACTCCCTGGGTGTTCCCTCATCCCCTCCCCGGCACATGGAGGTCCCAGTGTCTGTTGAACTGAACTGAAGCTTGCTTCATTCACCTCCAATCCATGTTCAGATGGTAGGTTTGAGTAATCGACTACTGTAAGGCAAAGTGTAGGAAGGTCACTGCTTAAGGTGTGGAAACAGCGAGGGATGATTAAGAGGGACATGGCTGTGTTTGTTTTTGCATTGCTTTCTAATTATTCCACATACGTTCCTCTTACAAGTTTGTTATTTCAAGATTGAGATAAATAAAGCTATTTGACAAGGACTCAAGGAAGTAATTAAGGGTATGCCTAAGAATGTTCACCTACACACTATTTCTAAGAACCAAATATTGAAAACAATTGAAATGTCCAATATTCAAAAATATTCATACCATATATGCATGTTTTAACACATTATGGTATGACTAAAGATATCCTACTATTCAGGCATTATAAATAATACAGAAGAACGTCCATTAACATATCAAAACTGTATCCAAAATACTAACTGAACAGAAAAGCAGGTTACAAAACAGTAAGGAGAGTTTAACAGTATTTTTTTAATCAAAGAAAAACACATACATAAAAACCTGGAATGATTTATAAATTGTCAAAAGAGGTTTTGTAGCGGGATGGCGGGTGGTATAATTCTCCTCAATTTGCTTATCTGTATTTTTTCATTTCCTACCATATGCACATATTGCTTTAGAAGAAGAAAAAAACCTTAAAATGTAAGGAAGGAAAATAGCTCAGAGAAGCCGGATGGCCAGTCCTGCTGAAATGTCCATGATGGTTATTTGAAAGCCATGATCTAAATAACCCTTGCCTAATTGTTCTCTGTTCTGCCCTACGGTCTCTGCCTCAGCTTCTGCGTCCCAGACACAATGCACCCTCCGTGAAGGTCTGCAGTCACCTGGGCTTTTACGCCTTCATAGGTGCATCTCTCCCAAGTTTTCCAATCCCCAGTCCCTCCAGCTTCACCCCACTTCAAAACCCAGCTCAGCCATCACCCCTCCGGGAAGTTTTCCCTGACATCTTCCTTCTCTTTGCTCTTAAGTGTCCATTCCATGTGTCTCCACAGCTGACCTCTCTCAAAGACCTTCACCCTATTGTCTTGGATTCATTGAAGTGTCCAGATTATAGGGGTTTCCAAGACATTGACTGCGTCTTTCGGCTTTCTCTTCTCAGATTACAGCAAAGTGTCCGGGGCAGAATATGTATAATGAACAGATATGGAGGAATGAAGGCTGGCAGTAAGAACCAGATCAAAGACTTTGGGACAGAAGCAAACATTTTTCTGATCCAGTATGGGAAGACTCTCTCATAAGATAACCTGTATTGAATGTTGTATTTTATTTCTGAGACCTTTTTCAAGGTCTTTTGGGCACACCCCATTAAGAAAATAAATTAGAAGGAATTTGGCATGGTAAGCCTCTGAGAATAATACTGCATTGTCTCAAAATGCACTAATGACCCAATGTGGGGCATAAGACACTGGTGTGTGATATCCTCTTCACTTCCTTCCCAACCTCAGTGTTGATTTGAAATCTACATTCTGAAAAATCTATATTCCCTGGAATATGTATGCAGAAATCCTTGATATAATTGGAGATCAAACACAACAATATTGTTTAAATACACCAAAAAAGAGACCAGGTGGCAATACTAATAGAAGACAAAATATACTATTAAGTCAAAAATTGTTGCAAGAAACAAAGAAGAACATCACCTATGGATAAGGGGGTCAATCCATCAAGAATATATAACAATTATAAACACATGCACATTAACAAGAGAACAAAGTTAATGAAGCAAAAATTGATATAACTGAAGGGAGAAATATATAACTTGATAATAATTATTGGAGACTTTAATACTCCACTTTCAATAATGGACAAAAAATCTAGATAGCAGGGTGCCTGGGTGGCTCCGTTAGTTAAGTGTCTGCCTCCAGCTCAGGTCATGATCCCAGGGTCCTGGGATCCAGTCCCGCATCAGTCTCCCTGCTTAGATGGGAGTGTGCTTCTCCCTCTGCCTCTGCCTGCTGCTCCCCTTGCTTGCGCTCTCTCTCTGTCAAATAAATAAATAAAATCTTTGATTTTATTTTATTTAAAGAAAATCTTTCTTTGAAAGATCTTTGAAAGAAAGAAAGAAAGAAAATCTAGATAGCAGATCAACAAGAAAACAGAGGACTTGGACATTATTATAAATCAATCAGAGCTAACAGACATATAGAAAAACCTGCCCAACAAGATCAGATACACATTTTTCTCAAGTGCACATGAGACATTCCCCAGAATTGACCATATGTGAGGACACAGAACAATTCTTAATAAGTTTCAAAAGGCTGAGATCATACAAAATATCTTCTCTAACCACCATGAAGGGAAATGAGAAATCAATAGCATTCACAAATATGTGGAAATTAAAGAACACATTCTTAGAAATCAATAGGTCAAGGAAGAAATCACAAGGAATGTTAGAAAATACTTGGAGATGAATAAAAATCAAAACACAAAATGCCAAGACTCGGGGGATGCAGCAAAAGTGGTGCTCTGAGGAGATTTTACACCTGTAAGCAACCACATTAAAGAAAGAACTTAACCTCCAAATCAAGAACTTAACCTTCCACCTGAAGGAAACAGAAAAAGAAGAGCAAACTAAACCTACTTGGTAGAAAAAAGGAAATAATAAAGATTAGAGTGGATTTAAACAATATAAAGTATCCAGACAATCATCTGGCAAATCTAAAGATTAGAGAGGATTTAAACAAGGTAAAGGATCTAGACAATCATCTGACAAATTATCTAGACTAAGAAAAAGAGAGAAAACTCAAATATTAAAATCAGAAACAAAAGTGGGGACATTACTACTGATCTTTTTTGTATATCTACCTCCATAATAAAAGGATGCTAAGGGAATACAATGAAGAATTGTGTGCCAACAAATAAGATAACCTAGATGAAATGAACAAATTCCTAGAAATACACAAGTTACTAAAAGTGAATCAAGAAGAAATGGAAAAAGGAGAAAGATATACCACTTTTTAATTTTTAGTTCTGCCTTTCGTTGTATGATTTCCTTATTGTTTAAGCTAAGACCTCTGGTGCGAGGTTGGATGGGAGAGATACCGTGTTTATGGATTGGAAGATTCAACACTGGAAGTTACCCCACCTCCCCAGTTGATCTCTAGATTCCATACTATCCCATACAAAACCCCAACACATTTTTTTGTAGACATTGATGAGTTGTTTACTAAAATGTATATGATTATTCAAAGGACACGGATCAGTGCAAATAAATTGCAAAAGGAAGAACAAAGTCGAAGCACTCACTCATTCATTTATCCAACAAATGTTGTCCTGGGCACCATTGTAAGTTTCTAGAAATCAATAGGATTCAAAATAAGATTCTGATCTCATGGAGCTTACATTCTAGGGAGAAAGAGAGATCCTCAAAATACAGCTGAGGAAGACACTAGGAGGTGGCAGGGATCGGAATGGAGAGGTACAATACAAAAGGTTTCTTTGGGCAAGAATGTTTGAGGAAGCATCTATCAATAACAGTATAAATGAAGGATGTTAAATAAGACCTTGAGAGAAAAAGCATTCTGGGTAGAGGACTGGGCAAGTGTAAAGAAAGATCTGAGGCTCTGGTGAGAATGTGGCAGTTTGGAGGAAAGCCATATAGAAAGTAAACGGGGCACCTCCTAAAAAGATCAGACATAGATATCTAGCCCCCACTCCCACCTCCAAACCAAGAGGGGCCATTGCCAATGACTGACAGGTGTAGGAGTTCAGAAGTCCAGCTGGAAGGCAACTGTGGGATATACCTTACAGTCCAGAGGTCCCGCAGGGGATCAAGCTGAAATGGCAGCATCCCTTGCTTTTACCCCTTCCCTAGTTCTGCTCTCATGCCCTCACTGACTTCTCCTTAAGCACTTCTTCTCTCAAGGTCTGCTTCATGGGGAGCTGAGCCTGCATCAGGCTGGGATCAGGGCCTTTTGGGGCTCAATGAAGAGTTTGGATTTCAGTCTAAATATGGTAAAATTCACTAGATGGTGAAGCAATAATGTTTAAGAACATGGGCCAAGTCAGACTGTTCTAATTCTGTGCCCTTATTAGCTGTGACCTTGGACTCTCATCTAATTCCTGGTTCCTCTGTTTCCTCGACTGTAAAATAAGGACAAGAACAGCACCCCATGTTCTTATTCTTACAGGAATTAAGTAAGTCAGAATATAAAAAACACTTATAATTGTGACTGGTCGGGTAAGTTCATTATTCAAGTGTGGTAGTAATGTGATTTATGATTATTAAAAGATCACTGGCTTCAACGTGGTACACAGTATCCAGGAGGGCAAGATAGGAGCAAGGAAACCAGTTAGGTAGCTGTTGCCATTGATACCTCAGTGAAGATGCCTGCTCCTGGCTGAGTGGATAAGTCAAAAGTTGGAGAAGACATGGGTGGATGGTATTAACAATCATTCAAATACATTTCAGAGGTAACACTGAAAAGGTCACTTTTGGCTATCATTCCTTAGATTTAAAAAAAAATGAAATGGAATAATTCTTAAAGGATTAATTTAATCCTACAAATAATCTTAATTAAATTGAGACCAACGGTTAAAGAACTGAAATGCTGCCCATAAGCAAAAAATAATTCAAACAGCTGGTTTTTGGCTACTCCCTACCCAAGAAGAGACCTTGAGGTGTTGTCTGGTTCTAAATTAAAAATATATTCTTTTAAGAAAGGTCAAGGGATTAAACAAATTTTAAATCACCATTACATGTCCAAGGACTTTCTTCAAAGGCACTGCCACCCTTTGTTGTTACCTAACTATGCCAACTACCCAGTGTTATTATTTGTAGACCAAACCCTCTTCTATCAGCACAGCTCTGTAGATTGGGAACTGCAATTCCTTCAGAAAG
Organism: Meles meles; assembly: GCF_922984935.1. Taxonomy (NCBI): domain Eukaryota; kingdom Metazoa; phylum Chordata; class Mammalia; order Carnivora; family Mustelidae; genus Meles; species Meles meles. Next base: position 15,050,213 of record NC_060079.1, on the reverse strand, counting down.
GATTTCAAGCAGCCTTCACAAAACCACCATCTAAAAGAGCACAAAAATAATTTCCAAAACAGAACCACCTATAATTTTATACATAAAAAATACTCTAACCAATAGTCTCTGTGTGCACTTCCCCAAACGTTGCCCAGGACCTGCCTCAGTCATCTGGGCCCCAGCCTATGCTCAAAGCCTCACATCCACCTTCCCTGACATAGAGTCAGACAGATGTATGGAAACAGGCAGTAGCTGACCTTATATGCCTTCACTTTGGACCTCTTAGGAAATTAAATAAGAATTTTGACTCTGAGCACCAAGGCTTATTGCCTCTCACTAGAGTTAGAACTAGTACAGTTTCATACCCATGTGTGTTTCATAGCTCATCACTTCCCAACCCAACTCTTTTGCCACAGACAAGTCGATTTCTTGATACCCCTCATGCAGGGCTGTAGCTTGGATGACAACGCACTCATCCTGAAATGACTATTCTACTTTTCCTTTATTATCTAGAGCCTTCCCTGCCTTCTGTTTTAGATTAGTTTCTTCTAAGAAGTGTCCGTAATTAACCCTGCTTACTCTTGGTGCTATTTTCCCCAGTTATTCACAGTAAATGTCTACTCCTTCCGAATTCAGCTCTATTCTCATCTCCTCTATGAAGACTTGTGTGGCTTCCTGGATGCATTTAGACATTCCTTTCCCACCACATCATGAACACATGTACTTGGAGTAGATTCCATGCCTCTTCATAGTTCTTCATAAATTAGTGGGTCTTCACCAAAACCGTATACTCTTCATCAACAAGAGTCATCTCGAAACAACCTGAACACCTCACAATGTGAGATTATTTATTTATTCTTTTAGTCAAATATTTATTGGGTAGCTACTACGTGCCAGACATAGTTCTTAGATTAGGTGAAACAATCTAAAGGGACAACAGTAAGGATCAGTTGAAATAATCCAGGACTAAGGGATTAAATGGAACATTATTTGTTAGCTACAAAGGATCATCAATTATTTTAATAAGCTATAGTTAGCTAAAGATAACGTGTGTGCAGTATTACCTAATTTACGGATTTTATGTGTATATATACAATAAATAGACATAAGACAGGAATCATTTTCAACTTTCAGTTGAATGACCCAAGGCAGACCAATGAGAGATCCTCACCGACATTTTTTGGCTATAATAGAGGCAAGGGTCTCTCCTCCCTCTGGAGTAAATCTGGACTTGTTGGCATGGGAAGAGACCCTCTGTGGTGGGGTGTAAAGAAGCCAACCAGACCCAAGCATGTGAGCATGAGAGAGAGAAAGGAAGGGAGAAAAACAGAGAGTGAGAGAGAGAGAGAGAGAGAGAGAGAGAGATTGCCTCCCCTCACCATGGTAATAATTACCTCCAAGTCTAATCCCCAAAGTGTCTGGAGCTGTTCGCCAATTCTGTGAGTTACCCCCCATCCTTTGAATAAAGACCCTTTTTCTTCCTTAACCTAGTTATAGTTGGGGTTGCTTATTAGCCAATATAGAATTCCTAAATACACATATAACCAAATTTGAGATTCTATAAGACCTCACTGAAGTAAAGGTATGCTTTTACAGGGACAAACATAGGCAAGACAAAGGCCAGGGTACCTTTTTTTAAATCATGGTGTAATTCTGGAGTTTTGTATAATCATTTTGTCTGGATTTTTCCAAAGTAGGTTACATAAAAGGCTTTATTCATTTGTTTTTAAGCATAAACTTCCTTCAAATGAATAAAAAAATTTCATAACTCAGTTGGAGTAAATACATCAATAAATCAGAGATTAAGTTTCTTGCCTCATTTATCTGTACAAAACTAATCAACGTCAGTTAATTCATTCTGTTTAACACTAAATCATGCTGCTATAAAAATCCTTCCAAGTCACGGATGCTAGGTTGTTAACAAAATATCCAGCTTGTGACCAGAATCTACCTAGTCCATTAATCACCATGTTCTGGGAGACACAGAGGAGTTCCAATCCCTGGATTTTCTATCTCTGTTTTTCTAACAGCAACAACATGAGAATGAGTAAGGAGCAAGTAGGGAGACAGCAGGCCAGATGAAAAAAAGAGACAAGAAGATAAAGAATTCAGATAAGGGATGTTTACCACAGGGTCAGCAAAAGCATCCTGTGGTTCACCCATCAGCTGGAATCTTTTCAGTAAACATCGATTACTAAAATCACCAACGTAATTCTATAATACCCTCATGAAACAGCTGCTCTCTGAGTTCAACAAAACTGAGAAAAGTATTTTTCTCCTAATAGCTTTACTTTTCTAAATGTTTTACCTCTGCCTCGTCACCTAATTCTCCTACTTGGAATTATCAACAGCAGATGCTAACCGACTCTTTCTGAGACTTGGCGATCATTTATCAGTTCACAGGCTCATTTACGGCTGTTTGCTTTCAAAATAACTCAATTCCCCCTTGTGGTAGAGAACATTTTCCATCTAAAGAGAAAGTGACATGTAAGCATGTGAGGGTTTGTGCATCGTCAGACAGGGTAAGAGTATGGAAACATAAACTATGTCCCTTGGAGGGCAGTCTGGGTGGCTCTGTCAGTTAAGCGGCTGACTGTTGATTTCAGCTCAGGTTATGATCCAGGGTGTGAGACTGAGCGCCACGACACGCTCTAAGCCGGACGTGGAACCTGCTTAAGATTCTCTCTCTCCACAATGTTTCTACTACCGGAGTAGCTGGTAGTAGAAAGTAACTGCCCCCCCTTCTTCTCCCTCTTTCCCATTTGCCTTATGAGGTAGCAGTTTCTACATGGTCTTAAGCCACAATTCTTCATGGCAGATTCTAGTCATGACATCAAGTTATGAGCAGCCACAGCAATTTTGTAAATCCAGGTAGACTAGAACTAATTAGAAATTATCAGAGTGTGCTGTGTAGAGTAAGGGTAGGTGAGCCCCATTTCATGAAACTTTCATTTTGGTTGTAAATGCATCAACTTTCTTACTGTGGGGTAAGTTCCAGCTATTGGAAAGTCACGGGTCTTAGTTAAGACTAAGTTAATACTTCCTTCCACAAGTATTTCTGGAGCATCTGCCTGCCTGGCACAGTTTTAGCACTTAGGGAGGCAACAGGGAACAAATCGGGACAAAAGCATTGCCCTCATGGAGCTTCTATTTTAGCAGAAGAGACAATTATCAGCGAACACAATAAACATCACTATAAAGAAGGTTGGAAGGTGATAAGTGGTCAGCAAATGCAGAACAGAGGAAGGACGGCCTGGGTGCCAAGGAGAGGAGATGCATTTTCCTGGTGGTGCTCACAAGAATCTTTCCTTTGTTTTTCCCATTACACATGCTGCAGTGTTAGTATTCATTTCACAGCTCTACAGGGAAAAATCCAGATGTGTTCTTACCGGGCAAGAATCACGTCCATTAACATCTACCCTCACAGAACTTAAAATACCTTAACCCACAGTAAATAACACATCAAGCAAAGGCATATTCCCCTGGGCACCCCCAGAAAATCAGAATCAGAGAATGGGATTAACCCAAATAGACCAGCTCAGGAAGACACCCAATCTTTCTGCTCCATTTCTGTTTTTAGGATTTTTTTTTCTTTTACCGTCTCCCTTTGTGATCCTAAATAATCCTCAAAGATTATTCTTTATCTGCCCTCCCCACTCCCCAGATACCAGAGGCTCTCCTTGGGCTTTGGGCGGGTTCATTTACAAATGTTCTTCAAGGGATGTTAATTAAGAGGTAGAAGCCCCTTGGCCCTACAGTGTTGAGCAGCTACTAAATCTGTCCCTTCCATCTGGGGATGGCCTAAGAAACCCAAGATGGCATTTTCAATAGCCACTATTATGCCAGAGGGATTCTGTTTGCTTGCTTGTTTTGTTTTGCCTTTTAATTGCTCCTATAGGGTCTTCCATTCTGAGGCTAAAAACCAAAACCCCCCAATTCTTCACATATTTCATTTGCAGTCCCTAGTGAGCTCTTCTTTCCACTAGGCCCCAAGGAAGTACTTACTTCCTGTGCCAGGAAGTAGGTCTCCCTACTTCCTCAAAGGCCGGGTCTCTGGGAGAAGCAGTTTGGAATGGGGTGATCAGGCTGTGCTTCATTCCAGAAAGTGGCTCTGAGCATAGGCTCCAAACAGGTGGGAAGCTGATTCTGTGGAATTGGGGTCAGGTGGCGTGGGAAGAACATTCCAGGCAGACAGGAGAGTCAGAAGAAGAGTTCCCAAGGCACAACAGCAAGACCTTCTGCGGGACCAGAACGCAGTGAGTGAGGGGCAGGGGTCAGCGTTGAGGCCAAATATATCACGCACCTGCAAGGATGTTTCCAGAATAAGGAACTGAGGCAGTAATACCTTCTTGATCTAACCCCAGCACCATAACAAAAAGAAAAATTTAGAGGGGATTAAACATGAAAGGAAAAGAAAAGCTTTTTAATCAAATTGTAAATGATACGGTTTTCCCCCTGCTCTCCCTTGTTTCTCACAGATAAGCGGTAAACACAAGGAAGCAGTCACACGCAGTTTCTGTTATAACTCCTCCTGAGAGAGTGTTTGCTTCCTTCCATTTTTTCGGAAATTAGAATCGCAAAGGAAAATAAATAGGAGCCCTGAATCGGCGGAACACGCTTTTCCACCACTATTATTTGTGGTATCATGCGATCCTTATTTTACTGAGCAAGTATTTACGCCACCAGCAAGTTACGCAGGGCATGCGGCGTGGGATCAAAGCCCAGGCAGCAGAAGGACTGTGACATAAGACTGAAAATGAAAGGGCCGTGAGAAGGATTTGTTTGATAAAACACAGTGGGGCTCCAGAGAAAAGACAGACACCTTCTTGGGGAGAGGTCTTCACCTAGGAGGTAATTTCCAAACCATGTACTGAAAGAGGTGCATGTCCTGGGGAGATGGGAAGGGGCATTTGAGACAGATCACGGCGAGTGGAGAGCCTGTGAGGCTCGGGGAGCTCAGCTCACATTTTTCAAAGACAGCGCCTCCCGCTGATGCCCCACAACCGTGACCTTGACTCACCGCAGTGCGCACAACCCCCTCTCCCCACGTCAGGTTCCCTCCTCTTGACCCTGGGGGTTGTGTTGATCTGAAAGAAGTAAAGCTGCAGGAGACCACTTCCTTCTAGTTGGTTCTCTTGGGGTGCTTGCTGGGGGAGAGGAAGGAGCTAGCGTCCAGGTAAGACGTCTGACTGACTTGAGAGCCCCGCGTTGCTGGGGCTCCCGGACTGTGCAACTGCCAGTCACGCCAGAGCCCAGCCCCGCGGAAGCTTCAGTGACCGCAGCGAGAACTTCCCGCACTCTGGCTTGCCCTGTGGCAGCCGAGAAGTCTTGGGGCGTTACCTAGCGGTAACAAGTGGAGCAGATAAATACGGTTTAGTGGTTTATTTAAAATATGAGTAATGGTGAGTCTCTAGTTGTTAATGAAGGTAGAAGCCATTGGGGGACCATTTAGGGCTCACATTGACCTCCACTTCGTAGTACCAATATGTGGACGAGGAAACTGACTCTTGTAGACGTTCAGGAGCCCAACCCCAGGTGAAACTGTGCGGGGGCGGAGGCAGCCTGGAGTCACCGGGCGCGCACCAGCGACCTTCAAGAAAGCGGATCCCAGTCCCGGGCCCTGGCAGCCATAGGAAAGCCAGCTAGACTCTCTGAGCCCCTCTACCAATTTACCTGCGCCCCCCCACCCCCCACAATACACAAACGCACTTCAGAATCTATAAGCATTAGTCAGTGGTATAGTTTAAAAAAAAATTATTTTAATGACATGCATTCATTCATGTAGTTTAAAATCAAATAGTACCAAAGGCCTGCCATAAAAAAAGTGTTTTCTCTACCCCACTCTCAAACTCCCTCTCCTGCTCCCTGCAGATAATCGCATTTAACTTTTAGCTGGGTTTTTCTAGTAATTACCATCATAGTCCTAAGTAATGTGCTTATTCCAAAATTTAATAAGACATCGTGATAATGAAGGGATAGCTCTTTCATACTGCCCCATTTTCCACCCTTATCTGTTCTTGTTTAAATCATTAATCAGTATTTACATCAAGGTTCTTATACTAAAACTGTTCATTGCAAAGCCAAATAGGACATTAATAACATTCCCTCCCCATCCCCATCTTTTTCAGACAGCTTTTTGTTTTCCCATGAACAAATAACCACCTCATTATTAAACTTGCGAAATACTCCATGCGTTTTAATGTTTTCATGACTCTCCACGTATTCATTGCCATTTTACCTGTTCTATTTACTTCTTCACCTGCTCTGCTGGATCTTTCCACCTTCTTGGTTCCATCTGGCTAGACGCTATCTAGACCTGCTCTCCTCCTAGGATTTTTCTCTATTTTTCATGGATTGAAGCCATACTCTTCTGGATCCAATTTCTTCCTATTATTTTGCTGGTGCATACCTTCCACTGCCGTCTTAGGACAGATTATATTGAAGGTAAGCTTTCTAAATCCCTACATAACTGTGCATTCATTGTTCTAGGAACTCAGTAGGATCTTTAGAGATGAAGGTTCATGATCAGTTCTCATCTGGGGCACATTCTTATATTATTTCTTGAAAAATTTCCTGCCCTCCACTTCCGTATTTTCTTTTTGGAACTCCTCTTTGTCCGATGTTAGACTTTTGTACTTGACCTTTCCAATCTTTTACTCTTGTCTTTAATATTTCCATTTCTTTGTCATTTTGCACTACTTTGGGGTCATTTCTTTGACTTTATCCTTCAAACTTTTTACTAAACAAGAATCACATTGTTGATGTCCAACAATTTTTAATATTCTCTGTTCTTTTTTGACTTGTGTGTATTTGATTTCCTGCACAATCTGTTTTTCCTGGTTTGATTTTCTGTTTATTTATTTTGTTCTCTCTGTTCCCTGTTGAACACTTTCTTCAAATATTCTTTTGATGCTTGGCTGCCCATTCATATTTAAGAAAGAAGTACTTAAAAACTGGTTTTAAGGGGCACCTGGGTGGCTCAGGTCATGATCCTGGGGTCCTGGGATCCAGCTCCACATCGGGCTCTCTGCTCAGCGGGGAGCCTGCTTCCCTTCCTCTCTCTCTGGCTGCCTCTCTGCCTACCTGTGATCTCTGTCTGTCAAATAAATTAAAAAAAATCTTTAAAAAAACTGATTTTAAAAAACTGTACATATGGGCTCACCTTATAAAGACTAAGTCACACCCTCCGCGGATTGGCTGGGAAGCTAGTCATTTTGCTCGGGGACCCACCCAAAAAGTCAGTGGGTGAGATCTGTGCTTTGGGAGCCATTCAGAGACTTTCAAAGACAGAAAAAAAAAAAAATCTTCCCTTTTGCCACCAGGGAGACAGGTGTTACCTGCTTACAGAGTGACGAGGCTGCTGAGAAGTGACAGGAAGTTTGTAAATAGAATTCCACTTGAGCTGCTGTGTTCATCCCTGTGTCTCACCCCCTGCCCTTTGCTCTATGTAGCGCCCCCGAACTTCCACCTCCCTCTCTTTCAAATTTTCCCAAAAGTAAACCTTCGGTCTCCGGCCTGGGAATGGGGGCAGCGTGTGAACATTCTCTATGATTAAGTAATGATTCGACAAAAACCTATTTACGTCATTGAATAAAAGCTGTTTAAATGAATACTTATTATGTATTTCATACTGCAGGATGTGACCCCTGAAACTACCCAATCCATACGTTTGGGAGCTTTATGCTCAAAAAAATCACCTGCCTGGAGCACCTGGGTGACTCAGTCCATTAAGCATCCGCCTTCAGCTCCGGTCATGATCCTGGGATCAGACCCCACATGGGCTCCCTGCTCAGCAGGATGCCTGCTTCTCCCTCTCCCTCTGCCCTCCCCCCCCCCGCCCCACCACTTGTGCTCCTGCTCTCTCATGCTCTCTTTCTCATGCTTGCACTCTCTCTCAAATAAATAAATAAAATCTTAAAAAAAAAAAATCCTTTCCTCTAGCCTCTGTAATCACTCCATGTGGGGAAATCCCACTGTTTGTGAGCAGTACTGTGGTGGGAGGCGAAACCTGGAGAAAGCCTCAGTGCTGGGGGAGGACCCCAGGCACGAAACGATGGACCAGGCGAGCTGGAGGCTTTGGAGTCAGGCCTCTCGCAGATGAATCAGATGCTGTAGGTCAGAGGTTGTGGACTTAAAAGTCATAGAGATTTGTTTGAGATAGCTTTAAAAATCAGGAAATTTCACACAAAATTCTAAATTTCTAGCTTCTTTTGAAATCACAGAGAATCTGACAAGACCATACTTCATCCCTCCTGATGGGGATTTGGCTGCAGCAAATGCTCACCAAAGGCCCCAGGCTCTCCTACAGCTGGCCCACTCGAAGCAATTAAAACAACCTTTCACCCCTGTTGAACACTTTGCAGCTCCCCAGCAGATCATGAATTTACCAAGATACCAACCCATGTATCATTCTGAGCTGCCTCAGCAGAACTGAATCAATAAGGGGGTACCTGGGTGGCTCAGTCAGTTAAGCATCTGTCTTTGGCTCAGATCATGATCCTAGGGTCCTGGGATAGAGCCCGGAATCACTGGGTTCCTTGCTCAGCGGGGAGCCTGCTTCTCCCTCTGTCCCTCTCCCCTGCTTTTTCTCTCTCTCTCTCTTTCTCTCTGTCAAATAAATAAAATCTTAAAAAAAAAAGAACTGTATCCATATGAAATTGGTAATCCAAGATTACAAATTGTATAGTCGTATACATTAATTGTATTGTAGGTACAGGCACTCCATAAAATTTGATTGAATTTACTTGTATAAAATAGATATATTTCTAAAATCAGTTTATTACCCAACATAATAAAGTTGATATGAAAATCAACATTGCATTCTGAGGTCATAGACTCTGATCATTTCAAGTCTCTGACTTCCTTACCCCTGTTGGGTCTCCTTGATTTTCCTGTCACCAGCATTTTTGAATCTTTTATCCCTTGCCCTCTATTGTTTTTATCCTCAGACTATGCTGTGTTCTTGAGCTTGAATTACTAACTACTGTGAGAGGAAAGCACATCAGGAGTCTGTAAGCCATTCCAAATTCATCATCTCCAAGAAGGGCCGAGCAAAAGAATTTGCAGTTACAATCATGAAACAGTCTTCAGTTACTTTGAGGGGTCATGGAAAACACAATGCTTGAACAATGAACATTTTCTTAATTTTAAAATGGAAGAGGGGCACCTGGGTGGCTCAGTGGGTTAAGCTGCTGCCTTCGGCTCAGGTCATGATCTCAGGGTCCTGGGATCGAGTCCCGCATCGGGCTCTCTGCTCAGCGGGGAGCCTGCTTCCCTCTCTCTCTCTGCCTGCCTCTCTGCCTACTTGTGATCTCTCTCTGTTAAATAAATAAATAAAATCTTTAAAAAAAAATAAAAAAAAATAAAATGGAAGAAAGTGTGGATTTTGGAAATAATAGACCCAAGACTGAAGTTATGTAATGGCTTAATAAAAATTACATCAGCCAGCACTGAGGAAGAGAAGATACTGGGGAAGCAATGCCGATTTATAACAGAAGTCTGCCCAATTAGCCTCAAATAAATTTTATGGTATTGCTTGGAATGCAATAGATGTATCTCTCTGTGTAATAATTTTCACAACTGCCAGAACTTATGATATTCTTGAGGTCAAAGAAAAAAGAAAAAAGTTCTATCTATTTATCTATCTACCATAGTACTGTCTGCTTGAATAATCGAGGTTGGAAAGCTATATTTTAAGAGTATTCATTGATTAAACAAAAATTTACTAGTTGCTTACTGTCAAACACTGACAGATGTTTGCAACATTGATTAATAGGAGATGTCCCGCCAAAAGAAGATGACTAACAACATCCCACAGAGTTGACTCACAGCCCTATTTCTTTTCAACATTTTTATCATCAAAAGGATGAAAACTCACAAAGCATTAATCTGAAAATGTGGAAATGCTGCAAAAAAGCTCACTGCAACAAGAGTCCTACAGACTGAAATGCTGTAGATATGTGCTATAGCTAATAAATTAAGTTTTAAAGTGATGATAAAAATATTTCCTTTTTCTTTTTATCTTTATACAACTTCTAACAACAATCACAGTTCTCTGCCCTACTCCTCCTTCCCACCCCGGTATCCCTTGCAGAGGTATACACCATTGATTCCTCTGACTTTTGAAACTTACACATTTCCATACTTCCATACTTTCTCGACAGTAGTCCCTGACTTATGGGAGGTGGGGACTTCGCTCTCTGACCCAGGAAGTTCAGCTCTACGGCAAGTTTTGGATTTGGGGTACAGCAGTCCTCCGTACTGACATTATTCTGCCAACATGACTATTACTCACAGCTGGGCTTTATAACATGGTAATTAAGACTCTGTTTTCTTTCTTATTTTTGTCTTCCTTAAAGTTAATAATTGCATTGCTTTTTTGTTTCCTTGTTTTGTGTGTGTGTGTGTGTGTGTGTGTGTGTGTGTGTGTGTGCCCGTGGCTAATTCTTCCCACACTTTCCAATAGCCTGTCAGCAGAAATTTCTACACATTCACATCAGTCTCCAGTATCTTCTTAGAGATACACTTCTAGAATCTTCTTCCCTTCTGGAATGGTTGCTCTTAGTTTTGAGGTACAGTTGGCTTCCTGGGTTGACAATTCATCATCATGTTCCTGGGTTAGACCTACTATTTTGTCTTCTTCCGTCTTGTCTCCATTATGTTGCTCATAAAGGATTCATGGAAGATTTATTTTTTGAGACCTTGAGTATCCTGAAATCTCACTATTTTACCTTCATAAATGGTTGGTAGTTTAAATAAATCTCAAATTCTGATTGGAAATGCATATTTAAAAAAATTTTGGTTGGAAATACTTTTCATTCCCTTCTTTGAATGGCATCCCTTGCTGGTGTTTGTGGTAGCCATGAAAACACGGTGCTCAGTTCTGCTAAGAGGAGTGTTGCTCCATTCTTTTTAGTCACCACTTCACTGGCCCTGCGGTCATGCTTGTCACAGGCTACTCTCCCTTACGAATAAACATGGTAGGGGTACTAATGCAGACCCATTCCTGCAGGACGGTGACCCCTTCAATAGGCAATGTTGGCTCAAGGTCTCCTCGCTGGCCTGGCTGGATCCTTCTCAGACCTGTACAGCCATCTGAGACTCTTTCCAGCCAAACCTATTTCTTGCCCACTCTCTTTCACAGGTGTTAGACATGTGTCACAGTCTAAAGTCACCACCTTCTGTGGCTCCATCCTCTCTAGCCTTCACAGCTGTTTCCTTCAGTAAATGTTGTGCACATCTAATCCCGTCTTGACATTTGCATCTCAGAAGGCCTAAACAAACACCAGTGAGGTTTCAGTTTTTGGAAGGCGAAGAAAATGCCATTCGGAGTGATATTTAGGGGTAAATAACTTCCTGGCACAAGATGGTATCCTGATTGCCAAGTATTTCATCAGTGGAACCTGGGGAAATGTCCTGGTGGAGGGGGAGGACATTCTAGGAGCAAGCATCCAGGGAGTGGAGCGGTTCCTGCCCTACTGTACTGAGATGCCATAGAGAGATCATAAGAAGCAAAAGGCCTTTAACAAGCAGTCAAAGACCGAATACGGAGGCGGAGGGTCTCATGGGAAGCTCACAGAGAGGCCCTTATCTCCCTCAGTCGAAGTATAGGCACAATTTAGCCTCAGACCTGAGACCTGGTAGAGATGCAGAGCTCCAGGGATGTGGAAATGCTCAACCAGGGTAGGTGTGTTATACCAAGGAAAGAGCCCTGATTGGGAAAACCTAACATTTCCCAGTCATGTTTCTCTGAAACATGGGAAGTAGTTGCTGGGAACTTCAGACTCTCTGGAATGCTTAGAGACTACAGAGGTGGCCTGCCCTGCCCTAGTTAGACACAGCACTTTCCTGTGCTGAAGAGGCCTCACCCTTCAAAGGCAGCAATGCCTCCTTCAGGAGCTGCAGACCACTAATGAGGATTAAATCCTGGGGTTAAAGCCTGGAAACAGCCGGGCCTGACAGAGGAGGAAAGACATTATATACCAAAGTAGCTTCAAGATTTAAAATGTACTGGCAAGAACCCAAGAGGTACCCCTGGGATTGAATTTTGAGGGCCCTTGGCTAATGGACTGGGATATAAGACAGGACAAGATAGAATACATTGACTAGGGGGCACTTTCTCCAAAAATGTGTATTAATGCTCTGGCAAGAACTTAAGGAGACAGGGCAAACTTGCTGCTAGAATGCTCTGAGAAGCCTAGAAAAAGTGATGGCCAACGTTGAGTGGGTAGAAATGCTTGAGCTTCCCTGATAGCTGATGGAGGAATGAATACAAGAAGCTGAGATAAGTAGGCCTATTGGAATGAATGTATTATGTAAGGCCAATAATCCACCAGAGTTCTATGTCTCATATAAGCACCAGAGGGAAACACGCCATTCACCAGGGCCATCAGGAATACGCTAGTGAGGGGGCACCAGCATCACGAAGAAATTTAGTGGCATCCAGAACCGGAAATGTTTGTGGCAGCTCAAATTTGCTCTGTACATCAGATTTTAAGAAAGGTCTTGGCAAATTCTAGCTTCTTTCCTCCTTTTCCAGCTTCTTTCCCTCCCTTCCCCCTGATGTTTCAGCCATCTTGAGTCCTGACCCTGGGGGTGAATGGCCATCTCGTCTCGTCTGTCCGATGGCATGCTGCTCTCCCAGATCGACACAAGCCCTCCTATGTGGGGTGCCGGTATTCCAGCCCGAGCCACGTGAGCCCACGCCTATGTTTGTAACTGAAGTTGTTCCGGAACGCAGACGTGCCCATTCAGTCCCTCATCACTTATGGCCACCCTCTCATGGCACAGACACAACTGAGTACTTGCGACCCACACTGCATCACCCACAAAGCCTAAAACCTAGCCCTCTGCAGAAAAGTTTGCCAGCCCCGATCTCACCCCCAAAACTCTTAGCCATGCCTCCTTTCTTGGCACCCCCACTGCTCCTGCTACTTATTATATTAAGATATTTATACATTATTTGACAACTGTCTCTCCCCTACTAATCTGTAAGTGATAGAAGGGCAGGGTCTTACCTTATCCTTCTTTTGGTGCCCATGAGAGACCTAGCACCCTTAAGCCACCAATCACCAGCCTCCCCCACCAACCCCATCCTCCTCCATACCTGGGGCAAAGCCCAGCCTCAGAGAGAAACCTTTTGTCCTGTACGTGCAGGGAGGCTTTGAAATGGAACCCTGCCAGAAGGGTGAAAAGGGCCAGGGGGTGAGGCAAATAGGAGGAAGCTGAGTCTCTCAGGCAGCCTCAAGAGAGTACTTTGAAAATATACATGCTAAGGCTTCTGATTGACTTCAGATAATTTCAGGGAGGATGTACCTGAGCCCTGAGCAAAAGACCCTAGCACCATTGCCCGTCTCTCCCAAGCCCCTGCAAAGGCCAGAGAGTGAGTAAAGAGATGCCAACACCAGGGGAGAATCAGGGTCACTGATTGGAGAAGGGGCTGGAGGGAGAAGACCACGGGCTGAGGAATCCAGAGAGATGGGGGCGTCATGCAGGAAGGAGGAGAAGCAACCCCAAAGGTCTGGCAGGGCCCTGGAGGCCAAGTACTTTCCCTAATCCCACCCCCCACCTCCCCTGTGGGTTTGGAGCCATCCCCTGGACCCTTACAAAAGGAACATCTAAATATAGCCAGGCATCCCTATTCTCTTCAGGACCCCAAGCCTGGACACCTCGGCCCCTTATCTTCAGTCGTCTACACCCATCCTCAGCTCCTTGTTAATGATACTGGGACAGAGACAGCTCTGAAGGCTCTGCTCCTTGTTGACCATGACCCAGGCCTCACCCAGCCTCCTCCATGGATCAACTTTTCCATGTCCCATTTCACCTTATCCTTCAGTGTCGGAAGATACAGAGACCTCTCCAGGGTCGCATTTGTATTCTTGAATTCAGCAACACACCTGCCTACCACACAGCAGGCTCCCAAGAAATGGGCCCTGGCTACCTGTCCAGCTCCCTCTAATTCTTCTTGGGGGAGACTTCAGTGTGAAGAGAAAATACTTAAGGAAGAACAGACTGGCCTTTTCAGATTTTTGAAAGGCTGTCTCGTCAAAAAGCATTAGTTTTACTCTTTGAGATTTGGAAAGGCCAAGAGTCAACCACGGGGAAGTACTCTCCTGAAACCCTGAAATGAGAGGTAGGCTTTCTGTTCAATAGAAAAGATCAAATCGAGTGGGTTACTTGGGAGGAGCTGAGTTCCTCTTGCTGCAAATAGTCCAGCAAAAGCTAAAGGACCCCAGTAGGGTCACTGTAAGCTGTTCGTTCTGAGGAAAAAATTTGATCTGGGATTATCCTCAGTCCCTTGTATTTCTAATCCATTTTAATTATCAAATAAAGGCGCATGATAGACAAGGAAGTAGTATTTACTTAACCATTGTATTTAAGCTTTCAGTTTCTTTTGAGTATTTCATCAAACCACAAAGATAATGGTTCGTGGATGATGTTCTGAAGTCCATACTTAAAACAAGAAAAAACATCTATTTGGAGACTAGAGTTGACTAAATATTCATCTCTAGTTTAGTCATATATCAAATTATAGTAGTCATAAACTTTAGTATCCTTCTTTTAAACACCAAGTTGGGTCCAACTAAAGGTACTGGGATTATTTCAAAAATGACTTGAATTGGTCAAATGCTATTGAAATAACTGCAAAGATTTCACTCCATTGGATACTACCAGTTGCAAATGAAGAAGTTAAGTGGGGCAACAATTTCTAAAGCATTTGCCTAATTCGTTTCTTCTCAATAGCTTAAGAGGACAATTTCCTAAGTACTTTCACTCTTTTTACTATTAGGATTTACAATAAATTCATACTTCACCTTTGCAGAGTTCTTCACATTTTTTCAAAATATGTTAACATTCATGATTTTGTTTTCCTTCTCACAATATATCTGGGAGGTAGGCTGTCTAGCACAGATCGCTGGTTGTCCTGAATGATCTGTTCCCACCTGATTTCAACATAATTAGAATTATTTGCTGAGCTTCCGGTTCCACAGCGGGACAAGAATTCCCAGGTTCCTTACACCACGTGAACGAGTCCTGCCAATGGGACCGAGTGGGAGGCACCGAGCAGCCTCCAGGTCAGGCACTTACAAGGCTACGTTCTTCCCCTTATCCCTTTCTCTGTCACTGGATGAAAGGTCTATTATTTGCCCTGGAAATGCACAAAGTTCATATACCTATCTGGGAAGGAATGTTTTCCCTGTTTTTCCTCACTGCTTTAAACTCCTCCCCCAGACACTGTGAGAAAGCAGAGTACAAGTATTCAGTTTAGAAGAAAGAGAAAAAGGGGACACATCAGTGCCTCAGTCCGTTAAGCCCCTAACTCTTGACTGAGACTCAGGGTTGTGACCTCAAGCCCTACATTGGGCTCCACGCTAGGTGTGGAGCCTACTTAATAAATAAAGGGGGGGAAAAGACATGCTGAAATAAATAGAGATTATTTTACATCTGCATTTATTCCTTTATTAGAAATTACATCAATTATATTCCTCTGTGCCAAGGACTGAGAGAAGCACTAAACATATAAAAATAAATATGATACTAGAGTATGTGACTTTAAGGAGTCACAAATGAGTGAATGATCCATACTGCCTGTTATCACATAATGGGAATATTTGGGTTGAGCCTTTCAAAGCCAAGTAACAGTTTACCCCATGAGAGAGAGGCAAAGAGATATAGTGATCCTTCAGATTAACCTTGTACCCAGAATACATCAAAGTAGAATATATAAAAAGTAGATTATCGGTTTAAGTATTTTATAAGCTAAACAGATATCTTACTTCTCTCATAAGTATATTTATCTGTTTAAGTATGGATTACAAGCATAACTTAACAGTTTCTTGAGAAGATGTGAATCCTGGAGGACAGTAATTATGTATTTTTACTCACCCACTCTTTATTTCTTGTCTTCCCGAAAGGCATGTATTCTATTCTCCTCCTACACCTAAACTTTCCTTCATGCCTTAAAAAGATGACATTCATTGAAAGAAAGGCACATTTTGTACAAATTAATTTTAATAAAATTCTGGCTTAGAATAACCATATTGTTTGGAAAATTAATATAACTCAGAAGAGTTCTATACGCCAAAGGCATGACTAACTATGCAGTCAGATAAACAGTTGTGCATTCATTCATTTTGTACTTAAGAAGTACACACTGACATTCTTTGAATGCTGAGTAGTTTGTATTTTACCACTTTTCTATTGACATTGTTAAATATTGCTATGATTTTGAAATTATTAGTTCTTTTCCTATTCTTAAAATGTTTCTTGGACTTAACTGTAACCTTTAAAAAACACTATGTTCTATCAGATATTCAAAGAGGAGTGAGTCAAGCCCTTTGGAAGATATTCTATTTCTGATGAAACTCACTCAGGAATTCAGTACTATTGTACAAAATAACTAACTTTCAACCCAATGGATTCCTCCTTCTATGTACCAAATATATTTTAATGAGGGGAAAATTGGTAAAGTGCTTCCCAAAAGCATGTGGTATATATAACTTGAGCATGTATCTGGCAGATAAATCTCCTTCACTCTTACTTGGGAAATGAAAAAATCAGGCTGTTAAATGGCCAGGAGCTGTATACTGAGTGCGTACTGACCACCTACCTAGGACAAGATGGCACTTTAGGATAGATGAAGCGAACATGGTTTCCTTACTTAAGAAGTCACCCAACTAGTGGAAGAGTGAAAGAAGGCTAATGGTTATATGAAGGAGGCATCAGAAATGAAGCACAGAGGGATTCCAGAGAAGAAAGAGATGGCATTCAGGTGTGGAGTCAAATGGAACACGTGAGCTGGTTCTTGAAGAAAAGGTGGGATTTTAATAAACAAGGGCCTTTGTCTTGTTCGTACATGATGATATCCTTGAGAATGTCCATTGTGGCACACTGCGGGGTTACCAGGGCAGAAGCAAGGACACCAGCAAGGAAGCTATTCCAATTACCCAGGCAGAATCTGACAGGGGCGTGGATCTGTGGGCTGTAGGAAAAGGGAGAAGTGGCTGGATTCTGGATGTATTCGGAAAGTAGGTAGGGCTGTAGGATTTGTTGATGGATTGAAAGTAAGATGTGAGACAAAGGGATGAGTTAAGATATGGGGCTCAAGCAACTGAAAGAACAGAGTTGCCATAGTGGAGAAGGGAAGAAAGAGAGTTTGCTTCTGGATGTGTTCAATGTGGCATGCCCATTGGGCATCTAAGTGGAGAAGATGGTTGTCCATCCAAGCCTGGAGCTCAGAGCACAAGTTCTGGTTGGAGAATCGAAACTTGGAGTCATTAGGATCTAGAGTGTTCAGAGTTCACCTGGAGTCAATCTAGAGAAGAGGACCCCCAATAGAGCCCTGGGCCCTCGATATCTAGAGGTGAGGTATGGAGAACACAGGAATCACCAGTGAGCTGAGAGGGGAAGCAAGAGAGCCGTGCTGAGGAAGTGTGTCAAGAAAAGAGGATAGTGTCTAGACACATGCTGCAGACAGATCAGCTAAGCCAGGAGCCTTGATTTTAATGCATAGCCTGCTCAGTACCAACCTTGTCTGTATTGGACACCATCAGTGTCCAAAGTATTCCTCATCCCACCTCAAATGAAAGATGGTGTCTTTTTCCCCCACAGGTTCCCAGTACAAACATTTGCTAGACTCCCACCTGGGAGGCCACATGTATCTTCGACTGAGTCCTGGTCCTCTCAGAAACCCATGGGCAGAACAAAAACTCGGAGGCACTGTTGGGGCTGGAATCCCAACTATAGGCCTCAGTGTGAGTTTTTTGGGGGACATCAAGAACCATCTTCCAAGCTGTGAAGGCATAGCAGTCTCTCTTCAAGACACAGAGGAAACCTGTGTCCTCTTTCTGGGTTTTGCTCAGATGAGCAAAACAACCTGGGCTCCTAGAGCTCTGTGGGGAAACCCTTCTTTTAGTTCTGTTTCTCCTTCTGTCTCTGTCTCTGTCTCTCTTTATCTCTTTTACACACACACACACACACACACACTTGGACTGTTTTTTCAAGGTTTACCTCAGAATCAGGACCCCAAAAGTACAGGGAGACCTCCATTTTAAGCAGAGCCCCCCCATTATTCATTCTGCAATTTGTTTGGCCTGCCTCCTGTTCTCCGGGCCATGAGACACTGATTATTGAATGGGGGGATGTAGCAGGAGAAGGAAGCTTGGTTCAAATTCTCAGTCTCCTTAGGGGGTCTCCTTAGCCCACTTGTAAATTAGTGGCACAGAATGGGGCAGAGAAGAGGTACTGGCTAGCTTCATCCTTCACCAGCATCAGATCTCCAAATGCAAAAATAAATAAATATAAATATACATGTTTATATTTATGTAAATATGTATTTATATAAATATTTATATATAATTATATATTAAGGGGCTTAATGGCCTTGACAGCAATATCTAAACCCTGGCTGAAATGTTCTATTACCAAAGTCTGCAGCATATGTTTTATCTTTTTAAATAAGGTAAAAACTTCCCTACCTCCCTCTCCCTAACACATCCACCAAGAAAGAGCGTTGAAAACAGAACGAAAATATCTCATATGAAAAACTTAAGATACCGTCCTTGATGATGACGAGTTCCCTCTTCATAGCATACAAGAATGATTGAATTCCAAACCAAAGAAATTTGACAGCGAAATTAATATTTTACAGCAACTAGCATTTTGTTTGCAGCATCGGCAAAACCAAGGGGCCACCTGTTACTAATTTCTTATGAATACAAAGTCCACTGTGCTTCTGGGAAGGATGGTTAGTGTTTGTCAAGTTTTTTGTGTGAAGATACAAAAATATAACTGAAAACTTCATCAGAGGGCCAAAAGTGGGAACAAGAGTCAAAAGCATGTTGACAATTTCAAATATCAGAGTACCAGCCAGCTCCTACAGTCCCAATTCCTGATCTTATAAATGCAATGCTCATGTAAGCCATTATAATAAAAATTAATGCCTTTTGTATACACACAGAGTTTATTACACACTCTAAAAACAGAACTTGTGTGATTTAAATCTAAAAGAGTGATTTTGCAGGAATGATCTGTTACGTCCTCCAGCTGGCCCGCAAATCTCTTATTTGTTTCTGGTGTGCACGAAAATTTGCTTATGATTTCTTCAGAAGAGGGGCCAGTTCTTCCCATAATTTCTCTATCACCAACCATGAACAGATGATGGTTTGGGTCTTTTGAACCCTTAAAAAAAAAAAATGACAGACCGAAAAAGATTCCTACCATGGCTCTAAGGTATCTTAATGAAAAAATATATACCTATCTGAAATCAGCATTTTCTGGTCCAACAAAGCCAGCATTCTTCTGCGATCTGTGGTAGCAAACCGGAGCTGACATACAGCCTAATTTAGCCATTATTACAACACTAGGGGCGGCTCAAGCACTGAGTCACCTCAATACCCCGGTGCTGTTCTGCCTGATTATCTATGGCTTCCATTAAAAGTGTGTAGAAGTGGTTTTCATTTTGAATTTGTTCAAAATACGTGGCCTAATTCTCAATTTCAACTAGGTCTTCAGTAGGCTCACAACCAGAAGTTCGACATTTCAACACTTTTATTAAAATGTTTGCACATAGAAAATGCTTTCTCTCATGATATGAAACTCCGTACAAAATGTACCAACAACTGACATCATTATAAAGGAAACTTCAAATCCATGGGACCTAATCTTGCGCACCAAGTGAAGGAGAAACAGGAGGAAGGATGATTTGAGAGACGCCTTTATTGCGGCATATCAATAATCCAGCTATCAAAAGGTATTAAGCCTTTGCACAAGGGTATCGGAATCAATTGTGTCAGGGTAATAATCTCATCCCCAAGGAATCCCTGGCACCGGAGAAAGGATCATGGAGATACAGGTGTAGGACACAATCTACAGCATTCTGTAGCTGACTCTGTATTTTTATAGCTGGCTCTGTTTAAGATTGTAAAGGGGTCTTCACACCCCTGCTGGTTAGTATGGTTGATGGATGCCGTTCTACCTGCCGCAGAAAGAACTTCCAAAGGGTTGAAGGCTGGCTGGTCAGGAGATGTGATTTTGACACCTTCCCGTTTGCTGCAGTGTGTACATGGGCCACACACGGGACAGATCTTATTGGCTTAACACTGAACTCATGACATCTCCACAGACTACAAGCAGAGAGTAACGCTCTCTGCAAGGCTCCCTAACAAACCAGTTTCTGTCATCCACCCTCCTTACTCTCCAGATAGGTGCTATGAGCAAAGTGTCCCCTCCTTACCTCTAGGGATTCCTCTGCCCCCTTTCTCTCTCCCCATTCCCAACTGCTTGGCTTCCCAGTGAAGCCCCAGCTACTCAGCTCACCCCCGGAATGCGAATCCTAGGAGACCTCCTGAATGACTTCAAAGGGCGCGTCGTCTAGGCTGGAGGCTCAGGCCCCCCACTCGCCCCTG
The DNA here is from genome assembly GCF_922984935.1 of Meles meles. Taxonomy (NCBI): domain Eukaryota; kingdom Metazoa; phylum Chordata; class Mammalia; order Carnivora; family Mustelidae; genus Meles; species Meles meles. The sequence goes on along the minus strand of NC_060079.1, from coordinate 15,029,826 downwards.
GCATCTCCAGAGGCCGTCTCCCCGCGTGGCCCTCTGGCTGGCCCCTCGAACTCACCAGGAGGAGGTTGTGCGCCACCAGGTACCCGAGCCGCGGGCTGCCCCGGACGCCAGGGGCCAGGCGCCCGGTGGCGTAGCCATGCCAGGCCACCACGTAGGGGTTGTCGATGGTGATCCAGTACTTGACCTGGCCGCCGAAGTGGCGGAAGCAGAGCTCGGCGTAATCCCTGAAGTGGTCGGCCAGGGCGCGGTTGGCCCAGCCGCCGTAAGCGTCCTGCAGGCGCTGGGGCAGGTCCCAGTGGTACAGGGTGACCACGGGCTGCACGCCCAGCTCCCGCAGCCGCTCTAGCAGGCGCCGATAGTAGCGCAGCCCCTCGCGGTTGGGGGCGCCCGCGCTGCCATTGGGGAGCACCCGCGCCCACGAGATGGAGAATCGGTAGTGGGTGACCCCGAGCTCGCGCAGCCCCTCTGTGTCGCGGAAGACGTTGTTGTAGCCGTCGCTGGCCACGTCCCCGGTAGCGGGCGGGGACGGAGGCCGGGCGCCCGACGGCGGGCCGGCTACCGGGGTATCTCCCGGGGGCGCAGGGGGGTGGTGGGTGAACGTGTCCCAGATGGATGCGCCCTTGCCGTGTTGCCGCCAGCCGCCCTCCGTCTGGTAGGCGGCGCTGCCCACGGCCCAGCGGAAGCCGTCGGGGAAGGTGTCGTGGAGGAGGCCGGCAGCCTCGGGGGCGGGGGGCTGCGCGAAGCGGGCCCAGGTCTGCGCCCCGTCGCCCGGGTCGGCGTACAGGCGGCGGCCGCCCAGGGCCAGCAGCAGCAGTAGCGGCAGCAACGGTAGCGGCGGCGGCCGCAGGCGGCGCGGTGGGGCGCGGGCGGGCATGCTGCGAGGGAACCGGGCGCTCGGGCGCCGCGCCTCACCCCCTTTATGCCCGCGCCCCGCTGCGCCGCCCGCCCCCGCCGGCGCGCCCACCCCCGCTTCCCCCCGGGCCCCGCTGGCAATAATTACCTGCGAGGCGGCGCCTCCCTCCGCCCTGGAGTGGGGGTGGGCGGGGGCGCAAAGGGCGAGCGAGTGCCGGGGAGGGGGCGCCGCAAGCCCGCAAGGTGCAGCGGGCGCCACTCTCGGGCGTCGGAGAAGAGGCACCTGTTCCTCGCTGCTCCCCGGAGGCGCGGCGGATGTCTGGGACCCAAGTTCTCTCCGCTCTCCCTTCTCGTTCCCCTCCGCACGCACCCCTGGGAGAAGCCATCGAGCCGGTGTTCTTCAAGGAGAGAAGGCGGCCCACCAACTTTCCCCGAGTTTGCGCGGGTTCTTTGCGGGCTCTCTCGGAGTCCGCCAGCGGAGAAGCACCTGCTTTCTCCTTGCTCCGGCTGGGAGGCCGAGAACAGTTTCAGACTGACATTGCTAGAACCGATTAGGAATTGGCTGAATGAAATCTTATGGCGACGGCAAGGCAGGGAAAGCCAGGTGGGAACTTTGAATGCTGTGAGAGAACGACTCGTGGCCGACTTTCCTTAGAGTTTTTAGGTAAGATGCTCTCCTGGAGAGCCGCCCCAGTAGCGCAGGGATGGATGGTCCCTCCCCAGGCCCCAGTCTAGAAACCCCTCAGGGAAGACAAAGGAGATGCAAAGGAGTGTCACCTTGACACTTTGCTTTACTGTCCCTCGTACAGTTACCTTTTAACCATTTCAAGCCGGTACTTGTTATTAATATTAAGTTAGATCCAGCAGAATTACTTGGAAGAATAATTCTTCCCAGAGGATGGAAGGTGGCGCCCAGAGGAAGGGGAAAGTGGCCTGTTCGTGTCATGACAGTTCTGATCATTCTTATTAAAAGGAAAAAAAAAATACTAAAGAAAATACTAAAATACTAAAAATACTAAAAAAATACTAAACAAAAAACAAAGTACCAAGGTTTCGACTCTGAATAACTGTTGTTCACTTTTTTTTATCCTTTTGCATCTGTTTTATGAATAATCACGTGGTAGCTTTCAGCTCTGAACTTAGCAAGCAACTTCTCTGTGGAAAGTTGTGCCCGTAGCTGTGCTGGAGGCGGACGTCCCTGGGTCCCACGAATGCCACTTGAGCCTAGAAGGGAAAGGACTGGAGGGATTTAGCCAAACAACCACTCCCACCCACTAAAACAAAAGATTTTTCCAGTTGCCGGGGAGCCTTTTGAGAGAAGCTGTGGAGGCATCTCCATTTGAAGGTGTATATAGATGGTCTGTGAGGAACTGATGTGCATCTGGAGGCAGGGGGTGTGGGCAGCCTGGACCTCATCTTTGTAATCCTGGGTGGAACAGCCTTTTCTCCAAGTCTTAGGAATCTCATCTGTAAAATACAGGTCTGGGGGCGCCTGGGTGGCTCAGTCCTTAGGTGTCTGCCTTTGGCTCTGGTCATGATCCCAGGGTCCTGGGATAGAGCCCAACATGGGGCTCCCTGTTTAGCAGGAAGCCTCCTCCTCCCTCTCCCACTACCCCTGCTTGTGTTCCCTCTTTTGCTTTCTCAAAAAAAAAAAAAATATATATATATATATGATAAAAAATAAAAGCAAAATGCACATCTGCCCTGTCTCCTTAGAGGGCTGTGAAATGCAAATGTGAAAATGTATACACAGATGACTCAGTCATGGAAAACACAAACGTTAAGATCCTGCTAATATCCTTCCCTCCCTCTCCAGTCCTCACTCTGGGCACATCTACACCTGTGCTCAATGACTAAGATCTCCACTGGGGTACATCCATTCTTGTCAAATGATCATCCTTGTGCTGTTTCTTACAAATGTAAAAGCAAGAAAGTTGTAAGTGTTGCAGGTGCTCTTATTAATTTCCTTTAAATGTAAGCACAACAAATTTATTCCAGTGGCTTATTAAATGGTCCCGACTCCAGCTAGCATATATCATCGTGATTAGTAAGATTAAGCCATCGGACTGGAACAAGATCTATCATGAGCATTTACATTTTTAATAAATGTGAAATAACAAACAGTGACACCTCGACAATTAAAAATATTACGCCACATAATGACACAGGCACATTCACTTCCAGTTAAATGAAAAAGCTATGTCTGCATGTGGGATCACATTTCCCTTCTTCAGCCCACGACGAGAGCATTTGCTGCATTGTAGCTTGTTAAGTTTCAATTAGAAATGCTTCATGGGGCTCATGGAAAATAGCTTAGACTTAAGCATTGGCTTATTGATGTATAGTCTGTTTGCTCAGGGCAGATTGTATCTACTGCAACTTTTATTTAACCAACAGTTAAAAAAATGAGAGAGGGTTTTTATTTTTGTTTTGTTTTGTTTTGTTTTTTGCAGTGGTAACTAAAAAGAAAAGACCTACTTGATTAAAAGCTCACATTTGAAGTTCATCTCTCCTAAGGTGGACATCAGAACTTCAGCATTTGCAGAGATATTCCCAGATGATAGTTTATCAAAGAAGAAGATTCATGATAAAGGTCTGGAACTTGCTGTTTTTTCAAGGTTCTGCTCGTGGTTGTTAAATTCTGGATTCCTGAACTGTGAATATGGGCAGGTGCTCCTCCTCATTTGTTCAGTTTTATTTTGGTCCTCGTGTCGCACAACCACCTTGAAATTCTAAAACATGGGTTTTGTTCAATGCTTTGTTCTCCGGCAAATAAGAGATTAATTCCTTGCTGTGCTTTGAATGTGAAGGTGGAGTTATCAGTGCATGAAAGGAAGGAGAATTTTAAAATTTACTTCCTGACTTCTGTCATGGTGATGATTTTCAACAACCTAGATAAAGGTGGTCTTCAAGCTACCTATCCTCATCCACATTCCTTCTCCAGTACCTCCTTATCAGAGCTTCTCCTGTGGGCTTGGGGGACCACCGGAGCCCTCCCTGGCCAAGGGAACAGAAGGAAGTCCATTGACTGACAGGGGCCCAAACACAACACCAGCCTCACAAGCTCTCAGCTCACCAGCCCTGACATTCAGCCTCTACCCGGAGGTACTGATAGCCTCGGCAACAACCTCTCTGAGCAACACCCATGGGCAAAGCAACTGTGAGGAGCTTAAGACTTCACATCACAGGGGACACTGCCTGCCTTCAAAGGCAACACTGGACTGGAGAAAAATAAAGAATGTTGATAATAAATACATTGTTGAGCATTCACAAATGACCCACATGATGGATGTTAGAGGAATTCAGAGGAAAGAGAAGTTAACCTATGTTGAGTTGGATGGAAAAGTTTCACAAAGAAATGGAACAATATCTGGGGTTTAAAGTAAAATTGGCAAGGAGATCTGGAGGTAAAGATCATAGAGAAGCAAAACCTGGAAGAAAAAAGTGTTCACCGTATATTTGTATTAAAATACCTACTTAGGCAGGGCAGTAATGGACTGGAAAGGCAGTTATGGATTGGAGATATGGGCCAGAAATTTTGATGCCATGAGATGGGGGATAAAATGAGGGTATTCAAAAAGAGACAACTAAAAGCCAAGGCTGGGGTGCTGGTATGGGTCTCCATCTGGGGGGATAAGGGGTGGAGTGAGAAAGGGGATAAAAAGGAAACAAGACCCACAGGGGAGTGCCTCAAGTCACAGGATCATGAGTTTTTCAAGCTGAGGAAAAGACTTCAAAAAGGAGAGGTGATCGAACTTGTTGAGAAATGACAACCGATCTAGAAATTAGATCATTTGCTGACTTTGAAGACACATTTTTATTTAAGTTGTAAAGAGAGCTCGAGCCAGGTTTTGGTGTGAGATGTCAGTGAAAGTGTGTGGGAGCTGAGGAGATGGAGGCCCTCAGTACAGACTCATCTGAGACGTTGGCCGGGGGAAGGAATGCAAGAAGGTCCCTTGAGGGGTTTGCATGGTAGAAAATTTTTCAAGGTTAGGAACTCTGCACCTGTTTGTGTACCGAGGAGGAAAGGTCAAGGACAAGAGAATCTGGAGTCCAGAGTTCATCTTTTTGAGGAAACAAAATACTGTACGGCAGCGGCTATGATCTCAAGTAGATGGCTGGAGACTTTTGAGGTCCCCGCATATTAAACAGGGAGACAGTAAAAAGACCACAAGAACTCCTACGAGTGCGTAGCTGGAATGCTGAAATGATGGAGAAGACAGCATGAGCAAATGCCTCACAGAAGTGGACCAAAAGCTACTAAGGAAGCAACAAAGGGAGCTCCGTGAAGGCTTCAAAACATCAGGAAGTGGGCTCCTGGGCAGCTGCCGCTCTCCTGAGCTCTGTGGAGCTAACGTGGGTGATGGAGGCAGTAGCCTGGGCTCTGACTGCTTCTGCAGACTGTGGGAAGTGCGCACGCCTGGATGACTCCATCTCTTCTGAGCAGAGCAGGGAGCCTGAGGGCTTGGAACCTGCACCCCTCCTCCTCCCTACCCTGTCCTTCTAAGTGACATTGCTGCCTCCATAGTCTGGAACTAATAATACCCCAATTATACCCCAATAAACATGTCCTGACACAAGGTCATGTCTAGAGGCAGGGAGAGTGGTACCGGGGGCCCAAGGCATTGAGTTGCTGCAATCAAGATGTCTCTACTCCCTTTCTCAAAACTACCGTCAGTATGAGAATGAGACATATCTCTTTGCAATGAAATCGAGAGAGGTTAGTATATGGAAAGGAAATGAAGATGAAGGACTGGTATGTGAGTTCGCTGAGAGAGAGATGTATGAGAAGTGAAACGATTTACCTGGCACCGCTCTAGAATGGTTCAAAGTCTGAGATACTGTGGAAGAATCAGGCAGCTGGGGGCCTGAAAACAGGAATGATGAGATCCCAATTTTCTGGTCTTAGCGCAGTCTGGCCTTACCCACTGCCTAGCTCCACGGGGAACTTATTCTCTTTAAGAAATGGATCCAAAGAAGCTACAGCCTTGGGAACAGCACATGTGAAAAAGAGCATGGGTGAGGTGTTAGGAGAGTAGATCAGATTCTGCAGAGCAAGAATGGGACCCCCAGCCTTCCCCAGGCTAGCTGCAGGACTCCAGCAGAGCTTCTGACAGTAGAGCCCCATCTGCCACAAGTCTTGCCTATGCACATAAAGCTTCCAGACAGCTTTTTGGTGACTCATCCTTGGATATAAAAGAACAGCCAAGGAACACCAGCTCTATGAAGGAAAACTCCCCATGCAGCAGTACAAAACTGTCATTATACAAAACTGTCATTAATGTTTTCAAGTAAGAGAAGGTAGGACATCTACGGTGCAAGGACAGGGTCAGAATAAAAATGGGAAAAACAGAGATCCAAAACAGAATTCATGGAAATTAAGAATACCGTACCAAATAAAGATAAGAGGTTTTGAATTTGGTCCAAGTATCGGAAAATAAGAAAGTGCCTTAAAAAGCATACAAAAAATAAAGCATTCAAAAACCGGAAATAAAGATTCAGAAAAATTTAGATCAAACATCCAACTTGAAGGAGTTCAAAACAGAGAACAAACAGGAAGTTCAGAATTGAAGTTCATGAGGTTCCAGAGAAATGGGTCTAAGCCGCCCAGTTATAATAAAAGACCCAAAGTAAGGCACATCAGAATACCAGAGATAAAGATAAATTCCTAAAGCTTCAGCGTTTAAACAAAAGCAAACAAAACGAAACAAAAAAACACAAGATCCGAAGTGGTACTGGACTTCTCAAGGGTAACATGGAAAATCAGAGAACAATGGTACCGTGCTTTCAATTTCCTGAAGGAAAATTGTTTTCAACCTAGAACCCTGTGTCCCACCAAACCAGTAATCAAGTGTGACCATAAAGTAGGCATTTTCAGATATCGAGGATGTTTTAAAAGGTGCTTTCAAATGCATCTTTTTTCTGAAGCGATAAAAATATGTACTTTGCTAACACAAGGAAGTAAACCAAAGAAAGAGAAAATATGAGTAGCACGAACAGAGGGTAGAAGGCAGGTGAAACATGAAGGGAATTTATAGGATTATAGCAAAAGGAAACCTCAAGATGTAGCCAATTAGAGTATAAGCATTCTAGGCAGAAACAGAACAGAGGGCTTCAAGAGGATGTCTTCAGGAAATAAACAAACACACAAAAGGAACAGATAGATATCTGATAAACTTCGTGGAGAGATTTTACAGGGTTTTAGGAGTGAAGGAGAAAACTTAGCCAGAAATTCAAAGTAATGGATTTCAAGTTTCCGGTCTGACGTGCAAACAGCTCAGAAGTCATCATTCCCGTCCTCACATCAAGAAAAAAAACGTGAACAAACTGAAAAGCAACAACTCTTCTTAGATGCATCAAAGACATGAGCTCACAGGGCAAACTGTTGCCCCCAAAACTGGAAAGACAGATGGGGTAATGTAATCACAGCTTACCAGAAACAGACACCCACAGCTGGAGCCCCTCGGTAGGAAAACTTTAAGCTGTAATTGATAGATAGCTGGAGATCCAGTGTGAGCAAGTTTAAGAGTTAAAACCTCTGAGGGGGGCCCCATTTTTCTGTGACATTTACCTCCATGTACTCTACCAGAGTCTCTCTGTTAAGATGGGAGAAGAAGCCTCTTGTGCTTCTGGCAGAAGGAGGGAAAGTAACAATTCTGACATCACTCTTACCTCTCCGTTCTCCTTAACAGGACCTGGTCTCAAAGGAAACTGCTGTACCAGAGCTAACCAACTGGGATATGCCCAATGCCTAGTCTTCCTGGGGGACAGGAAATACCCAACTCCAGCTCCCACTAACCTTCATCCTGGAGGAAAAGAGATCCCAAGTCAGGACGAGTAATAGACTGAGTCCCACTCGTGGGACTACAGAATGATTCCCCTTCCCCCACACCTTAACTATTACATCAAAGGACTCCTATATAATTACTGGGGATCATAACCAACAGAACTGTAAGCCTCAGACTCGATTTAAGACGTGTATAGAAAAATCCAAAGATGATAAGAAAGAAAGAAAAAAAAAAACACAAGGACACTGGGAGGAATATCAGTTTCTGATAACCACAGTAAACATAGACTAACTCCTAATCAGATAAACATAAAACCTCTCAGTTCCTTTGACTATATATATTATGTCCAGCCTTCAACAAAAAACTACAAAACTGCATGTTGTTACAAGGCAAAAACACAGTCTAAAAAGACAAAGCAAGCATCAGGACTAGACTCAAGGAGAGACTCAGGAAAGAAAAAGTTATATGATAAAGGAAATGTTACATATATACTACCTGGCTCAGCTGTAAATTAATTTTACTCATTTACATTTTATGTGAATATAATAGAGAAGTATGATTATAACTGTATTGGGCAATTGTATGAATGTTCAAAAGCAAGTGGCCCAGGGCTCCTGGGTGGCTCAGTCAGTTAAGCATTCGACTCTTGACTTCAGCTTGGGTCATAATGTCGGTGTTGTGAAATTGAGCCTCGTGCTGGGATCACATGCTGGGCATGAAGCCTGCCTAAGATTCTCTCTCCCTCTGCCCTTCCCGCACCTAAAAAAAAAAAAAAAAATGATTAATTTTTGAAAAGGGAGAGAAAGTGGTACATGCACATTATTTTTAAACATGGAGGTGAAATAACCGGGGGGGTGGGGGGGTGGGGGGAACAGCTGAAAGAGTTGAAAAGGGCTAACTTATGGGATTGGTGATTTTTTTCAATAAAACCTTTCAACATCATATCATTTTAATTTGTATGCAAATTGAAGTATCCTGTCAACAAATTTTGGTCCAAAGTGAGGAAGGATTATACCTTTTTTTTTTTTTTTTTTTTTTGAGTAAAGTGATAGAAATTTATTAAGTGAAGATACAGGAAAAGCTCTCAAGAATGAGAGGGGTCCTGACTGGGCTGTCAGTGAAGGTCTTTTATAGAAAGTTAACCAAAGAACTTAAATCCTTTCAATGTTTCTAATGATAACACCTTCAATGGCTTACTTCCTTTTTAGAGTCTGGTTATTCTTTGTTGGTCACAGATGATTATCATAAAAGACAATCCCCTGCCTCACCCCCTAGCCGCCCCCCCACCCCGCCCCCGACAGGACCCACCCCACACCACTTGGACAGGGTGGTCCAATTTGTCCCCTTATCTCTGGTTTCCCCACACCTCCACATTTTGGGGATTTCTGTGAGCCTGATCACTATGCCCCCTATCCACCTCTCCCTAACTAGCCCCACTCATTCCTCCCCCTGGAATAATAATCCTAACTGCCCTTAAGAAATGAGGCAATGACCACTCTGGCTGCTTCCTGCTGAAAGATTTGAAAGGGGTGAAATTAGGGGATTGGTGATTTTTCAGGAAAACCTTTCAACATTATCTGTCATTTTAATTTGTATGCAAATTAAAGGAAGTATCATGTCAATAAATTTTGGTCCAAAGTGAAGAGGATTACCTATATCTTCTTGAGAGAAGAAAGGAAGAAGGAAGAAAGGTGGGTGATGCTACAAGAGAGATTTGGAGGCAGAGATGAAGGTGTAGATGTACATTTTGAGGTGAGAGGCTGATGGGGGGCAGTCAGGGGAATGACTTGAAGCTAAAAACTAATGATTTCTATCTTCTAGTAGAACAGAAGGCTAGTTCAGCTGCGGAGAGCCAGCAAGCTGGATTTGTGTGATAAGTAAAAGCCACAATAGTGAACTTCTTGAAGAGTCAACAGAAGATGACTGACTGAGACATCATTGAACAGCAGGATTAAAGCTACACAGCATGCATTTGTAAAGTAACTATCTATACAAACCACATTTATCTCAAATACTTGATGCAATATTTCTGATTATCTAACTGCCTGTGTTTAAATTCACGATTTTATGACCTATATTTCACTGAGAAGAGAACACAGCTCTACTTTTCATACATTACAAAACTGAGTTTGCTCCTTTTTTGCATATGTCCTGTCTCTGTTGTTGATTAGGACCAAAGGCAATGGTTCAGACCTTGGATGGTCCAATTAGCATCCCTCTGGTCCACTCAAAAGACTGCCACTCTGCCCCTGGCCATGGGCTTGAAATTGATGTCCTGAGTCATCGGGGGCATTAGTTAAAGCAGAAAGTGAATTAATTAGTTGGGATTTATTACCAGCATAGAAAAATGGCACAAAATGCATTACTTTTAGTGTAACTAATAAAATTTGGATATAGGGTCTGTCCCCTTGAGCAAGTGACAGCTGAGTTGCTTATCCATCCTTGGCCAATAGTACTGATGTTGTACCCACACTCTGTTGGTGATCTCTTTCTAAACAGAGAACCTGAAAGTCTTATTTTTTTCAATAAGAGCCTCTATGTGCCCTGGGCATTTTGTTTATAGTTTGTTTTCTGTAGTATGAATTTTGTGATCCTAGCTTGCTCCTCCCCCTCTCATTGACCATCCTCACTGGCTAGTCCTTGGCTCTCCATCCATCTCTCTCCCAACACCCGTCTTCTGAGAGCTCATCTATTCCTTGGTTTCAGTTGTGAGGGTGAGTCACAAACTAGAATCTCTCTGCCATGATCTGATCCTGCCCTTCAGCACCACACCTACAGAGCCTGTCCTATGCTTCAGCTGGGAAATTTCAAGCTTCCATCTCAAAGTCACTGTGCTTAAATAGGCAAAGCACACAGAGAACTCACAGGAGAACAAATCAGACAGAGTATAAACATGAGATATATTCAGTGTCAGAGAAGAAATGTTAAGTGTGCAAAAGTAATAAGAATTTTTACTAATATAAACAAAGCAATGTATTACTAGAATAGAAATAGCGAAAAAATAGTAAAAAATACTGGAATGTACAAAACAGCTCTGGAAGGTTGGATAGATGGAGAGATACAATAACTTAACAATGATTTCACATAAGCTTAAATGGAGGGAAGGATTTTTTTTTTAAGACTGGTAAAAATGGTCATTTGCTTGAAAAAAATAACAATAAAATTACATTCCAAATTCACACTATTATAACAAAATAATCCTAATGAATTAGATTTAGCAAAGTGAAAAATTATATAAAAATAATAGAAAAATGTAAGAGAATATGTTTAGAATCTTGTGAAGAAAGCCTTTTCCAGCATGAAGCAAAACCCAGACAACATAAAAGAAAAGACTGACAACCTTAACTGAGTAATCAGAGCCACTATTTAGAATAGAAACAAATGACAGATCTGGAAGAAAATATTTGCAAAAAGTTAATAGCTGTCATCTGTAGAGTTCCTGTAAATAAACAAACACATAAATAAATAGATAAAGCAAGCAAGCAAGCAATGAACTCAGTGCAAAAATCATCAAAAAATAAGACGAGGCAGGACACTTGGGTGGCTCAGTCAGTTAAGCGTGGGACTCTTGGTTTTGGCTCATGTCATGATCTCAGGGTTGTCGGGCTCTGCTCTTGTGGGGAATCTGCTTCTCTCCTCCCTCTCCTTCTGCCCCTTTTCCCCTCTTCTCTAAAAGAAGTAAATAAATAAATCTTTTAAAAAATATGAATAGGCATGTCACAAAGGAAAAAATGAAAATGTCAAATAAACCTAAGCAAATAAGCAAACTAATGGAGAGCAAAAGAACATTGTTAAAAGAGAGAGATACCATTTTTCCCCTGAAAACAGAAAAAAGAAATCACATTTAGTGTTAGAGCGCAGGAAAGATGCATTCACATACTACCAATAAACATGTAGATCTCACAACTTTGGAGACGGTTCATTTGTCATTATCTATAAAAACTACACATACCCACATCTTATAATTCAGAAATGCCACTTCAAGGACTTTATCCTACAGCAATAGCAACAACAAATGCATAAAGACGTAAGTGAACAAATGTCATGTGGCATTGCTCGTGACGGAAGACAATAGGAAAGTCCCCAATGCCCTTCAACAGGGGAAATTTACATAAATTATGTTACAGATTGAGATTTCTTTTTTTAAATCTCCTGGTTGAAGATTTGCCAAATGCATAACTCTGGGCCACGGAATTGGAGATGGGGATTTTTTTTTTTCCTTTTATTTTTTACTTTATAAATACTTTCTGCCCATCCCTTACCACCCGGGTGGGGGGGGGGGAGGAAGAGAGCAAACAAAGGAAAAGGTGGACTAAATAATCATGTAAGGATTATCTCAGTAGTGTAGTACCAGCAGGCAGAGTGATGCTGTATGAATGGAAAGAATCACTAATCTCCCTACCTCTGCTTTTCAATCTATTTATGTCCCAGAGAAAAGATAGGGAATACAAAGAGAAATAATAACATGGAGCTCATGTTCCTATGAAGGCAATATCAAAAAAAGAAAGAACAGAGAGTTGAGGAGTGGACGAGGGGACGGGAGTGCAGAGAAAGGAAGGAAGGAAGGGGAGCGGGAGCCAGGTCTCTGTCATCATTTCCAGCCCGTATCCCCTCCTTCTTGGTGACGTGGAGCCCAGCCCTTGATGGCAACGGGAGTGGGAGTGGTTTCCTGTTCCTGGAAGCTCAGCCTCCTTGTGCTTTGAAAAGTATCCCATTGTGTGAGTGACTTAATGTCCTTTAATAAACAAATCCCTTCTCTGCTTCAGCCAGCCAGAGTGGGTTCCCTTGTTTGCAGCTGACAGAGACCCATGAACTAATTATGGGGCTTTCTCAGCCTGGTGCCCCAAGTTCATCAAAAACAGAATCTTAGACTTGGAAGGAAGCTTGCAGTCATATAACCTCATCTCCCACCAAGTACAGATGGAGTCTTCTCTGACCCCTTCACGCCCCCTGCCTGAACATTTCCTATGACAGGGAAATCACCACCTGGTGAAGACTCTGCAGCGTTACTGAACACTGACCACAAAACCAAATATTACTGTTCCAGAGAACTAGCGTCATGGTACCTCTACCAGAGAGTCTTGGTCCTGTCCCCAGGAGCCAAGCAGAACCTCTGGCTTAGAGCAGCGCTCCCTGTGGTTTGGAGGAAGCACACACCGACCTGTCCTCATCTATGATGCTGCTACATCCGATCCACAGTGAACTTCTCAAGGGCCGAGCGTGGTGCCCTCATGCCCCAAGAAGGCCTCCGTAAGTACTGGCGGAATGAATAAACAAATGAGTGGCAGTTTACATCTCTCCTTGGGGGCTGCAGGGACTACAGTAGGATTGACCACTCGCACTCCTAAAACCTATTCCTCCCAGCTACGGTCACCAAAGTGCCAACGCTCAGCCCAGCTACCCACAGCGGAGGAGTGAGAGGCCTGCGCAGAGCCCTTCCGGAAGCATGACCTGTGCATGGTGTTGGAGGAGACCCGGAAGGGCTGAGAGACAACATTGTGGGACAGGCCAGCAGATATTTAGAGAATCCAGAGGCCTAAAAGCAGAAGTAGGAGATGAGGTGACAGCTGGTGTCAGCTCTGAAGCTCGGTGGATGGAGAGCTGACCTGAGGCTGTGTCACCAGACCGGGGGCGGGGGGGGGGGGGGTGCGCCTCCACAGCAAAGGTCCCCTGGGGACAATTAGCCACTAGAACTCCAGAGGTGAGGACAGTCAGGCCTGAACTAGAATTACACGTAGGGCAACCAGACCCAAACCGAAAATGTATTTAATATTCAAAAGGCTTAATTCGTTCATTTAACAAATATTTACTGATCATCTGCTAGGATAGGCAGTCATATGGTGCCCACAAAGAGGTCCATGTTCTAATTCTTGGAACCTATGAATAGGAAAAGGATTCATAAGGCTACAGAGACTTTTCACAGATGTCCCTGAGGACCCCAAGAGAGAGACTATCTTGGATTATCTGGGAGCTGTGCCGTGAATTTTATCCCCTCAAAATTCACACAGGAAAGCTCTACTCCATAACCTGATAGTATTTGGGGATTAAGGCCTTTGAGTGATAATTAGGTTTAGATGAGGTCATGAGGGTGGGGATCTCAGGATGGGAGGGCCGGAAACAGGATTCAAGGAAGGTGGTGAGATGATACCAGGGTCGCAATGTAGGACCATGAGGCAGGGAAAGGGAGGAGACTTTCGAGGAGGAAAAAGCAAAGAGACACATTTCCCCCTGAAACCTCCAGAGGGAATATAACGCCGCCAACACTTTGACTTTAGAACCGTAAGTTACTACATTTGTGTTGTTTTAAGCCGCTAAGTTTTGTGCAAGATGTTATATCAGCAGTAGGAAATAAATATGCTTCCTGCATGCCAGGTATTGTACGATGCATTTGTCATCGAGCAGCGAACAAAATAAACAATCCCTACCCTCGCGTCATTTACATTCCAGTGAAGACAGGAAATAAACAACATGCATATTAAGTAAACTGTTCAGTACAGAGCACGTTAGGAAGTGACAGGGGCTGTAGGGAGGTAAATGCATTTGTTACCGGGGTGAGGATGAGGTTCGCTGAGGGGCAGCATTTCAGCAGAACCTGAAGGAGGTGAGAAAGTGAGCCATGGATAAATCTGGACAAAGAATAAAGGACACAGGGAACAGCCAATGCAAAGGGCCGCAGCTCAGGGTGGGCCTGGCCCATTCAGGACCAGCAGGGAAGCCATCAGGGCAGGAACAGAGAACTTTGGCTCTTACTCTGAGTACTATGGGAAGCTGTTGGAGGGTTCCAGCAGAGGAGCGACAGGAACTCAGGTGGCTTCTGAAGGATCATTTGCCTGATCATTTGGGAAAAGATGGGGGTAAGGAGTCTGGGAGCAGGATGGTAACAGTAGAAGTGAAGAGAGATCGTCAGATTCTGGATCTATTTGGAAAGTAGAGCCAAGAATTTCCTGACAGAGTAGATGTGGGGTTGAGAAAGAGGAGTGAGTATAGGCTAACTCCAAGTTAAATTAGGAGCATAGGGTTCGACCAGGAAGCAAACCATAGACTTGTTAAAATCCCAGCTAAGAAGGTCAACATAATTCCATGACCATTCACCATGTAAATAAAGGAAGGTACAATTTTTTGGCCACTAAAGAAATTTTAATTAAAAGAGAAAATATTCTTGACCTTAAAAGTGCAAAGTGTTAGCAAGGCTAAGAGAGACTCTTAGATGCTGTGTATATGAGTTTGGGGCCAACTGAGCTGATATTACAACAACAGTACAGGGGTTTAAACAATTTAGAAGTTAAAGTCTCACTCACATGACATTCCAGGGAGAAATAATCCAGGGTGTGTGCTAGTTCTGCCAACCCCAGCCCACGTTTCCAAGATGGCGCCCGTTATCACCGTTTCTCAGCCATCAACAAGGGAATTGACAAGAGAATGTCCAGAGTAAATGTCTCTGAAGGAAAGAGCCAGAAGTTGCACTCAGGATCCTCTCTTCCACAGCCCACATGGCAAAATAAGGTTCCATGGCCATACTGAGCTGCAAAGGGAGGTAGGAAATTAATCTACAGCTAGAAAGCTGAGTGCCCAGCTATAATTTGAGGAAATCTGTTACTCTTAGCAAGAGCCAAGAGTGGGTGCTGGCGGGACAGTCAGCAGGCTCTGTCACACCATTCCCGAGGGTACCACTGGTCCAGCCTCTCTGAAGAGCAACTGGGAAACACGGATTGAAATCTTAAAATGTTGAATCACAATTTCATTTCTAAAAATTAACCTAAGGAAATCATCACGACATTTTGCAAAGTGTTGAAGATAGGAATTTTAAATTGAATTTTAAACAATATAATGCTCTTGGAAACCAGAGAATTAGACTGTGGGGCTCACCTTGTAACTTTGGGCCCGCTTCCCTACCCTGGATCACATGAACCTTAAAGTTTGGGACTAGACCACATCCACTTTTGATGCTGTGGGCTCAGCGCTCAATATGTATTTGGAGAATAAAGGAATGAAAGAAAAAAAAATCATGACCATGAACCCATATTTAGCTGTAAGTATAGCTACTGATAAGAACTGAACATAGCAAAAGAACTGGAGTAATCTAAATATCCAGCCAGAGAGGGTTGGTATAATAAATTATTCATATCGTGGACAACTATGTAGTTATTCAAAATGGCATCGTGGTAGACATGTAATGACACAGAGGGTTTCCAACATATTAAGTGTTTAAAAAGCAGGTTTTACAGGGCATCTGGGTGGCTCAGTCGGTTAAGCTTCAGACTCTTGGTTTCAGCTCAGGTCATGAGCTCAGAGTTGAGAAATCAAGCCCCACGACAAGGCTCCACATTCAGCAGGTAATCTGCTTGAGATTCTCTCTCTCCCTCTGCCCCTACCCCTATCTCTCTCTGAAATAAATCTTTTTTTAAAAAGCAGGCTGTGCAATTTTAGGTAAAATATGATTTAACATATGCTTTAAAATTCTTAGACACATGTCCATACCAAAATGTACACCAAAATTTTACCTTTAATTATTTTTCCATAAAATGTCCAAGGTATATCAAAAGGTATACCCAAACTGTATACCAAGATTCTACCTCGGGTAGTTTTCTTTTTATTTCCTTATATTTTATAATATAATATATATTTTATTATATTATAATACAATATATAATTATTATATATTAAGATGGTGTATTATATCAATATTTATATATAATATATTAATATACTATATGATTATATATTATATTAATAATACATCATTTTTATAATACAAGGAAACAATGACTAGTGTCTTGCTTTACGAAGTAAAACAAGTTTTTTCTCAAAAACAAAACAATTATTTTGCTTCCAAATCTAACCTTCCTGCTCATTGCCCTATTTCTTCCAGTGGTGACAGTATTGTCCCATCTCCAGGTTAATGGCCTTGGAGTCATCTCTCGTTCTTCTTTTCCTTCATCTCCAATATGCAATAATCAGGTAGATCATGCTGACTCTTTTCTCAAAATATCTCCTGTATTTGCCCTTTTTCCCCCTTCCTTCTTTCGACACCATCCCCCTCCCCCTCTATAACTATTACCAAAGCCTTCTAGCTGCTTTCTTGGCTTGAGTCTCTCCCACTCCAATCTCTGCTCCTTATTCTTCCAATGTCTTGCTTTGAAACTGCTTAGAAAGCCCTTAAGGACCTACCTGACTTAGAGGTCAGCATCTGATCTCTTTCCCTTGGCCTCGAGGCCCTGGCTGCATCTGGCCCAATCTACTGCTCCAAGTGTGATCAGAGAACCTCCTTCTAAGCCAGCCACACTCCTGACTCCACTGAAAGGTTCTTCTGAGCAGCCTCATGCCCCTCCCTATGCCCTGCCCTGGTCATGGACATATTTACCCCAAAATGACTCATTTAGTCACTTCCCCAAAAGGCAGTTGAGTTTTAAAGAATGAACCCATCTCAAATCTTAACTGCAAAATGTGTACGCAGGCACTTGAGCAGAGCCATGAAAAGAAAACTGACAAGGAACACTATGGGAAAGCAGAATCACGCAGGAGCCTCCTTGCTCCTCATGCCTCCTCCAGACAAGAGTTCCTCCATCCTCCCCCCAACTCCTGGGGCTTTCAAAGGGAAGCCATCAGACTGCAACATCTGTGGGTCCTTCATAGCCATATGAGTTCCTCCTCATTCACTGAAGACCTCAGCACCAGTCCCTCTCTCTACTACTGTTTTGTCACCCTTAAGGTGATTTCATTATGCCCACGGACTCTATCTTTCTCCAACACTCTGGCCTCTAAATTCACTGCTCTCTAATGATCTGGGTCTCCAACCTACTTTTTCTGCAGACATCCTTGTCAGACCCTAGACTTTGTCATTATCAGTAACTTTATCACCTTTCACATCTCAGTTTTCGGTGTCCTTCTCTCTAATCACACTCTGCCACCTTTCAGTCTTAACTCCCATCAGTACTTGCCTGGCAACCATCTTTCAGTCTTATTCCCATAGTACTTGCCTGGCAACAATTCTATGGCTCCACCAGGATTGGGAATCCCCTGACCCTTCATGTTGCCACTACATGTTGCCATTTTATCATCCCAACCCTGCCCACAAACTTACTTCCCTCCTCCTAGAGCTGAGATTCCCTTGTCCACCATGATAATCACACCCTTGCCTTGTTTTTCAATGTCCCTACCCTTCTCTCTTCAAAGTAGTAGCCTGCAAAAAAAAAAAAGCCCAAAAAGTCCTGGTGAAATTCAACTCTCTACCTCTTCCTCTTCCACCTCCAAACAACTGGTAGAAAAGAAGAAAATACCACCAGGCAGATTATCTCAAAATTTATTCCCACAAACCACACATGGGCCTTGAGCCCAGCCCAGCCACCCTGCACATTATTTCCTGTGTCTTGTCTCTTCCACCTCCTAGTTCAGAGCTTCTCCTCTTTTCTCAAACTCAAACATCTCCTCCCCCATTCCCACTCTCAGATGCTGACCTTGCTTCTTTGGTCGTTGAGAAGACAGAAGTGATGGGAAAATAATTTTCACAACCTTGAATGACAAATCTACCAGCCCACACGCATCTGCGCTTATACTCTGTCTTCCATCTTATCCCAGTGCAGAAATGCCCTGCCCCTAGCCAGGGTCGACCTTGTCTCATCACTAGATTCTCACCCCATCACTTTCTGATAACAAGGAACTCCATTCTTGTAGTTCCCCTTCTCTCCCCTCCACCATCATTCTTCCCCTTTTGACTGAGGGATCATTTCTATCCAACACGGACACAGAAACTTGGGGTACTCTATCCAAGTGACACCACATTCCCCTCCATGCCTCCCCAAGACCACTCTCTTAGCAGCAGTTCTCCTTGAAAGAATGATCTGTATTTACTGTCTCTAGTTCCTTTCTTTCCATTATCTTTATTAAATTTCAAATGTTTTTAAATGTAACATTTGACTCATCAAAAAATATATAAATTATATGTGCAAGATGTAACACAGACTAATCTAAAGAGTCCACAAAACTATCACTCAGACCTAGAATTGGAAGATTACTAATGACTTTGATTTATATCTGTACTGCTTGATTTTATTCCTCTGGCAACCTTAATCTATCCATCAGCAAACCCCATTGGACTCCATGTCCACAAATTACCCCACATCGGACTGGTGGGACTGGTGCTCACAATATAGACCACCATCACCCTCATCCCAGCTGACATTATCTATATCTGGGATCAGTGCAATCGCTTTCTCTCTGTTTAGAGTCTTGCTCCCTGATTCTTCAAGCAGCAGCCTGATTGATGATTTTAAAATGTCAAGTTAATCATTTCCTGATCAGTATCCCCAAGTGGCTTCCCATTACTCCCAGAGAAATTCTGAATCTTTGATGTGACTTAGAAGGCCCTGTGGGATCTAGACGCTTCCATTTCCTGCTATTCTTCCCTCATCCCATACAGAACTCCCAACTCTGCCTTAAACAGACCAGGCATGCTTTGAGTCTGGCTGGTCATTTGCATTTGCTGATCCCCTCCTTAGAATGCTTACCCCTGTGTATCTGCACAAGTTGTTTCCTCACTACACTCAAGTCTTCACTTAACTGCCGTCAGAAAAATGCCCCCTGCTGACAATGCAATCTCAAGCAGCAACCGTCATCACACCACTTCTTTATGACAGGTGTCATACCTGACATCATAGCACATATGCATTTGTTTCTTTGCTTACTGTCTATCTTATCTTTCTAGAATATAGGTCCCATGAGAGTGGGGACCTCAAAATGCTCGTGGCTGATACCCTGTCTTCATCTGGTGCCTGGTGTGTAATAGGCACGTATATTTGTAGCATGAATGAAGTGGAAAACCAGAACTAATCAGCCTAATCAAAGATCCCTGGTCCATATATCTGAAAGTCTCACCAGATTTCTGCAAGTGGACGGACATCACTACTTATAATACAGTAGCTTTTAAGGCAGTACCTACAACACTGAATGGTATGCAATTATTAGGTAAAAGAAAGTCCCAATGGAATTAAGGGGATGGAACGTAATAAAGTAGAATTGCAGTAATGTGAACCGTGTACTTGATGTCGTTCTGCACCTAGGTTTTGTCTCTCTAGGACTTCAGGGTTTTTATGAGAAGGCGGGGCAGCTGTTGGAAGGGAGTTTTAAGGCTTTGAGTGAACTGTTGAGCATCATCCTGGTTCTAGCCAGCGACACCAGCAGTGTTCATGCTGGGCCCAAGGGTTGGTGTGTAACCTGTTAGGCTGCTCAGTGTCCCTGAATAGCACCTCAAACTTTAAAGTAGCTTCAGGACTCACCATAGTGATCCACTACTGGCTTAGGTCTGAGAAGATTCTGAAGAGTAGGGATTCTAAGAACTTTCTTTAAGTTCTGCTCAAAGAGTATAAAATGGCAGTAGGGGGTATCCAATAGCTTCTTAGATTAATTTTCCAGAATTTTCTAAAAATGAAAGATTCCTTAAGAAACTTAATGTCGTATCCCTCCTCCAAATGGAATACTGGGGAAAGTAGGCATGGCATTGCCATGAACAGACCCTTCCTGCCCTTTGCTTATAACGGTTACTAGGTCACATTGTTCCTGGTCCCATTGTCAGGCATAGACTTTCCTCACATTGTCCAAGGTCAGAGAGTAGAACCTCTTACAGCAGCTGACTTCCCACTTCAGCTGCAAGAGCCTCGCTCAGAAAGCTGGACCAAGGAGCCACGATGGCTCTCCTCCTTCCATTACCTACTGCTGGGAGAACCAAGCTGGGGACAACTTTCCATACTCATCCAGCAAGGGACCCCTTACAGTGCTCTAGCCTGTCCTCAAAAATAAGAAAAAGCACAGATAACTTACCATCTGATTAAGGAAGCAATATATGCCCTTACCAAGACATTTAGAAAATACAAGCAAGTATGGGGACACCTGCATGGCCCAGTCAGGTAAGCGTCTGCCTTTGGCTCAGGTCATGATCCCAGGGTCCTGGGACTGAGTCCCACATCGGGCTTCCTGCTCAGTGGGGAGCCTGCTTCTCCCTCTGCTGCTGCTGCTCCCCTGCTTGTGTGGGCGTTATCTCTCTCTCTCTCTAAAAAATAAATAAATAAAATCTTTTTAAAAAAATACAAGCAAGTATGGATTAACATAATATGGACTGTGAGAGAGGAGAGAGGAATAAAAAGTAAGGGATGATAAAAGAATGCGATGGGTTTGTTCAGGACACTTTTCTTGTTGGAAGCCAGTCCGTTGTTAAGGCAGCCCTGGCTAACTACTAGAGGTACAAGTCATGACCTTCCCCCAAAGTCAGGTTATTCTTCTGGCATCCCTATTCCATTATTGTGACTTCTATTCTAAACGTCACTCAAGTTCAAAGAGTCTTCAAAATACCATAGAACTTAACTGATGACATAAATTGGATCAATAATAAACTAATGAAATTAAACCAAAAGATAAAAGGTAGTGTTTTCTTTTCTTTTTCAGAGTTAAGATATTTATTAGTGTTTATACAAACAAATGACACCCACTAACTAAAAAATAGGAGGGCTTTTCCTCAGTAAGAATACAGTCTTTAACAGGACTCTATTTGAATTAGAATTCCATACAAATAGAATATATACTTAGCACAAGAAAGTCAGGAAGGATTTTACATTACACAGAACAGGCATTCAGTTGGTTCAATCATGGTGAGTTACCCTTCCAACCAAATACTTATATTTATTGCACATATTATAGTCAGTTCAGTATATGCCAACAATCACACAGTTTTAATATTTAGTAGCATGAAATACACTTAACTATTTCCAAAGAGATATGTGATGTGGTCTTCATTTCAGAGGGACAGAAGTGACTGAGTTACTGTCTGTTCTTTAATGTTCCAACTAACTATTTCATTGCCTCATTGAAGCCAGTGCCTTTGGTGGCTCAAATTTTGAATATTAGCCATTTTCGGTCCTTCAGTGCAGGTAACCCAGGTGCCCTGTCTGATGGAGTCATGGCCTGCTCCATGCCTGCTTATTTGCAAACATCTTCAAAACGGCTTTTCTCAGCTCTTCTTCCTCCAACATGGCAGCTAACTCTGATTTGGGAATGCCAATTTGGTCTTGGACACGACTGCTACTACAGAAATGTGTGCCTCTGTGTTTGAAGAATAATACCACAGCATGGCCTGATGTTTGTCTGTCCTCCTTGATCTCAGGCTTGGGATTCTAGGTTCTCATATATTACTGTCCCAACGTGAAATCCAATAGTAGGAACAGTAGTAACCACTAGTCCAACCTGCAACCTGTACAAAATTATAGTTTTTCCTGCTCCATCCAATCCCAAAATTAAAATCCCCACTTGCTGGGTTCCAACCAAACCTGGAAAAAGTACTTGAGAAAAAACCACCCATAATGAACTGACCATCCGCCTTTATTGGTGGTCAGAGACAGGCTCCGGCTTCGGCAGCGACTCCTGTTGGAGCCTCAGCCCTGCCACCTCTGCTCACCTTGGCCTTGGGCTCTGGCTCTAGCTCCAAAACGATTCCCTTAGATGTCAGCTCCACCAGCAGCTTCCAAGTGGGACTCCTGGCTGGGCGGGGGGAGGGGGGCCTGGGGGCGATGAGCCACGGTGACTACGCCTCAAGATCAGCAACCTCAGAAAAGGTAGTGTTTTAAAATAGGTTTAGAAATAAGGCTGTATCATAAGGTTAGAAATATATACCAGCTGGATTTATACACCGCCAAGAAAGACTCAGCATCTCTCACTAATTTTCCCAAGACAGTGCAATCAATAGGTGATGGATCATGTTTTGAACATGAGAGATTATGCTCTTTCCTCTTTCCCAAAGCACCTGTCATTGTCTGTCTGTTCCATCTGCATTCATTGATCACATATTATTATAAAGCACTGGGGGGTACAGAGGTGTACCTGACGCGGCCAATTCAATTTATTTCCACAAACTTGATTGAGTACTTAAAATGAGTTCTTCTTCTGTATGGAGCAGCCCTGACTTATGGCAATGTCCCAAGACCAGCTCTTATCCCCAAGGGGCGGAGGGGCAGGGGTGGGTCACGGATAAGAGTCGGAGACAGAGAAAAAACAACGATCTAGTATGTTGGGTGCCCGCTCAGTGGCACAAATGAGACACTTGGGTGACGTGATTCCAAAGGTTCTTTCCAGCAATGATTATTTTATAACTCACTATTATTTTAACATGTATTAGCATCAGCTTTTCTGTGAAATGTTCATGCTACTATTAAATAGTGTTTAACTTCTTTTTTTTTTTTAAGATTTTGTTTATTTATTTGACAGAAAGAGACACAGCGAGAGAAGGAACACAAGTAGGGGGAGTGGAAGAGGGAGAAGCAGGCTTCCTGCTGAGCAGGGAGCCTGATGCGGGGCTCGATCCCAGGACCCTGGGATCATGACCTGAGCTGGAGGCAGACGCTTAACCCACTGAGCCACCCAGGTGCCCCAGTATTTAACTTCTGTATGATTTAATTTTTTATAAGGTCAAATCTTGTATCCCAAACCAGATTTGAAGTTTCTTAAGATAGAGTCTGTTCTTACCTTTTTTGCTTCCCTGGCAAAAGTCAGAACTCAATAACTATGGATTCACTGATTATGAAAGTCACTACTTTCAAATAAACAGACACCCATGCTTTCCCCTTTACCTACTTTTACCTTCCCCCCATGCCAAATATTCACGATGCAGAGTATTTATGTCTGGAGAGGTTACTGGTAGGGATGGTCTCCCTTTTTCTCCTTATACTTGCTTTATAAGCTTAAGCCTTTAAAAAAAAAAAAGATACTTAATAGCTTGAGGAAATTACACTAGTAAGTGAAAAACAGCAGAATACAAAATAGTATACATAGAATATATACCAATTTGAATAGAGAAATGGGAAGAAGACACACATGATTGGTTGTCACCAGCCCACAAACTTAAATGCTATCACATAGAATTGATATGCCAAAAGTTGTTCTTGCGCCCACCTGCACATGCAGAACATGGGCCTCCCCTTTAAAATTTCCTCCATAAGGAACCCCTTCTGGACCCACATGGGCTCGTGTTTGACTCTCAGATGCACACACTAACTGCCACCAGCGTGTTCTCCTGCCCCTGGGCCCGAGATACTCTCGGCAGCTGGTGAAGCCACAGGAAGGGCTAATAATGCTGACCAGGAAAATATTAAGATTAGTTCCCACTGTATGGCAAGGATAGAGCATTAAAATCACTTAATTATTTTTCTCTGTTCTCTTTATATTTTGCAAATTTTCTAGATTATTAGTTTTATAATCAGAAAAAAAAATGTTGATTAAAAACATCTGCATCAAGTCTTCAAGATAGCTAAGGGGTTGCTGTTGCAAACAACCCCAGCAGAAATGAGAAAACAGCAAGCAAAAAACCATGCGGTGAATGCATTGGTATTAGAATTGCAGGGTCAATCAGCATAAAACCCTGCCGGACATCTCAGACCTGTTCTGGGAGGTACCAGCATCTGCTGGGATCCCACCGTTGATTTAGTTCATAAAGTGAAAAGAGCATGCAGCAAAACTGACTCCTGGTTGATATGTTTGCTGATGAGACTCAAGATTCACAAAGGCAAGAAGTTCATTTCAGGAAAAAAAAAAAAAGTAAGCCATTCATGTGCACCAACAGCTTTGGACTTGGCCGAAACCTCACAGGGAAAGCTCCTAGAGTTGTCCCCAGCAGCCAAATGAAGACATCTGCTGAACAGAGACAGCTGGCCAGAAATTTAATAAGACACCAGACCATGTTACAAAGAGAATATAGAGTATTGCTATGGAAAATTTAATAGTGTTGTGTGCATTAATGAGCAGGAACTGACTGAAGCATCAAAGGCGTAAGAGGACAATTTGGTTTTTAGAATGATAATAGAATTCATGAAAAAAATGTTCATCCACATTCTCAGCTGAGGTCAGACAAGGCAGTTCTCTACCTTCCTGTTTCAGCTGTTGTAAATAAGCAAGTGTCCTTTTTGTGTTCGAGTTAATGCTACTTTTTTTTTTTTTTTTTGCACTTTTGTGCTTTTTGCTGGTGATTTTGTTGCTTAAGACAGCTCCCAAGCATCGTGCTCATGCTGTCCAGTACTCTAAGAGTGAGAAGGCTGGGTGTGCCTTAGGGAGAGCATATGTGTGTCGGCTCCCTACACATGTGAGTTACCATGCCATCGGCTGTGTGTTCAATGTTAATAGGACAATCTACATTAAATACAGTTATCTTTATTTTTTTTAATTTAATTTCCTTTTATTTTTTTCCAGTGTTCCAAAATTCGTTGTTTATGCACCACACCCAGTGCTCCATGCAATACATGCCTTCCTTAATACGCACCACCAAGCTCACCCATCCCCACACCCGACTCCCCTCTAAAACCCTCAGTTTGTTTCTCAGAGTCCACAGTCTCTCATGGTTTATCTCCCCCTCCGATTTCCCCCAACTCACTTTTTTCCTCTCCATCTCCCAATGTCCTCTGTGTTATTCATTATGCTCCCAAAGTAAGTGAAACCATATGATAATTGACTCTCTCTGCTTGACTTATTTCACTCAGCATATCAT
This sequence comes from Meles meles, assembly GCF_922984935.1. Lineage (NCBI taxonomy): Eukaryota > Metazoa > Chordata > Mammalia > Carnivora > Mustelidae > Meles > Meles meles. The sequence goes on along the minus strand of NC_060079.1, from coordinate 15,004,671 downwards.
TTCACTCCTCCAGTTCCATCCATGTTGATACAAAAGTTGGGTATTCATCCTTTCTGACGGAGGCATAACACTCCATTGTATGTATGGACCACATCTTCTTTCCTCTGCCAACAGAGGATGCCATTCTTCTATTGAAGGGCATCTTGGCTCTTTCCACAGTTTGATAACTGTGGCCATTTCTGCTATGAACATTGTGGTATAGATGGCCCTTCTTTTCACTACATCGTAAATACCCAGTAATGCAATTGCAGGGTCATAGGGTAGCTCTATTTTTAATTTCTTAAGGAATCTCTACACTGTTTTCCAAAGTTGCTGCACCAACTTGCCTTCCCACCAACAGTGTAAGAGGGTTCCCCTTTCTCCACGTCCTCTCCAACACTTTTTATTTACTGTCTTGTTGATTTTGGCCATTCTAACTGGTGGTATCTCAATGTGATTTTGGTTTGAATCTCCCTGATGGCTAGTGATGATGAGCATTTTTTCATGTGTCTGTTAGCCATTTGTATGTCTTTGGAGAAGTGTCTGTTCATGTCTTCTGCCCATTTTTTGACGTGATTATCTGTTTTGTGTGTGTTGAGTTTGAGGAGTTCTTTGTAGATCTTGGTTATTAGCCCTTTGTCTCTAGTGTCATTTGAGAATACCTTCTCCCATTCTGTGGGTTGCCTCATTGTTTTATTGACTGTTTCCTTTGCTGTGCAGAAGCTTTTGATCTTGATGAAGACCCACAAGTACATTTTCACTTTTGTTTCCTTTGCCTTTGGAGACATGTCTTGAAAGAATTTGCCATGGCCAATATCGAAGAGGTTACTGCCTATGTTCTCCTCTAGGATTTTGATAGATTCCTGCCTCATGTTAAGGTCTTTTATCCATTTCGAGTTTATCTTTGTGTATGGTGCAAGAGAATGGTCGAGTTTCATTCTTCTATACATAGCTGTCCAACTTTCTCAGCACCATTTATTGAATATTTTTTCCACTGTATATTTTTTCCTACTTTGTCAAAGATTATTTGACCATAGAGTTGAGGGTCCATATCTGGGCTCTCTACTCTGTTCCACTGGTCTATGTGTCTGTTTTTGTGCCAGTACCATGCTGTCTTGGTGATCACAGCTTTGTAGTAAAGCTTGAAATCAGGCAACGTGATGGCCCAAGTTTTGTTTTTATTTTTCAACATTTCCTTAGCAATTCGGGGTCTCTTCTGGTTCTATACAAATTTTAGGATTGTTTGTTCCAGCTCTTTGAAAAATGCCGGTAGAATTTTGATAGAGATGGCGTTGAAAGTATAGATTGCTCTAGGCAGTATAGACATTTTAACAATGTTTACTCTTTGGATCCAAGAGCATGGAATGGTCTTCCATCTTTTTGGTCCTCTTTGATTTCTTTTTTTTTTTTTTTAAAGATTTTATTTACTTATTTGACAGACAGAGATCACAAGTAGGCAGAGAGGCAGGCAGAGAGAGAGGTAAGGGAAGCAGGCTCCCTGCTGAGCAGAGAGCCCAACATGGGGCTTGATCCCAGGACCCTGGGATCATGACCTGAGCTGAAGGCAGAGGCTTTAACCCACTGAGCCGCCCAGGCGCCCCTCCTCTTTGATTTCTTTAATGAGTGTTCTGTAGTACTTCCTTGAGCACAGATTCTTTATCTCTTTGGTTAGATTTATTCCCAAGTATCTTATGGTTCTTGGTGCTATAGTAAATGGAATCGATTCTCTAATTTCCTTTTCTATATTTTCATTGTTAGTGTATAAGAAAGCAACTGATGTCTGTACATTGATTTTGTATCCTGCCACATGACTGAATTGCTGTATGAGTTCTAGTAGTTTGGGGGTGGAGTCTTTTGGATTTTCCATATAAACTATCATGTCATCTGTGAAGAGAGAGAGTTTGACTTCTTCCTTGCCAATTTGAATACCTTTTATTTCTTTGTGTTGTCTGATTGCTGTTGCTAGGACTTCTAGTACTATGTTGAAGAAGAGTGACGAGAGTGGGCATCCTTGTCGTGTTCCTGATCTCAAAGGGAAGACTGTCAGCTTTTTCCCATTCAGAATGATATTTGCTGTGGGTTTTTATAGATAGATTTGATGAAGTTGAGGAGTGTTCCCTCTATCCCTATACTTTGAATCATTTTAATCAGGAATGGATGCTGTATCTTGTCAAATGCTTTTTCTGCATCAATTGAGAAGATCATGTGGTTCTTCTCTCTTCTCTTATTGATTTGTTCTATCACATTGATTGATTGATTTGCAAATGTTGAACCACCCTTGCATCCCAGGAATAAATCCCACCTGGTCATGGTGGATAATCTTTTTAACGTGTTTTGGATCCTATTAGCTAGGATCTTGTTGAGAATCTTGGCATCCATATTCATTAGGGATATTGATCTGAAATTCTCCTTTTTTTAAAACATTTTTTATTAAGATTTTTAAAATTTATTTGACAAGGAGAGAGAGATCACAAGTAGACAGAGAGGCAGGCAGAGAGAGAGGGGAAGGCAGACTCCCTGTTAAGCAGAGAGCCCGATGCAGGGCTCGATCCCAAGACCCTGAGATCATGACCCGAGCCGAAGGCAGAGGCTTAACCCACTGAGCCACTCAGGCACCCGTGAAATTCTCCTTTTTGATAGGGTCTTTGCCTGGTTTGGGGATCAGGGTAATGATGGCTTCATAGAAAGAGTCTGGAAGTTTTCCTTCTGTTTCTTCTTCTTCTTCTTTTTTTTTTTTAAAGATTTTTTTATTTATTTGACAGAGATAACAGGTAGGCAGAGAAGCAGGCAGAGAGAGAGGAGGAAACAGACTCCCCACTGAGCAGAGAGCCCGATGCTGGGCTCGATCCCAGAACCCTGGGATCATGACCTGAGCCGAAGGCAGAGGCTTTAACCCACTGAGCCACCCAGGCGCCCCCCTTCTGTTTCTATTTTTTGAAACAGCTTCAGGAGAATAGGTATTATTTCTTTTTTGAATGTTTGGTAGAATTCTCCAGGGAACCCATCAGGTCCAGGGCTCTTGTTTTTTGGGAGGTTTTTGATCACTGCTTCAATCTTGTTACTAAATATTGGTTGATTCAGGTTAAATACGGTTATCTTTAAACAGAAACACACAAAGTGTTGTGTAAATCCAGCAAGGTCACATAAAATAAGGTTATATATTGAGCTATGGGTGAAATTGTGACCAGAGGCTCTCAATGGCTCACTATTTGCTAATTCAGTGTTCATGGCAACTTTGTAGAACATCATTGCTATGAATAATCAGAATTGACTGTATCATCATTTCAACAAATAACTTATAACAAATAACAAATAACTAATATAAGATGATTAATGAGTTATATTGCATTCGTTTTTGTACTAAGTCCAAAATTTGATATGTCTTTTGCACTTAGAGCACGTCTCCCTAGACTGGCCATGTCTAAAGGGCTTAGTGGCCACATGTGGCAAGTGGCTATGTACTAGCCAGAGCAGGTCTAGCCTTGGACTCCACAAAGAAACTGAAACCATCAGACAGAGCTCCCCAGCCATTGCCATGATTGTCCCTCTATGTCTGTCCCTCCATGGAGCTCTGGACCCCATCCCTCCTCTCTCCAGGGAAGTTGCCCTTCATCAGGTCCTTTCCCTTGTGTATCTTTTTTCTCTCTCCACTGACTATTAACCTTCAGCATATAAATGTGTTTATCTTCCCAATTTAAAAAATAAACAATAAAATGAGGGACTGTATATGTCCCTCCAGCTTTTGCATGTACTTCTGAGTTAGTATTATTCCTCTGTTGTATTATTTGTTCATTCATCTGCCTTCTCACTGGGCTAACCTTGGGGTGGTGATCATTTCCTAGCACATTTTATTCAATCAAAAAATATTTACTAGATCAAAGATTTTCTGTGCACCCAGCACTGTGATAAGGCGCCAAGCATACTGTGATGACAAAAAAACAGGCATATCCCAACCATAAAGAAATCTTACAGACTAATGGGTGAGTCAAACATAATTCAGATAAACCCTCAAATAAATGTATAATTACAAGCTGTAATAAGTACTAGGAAAGAGTGCATAACGTTTTGAGAACGTATAACAGGGAAATCTGACCTACTTTGATCAGACTTCTCTGAAGAAGGAACATTGAGCTAAGTCAGAATTAGTCTACCAGAATCCAAATTTAACTCATGAAAATGAAATTATTAAGAGGGAACTGAATATCCACTCTAAATCAGCACTTGGCACATAGTAGGTTTTCCATAAATATTTGTGAGTGAATGGATGGACTATGCAAAAGAGGAGAGACAGGGGAGAAAAAAGGGAGAAAAGAGCATTCAATTCTATGAGAAAGCCATGTGCAAAGATCCTGTGGTAACATGGTACAGAGACAGAAAGGAGCAATATCATTAGTGCATCACTGGCTACCTTGGAGATTTTATTCTTCAACTAAAGAGACACAGCTTTTTAAGAGCAGAGGAGGGATAGGAAATGACATTACCAGATTTGGCTTCAGTGTAGAGTGAGGTGGAGCGCTAGCCATACATATTTGAGGCCAGGAGTCCTGTCAGGAAATGAGATAGTAATAGTACTTTGGACTCATGGTGACTAAAGATGGAGGAAAGTGAATGGATCTGAGAAATATTTAAGTGTTAAAATCATTAGGATTTAGCATCACTGGATAAGACAAGGGACAGAGAGAGAGACTTCAAGGACAATCACTTAGTGTCTGGTCTATGCCAATTAAGTGGAGCCATTCTCTAAGAGGAGGAAACTGGAAACATAATAATTATGGGGGTGAATCACAGGTATTTGGATGTTCTGGGTTTAAAGAACTCTTGAGACACTCAAGAAGAAATATAAATGCTGTGCTGCAGGTTTGAAACTCAGAGAAGCCTGGAGTGGTGATATAAATTTGAAAGTAATGAAGTAAAATGGTTATTGAGGCCCAGGACCTGGCACAGGATAGAAGTTTCTTAAATATTTGTTGAATTAATGAATGACTAGGGATTACTAAGGATTAGTTTTATTAGGACGTGTTGAGTTTGTAGTGACTTGAGACTTAGAAACATCTAAATATACCTCTAAGCTCCTATTTTTCATAAGACACTAATCTACAAATAATTTAAATAACATTCAATCTTCTCCAAGTCTATCACATTATTTTATGTTATGGCTCATTTTTAAATTATATTTCTTGGCTTTTAATGGTTTAATGGCATCACTTGAGACAAAAGCTACATTGAAGATAACATGTTGTGCCAATTTATCATACCATGTAAGCAAGATAAAGCATCTTAGAAGACACTTTTCTCCAGTAATAAATTTTTCGTTTTCTCTGTTATTGGAGCACATGCAATTCTAACAAAAATTAATAAAGAGTCTCATTATCTCATGTATGTAAATCATATTTAGGCTCAGATACCATCAGAAAGCACGAAAACAAACACAATGTCTGGAAAAAGTAAAGTCTTAATAAATGTTTGTTAAACAGAATTGAGTTGAGAGGTCACAAGTATTTTCCCTTCCATATTCCATTTACTTGTTTATTCCCTTTTATCCCATAGCCAACCTGTTCCCCTCCCCTTAGCAGAGGCTAGTGTGTTTCACAAATATCTTGAAATGTGTATTTGTTGTTTTGTGCAGATACCTCTTTTTTCTCAAAAAATTTTTTAACAAATTATTGACTTAAAATTTGCATAATACTAACCACTGAATTATGTGTTTCTTTGTTTCACATAAGTAAAAACATAAGCATTATCTCCCTTCTCCTCTAAAAAATGGATTGCACTCCTACTCTAAAACTATCAGAATCACATATTTTTCTTCTTTTTTTGTCTTTTAAATTTATTTTTTATTTTTGTAATTGTGGTTGAATATACATAACATAAAATTTACCATTTCAATCACTTTTAAGTGTACGGTTAAACAGTAGTAAGTGCAATCACATTGTCATGGGACTGTGACCACCATCCCCCTCTAGAATCTTTCCATCCTCCTAAACTGAAACTCTGGCCCCATTAAACACTATCCCTGGCAACCACCATTCTGTTCTCTGTCTTTATGAACAAAAGTTCTTAATTTGGGTGAGGTTGAATTTATTTATTTATTTTTTTATTTCATTGCCTGTGCTTTTGATGTCATATCCAAGAGATTATTTCTAAAGCTGATGTCGTGAAGTTTTTCCCTTATTTTTTTTTCCCCTTCTGTTTTCTTCTAAGAATTGGGTAGTTTTAAGATCTATTTTAGTTTATACAAAGAGGATTATGTTCTCTACTCATTCTGTTTCTTACCTTTCTCAGTTAGTGTTATATTCTTAAGATTATCCATGCTCCTACATGAAAACTGAATCTGTTGTTCCTGAGGCACAATCCTCCATGAGTGTTTACCTTTGCCTTTTACCATCTGCGCTCCATGAAGGACGCCAGATGCCCCCACAACCTGCCACCAATACCCTTAGTTGTATCCGTTAAGGGTCTGTAATGAGAATTTCCAGGGGCGACTCAAGTGGGGGATGGCTGGGCCCTAGGGCATCACATGCTCAGTTACATTGGCTGGGCTGGATGGGCGACCCAGTCTGCTCGTCCCCCAGTGGTGCAGAGGGGCACCTAATCTCACACTCTTGCCCACAGTGGGTGTTGTGCAGCCCCCTGATGAATTCCTGCCTAATGGACACACAGTGATGTTTCATTTTTTTTATTAGCCTTTCTCTTACTTATATATTTGAACATCTCTCCATGTGTTTAGTTGCTCAAAGAGTTTCCTCCTCCGTAAACCGCCCCTTCTGTATTTTGCTCATGTTTTCCATTGGAGTATTTTGTAGTTGTCAATATGCACACATTCCTTGTATATTCTAGATATTAGTCCCTTGTCAGATTTATTTTTTTTAATATTTTATTTATTTATTTGACAGAGAGAGACACAGCGAGAAAGGGAACACAAGCAGGGGGAGTAGGACAGGGAGAAGCAGGCTTCCCGCTGAGCAAGGAGCCAGATGTGGGGCTCGATTCCAGGAGACTGGGATCATGAGCTGAGTGGAAGGCAGACTTTTTAACTTACTGAGCCACCCAGGTGCCCCTTGGTCAGATTTAAACATTACAGATATCTCACCCTTTTGTGTCACCCTGATCCAGGGGACCCACAAATGTTTTATTTTCACCTTATTACATTTTGTAATTCCAAATTTTGAAAATGAGTTACTTTGTCAGCAATAAAAATTCTATGTTCTGCATTGCTTCTTCTGTCTCTTTAGTTAAATTAACCCTTATAAGTGACATACTTAGAACAGCCTGGTGCACGTTCAGCATTCAACACACGTTACTGTCATTCTTGCTGTATTTAATTCAAATTTATGTTTCTCACATGAAATCATCTCATATAACCTATCTTGCCTACTTTAGGATACATTCAAATGATTGAAAACGGAGGTCACCATGAATTCTTTATCAGCAAAAATGATTCTGTTATTTAGTAAAATTATTAGAAGACAAGAAAAAATAAGGGAGACACATACAGTCCACTGTTTTGTCTCACGTATGGTCTTCAGGGATGTGAGGGTTAGACATGGCACAGAAATCACACATAGCATCTTTACACTTGTAGGAAAGAACGTATACCCTGTGGCATAATTTCAGTCTGTCTGTTCCATTGTATTTCTCTCCCTGATTCTTCACTTTTAGTCACCTGGACCCCTTACTTCCTTATTCCAGGTATCAAGAGTCATTTTTGTGTTAAAAAAAAAAAAAACTTACAGGTAATGTGAACTTCTCATTTTAAATTCCCCCATCACAGTTCAATTCCTAGAAGCACAATCTATCCTTGCCTCCTGGTCAGGACAATGACCTGGCTCAGTGCCCTTCCCCCCACCCTCCCCATCATGACCAGAACACCCAGCATCCTGGCCACAGATGGGACAGTATACAGACAGAATCACAGACACGTGTGTATGCTTCCGGGTAACGATGCCCAGTAACTCACCCCGAGCTTCTTCGCAGAGCATCCTTTTGCCAACTTGGATGAGTTTGTGCACAGAATAAAGTGTTTTTCTAGTATTTTAATTTCTTTTTCAAAAACGTACTTTAATCGATTGAATACAATTAGGCAAATGAATTGATTGTGATTCCAGGAAGGTTTTTCTACCTAGATTTCCCATTTTTACAATTCCTGAGATATTCTGATTAACTATGAGAGTGAAAACCTATAATTATGCGTAGACAGTCAGCAGACATTTGAGTGTACCCATGCCCTTTATATTAGGAGAATGAGATCATGTCGAAGTGAGGATTTTTTTGCATAAGGAGTTGAATGGCTTTCATGTAAACAATAATTATTTCCTAATTCTTTTCCACATTTTTCATTAGTACCCTATTGCCTAGCAAAGTTTTAGCCACAGAATAAGGAAGAGGATTGCGTTTCCATCACAGCAAATGCAGTGAGATGCCGCTCACATCAGCAGCGTTCCCCTTAAGGTCGCCACATGTAACCCTTCCCTCAGAAGTATTCTCCTTTGTGCCTTTTAATCCAAAAAAAAGAAATTTCTCAGAACAGCTAAATGGGGTGTTGTTACTTTTTAAATGATGTCCAGTGTTTTCTTTTTCCAGATTAGAGCACTGTTACCTTATGAATCAAAACATGAAAGAGATGGTTCAGCGTTAGCAGTGAACTTTGTTTTAATACATTGGGTATGTTTTCTTAGTGGTTTTGTAAACTTTGGCCATCTGTTGCTGAGCTATGAGGACCACATATTTCCTTCACAAGGGAGGAAGGATGCAATACATCTACCCACCCTATGTGTAAGACCGACTGTCTACAAAACCAGACCAACAGATCTGAGTCAAACTGGAGTTAAAGAGCTAACATTTCGGCAATTTTCCTAATAGTATTTCTGCAAACCTCTTCACACTAGGTTACTGGTACCATGCCATCATGGACCAAATGTGCATGCTGCCCTAAACTTCATCTGTTGAAGCCCTAACTTCCAATGGATGGGGCTTTGGGGTGGTAATTAGATGAAGTCATGAGAGTTGGGCTCCATGAGTGTTCTTATAAGAAGAGGAAGAGACACCAGAGCTCTCTTTTCCCCCTGCCATGTGAGGACGCAGCAAGAAGTCTCCCACTTGCAAGCCAAGAAGCAAGCCCTTGCCAGGAACAGAGCCTGCAGGCACCTTGATATGTGGCTTTCCAGTCCCCAGAACTATGGGAAATAAATGTCTGGTGTTTTAGCCTCCCCATCTGTGGTACCCTGTTCTAGCAGCCTGAGCTGACTAAGCCGTGTGTGATTGGTGATAACGATGGGGACTGAACAGATAGATACATTCAGCATTTCTTTAATGTAAATTTTTGTTCAAGATTTCTTGGGCTACTTTCCCTCTGCTGTGCACGTGGAGTGCTACTGTGAGGAGAAAACAAAGCCCAAAGATTCTGGCCAGCTGACTGGAGCCTCTGGAATCTTGTGCTGACCTTAGGAAATACTATCATGTAGAACAGGAAATGTATCTCCATCATTTCCCACCTCCCTTTTCATGGAAAATGATCTCAACTATTAGTTCATAAGACAGTGCTGCCAACCTAAGTGGATCAGCCACCCTCTTGCAGCTTAAACAACAGCGTCTACTTTTTCAAATAAGATGCTTTTACCGGAAGGAATGGATGGACGGTAGGACTCAGGATACTGCGACAACATTGGAAGCCATCAGCATTTCTTTACTTCTCCCTTACTTGAAATTGCCAACTGCTTGCTTTGTTTGCATCTAAATGCCTGAAGCCTCTGGATTAGGTTCAACTTTTGAATTCCTTGAGCTCCTCTACTGTCTCCGCCAACAGGCCGGGTGCCTGTTCTATCCAGTCTTATCATCCACAGCTGTTCCAGAAAGTTCTTTTCATGGTTTGCAAATTTTCCCCACAACCAGTGAGTGAGATCATATTGAAGCCTCTATAAATGGGCAGCTTTCTAGAAAGAATAAACTAGTGGGCAGTTCTGGGTGGGGCTTTCTTCGAAAGGAGTGGACAACCCAGCCGGGCAGGACTAGGGTGAGGCAGGGGAGGCATCTGCTGTACCCAGTGCTGACCCTGCACTCCCAGAACATTTCTCATCCCAGCCACCTCATCTGGGTGACCCCAGCTCTCAGATGCTTGGGCAACACCATTTCTTCTCCTCGGCCCTATTTAATCTGCTCTATTCTCTTACAGTTAGATTTCCTGATGATCTAGCTGCAGACCTATTGTGTAATTCTGAAATAAAGCATTTTAAAACACTGCAAGTCTGAACTGGGAGATTCTTTTCCCAATATAACAATAAAGCCAGGTTTATTGTTTGAACTGAAAGATTTGGAATTTTACATATACGCATTCTCCGCAAAATCCTTAGAAAAAGTTGATTGATTTTTAATCTATCTTTGTGCTCTTCAAAAACATTTCAGATTAACTTAATTCCACATGACTATTTATGGCACCAACTTCATTGAAGTAATATGACAGACTAAAAGATTCCAAGTGGCCATACCCTCTGTGATGGTCACAGGAGGTACCACTCTGCTCTCGGGGCTTGCTGGGAGCTGGCTGGAGCCAGGCTGGGGTACGCAGAGGAGATGGAGAAAAGTGCCTCTGGTGCCCAGAGCTGCCCACAAGGGCAGAAGGTAGACCACAACCAATCCGAGAGAGGGCGGCGGACATCTATCCGCTCCGCTTGGGGTTAGCGATGCTTGGACATAGCAGTGAGCAGGTGAAAGTCAGGTCCCATCTCAGTGAAGTGGTGAAGGGTGACTATTCTGTAGTCGGTAGCAAAACCTTCTGATTTTTTCAAGGTATGCTAACTATTGTGTTTGCCTCCCCAGATCCATTGCCTCCACTTGCTGTGTGCCCCAAGGAGGGGGCTGGTCTCTGGACAGCTTCTCCCAGCCCTGGCCCCTGTCATCTGCGAGGGTTTGACAGGAGACACTGGCAAGAGATCAGAGGGGTGAATGACAGAAAGATCACGTATTTCTCCCACTGTTCCTCGCTCCAGTCATAGTCTGACTGCAGCTTCCTCCTTCTCTTATTACAGCTCCTGCCAGTGACCCTTCCAGGACTCCCGGGCTCTGGAAACAAGAGTTTCTCCTCCTTGCGCCTTCAGGCTGTTCGTGGTAACCAGTTTCTGCTAACGTTAGTTCCCTGAGGATCTCCCCAGGCCCTGTTAATTTCCTTAACTCTGGCTACGCGTAGGTAAAGAAGCACTTTTTGGTTAAATTCTTTTGAGGGGAATTCTATTTGTTGCTAGAACCGTGACCAATATATTCCTATCTCTTATGCCTATATGCTCTTACATCTTTTTTTTAATAGTTTCATAGAATAAATTACCTTAATTTCCCACTAAAAGAAAAAAAGCATAAAACACTGGTATGAATTCATCTTACAATTTGTGGGAATTTAGGGGGAAAGGAAATGTAAATATGAGAAAGAAACCACATTAGTCAGAGTTCTCTGTAGAGACAGAACCAATAGGAATTAGGTAGATAGACCAGAGAGAAACAGAGAAAAAGAGAGATTTATTATAAGGAATTGGTTCTTGCAACCATGGAGGAGGGCAAGTTCAAAATCTGCAGTGTGGGCCAGCAGACTGAAGACACAAGATAGCTGATGGTGCAGACAAAGTTTCAAGGCCGTCTGCTCGAGAATTCCCCCTTGCTCAGGAGATTAGCCGTTTTGTTCTACTCAGACGTTCAACTGATTGGGTGAGGCCCACCCACACTGTGGAGGACAAGCTGCTGTACTCAAGGTTCACAGATATACATATTAATCTCATCCCCAAACACCCTTCCGAGTAACACGTACAATTAACCATCACAGGAACCTAGAAAATTGAAAAACTATATAGGAATCCTCAATGATCAGGAAGTAGTTAGATTAATTAAAAACTATTTTTAGCATTATTCCTATGTTCCTATGTTCCTAAATTTAACTAGCAGCTTCCTCTGCTTTTGAACACATATGGGACACTTTTTTTTTTTTCTTGATCATTTCATTTACTCAGACATGTGAAAAAGAAGCATTTTCTTATTCATCCGAGTACAATGAAACCTAAACAAAAAGAACACATCTAATATTTTTTATTCGTGCCTAAATAGCTGAAGCCTAGTGCCAGCTAACATTCCCTGGGCCCTGGTTCTGGAGTCACGTGTCATTCCCTCCCACACACCCAAGTCGGCTCTCGGATGCAGCATGTGGCATGGAAGGCTCCCCCTGTGAGGTTTGGGGCCAGGGAATGTGCTCTCGCAAGCTTGCCACACATCTGGACAAACATACATTTTATCCTCTAAGTTCCTTGTTGACATAAGGCTCAATGCTTTTAATCATTATAATTGCAGTGGGCGAAGATGTATTTTTAATCCTCTGAATCAAATTTTCTTTTGTTTCATAGGCACGAAATGACAATTCGCAAAAAATTTATATAAAGAATCACTCATGCAGAAAAACTATTTTATGAGACTCTGGTGTGTGTTGGGGGAGAGGGGTTGGGGGATGAGGATCTTCATTTAAAAGAGAGAAAATGGTTCCAATTTAAAAGAAGGACCTAAATATGAACAGAAATCTCTTCCCTAATGCTTTTTTCACAGCGTTAGGTCTCATTCAGACAGATGAAATGGTAGCATCATCTTTTTAAAATAAGACTCAGAATACAGCTCAATTCCTTGTGTTATTTTTTACACACAAACCACCACTCCACTGAATGGCAAAGTATTTCTTCCGTTAATATGGAACTTAACGTTTTATCAAGAAAATAATGTTATATTTGTGTCCTGATAGGTCTTTTATAGCAGAGCCAACAGGACAGTGGGCAGGAAATTTTGCAGTAACTCCCTGCAGTCCTACAGCCTGAGAGTTTTAACAGTGCAGAGCCCAAGAAAAGCTGTGATGTTCTCCTTTCTCTCCACCATGAAATCCATTTGTGAAAACACACTGAGTAACACCAACAGTAAAGGGATAAATCCCTTCATATCAATATGGCCCAGGGAACTCCTTACACCATTAGTCCACCTCTTTCCCCTTGCCCTGAACACCGATGGAAGAGACACTGCTGAGTTCAACAAAAAAGTCCAATAACACCTTCTCCTCAGAGCAAAGGACATGCTTGCATTACATTTTTATATCAAAAAGAGGGCACATCAAGAAAGGTGTACTCCAAATGTAAAGCAGTACAGTCACTGTGAAAAATAGTACAGAGGTCAAAAAATTAAAAATAGAACTACTAGCTGACCCATCGATTTCACTTCTGGGTGCGTTTCCAGAATAATTGAAAGCAGGGTCTTGAAGAGATACTTGTATCATAGCAGCATGATTCTCAATAGATAAAAGGTAGAATCAACACAAGTGTCCATTGACAGATGAATGGATTACAAAAGTGGTCTATCCATACAGTGGATTATTATTCAGCCTCAAGAAAGGAATAAAATTCCCGCACAGGCTACAGCATGGTTGGACCCTGAGGACATTATGCTAAGTGAAATAACCAGGCACAAAAGAACGAATACTGCATGATTCTACTTACCTGGGCTACCTAGGGTGGTCAAGTTCCTAGGGACAGAAAGTAGAAGGGTGGTTGCCAGGGGCTGGAGGACGGGGATTGGGGGTTAGTGTTTAGTGGAGTCAGAGTCTCAGTTGGAGATAATGAAAAAGTTCTGGAAATAGATCATGGTGATGGTTGCAAAACACATGTATGCAAAAACATCCGTGTGAACATACTCAGTGTCATCAAACTCTACATTTAGAAATAAGTAAAATAATAACTTTTATGTTACATATATTTTACCACACACACACAAAGATATGCTCCGAGGTGACCCCTACGTATTCCTGACCATGAGAGAAACTGCTGGCAGCTTCACCTCAAAAAATTTTTTTTAAATTTATAAATTGACTCTGTATGCCCCCCCCCATTGAGGCATCCCACTTCCTATGATCAAACCTGAGGTATTTGTAAAGTAAACTATGTACAGTTTGGGGGTGCCTGGGTGGCTCAGTGGGTTAAAGCTTCTGCCTTCAGCTCAGGTCATGATCCCAGGGTCCTGGGGTCGAGCCCCGCATCGGACTCTCTGCTCAGCAGGGAGTCGGCTTCCCTTCCTCTCTCTGCCTGCCTCTCTGCCTACTTGTGATCTCTGTCTGTCAAATAAATAAATAAAATCTTTAAAAAAAAAAACTATGTACAGTTTTCATTCTAAACTATAGTATGATTTTAGTCATATCTATAGTCTATAGTCTATTTAGTCTAATCAATAATATGATTTTAGTTCTATTGTTGTCCTCAGAAAATTGTAAGTAAAGACCTTCTTGTTTCATAAGGAGAAGAGATTGGGATAAGGTCATGACTATTTCACTCAAGAATCTGTAGCCAGGGGATGCTTAGGTGGCTCAGTCGGTTGAGCATCTGCCTTCGGCTCAGGTCATGATCCCAGGATCCTGGAATGGAGTCTTGCATAGTCTCTCTCTCTCTCTCTCTCTCTCTCTCTCTTTCCGACAAATAAATAAATACAATCTTCTTTAAAAATTTAAAAAAAAAAAGACTCTGTGCCCAGGGTTTGCTGTCCAGAGTTGTACCCTTACACAAAGATACCCAGACACAATTCCTTCTGTCTGTGAGTATTATGCATTTCAACAATAATTTGAAAAAAAAAAAAAAAGGTGGGGGGAATAGGAAAAAAAAAAGCAGGGGGGGGTACTGCTGGAGATTGACACTGAACAAAAAAAAGTTAAAACAATAGAATAACAAACTACCTCATATGGTGTTATTTTGTAAATTTCACTTTGTAAGTAGTCCCATTAAGGATATTGGCAATATTTAGAAATAATACTTTTGTGTCCCAGTTCACTGGCACCAAAGACCATAGCCATATGCATCCATGCTCTGTTAAATAGATACAAGGAAAAGATTTGGTCATTCCATTTCTCTACGGCCTGTTTATACAATGATGCAAGCACCCAGATCCAAGAAGTAATTGTCCCGCTGTTCCAAATACTATCTTAATGAGCCATAGCAGATTTGAGAACCAGATCTTTCAGTTGTGTCCAATTCAGCTGCCTGTTTACAGACACACTCTGTTAGTTCCCTAAAACAAACTTTTCTGCTATATGAAGTCACTATCCTTAACACAGGAAGCAACTCTTGGATAGTTATGATTTGGAACCTTCTAGTAATAATGTAATATCATGAAAAATGTTTTCTAGTAGGTGGGGGAAAAAATCCACCCAAGAACAAAATACTTGTCAGCTCCTACTGATAGTTTCTTGATGTAATCTAGTAATTCATTGGTAGATACAATTCTAACTTTATTTTCCATTTGTATCTTTTTAAACTTTTTTTTTTTTTACATATCTGGATTTCTTTTAGGCTTAATTAAATTTCTTTCTCATCCTTAGAATGTATATCTCGGGTTAGCTGCTGAATCGACTTCTTTGCCCTTCATGCATATTTTGATCTGATTTAAAACCTGGTGTCACTGAATACACAGGCTACATAGTGATTCAAGTTAGTCAGTAAACCAGACCTGCTGAGTTCACTTATTGCGCTCCATATATGCAGGGATTACTTATATGGCTTGGATATGGTCATTTAATTTGCTGATGTTAAACTAGAAAATTATTCTTGGTAAGCTGAAGTCATGGTTTTTGGTTTTTGGTTTTTTTGCTCACGTCTCCCCTGTAAATGAAGACTGAACCTACTTTCACAATGAGTGTTTCAACCATCATAGTAACAGCCAGGCTTGGATCCCGCCATGGATTTCCCTATAAAAGTGTAGGTGTCATCCTGTTGGTTCTGAGTGCCTCAAACAATTATTACCTAAAAATGGAATATGTTACTGGTTTAAAATCCCATTGGTAGAACTAGTTCTTAATACCACACTCTAGTTTTCTATCTATGTCCTCTTAGAGTTTTTTAGTTTGTCATTTGGTCAAGAATCCTATTTAGAGGTTTGGGCTATAACAATGCAGTATTTCAAAATGACTCACACACCTAATTATTTTACATTAATAGATATATGTTGAGCACCTTAGGGGACCAGGTGTTGTACTAGGTTTAGGGATTTACAGTGACAAAAGCAGACATGGTCTTGTCCATATGGAACTGGCGGACCCAGAGGGATGACATGGCCCACCTGGAGGCCAAAAGTTGTATACAGTGGTTCACTCTTTGGGAGGCAATAAACAAGGTCCTTTCTTTATTAAAAAATTTCTTAAATGAAGAATATATATAATTCCTTTGGTCTATGATCCTGTATAATTAAAATATCTAAATGAGTGCGAAGAAGATGACAGCTGAACTCTTCATGTTGTATTCCCCACCCCTCCACCCCCAAAGAATCAATACCTCCTCATTTCCTTCACTTCAGATATCCCCGTCACTCAACCTGTGCTCATCTTCAGAGGAATCAGCACTTTTGTTCTGTAACTCAGAATATCAAAGCTTCCCTGAAAAAGATTGAGGTGTGTGTGTATATAGCAATGCGTGTGCACGTATCTGGATTCTCAAAGCTCTAAAAGGAACACCATGCTTCCCATCCTCAGGTGAGCCCAATCTGAATGGGGCTGAGCCTGGTCCACTGCCCTAAGTCCTAGAAGCCAATAACTTGGGGCCCCTATGGGTCCTCCTGGGCAGCGGCCTGTCCCTTAATGGCTGCTCTTGTATTCCCTTGAATGAAGTTGGTGGGGTAAAATATTGTTGGGATTTCATGACAGCAGTATGTATAGAATGACTATGAGAGACACCGGGAGGGAAAGAGGGAGAGAAGAATGGAAGGGAAGGAGGGAGGGAGGAAGAAAGTCACAAAATGGCAGAAGCCAAAAAAAGAAACCTAAGAAAGGTAGGGAGACCGCAAGGTTAAAATAACGAGTGCGGGAGAATACTGGATTATTTCTGCCTGAAGACGGTAAAAGCTTCTTCCTTCTCTACATCTCTTCTACTGAAGCTCACCACCATAGGCTCATTCCCAGCCTCTTCCCAGCAACAGCTTCCCAGTGGGCATTAAGCCAGCTAAGCCTCACATGTCTGCGAAAGACCTCCTAGGCTCCCAGGACTGCAATATTTACCGACAAGAACCAGAATGTTCCTCCCAACAGCCCTAGGCGGTAGGCAAGGACTCAAGAGCCCTGAGCTCCACACACAGGAAATACTCAACAAGTGTTTGTTGAATCAGAAGTTTCAATCAAATTTCACCCTGGCTGTGATTTCAGAGATCAGAGCGTCCTTGAGGACCTCCTCCTCTCTCCTCTCTTTTCCTCTGTCTAGCACAGATGGCGGCAGCCCATGATTGCTGAATGAATCGACAAATATATGAATAAATTAAAACAAACAAACAAAAAAGCTCCCCATAGACAAATCAGATTCGTTTCAAAGCTTTATTTAGGAGTTTCTAATTACAAAATTCAAAATTCTTTCTGTAAGGCAGGCTTCTACCCTGATGAAGCTTCCATCCCTGAACTGGAATAAGCCATTGCAAGCTCTTCCTTTTTAAAAGCAAATTTGAATTTAATCTGTTAAACAGAACCAGCTTTCAGGAGAGTTTTCTCATCTCCTCCCCTGCTGCTATATATCCTGTGTCCACAAACAGAGGATGGAAAGGCAAAAAATTCATTTGAAAGTATATTCCTTGCATGAAAGAGAAAATAATAATAAGGAAGTCTTAATGGTTTTGCCCAACTTGTTTTGGGGAGAGTTGATGGAATTGATTTTTTTTTTTTAATTTTCTCTGAACAGTTTGAAGTTTCGACATAGTTTCATCCCCCTGCAGTCAGAAGTATCACCAAGTTCTTTACCAATTATACAGCAAAGACATTATATCAGTGTATAATACCACAGATTGTGACAATTCAAAGTTAAATAGCAGCTTACCATACTGAAAAGTATAACAGGCAGGAAAAACACCGACAAGTGAGCTCATCTGGCTTATTATAGACACCAGGGCTTCAAAGTTCCCATTCTATAACAACAGCGGGAGCAACCAGCAGCTAAGATAATGGGAGGCTCACAGAGCTCACAAGAACCTTAAAGGCTCCAGGGCTGGTGGGCAAACCGACATTTCATTTCTTTGTAGCTGACTCGGTTCAGCATGGACTTGGCTTTCTCCCCACAGGTCCTCTGAGGTCATCATACCCTGTTAATTTTCTTCTAATATTACATTAATGCATCAGAGGCCAGCAAGTAGTCAAATTTCCAAAACTCATTAGAAAACTGTTTGCTGCCAATGGTAATGGTGCAGGTCCTGCTCACTGCTGACATGGTTTCTGGCATTCGAAAGCAGGGAAATGTGCTCATTGGAGCGGAATTTTTTATTTCCATACACGGCTAATCTGTGGGGTGGGAGTGGGAATCCATTCTAGTACTAGCCTACATTCTTCAAAATATGCCTAATGTACTTTGCAGACTCTTCCCACATTATAGTGTCATGCTCCCTGATACGTTAGCAGATTTCGGTCAACTTCTAGCACATTCTGGAGAATTTGGTCTCTTCTTTGGCCCTGGATTCACATGGTAGGATGGAATAGTTGAATAGACAATATCTAGAGGAAAGGGAACCAGCACTTCCAAGCACCTGCCATATGCCAGGTTCACGGCCAGATATTCTCCAATCACAAACCATGAAGCAGGTATCACTGCTTCTGCATGGGGGAAGGCCTGAGACTTTAAGAACCTGAGTTAACATTCCACAGAGTATGGCCCATGGAACTCAGAGATCAGAATCCCCGGAAATGTCTACAGTGCAGAACCCTGGGGCTCACAAAAAACTACTTAATCAAAATATCCAGCAAGGAGCCTTGGAGTTTGAACTGTAGCCCAGATGATTCTCACATACTGAGGTTTTAGTGGGTGGATCATTTGCCCAAGGTCATTATTAGGAGGGGGACCGCAGAGGCAGGATTCCTACTAAAGTGTGTAGAGACTACAATCTGTATCTTTGCTTGTGCTGTGCCCCCTTATAACTCTAACATTCTAACATTTTATTAATATAACCAACTTTTGATATTATAGCAATAATAATGATAGTTGGCATTTTTAGTGTTTACTATATGCCAGGACTGAGTTAAATATTTAACAAACATTATGTCATTAATCCTCATAACTCTCTGTTGGGGTCAGTGTTATAATTATTATTATTTCCATTTTATGTATGTGGGAACTGAGACTTGGAGAAATTATTTTAACCTACATCTATCTGAGGCAGAGATGGTGTTAAGAATTGGGTTGAGAAACTCGATCTAGTCAAAACAAGGTGCAAATGTAACTTCAGCACACATCCCCATGTCCTCTCCCCTGAACAGCCAGCCACCCCTAAACCCATCCAGTATAGAAGTTCTGGAGCCTTCACTGCCTTGGCTGGAAAACTATGCCCTTAATTATTATGTTGTACTACTACATTTCTTTTTAGCATAATTCAGTTCAATTTATCTCATTTCAATTCATTACCACCAAATGCTTAGGGAGCTCCTACTATGTAATAGGCATGGGCTGAGCCCTGTAGAAGATGAGAAGGTAAATTAGAAAGAGTTTTGTGTCCCTAAACCTCACTACCTAATGAGATAGGGAGGTATAGTTAAAGAGCGTTATAAACAAGATTACAAAACACAAAAAAAGAACAGAGGGAATGGCTAATTTTATTGCTTAAGGGCCAGCATCTATCTTTCCATCATTCTCCCTTGCTCTAAACTACCTGGAGGAATGGACCAAAGACCACCTACAATAAAAGGCAAGCTATGGTACTGAATACAGTGGAAAAAGATCAGACTCCCCAGGAAGGCTCGGAAAAGGATGTAGGATAGAAGTTTCTCCATGGAGCTCTTCCCAGCTCTGTAAGGCAAATGCTCTGATCACTTTTCCAGAGGGTTCTGAGTCCCATTCCACATGATACATTTCTCTATTTTCATTGAGAGTCACAGTTATTACCTAAATCAAAGCTTAGACTATTGGTCCTGTGCCAAAAAAGTCCAAAAAGTCTATACATTTTCCATATTTGTAACATATAAACAAATATCATATACTTCAGTTTTAAAAGTATAATGTCTTACTTTGAGAACCAGTAGTTATTATCCAAAGTTTGTTATATCAAAGAAATAACTTTTAAATGTTCCTATATGACCCATTCTGCTACAATAAAGGAAAAAGAAGCTGGTGAAGGAAAAAATGCTTCTCTCGCTTGTCCTAACTCAATGTGAACAGGCCACCTGCTAAATGACTGTATTTTATTGTCAGCATTTCTTAAGACCTTTGCTTTCTCTTCCTTCCAGTTTTCGTTTCTTTCTGTTGTGCCCTCCTCTACAGCTTCTGGCAGGAACACCCCACAAATAAGTGGGCAGAGCCTCCACAGTCCCCTCCCAGAACGTACTGATTTCTGTGTGGCCCTATCTCAAAGTTGTTACGGTAAGTAACAACTTAAGTTCCTTCTTATTTGTACTGGTTGAAGACCAAGTATTATTTAAAGATTATTTAAAGATTTTTATTTATTTATTTCACACACACACACAGAGCGAGAGAGGGAACACAAGCAGTGGGAGTGGAAGAAGAAGAAGCAGGCTTCCCGCTGAGCAGGGAGCCCAATGTGGGGCTCAATCCCAGGACCCAGGGATCATGATCTGAGCTGAAGCCATCTGCTTAATGACTGAGCCACCCAGGCACCCCTAGACCAAGGACTATTAATTGATATTCACTGAGGGTTATAAAGTAATGAAGAGAATTCTGGAATTCTGATCTCCAGTCTGACATGTAAAGGACTTGCAAGTCATCAGCATATCCTAACAAGTAAAAAGCTAAACAAACTGAAAATCAGCAACTCTTCTTAGATCTGTCAGAAAATTGGAGTCACAAAACAAACTATTGCCACCCAAATTAGAAAGGGACAGGTAGATACAGAGAGTCTGTCTAGTGGAGCAGGGACCTATCAGTAGATATCCCTGTGGAAACCAGTAGCAGTGTAGGAAAACCTGACCTATCATTGACAAATTGCTGGAGATTCAGAGATTTGTCCACTCTCCAGGAAGGGCTCAGTTTTAGGGGCATGTGCCCACCTCCCTACCAGCTTCTCACAGCAAATATTGGAGAAAAATATCTTCAAGCAACTCACCAGAGAGGGAAAAGGTAGCCATTTTTAAATACACCAAAGTATTCTCTTCTTAACAAAGTCTACCCTCAGGAGAAACTGTTTTATCAGAGCCCAGCTTACTGGGTTTTCATCAGAAACTTACAGACTTAGGAGACAGGAGATACCCCCTCTCTAGCCTCCTTTAGCCATCCTGTTCCATCGAAGATCGAGTGGGAATGGGGGTGAGGGCTCGTAGTCCAGGGGTGGAGTCTCACTAAAGACTGAGATCTGATCGTATGGCTATAGAATGTTTCCCCTCCCCCACACGTCACCACCACTATACTAAACCCAATTAAAAAACAGACAAAACATCTGAACAGAAAGTCCACCAAAGAAGATGTACATATGGTAAATAAGCATATTAAAGGACACTCAGTATCATATGCCTTTAGGGAACTGCAAATTAAAACAATAATAAAATATCACCACACACCTATTAGAACAGCAAAAACTCAAAAACACTGACAACCTCAAATGCTGGTGAGGATGTAGAGCAACAGGAACTTTCATTCATTGCTGACAGCAACACAAAATGCCACTTTGGAAGACAGTTTGGAAGTTTCTTATAAAGCAAACTCTAACCACATGATAGAGCAGTCATGGTCCTTGGTATTCTACTCAAATGAGAAAAAATATCCCCATGCAAAAATCTGCACACAAAATCACCATATGATCCAACAATTCCACTTCTGGGTTATGTCCCCCAAAATGGAAAATACAGTCTTGAAGACATATATGTGTGCTCAGGTTCATAGCTGCATTATTCACAATAGCTAAAATACAGAAGCAACCCAAGGGTCCATCAGTGGATGAATGGATTAACAAAATGAGGTATATATCCCATATCTTCTTTATCTATTCATCTGTCAGTGGGCACTTGGATTGCTTCCATGTCTTGGCTATTGTAAATAAATGATAAATAAATAAATGATAAGTAAATAAATGATAGATGACTATCCAGATGTGGCCTATATATACTATGGAATATTACTCAGCCACAAAAAGAATGAAATACTGCCATTTTCAACAATATGGACCTGGAGGGTAAAATGGTAAGTGAAATAAGTTAGTCAGAGAAAGACAAAATATCGCATGATTTCACTTAGATGTGGAATTTAAGAAACAAAGCAAATGAAGAAAGAAAGGAAAAAAAGAGACAAACAAACAAACAAATAATAAAAAAAAAAAACCCAGACTCTTAAAAAAGAGAACAAAATGATGGCTACCAGAGGGGAGGGGGTTGAGGAGTAGGGGTAAAATAGAAAAAGGAAATAAGAGTATACTTATCCTGGGGCGCCTGGGTGGCTCAGTGGGTTAAAGCCTCTGCCTTCGGCTCAGGTCATGATCCCAGGTCCTGGGATCGAGCCCCTCATCAGGCTCTCTGCTCAGCAGGGAGCCTGCTTCCTCCCTTCTCTCTCCCTGCCTGCCTATCTGCCTACTTGTGATTTGTCTGTCAAATAAATAAATAAAATCTTAAAAAAAAAAAAAAGAGTATACTTATCCTGATGCACTGAGAAATGCATATATAGAATTGTTGAATCATTATATTGTGTACCTGAAATTAATATAACGACATATATTACTTATACTTGAATTTTAAAAATGTAATACATGCAGACAATGAAATATTATCTGGCCATAAAAAGGAAAGAAATTCTGACATATGTAATAACATGGATGGACCTTAAGGACATCTGCTATAAGAATTTCTTAGAGTAATCAAACCGTAGAGATAGAAAGTAGACCAGTGTTGTTAGGGTCTTGGGGAAGAGGAATGGGATTTACTATTTAATGGGTAGAGAGTTTCAGCTTGGCAAGGTGAAAATAGGGGGTATTTTTTTAGATTTTATTTATTTATTTGAGAGAGAGAGAGAGAGAGAGAGCAGGAGAAGGGAAGGGTCAGAGGGAGAAGCAGACTCCCTGCTGAGCAGAGAGCCCAATGTGGGACTCCATCCCAGGACCCTGAGATCATGACCTGAGCGAAGGCAGTTGCTCAACCAACTGAGCCACCCAGGCACCCCTGAAAATAGTTTTAAAGATGGATGGTTGGGACATCTGCACAATAATATGAATGTACTGAACACCATGGAACTGTACATTTAAAAATGGTTAAGATGGTAAATTTTATGTTCTGTGGCTTTTGCCACAATAAAAACAAACAAATAAAATTTGTACACACACATTTTTTCTGCTTTATTCCCAATGACCAAGACCTATAAGTAACCAAGATGGCCTTCAGTAGGTGAATGGATGTATTGTGGTACATACAGACAATGGAATATTATTGAGCATTAAAAAGAAATGAGCCATCAAGCCATGAAACGACATGGAAGAAACTTCCATGCATATTACTAAGTGAAAAGGCCAATCTGAAAAGGCTATATACGGTATGATTCCAAGCATATGACATTCCGGAAAAGCTATGGACTATGGAGGCAGTTAAAAAAAAAAAAAATTAGTGGTTGCTAAGGGTAAGGGGCAAAGGAGGAAATGTTTAGGTGGACACAGGACTTTTAGAGCAGTATGATTATTCTGTGTGATACTGTACTAGTGAACACATGTCATACATTTGTTAAAACCTGTACAACGTACGATACCAAGAGTGAATCCTATTTAAATTATGAACTTCAGGTGATAATGACATGTCAATGTTGCTTCATCACTTGTGACGAACATGCCACTCTGGTGGAGCATGTTGATACGGGGAGGCTGTGCTTCGGGGGAGAGGGGGCGCATGGGAAATCTCTGTGCTTTGTGCTCGATTTTGCCATGAACCTAACATTGCTCTGAAAAGAATAGTTTATTTTAAAAAAAGAAAAAAGAAAAAAGTAATGAGACAAATCAAATGCTCTATTTGTAACTGGAAAATTATGAAATATTTTATCTTGATTCTCTTGGACCTCTTTATAGCAATTCACAACATTTTTCACTCATTCCTCCTAGAAACTCTCTCCTACCTTGACCTTTGTCCTTAAGACACCACCCTGGTTCTCTGTCTCACACTGATCGGGCACCTTCTGCACCTTCGTTCACTGATGATTCTGCCTTCTTTTGTAGCCTGGCTGTAGACATAGCCCTGAAACGCTCTCCTTAGCCACTCTTCTCTCCAAACCTCCTCCCTCGGGGAGCACATTGACGAGATTTTCAGTTACAGTGACCTCATGTGGGTGACCCCCCTCCAGGCACCCCTGAGCTCTGAGCTATGGCCCGAAGCCGCCACCAGAGCCTGCCAGACGTTCCTCCAGGAATAGCTCCTCGCACCTCCACTTGCCACATCACAAGCTCCTTACTTTATCTTCAAAACTAGCATCTGCAGAGAACATTGTTCTGTCTCCCAGGCTTGGAGCTGCCTCTCACGAACTCCTTCCCTCCTGACCTCCACATCCAATTAGCCACCCAGTTCTGTGGATGCTTCCATGGGTTCTTACTCTCAACCCTCTTTGCCCTCCATCTGGCATTTTGCCATGCTCTCCCTTCACTCATGCTTTAATCTGCAGCCAAATCTGTCCTTTTTGAAAGTATCTTTCTGTGCAGGTTCCCTCTGGGTCTGGATGCCTGTGTGTTAGGATCCCTGCACTGAGCTGCATTGCCCACAGAGATCTCCTCCCAAGGCGGAACCCCTCAGATCCCATCACTTAGCCCTCTCAAATGTCATCTGCCGCGAACTGTCTTGAATTTTTCGTTATCTTCTTAGCTGCGTCTGCACGCCCTTACCTAGAGTTTAACTAGGGTTGGCAGAACCCGTGTTTGTGGGCGATATGAAAACGCCCGCAAATACAGTTAAGGCAGCAACCTGCAACACCCCAGGGACCCTGACAGCTTGCTTTCGCTGTGACCGTAAATCACCCTTGAGAGGGTATTATAAGCAGCACTAATGAGGATAGACCAAACTAAACTCACGGGCCAATCAGGCCAGAGGAGGCCATTGTTCCTACAGATTATTGTCTGCCATCCCCTCCTGTTCATTCATTTCTTCACTTCCCACAATGGCCAGATCTAACCCATTTTTCTGTCCGTGCGCTGTTTGCTCAGCCAGACCCTTTCTAAAAAGTGTTTGCCTTAGAGCCTCCATCGCGCTGTTCTGTTCAGTGTCTGCGGCATGGAAGGAGACTACGCCATCTGCCGCCCCCCTCCCCACCCCGCCGACCTCTACCTCCTGTCATTCTGCTCTGTTGGCTTCAGTCTTCCCAACCCCCGACATACTAGATAATACATCTGTGCTGTTGACGGCAAACTTTCGTGACCTTTAAAATCGCATGTGTGTCACCCAGACAGAAAGCTGTCTACCCATTAGTCTAAAGGAAAGTCCTTTTTGGTTTGTTTGGACAGATCATTTGAGAATGTAGGGTAACTCCATTTTGCAAGTGTGAATTCCAGTTCAAAGACCTTGTCCTCCAAGTCCTGACGGAGGGGCTGGTCTCCCAGGTGGCCTTCATTTTAAGAATCTGTGCACTTGTGTATATTTCCTCCGTATCTTTTTGCTAGTTTGTTCAAAATACAATTATCTTTTGTGTGTGTGTGTTTTTAAGAATATTTACTTATTTGGTTTTTTGTTTATTCATCAGAGAGAGAGAGAGCCAAGCAGGGGAGGGGCAGGCAGAGGGAGAAGCTGACTCCGCACTGAGCAAGGAGCCTAAGGCAAGACTCCATCCCAGTACCCTGGAATCATGACCTGAGAAGGCAGACGCTAAATGGACCAAGCCACCCAGGGATCCCTATCATTTCTTTTTTTTTTTTTAATGTATATAATTGACATGTCAAAAAAGAGACATGGGTTAAAATGGTATTAGCAGCTATCTGTGAAAGGCAGACTTACCAGTGACTTTTCTCTTTTTCATATTTTTACTTTAGACTTTCCCTACTCCTCTAAGTACAGCCCCATCAGATTCATAAAAATGATAAAAATCCAAATCAGAGGATTGGAAAGCCTAACACTGCTATGGCTACTAAGTGCAGACTCAGTTTTAACAATATCTCTTCAAGTTCTGAGGTAGCATGATTCTTTTTTTTTTTTAAAGATTTTATTTATTTATTTGAGAGAGAGAGAGCATGAGAAGTGGGAGGGTCAGAAGGAGAAGCAGACGTCCTGCTGAGCGGGGAGCCTCATGCGGGACTGGATCCCAGGACTCCAGGATCATTACCTGAGCAGAAGGCAGTTGCTCAACCAACTGAGCCACTCAGGCATCCCTCACGTACCATGATTCTTTTTTTTTTTTTTTAATATTTTACTTATTTGACAGAGAGAAATCACAACTAGGCAGAGAGGCAGGCAGAGAGAGAGGAAGCAGGCTCCCCGCCGAGCAGAGAGCCCGATGTGGGGCTCGATCCCAGGACCCTGGGATCATGACCTGAGCCGAAGGCAGAGGCTTTAACCCACTGAGACACCCAGGCATCCCTCACTCACGTACCATGATTCTTAAATGCTTGTTCTTTGAGGACAGATCAAAGCAAAAAGTCTCATCCTCATCTCAGTGCACATTCCCGTTATCAAGCTCCCACCCTCCCAAGATCATGAGGCCTCATTTGGTTCAGACATCACGTTCCATTAGCAGTGGGGCCCTGAAACCTCTCCCCAACTCTGAGGTTCGCCTGTAAAGTGAGCCTTCCCTACAATTCAGAGGAGTTGCCCATCTCTACTGGACGAAGTTCCTACTAGAATTTCAAAATGCTTTGCTGGGCTTCAGTAAATTTGCTAGATATCCAGTTTCACACATTTCAGTCTGAGGGATCTGGAAACTTGGAAGTCACCGGCCCTTCTCTCTACAAAGGAAGAGAAGCAGGCAAACACGCACGTGGTGCAGACTCGTTCGAGTTCTGGCTGCACCCTGGTGACACAAGGAGCCTGGCCTTGGGGCGGCGGATGTGATCCATGATTTCAGCTAAACCCTCCTGGCCCTGCAGAACCCCTCAGCTCGCTTGAGCAGTTCCCCATCCCTGGGCACCCTCAGGGCAATTGTTGGTTAAAAGCATTTCTGTCACTCCCCTCCCATAACTGTTTGGCATCCACCCAGCCCCGCAGGACTCTTAGTTGTCCTATTCTCCGAGTCCCGGGAAATTCATCTCTAAATGTGATTCTTTGATATTCAGATACAGGAACAGCTTCCTGAAGCTCAGCCAAAAGGCGGTTTCTCTGGAACGCGCCGTAACTGTAGCTCACTGACCCAGGGACGTGCCTTCTTGCCTTCTAATTTTCAAGTATCATATTCACACACCCATATCACACACACACACACTTCATGCTCTTCCATGGGAGAGATGTAAAATCAAGCTGTTAGAAGGACAGACTGCAAAAGGTCATCTGAATCTTTCCCAGCCTTTGTTGATTCCCTCGTTCCTTCACGCATTCCCTCCCTCGTTCAGCCACTTGTTCATTCATTCCTTTGCTCATTCATTTAGTCATTGAACAAATAGTATTTGTTCAATACTATTTGAACAAATAGTATTTGTTCAATCCAGTTTTGGGCCCTGAGGATTCTAACAATGAAACCAAGACCTTTACTGTGGTAGACACCCATTGTCTGGTTTTGTGTTTTGTTTGTTTGGATTGGGGAACAGTAGACACTCCCCCTTTGCTGACAACAGCTGGTTAACTCTCCTTTTGGTGAGCCACTTGCCCCTCATTTACTGTCCACAGTGTTTCAAGGGGGGCTGAGGACAGTCCCAGCACCCACCCATGAGTGGGAGAGGTCTATGACCCAGTAGCTCCGACCAATCAGAAATACCCCGATTGGTGGAGAGCAGTGCTTCTTAAACATGTTGATCCCAAGACCATATAGACTCTTATGGGTCCTTAAAAATTATGGAGGACCCCAAGAGCTTTGGAATATGTGAACTGTATTTATAAATATTTACCACATTTGACATTTAAACTAAGGGAATTTTAAAATATCTATGTTTTTATTGTACTGACCCAATCATCACATGCAGAGTAGTCATGGGGCAGGGATAGAGGCCATGCATGGGCCCAAGAGTATGGCCTCTCTCTTGCCAAGGCTGATCTGACTACTGCCACTGCTGAATGAGACCCTACAAAACAAACCAACATGGGGTGCCAAGATGGCACCTTCCCTCAAGGAGACCAACCATCCCAGCCCCTTGGTGGGAAAATGACTATATGGGACCCCTTCCACCCTGGAGAGTGTGTGAATCCTCTTGACAGAATCGGCAATATTCTGGTATGCGTTTGCCTTTCTTACAGGAACTCAACCAGCCCTACTGTCTGAAGGCTCTAGAGTGCTTGCTCCACACTCTGACAACCCACAGAACACTGTGGCCCACATTACGTCAAGAGCCCCACTCTGCAGCATGAGATCTGTCAGTGGGCACATGACCACAAGACCCACTGCTCTCACATACGTTACAGGGAAAGCTTCCGGCCTCACAGAAAGACAGAATTAGCTGCTGAAGATGCATCTCAGGAGCCTGTTAGGACATAACACCCTGCATGGAAGGGGTACATTCTGCAGAACACAGTATATATGCTAAACCAGTGACCAGTCTAATGCTTTGTCCTGAGCAGGAAAAACGTATGGGCCTGGGAACCAAGGTGTAGGAGCAGAACTGGCCCCACTTATCACCAGGTGGGAAAGTATGTCTTCTCATCCCTCCATCTCTGAGCCCTGTGGGGTTAGCATGTTCTGGTTCTCAAAGGGGGATGCTCCTATGGGAGGACACAGCAAGAATGTACTGAACTTTCAGCTACGTCTGCCGCCAGGGCCCTTCGGACATGTTACCCCAAGGAAGGAGGAAGAGGATCCCCATTGCATTCTCCATGCAGTAGGGGCTTTGAAGGACATTGGAAAGCAGAGAGTGATTGAAGCCATGACCTTGGACAAGAAAATCCAAGGAAACGGTAGGCAAGGTGATAGTCTATTTGTCCTCGAAGTCCAATGGAGAAGGGATGGCATCACCTTCCTCCTGGCAGTGGTCCCCTTCTCTGAAAGCCCAAGTCCTGCATGATGTCATATAATGATTTCTTCTCTGGCTCTAACTTATATAAAGCACTTTGCATTCTTGATGATATCAACTCCTCCTCAATCTTTTAGGATAAAATAATCTCCAATCCCTTTGTTTTTAGCTCAGTAAGATCAAAATTTTATTTTGAGAAACATATCTAGATAAGAAAAAAATTAATTCCAGGAGGCTACTGTAGCCTTTCAGGAACCTGTGTGGTTCAATAGGTCACATGGGATGCCTGGGAGACCTTTTTATTTTTTCCCCTAGTCAATGTTCTGGTCAACAACCAGCACAGATGGTTAGCTTTACCCAGGGCCACCCTTTGCAGAATGTGTGCATGATTTTATTATTTCAAAGTTAGAAAAGAGCAAGAATAATGTGTCCCCTTAAACACAACCAAGCATCATAGGAAGCTGCCCCCCGACCTATGCGAGGACCATTGTACTGTGTATCCATCTGAATGGATTTGAGGTAATGTGAGGGTAACATGGATCAAAGACTGAACCAGAGGCTGGATTCAAATAGCAGCATGCCCCCTAAGCACATGACCTGGGTCAGTAAGGCCTTCTCCGTGTTGGTTGCTCTTTGTAAATCGAAAGGATTAGGCTCAATGACAGTGGTGGTCTCTTGAAGTCAAGAAATTCTATGCTATGGCGTGTTGCCTTATGACTTCATGTTTCCATGCAGGCCCCCCACCCAACAGTAAATTCTCAGGGCAGACACAAGGAACTGATTCCCCTTTTCCTACCCACATGACACAGCATACATTTGTCTCTAACAGTGGTCCTCAAAAGGTACTGGGCTTAACAGTCTCCTGTAGAACTTTCTGGTGGCTTAGAGTTTTGTTGATTCTTCAGTCTTTCATCCAGACATCTGGGTTTGGGCTGAGATGAGGCCCCCAAATTTGTATCCGTGATTTGTATCTGTGATTGTGTCTGTGATTTGCCCAGTGATTTTAATCCAGGTGGCCCATGTGCCATATCTGAGATCTGCTCTTGGACACAGTACCTACAGCAGACATGGCTGTGTAACCCGTGTGGTTCCGGTGCCTCTCATCTCCTCCATTCTAGGCCGCAGCTGATTTTGTGGATTTTTCTTCCAGACCTCTGCCTTTTAGAGATTTAGAAAGCATCTCCTTGTGATAAATATGTGGTGAGGATTATTATTATTTGGATTGAGAGACAATTCTCATTTGTTCTGATTTGCTGTTCTGACTCTTGATATTATCAAGTACTAGAAAAACAAAATGAATTTTCAATAGCTAAATAATGTCATTTTCTCTCATCCTCCATTCTCTAAAACATTGACAAATCAGAGAAGCGTATTTTAAAGGACAGCTAGTATCTGTTCATTTTATTTCAAATGACTTTTCAGCGAAAAATTCAGTAATATAGAATGATTTTATTTATCTGGTGTTTTTATAATTAAGTTACAAAAATCATTCCCTCCTCCTTCCACCACACACACACCACACACACACACACACACACACACACATCATTTGCTTTTGCCTTTAAGTGACTGGGGAATTGTTTTTGTTTGGGTTTTTCTCTTTGGAACTCAACCTTGGAGGTACTGCCTCAATGTAAAATTTTCTAGTGCCTCATTTTACTACTTTAAAAGTATAGCGTGTACAGCAGTGTTTAGATTTCCGTAGTGTTAGACTATTCTGCTGAAAATGCAGTGAAGTCATAGCAGGAGACAGAAGGGAGGGTTGAAATCCTGCCTGAATAGACAGGACAGGTCGACAGGTCGCCTTGTTGTGTGGGGACCCCAAGCCTGGCCTATCCCGGCAGCTTGGGCGGGGTCTCTCGCTGTCATTCTCCTGCCTCCCTTCACCCACCACCCAGGACCCAGAGAAGCCTTTCCTTACATAAATCTGCTTATGCTTCTGTTCTGGGCTGAATTGTGTCCCCCTTACCCCGAATTCCTATGTGGAAGTCCTAACCTCCAGGTCCTCAGAACGTGACCACTTACGGAGATAGTGTCTTTAAAGAGGTCATTCATTTAAAATGAGGGCATTAGGTGGGCTCTGAGCCAGTGGGGCTGGGGGTCTCATGAGAAGACATGAGGTCACAGACACACACAGAGGAAGGCCCTGTGAGGACATAAGAAGACAGCCATCTTCAAGGGAAGGAGAGAAGCCTCAGGAAAAAACAACCTTGCTGACACTTTGATTTGCTGCAGCCTCGAGAACGTGAGGAAATGAATTCCTGTTGTTTCAGCCCCTCGGTCTGTGGTATTCAAGTACGGCAGCCTGCGCACACTAACACAGCTTCTCTCTCTCCCTCTTCCTCCCTCCCCACTCCCTCCACTTGTCTCTCTTGCTCCCTCCTGCCTCTCATACACACACCCCCACCCACCACTGCCAATTTTCCTTACAAACCTCCAAGGGCTCCCATTTCCCTTAGGACTAGGGCCCAAACGCTGAAGTCGGCCCAAGTCAGCCTATAGGGCCCGCAGAGCCCTGCCAGGCCTCCACTCTGGCCCATACCCACCATCTCTCCTCTTCAGCCACACTGGCCTTCCTGTGACATATCCTTCACACCTGAGCACTTCAGAACAAGTTCTTCCTCCGTTGAGAACACTCCTTCCCTGACCCCCCTCACCCGGGAGTTTCCACTAACCCTTCCATAGGAGTGCAGGTGTGGCTTCTTTAGGAATATACCATCACAGACACAGTCGCTACCGCAGACCAGCTGTAAACGCTCATGGACCCTAGACATTTTCTTCCTGCCATGTACAGACTTTTGAAATCGTATATGCATTTACCTGATTCTTTTACTCATGTCCGTCTCCCTACTCCATCATGAGCTCAAAGAGGATGGCGACGTGTCTGTTTTGCTCCCTGTTATATTCCCAGGACCTCCCGCAGCCGTCATTGGCAGTCAATGGGGCCAATGAATGACCACAGCTGACACAGTTTACACCCGCTACTGGTCTTGGGGAAATGGCTGGATCAGAGGGTACAGTGAACAGGGGAACTGATTAATATTTCTTAGCATAGGAGCTCGGTCAATGGCATGAAAGCAGTCACCTCTATTTGCAAGATGATATTCAACTACCAGAACTATAGGAATACTGACTGCTTCCTCTCCTGATCTAGACACTCACCACCCCAAAGGGCCCTCAGCTGGGCAATGGGAGGCCCTGATTCACCATGCAAGGCAGTCTCAGGCTTTGACATTGACATCATTTCCTATGACCTCTTCCCTCCTAAAAATCAAGGGTCCCAGAGTTCTGCATCCTTTGACCACTTCCTTGCCTTCTGGCCACGTGTTCCCCCAGCCTTACCCTTTCAACTATCCTCTCAGGAAGCAGCTCTTCTCTTGAACTTGTCATGACTCTCAAGCCTGGGTGAAACACCACAATCGTATGTCCCCTTTTTAATAACGACATTCCTGGGCCCTGGGCCCAAAGACTCTGAGGTCTGCCTGGAAAGAAAGCCACATCTGTCGCCATCCCTTCCTACGTGATGAGCGCCCCTACCTTGGACGATCTCAGTATCACAGTAAATTCATTTGAGTGGTTAAACGAGCTTACACGTTCTCCAAACAGTAGCCTGGGGATGATATCAAATCAGACAAACACAGCGTAAGGTTCTAACTGCACGATAACTCACATTGGTGCCGCCTTCCCAGCCCACTTCTCCTCTGATTCCCTGACCCCATGAAGGCAGGAGAGAAGGCACAGCCACCACCTCCCATAGGGGCAAGGAAACCCGGGTGAGTTTCCTGCCCATGTTACACGTTCCAAATACACCTGTGCCACAGCTCAAACCCGTAAGTACACAGAGCCCAGAAGCATCATTGCTTGGCCTCCACAGTCCTCCTTTCTGCCATTAAAACCACTCCTTAACGCTTTCTGAACTCCACATTGAAGCTGATGGGAAATCAATGGGGACAAATAGAAATGCATTTATTAATTATTTCTTGAATGTCTCCTGTGTGCTGGGCACTCTTCTTGGAGCTGGATGACCACAGCAGTGACGAAAGCAGATCAGGCCCCCACTCACACTGAAAGCTTTCTGTAGGTGGGGTCCCTCCCCTGCTGGCTGCCCTTTTCAGAGGAGACTCACAGGAGGCCCAAATTCACAGCAGTCATGCAATGGATACGATGCACATCTTTCTGAAAAACATTTCTTTAAAAAGATTACCCTTAGGCTAGTACACAAAATCCACTAAAACCAAATAACCAGAAGCTTATTAAAAGCATGGTTTTGCTACAGCCTTGTAACTCTAGAAAAGTAATATAAAATAGAGAAACCCAAAGCGGGGGTGCCTGGGTGGCTCAGTCAGTTAAGCGTCTGTTTTTGGCTCAGGTCACGATCTCAGGGTCCTGGGATCGAGCCCCACATTGGGCTCTCTGCTCAGTGGAGAGCCTGCTTCTCCCTTTGCCTGCCACTCCCCCTGCTTGTGTTGTGTGCTCTCTTTTACATACAAATAAATAAAATCTTAAAAAAAAAAAGAAGAAGAAGAAGAAGAGGAAAGAAAGGAAGAAAGAAAAGAAAAAGAAAGAAAACCCAAAGGGGATTTTTTCTTTAATTTCTAGACCACCTGTCACCCGCGTGCCTTGTGCAAACCCCTTCACCCCTTCCTGCCTCAGTCTCCTTCCCTGCAGCCACCCGTCATATTATTGGAAAGAACATGGGAGCTACAGTGCCACAACCCACAGGACGTTGTTTGGCACACTACAAGCCAATCTCTGAAAGCCTTACTTCCACACAAATCGTCTCGAAGGCATTTCTCTTCACCTGTTAATTCTGAATTTTATTTTATCTTCTCACATACTCTTAGGTTACCTTCCTGCCTTCCCTGAGATTCGCAATCACTCCCAATTTAATATCCACCATGAATCTAATTAAAATTCTGTTAGCGTCTGCCTCTTCTAGACCATTAATGAGGCTGTTAGATAAAACGTAATAAAGATCCCTTGAGCAGCCCAGCGGACATTGCTATTCATCATTGTTTACTTCTCCACAGCCCGTGTTCATACTTCATGGACATTTCCGAACCCATTTGAATAAACTCACCTAATATGACTTTGTTTTTCTAAACGGTGTCAAGCACCATTCAAAAGCCACGGGACACGGTGCTGCTGAGGAGGGACACTGCCCTCTCCCCTACATGGGCTAGCTACGCTGGAGATGGGCAGCAGCGCTGTTCCCGCATAAGGCTGTCACCCATCCCTAACCCCCTCCCATGCACACAGATGAAAATCTCTCACATTCTACTCTTCGACATTCTGTCCTTGAAGCTGAATGATTTCCTTTCAAATATCTCCCCCCCACCAACCAAGCTGAGAAGGATGAGACAGTAAGTACATATTGTTACTAATGTCTTCGAATTACCTCTAGAGCAAGGAATTTAACAAATAAAATGAATTTTGAATGAATTCCAGCCCTTTCTCTCCGGGCCCACAAGGCCAGGCCACTGTGGCCAGGCTGAGAGCGTCATACCCGTGTGCACAGGCTGTGTACAAAGAGGAAGTGAGGCCAGAGAAGGGAGGCACCAGGAGGAGAGTGTCACACGGAACACAGTCTCGTCTCGTTGGCTTTTTCGGCAGAGTTGACTGATCTAACTATGCTTTCCCCGCAGCTCCCCACCTCCAGCCCAAAATATCTGTCCCAACCCCAGCAGACAAATCGGTTCTGAGTTTATGAACACCTGTTCAGCCCATCACTTCCTTTAGGGTCTGTGAAGTGTTTCTGTGCGGCTTAGAGGCACAAATCATGACTGACAGGCAAATGATCTGGGTTCTAGCCCCGACTTCAGCACGTACCACCAATTTCCTCGCCTGGTACGTAAAAATAACAATTGCTACCTCAAAGAGCTGTGGTGAAGAGTCACAGGGATTCCATACCATGATGTCAGGCTTCACTTCAAAGCTCACTGCTGCCAGGGAGAAAAAAAAAAATCAGATTCTATTGTCAAGGAGTTTTTCAGACAGCAAAGAGAACGAAATTTGGTGAGTGTGCCAAATTTTGTGCCTTTAGTAGCTTGAGTTTAAACCATACTCTGGTCCCAAATAAGAGCTAGGAGGACCTGTGAGGCCTTCTGCCCCCAATTTCTTCCTCCAATCAGGAAGCCCCAACAACTTTGCCCCTCAAAGAGTGGTTCTTGGACCAGCAGCATCAGTTTCATCTGGTAGCTTATTAGAAATGCAGAGCCTTAAGCCCCACTCTCCATCTACCCCCCATCCAAGAATCCGAATTTTGACAAGATGACTTATACACATATTAAAGCTTCAGGGTCATTGTCTCATATAATACCCTTCACAGGTGGGCTGAGAATTAATGAAGCCGTAGTTTGCATGCATATGCGTGTAGAGGGGCTGGTGCCCAGGTCTTAGAGCATCCAAATGTCATAAAACCCTTTCCCAAAAGCAATGAACTTTAAAGGGAGTTATCTTAAAAAATGAAGAGTTGAAAAAAAAAAAAAAAAAAAAGAAGAGTTGGCTGGTATATTTGTAAATTCTCACCTTCCTCACTTTGACCTTGAGCCAAGTCTCTTGATTCTCTCCCCACCCTTCTGTTCTCTGGGTCACTTGATCTCCCCTGTTTGGTTCCTGGTTCCTACTTAGGGAATTGAGCAGGGCAATACCAGGAAGGATTTACACGCACACACATACATGCACACACACACATAACTTTCACCCCAGTTTCTGAAGTGGAGAATGTTTGTTTAGCAGCCAGGACTTATCGGTAGAGGTGGATACGGATGATAGACTCATACATACCAGGGCTTATGGATCTATGAGTCCGAAACTCGACCAAAACCAGGGAGCCGAGTACAATCTAGGTCCATCATGGTTCCAGTTGTCATACTGCCTTCTAAAAATTAAAGACTGGCCTGCAGATGCCACTGTTTGGGGGTAAGACTTCTTTCACCGGAAGAAGATTCAGGAGACATGAAACTCTCCTCCTCAATCCTTTAAGCCTCAATCCTTTGAGCCTCAATCCTTTGAGCCCTTGCGAGATGCCCAACCGTAGACTTCCATGTCCCTGAATCTCTCCCCATTACATATTGTCTTGGATTAGTTTTAAAAAAACAACATTGCAGAGTCAGCCCAAGTTTCCCAACTAGATCAAAGTTTTCCTGGTGGGCGGAGATCACGTTTCACACAACTTCGGGGAAACACCGAAAGGGACACTTAGAGCCACTCAGCAGCTGTATGTGTTGGAGACACGGACTCCCTGAGCCCCTGTTTCCTCAACAATGAAACAGAAATAATCGTAAGGTTATCATGAGAACTAAAAAGTAAAAAAGGACTAACACATAGAAAGCACGCAAGAAAGACTACTGGTCGCTTGGCCACGGAAATCAGACGAGACCTGCATCACCACATCCTTTTCTCTCCTTGTACTGGGGGAGCAATAAGATAGCAGAACAGCTGCTCACACAATAAAGCACGGCTCCCGGTGTCCCCAGCATCCACCTGTGAATTTTTCTTTGTACGTCTAACAATTTGTATGTGGGTATGAGAAGGCTCAAAAAAGACCACAGAGAGCTGGCTTCATGTACCCCAAGTGACAAACTCTCATTTTCCTGTCCTCTGAAATGCATGAAAATTTCGTGCAAGGTGTCGGTCCTCTCCTGTGTGAGACGAGCGTCTGAACACCGGGGGTCGGGGAACGCTGTCAGAGGATACCTGGAGCAGACAGTGAAGTGAAGGAGATCGAAGATAATTAGATGCTTCTGAAATACCTACGTGTCTTCTGAAAACCGGGAGGGAAACATGGTCGGTCTGCAGCTGACAGATTGTATCTTGTTGCCTAGCACTGGCCTGCGGTGATTGGGAGCTGCTAGGCAACCCATCCTCCTGGGCTTGGTGATCCGGCAAACACTAGGCAGATGCCGCCCTTCCCAATTTTCTCGTCTGGAAGATTCACAACTGATTAATGTTTCCTCTGGACTTGTTTCTGCTGGGACAGGGCAACAGCGACGTGCAGGATTGCCCGTGTGAGCCTGGCCACCCACCTCAAGAACGCCTCCGGGCAGAAAACTAATGACCCTTGACAAATGAAACCGCGTGGAGATGGAAGCCTGAACTCTGGCGTGTAGGGGGAGAATCGGAACCATTCCTTGTGGAAATTATCACATTACCATCTGCAATCAGTACCAGGCAGATTGGTCTGGTACTGATTGAAATGCCTGGAGCGAAATTGCAAAGTCACCCAAGTTTATTCTCCTCACTCTGAATTATTTGGGGCACGTGGAGGTGTTTTTTCCTAGCAGGGTGCTTCTTCCAACTGCTCACAGGGCTTAGGCTTTCTGACAAATCTGCTCAGGTCCTGACAGAGCCAAGTATAAATATCAATGATTGATAAACTGCTTCCTCCCTACTCTCCCCAGAAGTATTTACCCTATTAGGGTGCAGGTAGCATTTCACGAAGGAGGTAGAAAAAAGCAATCTTTTGTCCTCCTTTCCTCCCTCCCTTCCTTTCTGCTTAACAAAAAATTGTAACAAAAACGTGGTGACTGATTTAGCTGGACTCCATACCAGCTCCCGCTCTCTGGAGACGTCCGAGGATACGGTATGAACATTTTCAAACTAATACTGTTAACCATACACTATTACAGTCTTACTGTTCTAGTTTTCCCGGGTCTCTGGGTTATGAGAGCTTTCTAGATTAATGACATGTTGGTTTTCTTTCTGAGCAGGACATTGCTATTTCTTCCTTTCCATTTATTCGGTGTTTATAACTTTTCAAAGCATTTCCACATTTTTTTTTTATCATGCTGTTCTGTAAACCCCTGTGCTCTGGTGCATGTAAGTTAATTATAATGCTTTTCATTTAGGAGAGAAAGAGGTTGAAGAAAATTGCAGAGCATAGAGGAAATGAATTTCAGTCCTTAAACTCAGGTGCAAAGGAAATGCCACTCTATTTAGGTCAACATAAGTCTGAGTTAAGGTCTATCCCAATAGTTTGGAAGATATTCAATAACAAAATTACTGCTCTAGAATCCAGGAGGCTTAAGAACCTCCTGGAAAAGGGAGTGAAGGCCCTTTACCTCCAGTCTATGGTAGTTGCTGCGGTACTCTCAGACCCAAGTTCATGTGGTCCCTTGAAGTTCTTGTCTTCCATCCTGCAGATGAGGCCTGGAATCTTTGCCAAGTCCTAGAGCCCAGAGGCAAGGAGCCTGACCCAGCCCTTGCCTCTGAGGGTCAGGCCCCCCTCCACTCTCTGATCACCGTCCCCTCCGATCCTAGAGGGCATCACCTCTTTGCTGCTAACCCCAGGACTGCTATTCTTCCTGACTGCTTCTGCTGGGCCCTGTCCCCACCAATCTGGAGCTGTATCATGGATGGCTTCGATTTCCCCCAAATGCAGAGCAGCTATTCTCATAGAACTAGGACAAGGGGCTTTCTTTCCACCCTGCTGAAATTATGCTCTCATCACACTACTAACACGACACTTATTGAGGCCACTTAACACCCACTTGCGGCCCAAAACTCTGGTCGGTTCTGTGCATTTCTATATGTTCTCTCAGCAGCATCAAGGCTGACCGCTCCCTCCATGAACACTGCCTTCTCCCACCTCATGGCTCACCCTTGTTCAACTCCCTCTCTCTAAGCCTTCTACACCAAACCTCTAATGTCAGAGTGACCCCAGGTCTGTGACATCCTCAGTCTATACTCTCCCCCACATTATCTCACCCAGTTCCACAGCCCGGAAGACCATCTACACTATTTACTCTCAGATGTGTGTTTCCAGCCCAGAGCTGTTCCATCAGATGACGACTTATACGTCAACTGCCGATTAACTTTTTGACTCGGATGTCCTGTAGGCATCTCAAAATTAACATGACCAAACTTGCCATCTCACCTCCCGGAACCTTCTCTCGATTTTATCAGTCCAAAACCCTAGGGGATATCCTTGAATCCTCACTTTTCCTCTTACTCAATATCTAATCCATTAATGAGTTCTTCGGTTGTACCTGTAAAATTGACCCCGAATCTGATCACTTCTCCCCATTCCCTTTGGCACAGCCCTAACTCAGCCCCATTATCTCTCCCCTAGATTTCGGCAACGGTGCCCTGTCTCCTGTGCTCAAGCCTGCCCTTCACACAGCAGCCGTATGATCTTTATAAACACGATCACGTCACTCCTCTGCTGAAAATCGTCTAAGGGTTTCCCATGGTAGTTATCATTAAACTCAAACTCTCTGACCGTGACCTAGACCAGTGCCAGGTGTGGCTGATTTCCACCACAGGCCAATAGTCCCCAAACCTTGCTGCTCTTCAGAATCACCAGAGTGCCTCGTGAAATACACTGCCCGTGTGAATTACACGTCAACAAGAGTGTTTTCAAAGTATACGCCAAGTTGGACCCATGGAATCAAGATCAGGGGTGAAGTCTCTGGTTCTAACAAGTGCCCCTCAGTCACACCTACAGAGTGTGAGAACCACTGCCTCTGGCGCAATGCAAGGACTTTCAGAAGAGGAAGGGGGCCGTGGCAGGTGGGAGGTTGCGCAGCCCTCTGGGAAGGGAGGAGGGGGCTCCCAGTTCAGACTAATAGAACAGGCTGAAGACAATGCAGACACCATCGTCCGACCAAAAGCCGTGAGAACAAATTTATGTCCTTCTGCTAAACTGAGAGCTTTTTTCTTTCAAAGGGAGAACTCCTTCACCTGGCTCAAGTCCCAAGGTTCAAAGCTGGGTCTTCACTCAGAAAGTATTGCCAGCTTAGAGGTCACCAATTCTAGGGGGCTACTCTGGAGAGCTGGATATGTCAGCATTCCACACAGGGCATCCAGCGGCGGGGGAGTCTTCCCAGCCCACAGGCCTCTGTGAGAAACTGCCACCCACCCCATGTGAAGCTCTTGTTCTGGGAGATGCTAGACCAGTACGGTTACCCTGTGTGCCCCGCACGCTGGCCCAGCATCACCTCGGCGCTGGGGGCTTCTGCTCTCGCTAACACAGGATGTGGAGCAGTGGACTCAGCCTCCTTCCGCAGCAGATTTTCAAAACCAAAAACAGACAGTACAGAACTCCCTCCTTCCCTCAGACTGTGATTCTTGGGAACTCCAGGCCCCCAGGGCTCTCTTGAACCACAGGCATTGCAACTTCCTGTATCTCTGTGTAGACACAGAGAAGTAGGTGATGTTTTAGGCAGACCACAGACCCCTGATCCTGAGCTCTAAAAAATGCCTCCCTCTTTTCTCTCCGTTCAGTAAGACAGAAACCATCTTACTCCTACTAATCTAGACTAGCAACTCACTGACCATTGGATGTATTTTACTTGATGGTTTGTGGTCACATGAATATGATGTCAATTTACGATTTTAACCATTTTTTAGGTGTTCAACGGTGCTACACACATTCACACTGTTGTGAAACCATCACTAATATCCGTCCCCGGAACTTTACCAACATCCCAAACTGAAACATTGTACCTATTCAACAATAACTCTCAGTTCCCCCACTTCCCCCAGGCCCTGATAACATCTATTCTCCCCTCTATCTCTCTGAATTTGACTACTCTAAGTGCTTCCTGGAGTGGAATCCTGCAATGTTTATCCTTCTGTGTCTGGCTTATTTCACTTAGCATAATGTTTTCAAGGTTTATTTGTGCTGTAGCACACATCCAATTTTCCTTCCTAAGACTGAGAAAGAGTCCCTTGCACGGATGTGCCACATTTTGTTTACCCATTCCTCTGTTGATGGACATTTGGGTTGTTTCCACCTTTTTCTGTATGAATAATGCTGCTGGGAACATTTGTGTACAAGTATGTTCAAGCCCCTGCTTTCAGTTCTCTGATTATATACCCAGAAGTGAAAATGCTGGATCATATGATGACTCTGCTTCAATTTTCAGCAATACCCATACTGCTTTCCTTAGCAACAGCACCATTTTAAAGTCTCACCAGCAGTGCTAAGGATTCCAGTTTATCCCCATTCTCATTAGCACTTGTTATTTTTCTGGTTTTTTAAAAATAATCGTCTTAATGGTGTGAAGTAGTATCTCATTATGGTTTTGATTTCATTTCCCTATGATTAGGAATGTTCAGCATCTTCTCATGCTGTTGTTGGCTATTTATATATCGTCTTTGGACATCTGTCTATTCAGGTCCTTTGCCCATAAGGTAACCAAAATTCACTCCCAGGGGCAGAGGGGGAGGTCCAATAATCCTTGAAGCTGGATATCTGAACAACATCAAGTTTCTATCAATAAGAAGTGGAGAAAAGTTTTAGGTAAACAACTAACGATGGGTGTCCCAGGGAGCAGACATATAAGCAAGTAAATTATAAAATGGTGTGATAGTACTATAATGGAGATAGTAAATGCGCTCTTGAAATTGGCCTTGAAATGTCAATGAAAGCTTTACAGAAGAGGTGATACTGGAGGAGGGTTTTGAGGGATGAATAGGAGCTTTCCTTCAGATACTGGGGTGAAGGATAATCCAAGCCAAAGGAATAGCACATGCAAACACAAAATGTTTGGAATATATTTCTCTTTTGCTGCTCTATGAATTCCCCGTCCACCCACCTGCTGAGGTCACGGTATCATCATTAACAGCTCAACATGGCTGGAGCCCAGGATGTTTGGGAGAGGTGGGATATGCCAGGAGATGTGGCCAGAGAGGAGGATACAGTTGGGAGTTATGCTGTAACATTCTTCAGAGAAACCAGACTTTCTTTAGTCCCACAGGATCCACTTGCCCTCTCTTACTTAGCATTTCCCAGGTATGTTAACCCACAGATCAAGTCACTTAAACCCTCTGTCCTTGGTGTTTTAATCAAGAGATATGCCATAAGGGGAGGAGGAGAGATAAAAACACTGAAGTTGAATATTGGATGTGAACCAAGATAGAAAGTGGAAAACACATTGTCAAGGACAGTGCTTTTAAGTCTCAGCTTTTTCTCTTTGGTTCCAGAAGGGAACAGGGGATTGGAGGGCTCATAAGATAAGGAGCCTTTATATGAAATTAATTATTTCCCTTTTCAAAAATGATGTTGAATTGGGTAGGAGGGTGAGAGGAATGGGAGCTTTCATATCCTTTAATAATGTCCTTAATGTGCTTAAATTAAGTCTCTGTTATTCAAGAAATGAGCTATTCCTCAAAATGATCTGCCTCTCTCAAGGCTAGGTCAGTTAGAAAGATATCAGTTTAAGAAATGTATAAAATGATTTAGAACTGATTTTCACTGAAACTGGTTAGTCTAACAGACCAGAGATTGTCAAATTCTGCCACCAAGGAATAGGAGTGTCTTCCCATGTCCCTAAATCAATGGCCTGATCTTCCTGATTCACAGGGGCTCATGGAAAGAATACTAAGCTTTTTCTAAAAATTATTTTTTAAAACACTTCTCTTGGGTTATTTTCTACCTACAAAAACCCCATAACAAAATATATATTTGTTATCTTTTCTTAATTTGGCACTTCAAATGTTCATGGTATATTGCAAATAGCCTCCTGATTTCCAGATGCTGCCTCACCAGAACACATCTGGGAATCATGCATGACCATTGGCCAACAAAAGCATCCCCTCTAGGAGAATTATTTAAACATGATCTACTTGTAATGTGTGGATACGTCACAATGTGTATGAGCGTATATAAAGCTGTAAACATAATTATTTTTCACACAAGCAGAATTTTAACTGTTTAGTGGGCTGTATTCCAGATTCTTAAATTTTTCTTCCAATAAACGTAGCAACTAAGGGGTGCCTGGGTGGCTCAGTGGGTTAAAGCCTCTGCCTTCGGCTTGGGTCATTATCTCAGGGTCCTGGGATCGAGCCCCGCATCGGGCTCTCTGCTCAGCAGGGAGCCTGCTTCCTCCCCTCTCTCTCTGCCTGCCTCTCTGCCTACTTGTGATCTCTATTTGTCAAATGA
Source organism: Meles meles (assembly GCF_922984935.1). Lineage (NCBI taxonomy): Eukaryota > Metazoa > Chordata > Mammalia > Carnivora > Mustelidae > Meles > Meles meles. Next base: position 14,961,818 of record NC_060079.1, on the reverse strand, counting down.
ATAAATAAAATCTTAAAAAAAAAAAAAGTAGCAACTAAATACCAAGTCAGTATAAGAAACATATTATAGGTGGGGGATGGAGAATTAATATGGAATAAGATGTCTCTCGTTATACCAGCAGCAGATAATCTTCAAAACAACAAAGGAAGTAGGTCTTATTTTTTTCATTTTTCTTATATGGAAAAGTTTCAGGGAGGGTGTCATGCTCAAGACGATATGACCCAGTGAGCGGTGAGCCAAGATTTGAACAAAGTCTTTAACTTCAAGCTGACTATTAATATATACCATTTCGTTATTATGAGGTCTATTTTAAAAAGTGATTAGTGCAACTTTGGTCCATTGAGCAAAAAGAGCCATTTGAAAGACACTCTGCTAGATAGTAGGATACAGAGACAAGACACAACCTTCCCAGGCCAGGAGGAGCCTACAGTCGGAGGCAGGACAGCAGAAAGCCATAAGGCAAAGTCTGACAAATGTTCTTCAGAAGCACATGACGTTCATCCTGCCAGCAATGCGCTCCCACGTTCATATCCTGGTGAGCTCCCAGGGCTGCCACTCTAAAAAGCTGCCCAGAAATCCCTCTCTAACACTCCCTTCTGTTTCTACAGAACCTTGCATAATCCCTCCTTATATGGTATTAACAATATGTATTACATGTCTGTCTTCTCCTAGACTTTGTTTTAAGAAATAAGGGTTATCTGGCCATGTTAATCTGTCACTTTCTGGGAGACCTGAGTTGGTCAGCTACTCTGCATCACGTGATCCTACCCAAATAGAAGGTTCACTGAAGAAAGGCATTCCTCCTACAGGGAAAAAGAGGGTTCCTAGATCAAGGGCACACTCGAAGCTTATCTGTCCTACTAGAACTTCTAAACAAGATCTTAGGATCTATCTATAGAAACAGTAAAGTGAAAACCTCAGTGACATTGTCTCTTTTTTATCTCTAAATACCCGGTATCCTGAGCACATTGCTTGAAACCATTTATTGAGTAGATAACCTATGAATGAACGAAAAAACACAATCTCCCATTTTATTATTATTTTTAATCCCTCATCTTAAATATGTACTTAGGAGATGGATTGTATGGGATACTAGAGGCTTTTCTCATTTAAAAACATTATGTTAATTTGGTTTTTGAAGGCATTATTCAGTGAAATTAAGATTAAAAATGAGGACACATGAACTCACATTGGAACTTGGAAACTGGATCCGATATTATGCTACAGGGACAATTCCTTCCTTGTTCCAATGCTGTGTTTCGGATTTTATTATGCTTCCTACATTCTGGCACTCACAGGATTCCCAAGGATTCCCAGTAAGACATTCAGAATCCTTGAGGTCCTTCAGTCCAGCTCAGGACCCAGTTCTCAGCACCCTCCAGGAGGTACACATTATTCTTTCTGCCTTGCTTTACTCTTGTTTATCTTCTGCAGTGTTTTTAAAAACCACGGTGCTTGTCTTAGCGATCTGAAAAGCTTCTTAGAGGCAAAACCTGTCTTCTGCTTATTTTGAGTTCACTAAGCAAATGTGTGCTAACACCAGCCAGAGCAAATAGTAGATACTCAATAAACTCTTGTGGAGTGGTTAGTAGTGTCTCAAATACTTCTGGCAAATTCTTACTTATCAAAGAACATTAATGTACTTGATGACATTTGAGTTTTAGATTAATGAGGTACACAAGGTTGATACTCCATTTTACAGATGAAGAAACAGAAACACAGAAATGAGAAATAATTAAAAAAATAAATAAAAACAGGAGAACCAACAAATTTGAATTTCAGATAAACAAAATAATCTTTAGTATAAATTTGGAACCATGCTCCATTGCCAAAATGCATGGGTCTTCATAATACTAAAAAAGTATTCATTATATTTACTAGAAATTCAAATTTGACTGAGTATCTTGTGTTTTCTCTGGCATCCCTCGCCCAATATGGTTTGTTAGTGGCAAGGCAAGGGGCAATTATCTCATCACGACTGAATGGTTGAAATGCCTACTTTAGTCTATATTTAAACCAAACATAAAATGATGGAAATCAGGAGATGCCTCAGTTGAAATGGTAACAATATGGGCAATGAAATTTTGTCACAATTTCCAAGCTCTTTAGAAATAAAGCAATTTAGCCCAAAGTAACTGATATTTTATGAGACATTTTAAATGCAGTGAGAGTTTTTGCTTGTGCCTAAGATAAAATGTAGGCAACTGGCAAACTTGCGGGGCCAACCCCAAAAGAATTCTATCTGTTGCAAGACTTAAGATCCCCAGACAGAGAAACGACGAGTTTTTAGCATGTACCTATTCTAGTGATGCAGAGATGAACCAGAGAGTTCAATGTCTGCCTTCCCTTCCCAGAGCAGAGAGCCTAACTCCATAGAAAATTCCCTTTAAGAGACCAAGAGGCCAGAAACAGCCCAGTTGGCCAGGTAATCATACCTCAGAAGCAGAGGAGAGCAGCTACTTGGATTAGAGCTGTACTTATCCTACAGATGATGCCATGTCTGTCTTCCCAGGGTCCCATTCCAGAGACAGAGTGGGCTGCAAGGAATCTGAAGGAGCAGTTTCCCCACAGCCTTAAACATGAGAGAGTGCAAGTAGTCCCACATTCCACCAGGAGTTAGAGTGTAATGCGAACTGGAAGGGGACACCCCCCCCCCCAACAATGCACACACATCTACATCAGCCCTGGACGTAGAAGAGAAGGAAGATGTGGTCAGTTTCCGGGAAGGTCCATTCAGCAATGCGTATGAGAAATCCCCAGAAAGACTCAAACATGCCCTGGGAAGACTTTGCAAGAGTGAGAGGTCCTCTGTCAGCAGGTGAGGGTGAGAGACAATGGAATGTTGATGCGACCCTGACAGCGCCATTGACTTATGAGTCTTCGGAGTCTGAGGTTACACACGCTAATTACGCTGACTTGTCCGCCACTGAATTCTGGAACGGAACGTCACCAGTTTCAACGATGACAATACAGCTACTTTATTAATGTCATCTTCCTGAAATCACCTCCGAATAGTTTAAAATTTGTTAAATAGCTTAAGGTTTTAAAACCTTTTTCTTTATTCTAAAACATGTAATTTTTACTTGCTTTTAAAATATGTTGGCAGGCCCATAAAAGCACAGGATGAAATATTAAAATTTCCCAAGGTAAGACAACCTCCCAGTTCATGAGAACTACATTGCAACAAGCCCTTTAAAGAGAAATATAATGAGAGGGCCTTGGGAATTAAATGTAACTGATCCTATCCTAGGGTTCATCTAATGAGACACTTAGGACTTCACATTTTCTTTTGCCACTGGCACCTCTGCTGGTGATTAAAATGCTTTTTGAGCAGAAGAACAGGTGCAATAGATAAGACTTTTCTCAGGAACAAGCATTAAAAAAAAAAAAAACAGATGAAGCAGAATTGACTTGCTAGTGTTTTCTGGGTGAAATAATTTTTATAACAAGGCAAGATTTTATTAATTCACCCTACATTTACATACCATGCAAAAATAAAAACTTGTTTTTTTCATCTGTAATTGAGGCCAATATCTAGATTTGCTAGTCATGGCAACATGCCATCCAGTCATTCTTTTTTGTTTATTTCATTTCATTCTAGTCCTTTCTGTAAAGGTCTCCAAGCATTTTCACTGTTAGATTTTTCCCTTGCTTGGCTTACACTCAAGTGTAAAACAGTCCAAGTGCCAGAAAAATATACTTTTCCATTCTAAGACAATTTTTTGTTAATTTTATCTGTTACTAAAAAGTGCCTCGGGGCGCCTGGGTGGCTCAGTCAGTTAAGCGTCTGCCTTTGGCTCAGGTCATGATCCCAGGGTCCTGGGATCGAGCCCCACATCTGGCTCCCTGTTCAGTGGAAGCCTGCTTCTCTGTCTCCCTCTGTCTGCTGCTCTGCCTACTTGTGCCCTCTCTATCTCTTTGTCAAATAAATAAATAAAATCTTAAAAAAAGAAAAAAGTGCCTCAACTGAATTTCCAAATTTTACTCACTCACCCTCTCTTATTTTCCTTGTCTTTTGGAAGCCATACCTCATGCACATTTGTACTTCAGATTTGTCCTACCTTCTGGAACATTCCTCTTTCCATTCTCCAATAGCCACAACCTCTCAGAAATGCCTCTGCCTTTCTACACGTATGATGTCACACCTCTGCCCCTCCCCATCATCCAATTACCTCTTCATACTTTCCTATGGCAGATGCCTCTGTAAGTTCACTTTAACAGAGGTCAACCCTTCTCTTCTGCAACCAACATATATCCAAAAAAAAAAAAAAAAAAAATCAAGTGTTTCACCAAAAAAAAAAAGGAGTATTAAATACAAATGTGGATCCATATACTGATGCAAGTTTCCTTTTTTTTTTTTTTTAAGATTTTATTTATTTGTCCGAGAGAGAGAGAGAGAGAGAGAAAGTGAGCATAAGCAGGGGGAGCAGCAGGCAGAGGGAGAAGCAGACTCCCTGTTGTGCAAGAGCTGGATATGGGACTTGATCCCAAGACCCTGGGATCATGACCTGAGCCACCCAGGCTTCCCTAATGCAAGGTCCCTGTAGTAACTTGAAGTAAACTGTGGTAAAAGAAAGATGCATGTTGTAATCCCTAGAGCAAGCACCAAAAATTAATGCAAAGACATAGACCTAAAAAGCCATGACAGGAATTAAAATGGCACTGAAAACATTTCACTGACAAAAAAGACAGAAAAGGAAGAACAGAGGAACAACAACAACAACAAAATGCTTGTAAAAAATAAAATAACAGAATGGAACACCTAAATCCGATCGTATAATTAATTACATAGAATGTAATGGCTAAATACTGATCAAAAGGTAGAGTTTTTCAGACAACATAAAAAGCAACACCTCACAGTATACTATCATATAAGCATTTAAAACACAAAGACAAAATAGGTTGAAAGTAAGATGATGGAAAAGACCTATCATGCAATGAGCATATGAAAGATGGAGAGACTCTATTAATACTAGACAAATAGATTTTAAGACAAGGGAACTTCCAGAGACAGGAAAAAGTTAAGATAGAACAGTTGTAAATGTGTAACACCTAATAATACATAAAGCAAAAGCTGTTTAAACTGAAATAGATAACAATTAGAACCAAGATTTTCCTATTCCTCTCTCATTAAATTGATAGAACAGGTAGACACAAAGTCAATAACAATATAGAAAGCTTGAACAAAATTACCAATCACCTTGATCAAATTGAGATTTACTGATGATCCACCCAACAATAGCAGAACTTTCAAGGGCACATGGGACATTGACTAGGAGAGACCGTAGATGCCAGGCCAAAAAATACTCTCAATAAATGTGAAAGCATTGAATTCATACAGTATGTGTTCTCTGACCCATGACAGAGTACAATTAGAGCTCAGTAACAGAAACATATCTGGATTATACCCAAATGTGTGTAAACTAAGCAATATATTTCTGAATAACACATCGATCAGAGAGATAAAACACAAAAAAATTATAAGATATTCTGATCCAACTGAAAATGAAAACAAAAGATACCAAAGCTTGGGCCATTTACCTAAGGGAATGTCTATGGGAAAATTTAGTTTCAAATGCTTACAAGAGAAATGAAGGCCTAAAATCAATGATCTATCTTAGGTAGGTTCCCCCTTTAAGAAGATAGAAAAAGAACAAGTTAAGCCCACAATAAGTAGAAGAAAGGAAGCAAAAACCAGAAATTAAAACTAAATAGTAGAGAAAATAAATGAAACTAAAAGTAGCTTTTTGCAAAGATCAATAAAATTGATACACACCTAAGTATATTGACCAAGATTGATCTCTTGATCAGGTGCCCAAATGTGGGGCAACAACTGGGTGGAAGCCCATGATTCTGGCAGTGAAAGAAATCACCTGAGGCAGAACAAAGGAGAAAGAAGTTTATTGAAGACACCATAGGGGAGCTGTGGGCAGGGCTGCAGAGGAGAGGCTGGTTGCCAGGACGCTACGGGTGGGGCTGTATTTGAAGGGGACCGTGAGGAAGTATGGGGATGTATGGAATTCTCTCTTTTTTGGTAACTGTGCCTGGTTAGAAGTAGCCCATTGGTTAGTTAGGACCTATGGATTCTTGGAGGTGGGTCACCTGATGGGCTTGTCTATTTAGCCAGGTAGTCACTGTGGGCTCCTTTGCCTTAATCAAGTTTCCAACACTCAAGCTTGTTGCATAAAAGCGGCTTCTACTATGAACAAAAGAAAAGATTGAATTACCAAAATCAGGAATGGAAGGGCAGACACTACCATAGATCCTACAGAAATTAACAGGACAATAAAGAAAGATAATAGATGACTTTATGCCAATAAATTCAACCATATAAATGAAGTGGACAAAATCTGTGACAGACACAATAACCAGAACTAACTCAGGATGAAATAGAAAACTTAAATAGCTCTATGTTAATTTTGAAAATGGACACTGTAATTTAACTCCTTTGCATAAAAAATATATATGCCCAGATGACTTCACAGGTGAATTCTACCAAGCACTTAAAGATGTAATACTAGTTGTATACAAAATTTTTCAAAATACACAGAGGGGATCACTTCCTCTTTTTGTTTCCTAAGACTACTTACAAATTACCAGAACTCCCTATATCAAAACAACAGAAATCTATGCCCTCAGAGTTCTGGAGGCTAGGAGTCTAGAATCAGCATTATAGGACCCAAATCAAGTTGTCAGCAGGGTTGCTTTTCCACCAAAGGGTCTAGGGCAGAATCATTTTCATGACTAAACTTTCTGCTCCCGTGGCTACCCGCATTCCAGTTCCTGTGGTCCCATTACTCCCATCTATGCCTCCAGGGTTATGCTGACTCCTCCCCTCCTGTGTACCCTGTCCTTTGCTGACTTTGTGAAATCTCTGTCTGCCTTTCACTTGTAAGGACTGTATTCTCAGATGTTTAAAAAAAAAAAAGAAAAAGAAAGAAAAATACAGGCCCAGGTGAAGTCACTTGCTTCCAGGACAGCAAATGAAGTCTTTCTTTCTTTTTTTTTTTTTTTGCAAATGAAGTCTTAATTGAAGTTTCAACCTCTTTAAGAATGGAATTTTAAAGCCATCAGTCTGGAATTTCCTCATTCAGAACTAGTGAGGTAATCTGCCTGATAAGACCCCCTCAGGAGAGGTCAACCTCACCTAAAATAATCCTTTCTTTTCTTTTGCTAATAATTTTCTAGTCTTTGACCCCCAGCCTTCCACTTTATACAGCTCCTCCAGCACCCCTCTGTTTACTAGACTGGACAGGGCTCTGATTCATGAATCTCTGAATAAAGCCAATCGGATCTTCAAGTTTATTCAGTTGAATTTTTACTCTTTAGCACAAACAATCTTGATAATCCAAGACTGTTTCGCCATTTCAACAAATGTAACTTAATCATTTGGCAAAATTCTTTTTCTATATAAGGTGATAATTCAGAGATTCTGGGGATTAGGACATGGACATATTTTTGGGAGCCATTGTTTAGCTTATTTTCTACCACACCACATTTTCCACATTTTTATGAGCCCAGTATTACTGATAACAAAAACATTTGAAGATATCAAAAGAAAACAATATCACATCACCATGAATACGATACAAAAGTCCTTAAAATATATTAGCAAATCTAATTCTGCAATAAATTATAAAGAATAATACTTTAAACTCAAGTAGTTTCTATTTCAAGAATGTGAGGCTGGTTTAGCATTTGGAAATCAACTAAAATAATATACTATATTAATATGGGAAAGTGTGAAACTGCTATGATCCTCTCGATAGACACAGAAAGCATATTTGACAAAATTAAATGCCCATTCATGACAAAACCTCGGAGCACATAGAAATTGAAGGAAATTTTCATAACCTGATAAAGAGAATTTATGAAACTGCTATAATTTGTATCAGTCTTACAGATGAAAGACTGAAAGCTTTCCACTTAAGATCAGGCACAAAGCAAGGATGTCTGACCCTCCCAGCCCCTCTGCCACTCCCTCCCCCTACCCCCCCAAATCCCTTCCCCTCCGCCCTACCCACACATCAAACTGCAGTAGGTAGCTGATGTCCATCCCCCTTGACTCTCTCCAGCGACCTCAAGGAGGAACCAAAAACAAGAAGAACCAGAAAACCAGTTGAGCGGAGGCACCGAGGCAATATTTTTAAACAATCAGATATGATAGAAACAACATATTAAGATGACTTAATGATTTTCCATCTGTCCACATGGAAATCAGTAAACCTTAACTTTTACAACTGAACAAATTATACCTTGTGATGTACAACTATACCTTGGAGAACTGCTTGCAAGCACCTACACCCCTTCCCTTTTTTGTGTGTAATCATCTGTAAACTGGCAAGCTTTGGAGCAGTTCTTTCCAGAGCAATCTGAGACACTGTCTCCTGAGTAAGACGGCAAATAAAGCATCCGCTTGCCTGTTTCGAGCTAGGCCTTTTGCTTAGCCGACACCTCTATTCTATTATATAATTTACTAGAGGTCCTAGTCAATGCAGTAGGCAAGAAAGATAAGTAAAGACAGGCAGTTTGGAAAGGAAGAAATCAAACTATCTATTATTTTCAGATAACCAAATCATGAATATATAAACCCCCGAAGAATCCATAGAAATGCTCCTAGAACTAGTAGGAGAATTTAGTAAGGCCATAGGAAGCAGGATCAACATACAAAAATCGATTCCATTGTTATATACCAGCAACAAACAGAAAATGAATCAAGGAAAAAACAGTTCTGTTTATAACATTAAAAATCAAATACTTAGGAATAATTTGACTAAGCAGATAGTATCTTCATATTGAAAACTGGAAAACGTTACTGAGAGAAAGTAAAGAAGACCTAAATAAATGGGTACATATACCATGTTTGTGCATTGGAAGATTCTGGCTTGTTAAGATGCCATTTTTCCTCAAGTTTACCTACAGATTCATTGCAATCTCAATCCAAATCCCAGCAAACTTCTTGTAGAAACTCCCAAGCGGATTGGCTAACATTTTTGGAGATGCAAAGGACCTAGGATAATCAACATAGTTAGAAAAAGAAAAATTAGAAGACTTCCACTGATCTCAAACTTACTGTGAAGCTACATTAACCAGGACAGGTTGGTATTGGCATAGGATGGGTATATGGATCAATGGAAGTGAATAGAGAGTCCAGAAATAGACCCACACTTATATGCTCAGTTGATTTTTTTTTTTTTTTTTTTTTTTTTTTTTTTTTTGCACAGATGTCAAGGTAACTGAATCGGGAAGGGATCTTCTTTTTAACAGATGGTGCTGGAGCAATTTGATATCCACATAGAGAAAAAGACCCTTTACCCTGACTACATCATACATAAAAATTAATTTGAACTGGATCGTAGGAGAAGATCTTTTTTAGATTGAGATAAGCAAAGAGTACTTAGGACATACACACAAAACTATAAACCATAAAAGGAAAATTTGATGCAGTGGACTTGATCAAAAACTTAGGCTTTGTGAAAGATACCATCAAGAAAATGAATACACAAGTCACAAAATGGGAAAGAACTTCTGTAAAACATATATTTGACTGAGGACCTGAATCCAGAATATTCAAGAACTCTGCAGCATGATCGTAAGACAAAATCCTTAGTTTTAAAATGGACAAAAGATGGCCACTTCACAAAAGAAGATATGCTAGTGACCAATGAGTACATGAAAAATGCTCAGCACATGAGTTATCAAAGAAATGAAAAATTAAAGCCACAATAAGATGTCTCCATCCACATAGGAAAACAGCTAAAATGAAAAGAAATGACAATACCAAGTACTGGTGAGGAGTAAAAGCAGCTACAAATCTCATGCATTGTTAGTGGAAATATAAAATGGTACAGCTGTTTTAGAAGGCAGTTGGCACTTTCTTATCAAATTAAATATATCATATGACCTATCAATTCTAGTCCTAAATATTTACCCAGAAGAAATTAAAGCATATGTACCCACATTGCATATGAATGTCCATCGCAGCATGATATAGCCCCAAATTGGAAATATCCCAACTATCTATCCATCAACTCATATATGGAATTCTATTCAGTAAAAGAAAAGAATATATGCACAATATGGATAAATTTCAAAAACAGTATGCAAAGAGAAATAAGCAAGGCACAAAAGATTATAGTCCATGATTCTATTTTTATGTAATTCTAGAAAAGGCAAAAATATTAATGATAGGAAGTAAATCAGTGATAGCCTGAGACCAGGGATGGAGGAGTCAGGGACTGACTCCAAAGAAGCACAAAATTTTGGGAATGGTCATAGAAACGTTCTAGATCTTGACTGTGGTGGTGACTACATGGATACATGGTTGCCAGGACTCCCCAAACCATGCACTTAGAATGAATGAATTTTATTATATATATATTAAACCTCAAAAAACCAACTTTATATATATAATACACACATATACATATTTTATGTAGGTGTGTATGTGTGTGCACAAACATGAACCCAGTTTACTAATAATAGTGGTTATCATTTATTGAATGTACGTCCTGTGATGAATACTTTATATGCATTATCTCTAACCTTACGACCTGCACAGTAGGTATTAAACCTACTGTTTTTATTTGTTCAGGCTGTTATATCAAAACACCATAGATTGGATGGCTTAAACCACAAACACGGATTTCTCATAGTTCTGGAGGCTGGTCCAGGATCAAGGTGCCACCGATTCCATGTCAGGGGAGGGTCTGTTTCCTGTTTCATAGAGAGCCGTTTTCGCACTAGTGTCTTCCACCCAGTACAGAAACATTAATCCCATCAGGAGGGCTTTACTCTCAGGACCTACCTATCTCCCAAAGGCCCTGTCTCTCAGTCCATCCTGACTTCTGTAACAGAGTACCATGGACTAGGTGCTTATAAACGACAGACATTTATTTCTCGCAGTTCTGGAAGCTCGGAAGTCCAAGATCAAGGAACCAGCAGATTGGGTCCCTGGGGAGGATCAGCTTCCTGGCTCACAGAGAGCAATCATCCCACTATGTCCTCTGATCAGGAAAGTGGAAGGGGAGCTCTCTGCAGTCTCTTTTCTAAGGGCACTAATCCCATTCATGAGGGCCTGCCCCTCATGACCTACGCATCCTCTAACTGTCTTACCTCCAAATATTATCCCACGGGGGAGTAGGGTTTCAACATACAAATGTGGGATGGGGGGTGGGAGCTCCAAACATTCACTCCATAGCACCTACTTTCCAGATGAAAAAATAAACTGAGCAGTAGACAAGCTCAGTGGCTTCTGCATGGTCACATAGCTGAGCCAGTATTCACACTCAGATTGGTCTGTCTGACTCTAAAGCCCCTGTTCCACTAGTCAGGCCACTATCTACCCTGATTTAGGGAAGTCAGAGGTGGCAACAGGGCAGTCACAGCTAGCTGCAGGCCGGTAGCCAAGGTCATACCCTGAATGCAATCAGAACGTGAAGAGTCTTTATCCTCCAGCCCAGCTCCTTGCAGCCCATGGTCATAGGAATTAAGACCCCAGAGAGTACCGCTTTCCCTTCGGGCAGTACATCAGGAATGTATGTGCTTAATCCTCCATTAACTTACTGTCCACATTCTGCAGCCTAGCCATCATCTGTCGTAGAGAAATTGACTGGAGAATTATGATGCCAGCATCTTGAAATGTCCCCGAATTCTGGAAGGGAGCTAGGTAACTATGGCTTTGACACAGGAACCAGGACTAGAGCTTCAGCATCGAACACAGAAAGAACCTCTTTCCTGAAAGCCAGAAACACTATGGCTCTCACTGTGATTCTCCACCTAGTACAGTCTTTTGTGCATGGAGGAGGGATTCACATTCTGGAACTGAAGTTAGGGAATGGAAAACGCACATAATCATAGTGACCACTTTCGGAGTGTTTCCTGTGTGGTACACACTTCGTGTCCATTATCTCATTTGTTCATCACCATCAGTGAAGTTTTACAGAGGAACAGAGGCTCAGAAAGAGTACATTCCTCAGGTATCCAGGCTCTTCCACATGGCCAAGTGCTTTATGGGAAATACGCCCGGGCCCAGCCCTACCGAGTGTCATCATGATTAGTGAAAGCCAATGCTGGTAGCGCCTTTCATCTCCCAGTATGTGGCTTGGGCAAGGACACTTCTGTCAATGGGATGTGGCAGGAAGTCAACTGAAGGGCTTCTGGAAAAGGGTTTTCTTAATTGACACAATCAGAACTTTATTTTATATATATACACATTTTCATTTAAATTTCATTTTTTAAAGATTATTTATTTATTTATTTATTTATATGAGAAAGAAAGAGAGCAGAGTGTGTGGGAGAGAACATGAGTTGGGGGGGGGGGAAGGAAGAGGGAGAATCAGGCTCCCTGCTAAGCAGGGAGCATGGCATGGGGCTCAATCCCAGAACCCTAGGATCATGACCTGAGCTGAAGGCAGACACTTAAAGACTGAGTCACCCAGCTGTCCCTAATTTAAATTTTCATTAGGAAACAAACAGTGCAATATTGGTTTCTGGGGTAGAATTCAGTGACTCATCACTTACATACAACACTCAGTGCTCATCACAAATAGCCTCCTTAATTCCCCTCACCCATCTAGGCCCCCACTCACCTCCCTCTATCAGCCCTCAGGTTGTTCTCTATCTTTAAGAGTCTCTTATGGTTTGTTTCCCCTCTCTCCTTTTTTCTTTTACCCGTTACCATATGTTCATCTGTTTTCTTTCTTAAATTCTACATATGAGTGAGATGATATGATATTTGTCTTTCTCTGACTGATTTATTTCACTTAGCATAATATACTCCAGCTCCATCCACATCCCTGTAAATGGCAAGATTTCTTTTTCTTTTCTTTTTTTTTTTTTTTTTTTTTGAGGGAGAGTGCATGCTCCTGTGACCAGGGAAGAGAAAGGGCAAAGGGAGAAGGAGAGAGAGAACGTAAGCAGACTCCATGCTCAGTGTGGAGCCCAAAAGGAAATCGAACTCACAACCCTGAGATCGTGACCTGAGCGGAAGGCAGATGCTTAACTGACTGAGCCACCCAGGAGTCCCTGCCTATTGTTTCTTGTGTTGTTAATTTAAGCCATTCTGACAAGTATGAGGTGGTATTTCATCCCGGTTTTGATTTGTTTTTCCCTGATGTTGCATGATGTTGAGCATCTTTTGATGTGTCTGTTAGTCAACTGGATATCATTTTTGGAAAAGTGACACAATCAGAACTTGAGAAGAAACGCTTTTTTTTTCACCAGACATTGTTGTGTCTCCGTTCCGTGTCTGGATCCATGGCAGCCATCTTGGAAAACGGAAGATGGCAGAGCAGTGCAGAAGGATGGAAAGAAGACTCTGAGATCCTGAAAACGCTGAGGAGTATCTGAAAGCCAGCCTGAAACTAGCCATATCATTTAAGAGCAGCAAATCTACATTTTTTTGTTACTTGCAGCCAAAAGCACTGTATCTGTCTTTGTTCTTTATCTCTGTATTTTGAGAAGCACCTATTACAATTGTGCTTCAGACAGTCTGGCCTGGCTTCGTTCATTTGTTGAACCCACCTGGGCTGCACAGGGATTCGGCACTAATGGTTTATAGTATAATGAACAGTTTTTACCTTTCCTGGTCTCTCTAACATTCTGGAGGGTTTGCCAAACTGCTTAGGGAAAGGAATCAAATGCTGTGAACCTAAGCCAGCTCTTTACTTGTAATTTCCTTTCTTTTCTCCACTCCAAGTTTTGGTGTGCTCCCTCCACATGCCCATCCCCACAACCCACAGTCCACGTCCTGTTGCTTTCAGTGATTATCAGCTAATCCCTGTTTGAATCCTAACTGATCAGTAGTATCAGGTGTTACATTTCCCAGAGATTTTTTTTTTTAAGTTCAATACCCGGGGCACCTGCCTCGCTCAGCCGGAAGAGCATGCTATTCTTCATCTCGGGGTTGTGAGTTCAAGCCCCACATTGGGTGTAGAGACTATTTAAAAATAAAATCTTTTTTAAAAAGTAATATCCAAAATTGGGGGTAGGTGGGTTGTCTGAATCCAAATGAACCAAGCCATTCCAATTGGGGGTCACCTCTGGCTCCATAAGGCACAACCAAGGAAAACTTCCACACAGATCAAACCCCCAATGCCTTGCTCTCCTCTTCCATCTCTAACAGGCTCTGGACAACCCCATGTTGTTACTCCAGCTTTGTTTTGCTTGCTTCTGACCCAGCTGCTTTCTCAGAGCTGACAGCCCCGCCCATGAGAGTAACATTTTTTCAGTTTGGGATCACACTGGACCTTGACTTCCACCTTCCTCCAGACTCACACCTTACTTCACTTCTACCAGCACCCACTCTCTCCTGCCTTCCACAGTCCTGATAAAAGATAACAGACCTTTGAAGGTAGCCTCTAGGGTCACTTCGCAATGACATTGGCCCAAATCTCCTAAGACCTCCTTCTCTAGAAGCAGCTTCGTCTGAATTACACCCGGTCACAGGGCACTGTGGCTCCAGGCTGACTCTCGACAATCTGGCTCGATTAGCCTCGGAAGTAAAAGATCTCAGCTGGTACAATTTGCTTCACCTTGATTTTGTTCCCATGGCTGAGCCCCAAAGGCACCAGTATTTCCAGTTTAGCTAAATGCAGCGGGTAGAATTTTTCAGTACTGCTTTGCCTACTGTTGAAGAGACCCACCCTGTTACGCACAGAACCCCAGGCCGTGGCCTCGCCCCTGGCCACTCTCCACCATCCCTCTGTTTAATTTCCTTTACACCGCAGGTTGCCGTGGCAGAGACTTCTCTGGAGCAACAGAATCTGATCTGATTGGACAAAGTAAAGAGTTCCAGCTAAAAGACTACATCGCTGGGGCGTCCTAGCCCACACACCCATGTCGCCAAGTTCTGCCCTATCACAGTTGGGTTCTCAAGAAAGCAGAGCCCGAGAGGAAAGTGTATGTGCCACTAAATTTTTAGGAAGTACACCCCCAGGGAAGTAGGGGTAAGGGAAAGGGGACATAAGGTAGGGAAGGAGAGAGAACCAATATGAAGATGTGTTATGAAGACGGACATGGCTGAGCAACAAACACAGCTGATGCCTCAATTCCACGGGACCAATTCCCATCCAGGTCAGGTGGAACCCCGCTCCTCAGTGGCAGTGGGGAAGCCTTGCAAGGAGAGCTACGGTGCCTTACGCAGGCGGCAAGGTCAGGCTGGGGCGGGTCTATGCAGAGTTGATCTGGTAGCTGAGGGCCACGGAGACAGGTGAGACCAGAAGTTTCTGGAAGACGGTCAGTTCCGAGTGAAACTTTTGGGACAGTTTCTTGAAAGATAGCCAGACCGTCTTCCTCCTGCCTCCTCCCCGGAATGGAGACCCGATGGCTGCTGACTCTCCTTCCATCTTTCACCGTGAGGCAAGTGTGAGGGTGAAAGCCACATACCAAAGATGGAAGAGCACGAAGTCACAAGGGTGCCTGGTCCTTGATAACACACGGAGCTGCTGCACACGGCTCAACATTCATTGGCCTCCTGTGACAGAGGGGAATAACCCGATTTGCTTAAGTCGCTGCCGTCAGGTCTCTGTGACTGCCAGCTAAATGCAGTTCCTCGATGATACAATCACTGCCTGAAAGCATCTTGTTATTTGTTTTCCTGTGAACAAATAAAATGATACACGGCGTCTAAGAAAGGCAAATAGGAAATCAGAAACAAGAGCTTCTATTTAAGAAGAGAGCTTTAATTAAAGGGAAACTATGAAGCAAATCACTTGGGCTTAAAAGGCTTTTGTTTATTCTGGATGCTGTGCTCTAAAATGCCTTGCTCCGTGCTGATAAGGAAGCAGAATTTATGGCCTAGTGAACTAAACAATTAAAAAAAAAAAAAACAAAACTATTTGCTAACTAATCAGATTGAGACATGGTCTCAAGAAATATAAATTGGACTCTTCCCTGTTTTCCTTCACAAGTCCCAGATTTCTTCTGTGTTATCTAATACGAAGAGATAAGGACCCTCTTATAAAATTATTCTACTATCAAGCCTATCTTTACCCAATTAAAATGTATACTTTCTGTGTTTATGAAGGATAAGGTTTGTGAAACATGTTTAATAGTGGGAAGTCACAAAGCATGGCTAATGTAGGTTTGGGATAATGTATGAATTTAACTTAATCTTAATTGTTTCTGATATCACTAGCTTAAATATAACTAGCTTAAAATGAACTCACCAATTTTCTTGTCCATTTCTTGCCTTAAATTGAGTCATTGGTTTTCCACTCACGAGGCAAATTCTCGTTGAACTTTCGCTGTTTGGAGGTGACTGTTTCTATGTGCCGAATGCTGCTACTGTTACTTTAACAAGCTTGACTCAGATAGAATCGCCCTCAACAGATTCGAAACTTAGTTCAATGGGACATTGGATCCTTTGATTTGATCCTTTGGCGCTGCCGGAGCCTCCCCCTGCTGCAGCCCGCTGTCCTCGCCACTCCCCATGCCCTTGTGGCTGTCTCTAGCCAGCTACCGTGTGTGTGTGTGTGTGTGTGTGTGTGTGTGTGTGTGTGTGTGTGTTTCCATCCGCCACGCTGTGGTTCTTCTCCGTGCTCAGGACAGTCTCTAGGGATCAACTGACATTTCCAAGCAGAGTGACACCCATTTGCCGTCTCTGTTACACACGTGCTTGTGTGTGTGTGTTTCTAAGTCATTGAGTCATAAATTCAGGGCCGTCTGGGTGGCTCAGTTGGTTAAGCGGCTGCCTTCAGCTCAGGTCATGATCCCAGGGTCCTGGGATTGAGCCCCACGGGATGGGGCTCCCTGCTCCATGGACAGCCTGCTCCCCCCTCTCCCCGCCCCACCCCCAGTTCATGCTCTCTGTCTTAAATAAATAAAATAAATAAAACATTAAAAATAATTTTTAGAAAAAAATAAATTTAAAGAAGAGGATGAGACTACATCGGTCTCACATCACTAAAAATTGTTATCTGACCTTTGCAAAGACAGTCCTGCTAACCCCTCAGTACTTAGGAACAGGTTCTATATGGATATATTCAGTATCTACTTAGTGCATTCAGCAGGGGCATCTACTGAGCTCTGTAGCCCAGTCCACAGATGGTTCTTACTCAGGGGAGAGGTTTTCCTTCTTGCCCAGGAAGGGCCAGTCTTGTCCTCAGGTTGGGCCAATTCATAACCAATTCCTATCCATTGACTCAAAGATAGAGTCCCAAACTACCACAATTTACACAAGTCCTAACATATTTGTTCACAAGGTCATTCAAAGTATGATGTGCTTATGCATATTTTAGCCATGTCCACACATCTTACTTGCCATGTAAAATATTAACCTGAGAAGCTCAGACTCGAAGTTCATCAGTGAGGAAACCATTATAATTTTGGATGGAATATCCAAGAAACAAAGAGGCCCATAATTTTGTCAGAGCAAAGAACTGTCCTTTAAAATACAGGGACAGATTTCATTTTGAGACTGTCTTTCTGGGATCGTGCCCATAGAATGCCAAAGGTTAATAAATTAACAATGTTGTGAGGCCACCAATCATACAGGTCCCTAAACATTCTGAAGAAATGAAATGGTTTTATGAGGCTTCATTGAGCTTCACTCTGTTATTGTACTTTTTTTTTTTTAAGATTTTATTGATTTCTTTGAGAGAGAGACAAACAGAGAGACAGAGAGAGAACATGAACTGGGAGAGAGGCAAAGTGGAGAGGCAGACTCCCTGCTGAGCAGGGAGCCCAAGCAGGGCTCGATCCAAGGACCCTAGGATCCTGACCTGAGCCAAAGACAGAGGCTTAACTGACTGAGCCACCCAGGCGCCCCTAATTGTTGTATCTTTAAGTACTCATTGTCTCCTGGAATCTGTCATAAAGATAGAATCTACTCACATCCAGGCAGCTAGCCCTGGGTTGAATATAGGGCGTTGGGGAGTCTCTCAGAGTTAATTAGGATTTGACTGTCCACCCCCCCCCCCCCAAACCGCTTCATGTCAGGAGACCCATCCCGATAGTGTACCCATGGTAGCAGGCTGTAGCGCCAAATTTAGCCCCTCCTGATTCAAGGCCACAGGAGGGTGCCCCACAGCAGTAGCACACAGGACCCCAGGGAGGCCCCCAGGGCAAGCAGGGCCAACCAGAGCAGACAGCCAGCTGGCATCGAGAGAGCAGCCCTGTCCCAGTCCTCCATGGGTCCCAGCCGGCACCTGTGTTCTTAACCACAGGTGACATGCCACACCTGGCCAGCATGCAGTGTTTTTTCAAGATACTTTTCAAGTTTTAAAATGAAATGTAAATTGAATAAAAAGCTCAGGTGGCCTTTTCCAGTTTTAAGTTCTTGTGTGCTGCTCTAACCTGGAGAGAATTGCTTGTCTCCTATTTGATAGTCTCTGAAAACAGGCACTAAGGGGATGATTACAGTTTTGGCCAGGAAAATTTAGGATAGAAAACGGGTTTTTCAAAATACGTTATTGAGATTATGAGAACGCATATGCGCGCGCGCGCGCACACACACACACACACACACACACACACACACACTACATATATGTGTCTATACCAACACACCCATATACACATATTGTAAACAGTTAAAACACTACGTATGAGCATTTTATATCCATGGCAATCTGTGAATATTTGAGGTTTTTAGAAACATCTCAATACAGCTTTTTGGTCTTATTTTTAGCATTGGAAAGAGGCCAACCTGAGGGTAAGGTTGGCCCTTCCCAGGAGAGAAGGAAAACCTCTCCCCTGAATAAGGCCTGGTCCCAAACCAGCAGCTGCTGACCATCCAGTCTTGCCGAGGTGGGACCGTCCCTCCCCCTCTCCCAGCAAAACCCACAGAATGAGCTGTTTCTCCACCCTTCCTGACTGCCCTTATAGACTCCACCCCTCAGGGCCTCAAGACACTTGTCCGTACAGAGGAGACTTCACAACACCTAACAGGGTGACGGGAAGGCGTCCACTATCCACAGGGACAAGAGACTGCACTCCCACTCTGCCACTTTCTCCCTCACGACTGCAAAGACCAAAGGCTTAATTAAAACCCATCATACTAGGTAGCAGGTGCCACATTCTTCCAAAAGCACTGGAGATGAGTCACCCTACCAAGGGCCCCACTTATAGACCTGAAGCCGATCATGTTCTAAAAAAGAAACCTTGGGGCACCTGGGTGGCTCAGTGGGTTAAAGCCTCTGCCTTCAGCTCAGGTCATGATCCCAGGGTGTTGGGATCGAGCCCCACGTCGGGCTCCCTGCTCAGCGGGGAGCCTGTTTCCTTCTCTCTCTCTGCCTGCCTCTCTGCCTACTTGTGATCTCTGTCTGTCAAATAAATAAATAAAATCTTTAAAAAAAAAATAAAAAAAAAATAAAAAAGAAACCTTACTCCCCAGACTGCCTGTCGCTTTTTAGTCCTTATATTAATATTAGACTCGACTACTGGGAAGCTACGTGTTTCTGTGCCCAGCTAATTGGCACTTGGCATTGCCTCACTCTTCTGGCCATGGGAATGACTCAGCTAATTGCTTCTTCTCTGGAAGGTACCCATTGTTGGGGAGACCAGGGGTCCGGCAGTACATACCGCTCACCCTGGCTTGACTGGGGGAGAGCATCGAGGACCTCCTATCCCCTCAGATATTGCTGAACTGCTGAGAAATGACGCAGGAGTCACCCTCTTCCCCCCAGACAGAGAGGGGTAAACACCCACAGGGACCTTTGATTCACTAGGAACACCCCCCCACACACACACACACCCAAAGGAAACAGAGCCGCAACATTATAAATTCGCTTCCTTTCGCAGGAACTGCCTTTGGGTACTCATAATTTATGCATCGTTCTCTTTGCAGACACTTACTTAAATACACCAAAAGTGGGAAACAGAGCTAGAGAGACTGCCCACCCCCCCATCCCCCACCCCCACCCCTGCCCCACTCCCCCATCAGCTGAAATCCTGACTTCCTGTCTTATTTGTTCTTCTTCATAAGAAATTACTCATGAGGAAGAGTGAATATCAAAACTCTCCCCTTAGGGTGGGTTTTAGTACTTTTTAAATTTGACAAAGCAGTTAGCAATCCAGGGGAGAGCTTAGCGGTTTCCACTCACTCATGCGCTTTACTGATTCATAACAGCATGTGGCATTTACAAAGTTCACGGGGCTCTGAAACCGCTTATAAGCTCTCGGTTGTTGTTAGCCCTCCAGGGTCGCCTTGCTTTATAAACCAGCAAGTGCCACTGCGGCCAGGGAAGTGAGTAACATAAAGGGCTACTGAGTCAGGAACAGAACTGGGAATGGGGATTTCCAACCCTTGGGCCAGCCCCAGCAGAGATTTGGAAGAAAGCGGGTGCTTCTGTGCCTGTGGCTCTCCAGGGTTCCTATCGTCAGAGCACTGAGTCCCCAGCTAAACTGGTTTTGCCTTTCGCATTTCCCCCTGGAATCAATCAGTGCAGCCATTTATTCAGCCAGCAGGAGCGGGGCGCTTACTCTGTCCCCACACTCCTGTGTTAAGGCTAAGGATGTAAGTCTAATGGAAGACACAGGCTAAGGATATAAGTCTAATGGAAGACACAGACAGGAGACACGGGAGGACAAAACCACCGTCACTCTCAGGTACGCTCTGTACCTGCAGTCTGCCCACAGCTCTGAGAACACAGACTGGGGGTGGGAGGGAAGGGCCGGCGAAGATTCTCCCAAGAAGGGACAGCTGAGCGAATCATGAAAGGTAAGTGAGTTGGGTAGAAAAATGAGGGAAAGGCGTGCATTTGCACACTGAGCAAAGGCAGTTTGAGCACTTGGGGCAGGCGTGTTATGCAGGGAGGGTCCGGAGGGATGCTGGTGACACAAGACAGCCTTTGGCATGTGGGTGACAGACAAAGGAGTGAGAGTGAATGAAGACAATGACAGGGGGAGGAAAGTCATAAGGCAGAGGGCTGGAGAAAGATCTAGAAATGAGAAAAAAAAACATCAAAAGTAGACTCCCCTCTCAAGATGTTTGACTGGGAGAGGGGACAAGATTTTGCTGTCTTACACACACAGCTAGACCTAATCCATATTCCTTAACAAAGTAAAAACGAAGAACTTTGGCATCCTTGATCAATTCTTATTATTGAAATAGAATTTACTTTTTAAAACTGCAATTCATGGGGAAAATACCAATTTCCCTTTTGCAAGAAAATCTGCTGCGGGAGATGAGCTTGACTCTTACCTATTTGATAAAAGTAAATGTTACTCTTCTATGAAGTCTCTAGGAGGTAAGCCAAGTATGTCCCACAGTTCACTGTTGTCAAAGGAGTCTGGACAAATGATGTATCGGGAAGAGAGAAGAACTGGCCTTCATGCCATATTCTCCTCAGAGTGGACTTCACAACCCTGGGTGTCTTCAGGAGAAAAAAGTGTTGAATGATGATGCCAGTGGCTAAGTTTTAGCATAACCTACAGGATTTCTCTGCAGACCACTAGACTGACCCATCCACTGGAACATACCAGAAATTTCTCTCTGTGGGAGAGACAGAGTAGCTAGCTCAAAACCAGTATGATGGCAAGACAACGGCCACCAACACCCCAGGTGCACGGGGCCTCTTGCATACTCAGAGCAGAGGTAAATGAGCAGAACACATTCCATTCTCGCCTGAAGCGCTCCTTCTGAGTTCTCTGGCTCATGTCTGGTCCAGAGTTTCTAGTCCTGCCCTCAATTCTTTGCATCTATTTATTTGCGTATCTATGAAGTCAGCCCATTTATTTCCTTTCCTTTCTCAACTACTTGAAATATATTGGCAAACTGCAAAGAGCAAAAATAATCCCACCACGTAAAAAACAACGATACAAAATAAGAAGGGAAAATGTCCCCCTACAACTCCGCTGAGATAACTTATGAAATGATTTAATGTGTCTATGCTAATGTTTCCTTCGTAGATGTACATCTTCTCTAACAACCAAAAAAAAAAAAAAAAGGATAGTATAAATTGGACTCCAACTTACTTTCTCGCTTAATGTAACTGGGCAATTTTTTAGAAAATGCTGTAGACCTCCCTCTTCTTCTGGATGACTACGTAGTATTCCATAGAATAGCTGTGTTAATGTGTTCAACCATTAAGGTAATCATGACTATTTACTCCAGTTTGTTTCAACGTTTTGCTCTTACCTACAATGCAGCAAAGAATGTCCTTGTAAATGAGTCTCTATCACACCAATAATAATAAAGTGAAATGGGAAGAACATCAGGATCCAGATTCCACCCTGACTGCTTTGACCTGCATCAGCATTGGGTGTAGACAGACATCCTGCCTTCCTAAAACACTCTCTTCTCTTGGCTTCTGTGATTGCACCCTCCTCCCTGTTTTCCTCCTACCCCAACCACTACTTCTCAGTTTGTTCTCCATCGATCGTTCACAGATATTTGTGTATGTGTCTCCCACAGGGGAGGGCACTGGGAATACAGTGGTAAATAACATGAGTCCCCACTCTCGCAGAGTTTCCCATCACAGAGAAGAGATGGTGGATGGACATGTGATATGATATAGAACAATAGAGAAACTGATAAGGACTATGAAGAGAACTGAAGCAGGTCTTGGGAAAGAGAATTGGGGGGTGCTCTTTGGACAGGGTGGTCAGGAAAGATCCCTACAAGAAGGTGGAATTTGAGTAGGAATCTGAAAAAAGCAATGGAGCAATGGATGGAGTTCTGAGACCGTCAAGGCCAGAGTATTTGCAGGGAGGGGGAGTAGCAAGTGTAGTGGCCCAGAGGGGAGCAGGCCTCTCCATTCAGAATAAGAAGGCTGGTGTGGCAGGATTTAGTGAAGAGGGTGCGATGACTAGTGTGGTCTGTCCAAGGAGTCTCTAGATTGTAGGAGTGAACCATGTCACTGGCTTATTCTAAGACAGTGGAGCCTGGGCAGTGGTAAGCCGTGGGGGAAATCCACAGGTCCCGCTGATGGTTGGGATGTGGGGTGTGAGAGAAAGGGAAGAGTCCCTTGGGTCCTTTGCCAGCCCTCCCCCTTCTACTCACTCTCAAGATGTGGAAGGGACCATGCACCTCTCCTCTTCCCCATCTATACATTTCCTAGTGGTGACTTCATCTTTTCTTGGGCTTCACACACCACCTACGTGCTGATGAGGCCAAGTTGATATCCGCATGCTCTCTCAAGAGTTCCATTGGGATACCCAACAATCTGGTTCAGATACAGCAGGCCCAAACGGAACTCTTGATAACCCCAGCCCTCACCCCTGAAAGCTCCTCCCCCAGCCTTCCCCATCTTAGAGAGATTCTATCTGAATGGTAAGAGCATGGGACTCTGAAGCCAGCCTACCTGGGTGGGGCCTGGCTTGGCCACCTGCTGGTTACCTGATATTAGACAAGTTGCTTAACATCTCTGATTTAACTATAGAATGGAGAGGACAATCGTGGAACCTACATCATGGGCTTGTTATGGATTCAGTGATTTATTACCTACAAGGTCTTAGCACAGTGTCTGGCACAGGGAAAACCCCCGGGGTCAATTGTTTCCTGTTATATTTACGCCACTACTCCCTGTTGCCCACCCGCTGAAATCATCCTGAAAAGGCCCTTACTCGACAAAGAACAGGAGCTGGTCTAGGGTCTAGAAGATAGTCGTATCTCAAGAGAATGGTACCAGCTCTTTAATTATTATTTCGTTAGTGAGACGAGACCATGGAAAAAGCCCATGATTCAGAATCAGATAAGAATTGTTTCCAAATCTTACTTCTACCCTTTACAAGCTGGGGCTACTCGGAAAGTTACTTAACATTTCTAAGTCTCCATATCCTCATATTTAAAATAGGAATAATATTGCGTATCCCTCAGGGTACTTGTAAACTTTAAATAGAATAATGCATATAAAGTGTCGGCTTGGTGCCAGAGAATAGCTATTATTATTAAGGGATTTGGCTTCCTCAGCCCCTGAGTCATCATGGGACATCAAAGGAAAGAAGCTATTGACAATAAATTCCTCTGTAACAGATCCATAGGTCATTTGGCAAAACAAAACTGCAAAAGGCTTTTGTGAAGACCCATGCCACCTGGGAGAGGCTGCAGCCCCAGACGGTGGATCCTGGCGCGGACAGGAGTGTCCTCTGATTATAGGCACCAGTCTCTCAAGGGTCACCTTTGCAATCAGCCCAGACCCCAGGGGTAAAAAGCATGTCGTGAGCCCATTTCCAGCTCTGCCTCCAGTTCTCAAGAGAAGAACAAAACCATTAATGTTTAATATTTAAGCAAAACCTTCCATTATTAATCACTGTAAGCCCCAGTGATGATTATTTAAACATAATGGATAAGGTCTTATTTTTAAAGTTTGATTTTTAATGACTAGGATAGAAATCAGAACTAAAAAAGAGATGGAGCCCCCTTGTTTTCTAAAGCTCGTTCTTCCCTGGAGAAATGGCCTATCTCCTCTGAAAAGCTAGGGCTGCCTTTCTCCCTCAGTAGATTTCCAGGGGCATAAACCCTCGGTAAGGGAGTACTCTCAGGGAGGGCCAGGACACTGACTTCCCAGGCTTTGGGTCACAAGGTCATGGCCAGGATAAAATGCCAGCGATGCTACCCAACCCCCACTCTAATTCCTCACCCTCAGCTATAAGGCATCTGGTGCAGCCTGTGGAACACCAGGTATAAGGTAAGGGCACTTAGAAATAAGTTCATATTTTCTTTCCTTTTCTTTCCTTTTTTTTTTTTTTAAGATTTTCATATATCTATTTATTTGTCAGAGAAAGAGAGAGAGAGCACAAGCAGGGGGAGCAGCAGGCAGAGGGAGAGGCAGACTCCCTGCTGAGCAGGGAGCCGAATGCGAGACTCACTTCCAGGACCCTGGGATCGTGACCTGAGTTGAAGGCAGATGCTTAACTGACTGAGCCACCCAGGTGTCCCTAAGCTCATATTTTCATTGCTGGCCACTTGAGGGGAGTTTCACAACATAGATAGATTCTCCCTTATTTACTAGGAAAACTGGGCTCACGCCCATATGCCGGGACCAAGGAAGAGGGGCCCAGAAGGGGAGGGAGAGAAGGCAGGAGGCCTGGTCCAGTCTCCACTCTGCTGCCCCCTGTAGGTATCAGCACACAGGGAGAGCTGGAGCTTCCAGACAATTGTGAATTAGGAGCTGAGTGGATTAGCCTACTTGATAAAGCAGGCTAGAGAGCTATAAGGGGGGATATCCCTTTAATAAGGGCAACCAAAGAAGTGTAACGTTCCTAGGAATAAATTTAACAAGAAATGTTCAGGGCCTATCTGACGAAAACAATAGAATTCTATTGAAGGATATAGGACACTTGAATAAATGGAGAAATAAATTCTATTTTTGAACATATCCTGTATATTATTTAAAAAAAAAAGTAACTCCTGAAATCAAATGACAAGTTCAATGCAAATCCCAAGCAAAAAGAAAAAAAAAATCAGAGTTTTCCCCTTTAATACAGAAAAAAAAAATTGATACCAAAATTCTTCTGAAAGAATCAGCATGAATAAATAGCCAGGCAGAATAATGAGCAAATATTTGTCCCACTGGATAGTGAAGTATATGATACAAGTATAAAAATTAAAGCATTATGCAATAATTAACACAAAGCTCAGTAATACAAAATGCGGAAACAGACATATATAAATGAGAATTTGAGACAAGGTAAAAGCAAGTTGGGAAAATTGCCTTAGTCGTTTGGAAAAATAGGCAACTCGACCAACAAAATGAGTTCCAGGTGGAGCAAATATCTAAAGGAAAAAATATACGTTTCAGTTAAAATACTGAAAGAAAATATAGCTTTCTAGATGATCCCCTAACACTATGTATCAGCAACGTAGAGTTTGATCCAGCATTTCTGTTCATGAGAGTTTTTGCCAAGGACCTAATGGGTCAAATTCACAGAGGAATACCTATCAGGATGTTCATTACGCACTGTTTATGATAGTGAAAATTCAGAAACAGCTTAAATATTGGTTAAATAAATTATGGCATATACTTACGGTGGCACTTCTCATAGCCGGTTAAAATAATGACACATCCCCACATCGTCACTTTGTTTGCTGAGTGTCCCGGGGTTCATGCTTGTTTCCAGCCCCAGCAGAGGTGTGTGTGTCCATAGCTCTATCCTCAGCAACACCGCGGGGTGTCATCTACAGGCTTACCCTTTAGAGCTGTTGTTCTTTTTTTTCTGCTGAATAAGCACATTGCCATTGGCCCCCGCTATGTATGGTTTGCCCTGCAAAGTGCTCTAACTGTCCCGCTGGAACAACTGATAGTCGAGGGCAGGGGACCCGAGCACCCCATCTGCAGAACAGAGATGCATAATGGGGGGGGTCCCTACATCCCCCAGGATTTCAGGCATAGTTTCGGTGTTTCTGCAAATAATTGACCAATGACAGGATATTGCACCCATTGCAGACGTTGGTGGCATTTCTATTTTCACCTCCCCCGTAAGCTGTGGAAATTGACTGAGTTCAGGCTGGGGACCCTGAAACTGCTACAGAAATGCTGAAACCCTTAAGCTTCAGAGACGGTAGCATTCTGCTTGTGGCCTGGGGCTGGAAGACCAGCTGTTGAACCTGGTAGTGACTTCGCTTTCCTCCAACTGCGCTAACTCAAGAGTGAGCAAATTTGGGGGTTTGATCTTGTTCGTTCTGAGATTCAGCTGAGGCTGATTATCCCGCGACTCCCTCAGGAGAAGCGGGGGAAAAAAGCATCTTCAACACCCTCACAAAGTGCTAGAGACGATCTCTACCAATCAGAACTGCCGCAGGGCAACTCAGGACAGAGAGGCCCGGTGCCTTTGGGGACCGAGGACAGCTGTTTGTCAGAGGAAGAGGCTCAGGGAGGCTCAAAAGAATACATCTCAAAAAGATGACCAGTTTGGGACATAATTAGGGATGGACATCTCAGAGTGATTTTTTATTGTTTTATTTTCTGGCTTACCTGAGTTGTCGTGCCTCAAAAAATAAAGATTGTACTTATATACATAAAAGTGGCTTAAGTTCCTATTCCAAACCTTTGAAGATTACTTTTCAAACTGTTAATTTTAAGCCTACCAGGGAAGTGTCTATAGAAGCCTGAAGTTATGGCAATTTATAAGGAAGTGGTTATTGGTTACAATCGAAGGACAGCATGTAAGTTACCTATGTTTTATTCAGGTCACACTAGTCCTGCAAAGTAAAACTCAGGAATGAATTAGTAGTGAATAAAGACACAATTACGATCTCTGTAGCACCTTACCTCTATGCTTGATTTTACCTTTTTTTCCATGTGCACACAGATAAAACAGAGTCATGGTATTCTGGAAAGGCAAACTAAAGCCATCTCTTTAATTAGATCCAGCCACCTCTTCAGTATTCCAGAAAGTCCAACAGAAAGCCAATAGTAACTGCTGGGACAGGAACTCCTGGGAAAGAGTATTGGCTTTAGATTCAGGATCTAAATCAAGAGGAAGTTAAAGACTGATGAGAAAAGTACAAAATCATGCTGTAAGAATCATTTCTGAAACTCAATTTTAAAAAAATCAGTTATAATTCTTTTAGATTCAATTCCCTTAATAAAGAATACCATGTTGGGGTTGTTTTTTTTATTATTATGTAGAGGAAATTTGAGATTATGACTCTAAGAGACTTGAACAGAAGGACCCACATGGCTCTCAGTGAAAGCCATGTGCCCATCACTTGGTGACAAACTGCCTGAATTTCAAGGCTACAGCAAGGAAAACCCTCTTTAAAAGCTTCACCCATAAAATTAAAGTTATCTTACAGCAGAAAATGTCTCCTATGTGTGCTGAAATGTGCATATGTAATCTGGAATACATATATAATTTCCTGATAAAATCTTCTTTCCTCTTATCTCTTTGGCAATGAAATATTTTCTGCTTTTTCCATTTTATATCATATCCTTTAAATGCCAAACTTTAATAAAATTGTAGGCATCCATCATTTTTCCTTCACTCATGCATCCCCTTGAATCTGTATCCCCAGAAACAAATAACTGGGGGCAAACAATTATTTTCTGACACATAGAATTCTATCACTGAAGACAGGAATAAAGTATTGGAGGGAGTCTTCATCTTCAGTTTTTAAATTATCCTCCTTTTACTTCCCAGCCCTGCCCTCATCCCCCATTCTTCTGACCCCACTTCTGCTGTGATAGATTGTTGGAATAATGGTTCCCAATGAATCACAGCTGCTGGGGTCCATGTCCTTTTGGTCTTCCCATTAAAAGGTGGACTCATTTCTCCATCTCCCGAATCTGAAATGTCCTTGAGACCTGCTTGGACCGCAGAACGTGGCAGAAGTAGCACTGTACAACTTCCAGAACCTCGGCTATGAAACGGCATTGTAGTGTATTGGAGGATAAGAGGTCACAGGAAAGAGAACAGACGTGCCCTAGCTAGCAACCGGCATTTACTGCTGACAGTGAGTGAGGGCATCTTACATCTTCTAGCCCCAAAGTCTTGCAACTCTTATTGCAAGACAGGCAACAGAACTGTGCAGATTTTCAACCCTCACAATTATAGGGGATAATAAATCATTGCTGTTTTAATAAAGCCACTGAGTTTGGGGGGTCATTCATTATGCAGCAATTGATAGCTGATAGTTTCAAGAAACCACGTCTTATGGGAACATTTATACAAAAGGAAGAGAAATATTTCCCCTCCTTCCTTTGATATACTCCCACTACTGGCTACACCATCCTGCTTTCTACATTCTGGAAACACACCATCAAACCTTCACTCCCGAGTGGGCCATTGCACCGGCTTGCCTCTTGAATTATCCAAGGGCTCTACTTATGGTCATTCTTCTGCCCGTTAACAAATGCTTGAGGGAGGAAAGGAGAAGATGGCCTATCTTGAGTTCTTAGAAGGCCGAGGGGGTATATTCAAACACCATTTTTTGTATATGCCCAAAAAGAAGTCCTACGCGGTAGGTGCTGAGTAAACATTGACTTAAAGACAACCGCTGGGAAGGTCAGGGAAGGTCAGGGAAGGTTAAAGACGTTGAGTCCCATCTGATGACAATAAGGGAGGAACAGGGAAGGTCACCGTTGAAGACATTGAGTCCCATCTGATTTAATTGAAGACTTCACATTGAATACCAAAACTCCCTAAAACACCTGGACAGCCAGACACAGAAATGTGACTGGGTGATAATACTTTTAAGCTGCAACAAGGAGTACATTAAAAAGATTCTGCTCTATTTTCAATAAATTCCCTTCACAAATACGGGGTATATTAGTAACCTGCCATAAGGGGAAAAACAAATCATAACAGCATCTTGATGTAGGAGGAAAGTACCCATGTGGGGAAAGTGCCGGATGTTTCTTTCAGGAAAGAATGATGTACAGGGCTCCAATAATTCCCACAGTTTGAAAAGTGGGCTGCAGGAGCACGGCTTGGGACTAAAAATCTCCCTACTTTCTTTAATGAGATCACAAAACAAAATGAACTTAAGTTCTGGAAGGATTCTTCTGAGAAAATTCAGATTATCACAGCACAGGAGTCAAAGATGCACAATTCCTACCTAAACCAATCGAATGCTGCGGCAGTACCTGGTAAATCATTAAAAAGGCAGGTCATTTTTGTTAAAATTACGGCCTTTGTTCCTTATCAGCCTGCTGAACTTGGAATGTTAAACGGGACAGAGAAGCCGTACAAACACGGAAAGCAATATTCAGATCTGGATCAGAAACACTGCAGTTGAAATTGGCTTCCTCCAGTTGAAACCGACTCCCAGTTAGAAATGACCTGAGCGGGGAAGTGAGTGCGGGGCTCATTTCTCAGCACGGCCGGGTCTCCTGAGAGAGATTTGCTGTTACTACTGAACTGCCTCTGTTCCTGACTTGTGGTCTGGTCTGGTTTGGTTTGGTTTGGTTGTATTCTTTTTAGTTGTTTTCAATGCTCTGCATTTCTTGGGTGCCGCGGCTAGATGTTAACCGTTGGTTGGCTCCCCTACAGCTTACATTCTGAAAACGAAAACAATGAAGACTACCAGAGCTATAAAAATAAATAAAATCCACAAAGCCAAGTGTGTTGACGTGCCAGGCAAGGAACACACACGAGTGAAGAGATTTGCGGAAGACTTAGCTGAGGAGGGGAGGGCAGATTGCTGACTCAAGAAGGAGGGGTCCTCAGTGATGGTAGGTTCAAAAACAGCACTCTGGAAATTAATCTACAGGTCTGTTCGTGGCTAGTTCAAACAGATCCCATGGTTCATTATTCAGGAAAGAGTCTTTAGTTGGGTCTAGTAGAGGGTTGGTTTGGGGTCTGCTTCAACCGATAGAATTAGCAGTGATAAAACACATTTAATCTTGAGATCTCCTAAAGTATGTGTTGCTAGAAGGGGAACCGCTGCCTTGTAACATTCCCACCTGCTCCTCTACAGAAACTCCACCTGTGAGCAGTTCACGAACCTTACAGACCTTGGCTCCGTGCTTTAAAATTCCACAGTCCTCTTCAATAAAGGTGTGTAAAATGTGCCTATAAACGAATGACATTCATGTGCTCAGGGGGCTTTGCTGCTCTGCCCTAAATTCACCCTTCTGCCCAAATTCCACTTCCAGCCAGCATTTTGTTTCCAGAGCTAAAAACTAGAACTGTAAAATTCTCTGTGAACGGCGAATAGTAGCTGGTAAAAATTCTTCTGCGTGATTATATCGAACAACCATGACCCCCACCCCCAGAGTTCTTATTAGATTTTAGGGACATCTCTTCGCAAAAGTCAAAGACTTTCAGGAAATGGCAATAGGTGGAGAGAGAAGGAGAGAGTGAACAAGGAAAACACTAGACAGTGGAAGAAAACAGACAAAAAAAAAAAAGGAAAAAAGAAAAGGAAAGCTTACGTGCACTGTGGTGAAGAACAAAGAGAAATTAAAGAAAAATCATTTGGGGGGTGGGAAATATTAGAGCTGAAGAAATCTGACTGAGCCGGGGGCATGTGTAAGCAGAAGGCCACGGAGAAACAGTGGCAGCTGGAGAAGCCTGCAAAGCTAAGCAAGTCCGTTTTTGCAGAGTCTGGGCAGGAAAATGCTGTTGGCTAAAGCAGAAAATAAAGTGATTTTTTTCCCCAGCTGATGCTTCTCTGGGATCCTGCCAAGGCTCTATTCTGCAGAACCAGAAACTGAATAAATAGACTAATTTATTCAGAAGATGTATCCCTTAGTTTTCTCCCCAGAATGGTGTCAAACCTGCCCAGGGTACCAGAAATTTCTGTGAATTTGGATGACAAGGCATTAGCCAGCATGTTTCTCTTCATCCCACAACACCTGCTCCTGAAAAGGAAGCATTTTCTCCTTGCATGCAAATCATTTTTTATAAACAAGGCATCTAATGAGCATTTGATGCAAGTTCCCTAGAGCAGGTAAGACTGATAATTAGACACAAACTCAGAAATGAAAAAGAAACTCGTTATTTACAAGCCCAGAGCTAAGCATTTGCTATTAAACCACTATCCCCAGTTTTTTCTTGGGACGTAATTAATAATTCTCCCAAATCCTCTGTGAATATTTGCCCAGCTCTGGCACCCAGAGACTTGACTGTATGTTCAGAGTCCGTGTTCGAGCTGTGACAACCTTCGAAATCATCTAGTTAAATGCCTTCTCTTGGGAGAAGAAAATGCAGCTGGGAGAGGTGAGTGAATTACTCAAGGTTACAGAGCTAATTAGGAAGAGGTCTTCAATTTTCAATGTTCTTCTCACAGCACTGTGACACACAGCTCCCTCATTTGTCACCCACATCCCTCTCCTCCACTTTAACTGTATCCCTCACCACTCAGTGATGCACTGGGCTCCCATAACAGGAAACCTGGCTGACAGTGGTTTGAACCCTAAAGATGATCATTGCTTTTCTTAGTGAGAGGCTGGAGGTAGGTAGTCCCAGGGTCTGTTCTGACTCTTAACAATGCAGTAAAAAACCCAGGCTTTTCTCATCGTGTTTGGGCATCTGCTGTATATGGACCTCTCATCCTCAGATGGGATGGCTTCCACGGTTCCAGGCATCACACAGTCAGACCAGGGCTCAAAGAGGAAAGAAAGGGATGGACAGAACAGGGCTTTGTTTTCATCAAGAGGGAAATCTTACTTCTGGGAAAGATCTTCTTTCCCAGAAGAAGAAAAATCTTCTTTCCCAGAAGTAAGATTTCCCTTCATGTCTCTTTGGCCAGAAGTAGGCCACATGATCACCACCAGCTGCAAAGAAGTCTGGGAAGGAAAATATCTAGCAAAGAGTAATGGAAGTGACATGATTGGCTTAGGCCAGTAATGGCACATTGTCAGCATTAACAAAATCAGGATTCTACAACAAGGCAGAAAAACCGGCCGTGGCTGCTAGGTAGGAACCCCAGTGAACTATTAATGTGTAACAAACCCCCTCCAAGACTCAGTGGCTTCAAACAGCAATCTTTTGGTATTTCTCATGTGTCTGGAGGTCTGCTGACCCAGCTGGGCTCAACGGAATGGTTCTGATGACCTCAGCTGAACTTGCTCACATAACTGTGGATCGCTGGGATGTCCAGACTGATCTAGGCTGGGCTCCACATGCCTTTCCTCCTTAGGACCAGGAAGCCCCTCGGGAATGTTCTTCTCATGGCAAGGGTGGAGGCCCAAGAATGCAAGCAGAGTCAAGCAGAGCCTCCTAAGCCCTAGGCTTGGGACAGGGACAGTGTCATTTTCTGTCCCATTCTATTATCCAAAGCTAGTCATATGGCCAAGCCCAAAGTCAGCGATGATGAAATATACTAGTGGGAGGGGCTGCACAGTCACCTGGCAAGAGGTGTGGGGGTCCAAGAGGAAGTGAAGAACTGGGGCCAGTTATGCAACCAAACTCACCAGGCAACCCACACCGTGTGCCAAATCCCTGTTCTTTCACTCGCCTCCCCCAAATTCATTCACTTCCCTTACACTTCCACCTGTACCCCCTTCTGCAGTAGACTTGATGTGTATCCCCTCCCCAACATTCCTACGTTAAAGCCCAAACCCCAGTGTGATAGTATTTGGAGGTAGGACCTTTGGGAGGTCATGAGGTGGAGCCCCTCAGGAACGGGATTAGTGCCTTTATTAAAAAAAAAAAAAAAAAGAAAAAGAAACAACAACAACAAAGAAAACAACTCACAGAGTTCTCTCACCCCCTCCACCATGTGAGGACAGGGCCAGAAGACAGATGCAGGAAGTGGGCTCTCGCTAGACACGGAGTCTGTTAGTCCACTTGGACTTCCCAGCTTCTGGAACAGTGAGAAATAAATGTTGTGGATAGGGCCCCCGAGTCTGAGACATTCTGTCAGAGCAGTTCCAAGTGGACTAACAGGCCCTCCCACCCCTCTGTTGTCATGTTTTCCCTTTTCTGTGTTCACAGTGGGGTGAGCTTGAAAATCCTTGGTGGAAAGCAATGGAAAGCGCCCTGGTGGGTGTGGGGTACCATGGGCAGTGGGCGGGTGTCCTCAGGAAGTTTATTGGCTCCTGCCCAGCAGTGGGCCTCAGCCTCTTCCAATGTGCAGGGAAGCGTGAGGAGGATAAGGGTCTCCTCAATGCTCAGCGCCTTCCAGGTTTGGAGCTGCCCCAGTTTTTCGGGTGTCCACACCATGGAACCTACCAGAGGTCTCAGGAATTTTGTGGGACTGTATCTGACTGCAAAGGGCCACAGGCAGCTTTTCAAAAACCTGTTTATCTTAAGACACTTAGGCTGCTGTCCCAAGGCTGAGAGGCGTTCCCAAAGCTCCGCATTAAATTCACACTTCGGTTCTTTCTCACCGTGTGTTTCAGCTGAGAGAACGCTCTGGAGAAAGATGTCTTTTGCTTGGTTTGTAGGTTTCCTAAAAACAAATTTCTCCTAAAAACAAATTGGAACAGAATGCAACCTGCTCTACTCTTGCTTACTTGCAAATTTGAAAAAGGTTATTCTTTTGTTGTGTACAGCTGTGTTTTCAACAGAGACAGTAAAAATGCACTGAGGCGGACCCTGTGAGAGGGATGAATGCATGAGAAGGCCAAAAACTCCTGAACTCCTTGTGGGCCCTACCAATCTGCTGGACTGACCATTCCAGTCTAATTCACTCCTTTCCTCTTCCTTATGTTCAGGCTTTCTTGCCATAACCTCATGTTCACAGCTCCCCAAGGGAATAAGGTCCTCTGGGCCCTGATCCCAAGCCCACAACTCAGACCTGCCTCCGCCCACCAACTCAGCCACGAGTGGACACATACCCTGGGAACCCTCTGGAACTTTCTCCTGTCCCACTTCCTTTGGGAGGCAAGGAGTGGCCTGTGATGCCAGTTGCATGGGACTGCATCTGAGCGGTGACAGCTATTTGACTGAAAGGAGAAAGGATCGTGGGTCTGTCCGGAAAAATCTCTCCATCGGGACTGGACCTGGATTCTAAGCCCAGCTCCTTCTGTAACACGCTGGGAGACCTTGAGTTTGTGACTCACCCTCTCTGAACCTTTGAGTGTTTTCATCATTATGTGAACTTGCCACCAAGTTAAAAATCCTCAATGCTCACGGATCATGGGGTGAGCCCGGTGGGCAGTGTCTTGGGGTGTCAACCGTGCAGGTGCCTTCACTCTGCGAACTTGGACTTGGCTCTGAAGAGCAGTGCTGTGCTGAGTGCTTCCAGCATCGGGAGCATTCAACGCCCAGTTGTTCTTATTATAATTCCTTTTACTCTTTTGTGGAAAAAGCGAGACAAAGTCTACAAGTAGTCAAGAGATTCTGAGATGATCTTGTTGGCAAACCCGTAAAATCTGTCACTAGTTTCTTCTAAGCGCTGGCACTATTCTGGGACATCTCATGGAGGCTCAAAGAGGGAAGCATTGAGAAGGACTGACACGGTCCTCCTGGCGAGGTCTGTGTTCTTTAGGTGGCTTGTGCCATGAACAGCAAAACACCAGACGCTGATGTCAGCTAGTAATGTTCTGTGTCCTCTGAAGACTAGTACGTTCCCATGAGCAGATCTGAGTCCTCCCCTACCCCGACATTTTTTACACTGAAGCCCTCTGCCCCAGTTGGTGGTATGTGGAGGTGGGGACTTAGAAAAGTTATAGGTTCCACCCTCATTTGGTGATTAGTGCCCTTATAAGAAGAGACCCTAGACTGCTTGCTTTGTTTTTCTTCCTTCTCCTCCCACCCCACCCCCTGGCCAGGTGAGGACACAGTGAGAAGGTTTATAAGCCAGGAGAAGAGCCTTTACTTGGGAACTGAATTGACCAGCACCTTGATCTTGACTTTCCAGCCTCCAGAAGGGTGACAAAATAAATTCCTGCTGTTTGAGTCTCCCAATCTGTAGTATTTCTGTTATGACTGACCAACACAAACAGGACTGTGTGATCGCAGGGTAGACGGGGACAGGATAAGCTTCACTGAGGAAGGGTTTTGAGCTGGTCCCTGAAGAGGAGATAGAGCTAGTCATGCAGACATCTGAAAGAAGACGTTCCAGGGAGAGAAATGGAAAGTGCCAAGGTCCTGGCACTTCAGGAAAGATCCAGATGTCCTGGAAAAACAAAAGGCAGGCAGAGTGGCTGAAACAGAGAGCAAGGGAAGAGTATTACCCGGGGTCAACAGGAGCTAGATCATGTAGGCCTAGAGGCAGAACATTTCTGGAAAGATACACAAGAAATTGTTAATAGTAGTTAGTTCTAGAGGGTAGGACTGGGGTGGGTCAGGACACACACACACACACACACACACACACACACACCCCTCTTTATTATTTTTTTAACCATCTGTTCTCCTATTTGAATTTTTATTTTGAGTACATATTAAATCTTTAATAATGAAATATTTGTCTCATATGCCCTAATACAGCGTGACCACAATATCAGAGGATCCTACTTTCCAACAAAAAATATCTTTAAAAAGTGTTTAGGCCAACTCAAACACAGAACCTTCCGGATGCAGTCAAACAGCAGTTTAAAATATTTAATGCATTACTTATGCACATACTTTTAAAGAAACTTTTTCCAATCTCACATTTACCGAACAACTTTATAGAAATTTTTCATGTCTTGATCATCAGAGTTAGCCTCTACCAGATTACTTTTGAGCAATGTAAGAGAATTTTCCAAGTGGTTAATATTTACCAATGATGCATGTTGCTTGATATACCACACTTAATAGTATTCCACAGGAAATATATCCCCAGCTTTAACTACTATTCACACTATGTTAGGAGACTTATGGGTTTGGTTTTGTCTTCTGTCTCATAGGTGCCTATAGTAGGCAAATAATGTACACCCCACCCCCTAAAAAAATTTCCATGTCTTATTACCAGAACTTGTGAGTATGTTGGGTTATGTGGCAAAGGGGAAATTAAGGGTGCTAATCAGCTGCCCTTAAAAATAAGTCTGTTCTGAAAGAATTTGCAGTGTCGGGAGGAAGGCAGGATTGCCTCTCTATGGCCATCCAGGATGTTAATACATTGAAATGTCTTCATATAGTTGGGAAATTGCACTGTCCCAAGACCTCCCAGATCCCCTCCTTTTGGCCTCAGCAGCTCAGCCTCTTCTTCAGGATGCCCTCCATGTACACACACACATACACACACACACACACACACACACACATACTCCTACACGAACACACTTCCCTATGATCTAAAGGATTCCTCCAATGGCACAGAAGGTCATTTCTGGAATCAGGCTCAGTCATTGATTTTGACCGATCTGTGTTGATGTCTTTGTTAAATATTTTTGAAATCACCCTTGGAGACATGAAAATAACATGGGACACTGAGTGTAGAGTTCAAAGGAGAATCTGAAGAATTCGTGATTCATGGGCAAGGTATAGCAAAGCCAGTTTCCCCCAAGGAACTTTCTGGTAACTTTGAAGCCCTGCCTGAGTACGGAAAGGTCCCCTCCTTAGAGTGGAACAGCTCCTCAACTGCACAAGGCTTCTGGTCACACACACGTGTAACATCACACACACACACACACACACACACACACACACACACACACACACACACACCCTTTCTTCTGGAAGGCCATGGCGTAGGCCTGACAAACTCTCACTTCTAAGGATTATGCAACATGGTAAATACTCGAGTGTAATGTACTCCCTGTTCCTTCCCATCACGTAGAATTGAATTCCACCCCCTACTCCTTGTCCAAACCTACAACATGGTACAAAACATTCACTTGTCTCTCGCTCCATCTGGACTCAAGCGTGTGTAGCGAGGTCAGGGACTGGATCTTATTCGTCTCTGTATTTCCAGCTCTGTATTTCCAGCACTAGCATGGTGCCCAGCACCAAGTAGGATGGGTAAGATGGTTCTGGATTTGGGGGAAGGGGGAAGAGGTCGCAGGATAGAGGTAAAAGAAGGAAGAACTAAAAAATTAATCCTCTAGGACACCGACATTATGGGGTGCAAAGAAGAGGATCAGCGAAGGGTGCCGAGAAGAAACAGGGAGAGGAACAGGAGAATTAGGAGATGGGGCAGACAGACAGACCAAGAGAGAGGAGCCAACACCTTTGGAGAAGCAAGCTGCAAGGAGGAGACAGGGTCTCCTGTCAAACACAGCAGGGGGGTCTTCGGGTCGAGAGCTGAAAACGGGACAGAAATCTAGCACTGAGGATGTCACAGTTGACCTCAGGAGCAGTTTGGTGATTACTCGGGGAAGAGGGCAAAGGATCCAGATGGCAGTGAGATGAAGAGAAAATGCAGGTCCAGAAAGTGTAGAGAGTGCAAGCCGACTTTCTAAAAGTCTGGTGATAGAGGAAGGAAATCAGTCAACAGAAGGGAAGGAAATGTGAAGGGACATGATCTTTTCAGAGAAAGAGCAACCTGGAAGTGTACCCTGTTGCTTATACACACCGCCCGGGACTGTGGCTTCTACAAGATGGTCAGGATTGGGGTAGAGTCTACCCATGGGATCCACACAAACCTGGCTTCTGTTTTGGGGTTCCGAATCAGAGGTTCTGTCCTCTGAGTCCCCAGCTCAAATGGGCATGTTTCTGAGCATCTGGCCACCTGTTCAGGGCCCTTGAGTTAAAAAAGCCAAAGAAGGTGACATCACAGAGGGTCTCCTGCCACCAAACTGCTGGGTGTCTGGTCAGGTGTTCCCCTCGATTAGGATAGCCGTGCTAGTCCCATTTCTGCTCTCCTGGTGTTTCTGTCTGATAGAACTAGAAGAATACTGCCTTACTTCGGTATCATGCTGCATTTAGGGCAGCGATCAATGCAATTTTTCAATTCGCTGGAGCAAAATACTCCTTTTTAAAAATCTCCCCATCTGGATCCTTTGGCTCTTCAGAACTTTAAAAAGTTCCTGGTGACTGTGCATTCCATCTGGAGGCACGTAAGGCAGAGATAAACTTGTGAAGGGGAGCTGCGGTGAGCGAGGCGTAGACCATGTGCTTTGTCTTATGCGCCTTGGCTGCTGAACCTCCTGCCTTTGAGGAAATACATCAGTCAGTTTTCTCCAAACAGCCGGGAATTAGTCATTTCTTACCATTTAAGATGATATCCTATTAAAGCAATCTCCTGAGTGATTACGGAAATTATTCGGAGGGAACCACTGTGAGAACACATGATAGGCATGTTACTTAGCAACTGAAAGATATGCACGCTCTTAAAAATTAAGATGGAAAAAGTAAGGACACATATTTCATTCAAAACTGGTTTTACAATGATCCATAAAACCAACCAGAATATCACTATAATGAATAAGGTAATGGCAGCAGAATCAGCTTGAGTTGATCTAAGCCCATGTCTCACTGGTAGGAGATAAGGAACGTCATAAATGCAGGTGGGTGTATATGTTTGTGTGGACATAATTGATTAAAACCTAATGCATTTTTCTCTGTTCCCCTCAACAGCCTAGCAAAGGAAGCAGTTTTATAACTATTCTTCTTTCTTCCTTCCTTCCTTCCTTCCTTTTTTTCTTCCTTCCTTCCTTCCTTTCTTCTTTCTTTCTTTCAAGATTTTCTTTATTTATTCATGAGAGACAGAGGGAAAGAGAGAGGGAGGCAGAGGCTGAGGAAGAAGCAGGCTCTCCGCTAAGCAGGGAACCTGATGCGGGACTCAATCCCAAGACCCTAGGATCATGACCTGAGCCGAAGGCAGACTCTTTTTTTTTTTTTTTTTTTTTTAAAGATTTATTTATTTGACAGATAGAGATTACAAGTAGGCAGAGAGGCAGGCAGAGAGAGAGGAGGAAGCAGGCTCCCAGCTAAGCAAAGAGCCCGATGCGGGGCTCGATCCCAGCACCCCGGGATCATGACCTGAGCCGAAGGCAGAGGCTTTAACCCGCTGAGCCACCCAGGCGCCCCCCGAAGGCAGACTCTTAACCAACCAAGCCACCCAGGCACCCTACAACTTTATTTTTAAAAATTTTTGTTTTGAAAAAATATTTTTTGTTTGTTTTGACATAACTGTAGATTCACAGGATGTTACAGAGAAATATACAGGGAAGTTCCAAACACTCTCCCCTTTGCCCATTGTTAACATTTTCTATAACTGCAGTACAATAACAAAGTCAAGAAGCTGGTATTAGTGCAATCCATAAGCCTCATTCAGATTTCCCACTTACACATCCCCTGACTGCGCAAAAAACCAAAATTCCACGGTGGGCCGCAGCGTAGGGTCTTACGGAGGTCAGAGTTAGAAGGGGTTGCATCCACCTAATGGTAGGGCCAGTAGAACTGTGGACCCCCTTGGTAGCACTACCCCTAGTTCCAGATGTACTGTACAGTGGAAACAGATACACAGAGCTGTCCACTGGCTTCCTAACCTCTGAAGTGAAAGCTGTTTGGGTAGGAAGAGCCCAGTGGAAATCCCAGGAACTATCCTATCCTCCCAAAACTCATTCTCAATCAAGAGAGCAAAGCAAAAGCAATACATTTCCCGGGGATGACAAAGACCAGTGGTGCTACCCTCAAAGATACGAGAGACAAAGTGTTGGTGATTCCTATCACATCCCGAAGTAGGCATACTTCTGGCTACAAGCAAGAGTCAGACGGGTCATGAAGAATTACTATACATGATGGCAAACTTAATCAGACGTGGTAATGATAAGCACAGCTGTAGCTCTAGTTCGTATCTTTGCCGGCAGGGCCAATGCTTACCTTTACCCGACTTCTTACCCCCAGGACTGTATCTGTCTATTATCTAGCTAGCTAGCTAATGTGCATGTGTATCTATATAGTTTAGAGGAGTTATGATCACCTCAATAGCTCATAAAACATCATGCTGGTCCTTTACACGGATGACAATTTACTAATTGGTCTTGTGAGCAGGTCGTATCAAGCCCCCTTGATATCTAAGTAAGACAGCCACATGTCAGAGGTTGGAGATAGTCTCTGAGAAAGATTATGTAGCCCTGCAATATCGAAGCTTCCAGGGGCTCAGTGGAGTAGAGTGGACTGTGTGGGGATTTCCCTCTGAAGTAAGAACCAAGTCACTTCCCCTTGTACCACGTACTACAAAGAGAGAGACACGATATTTGGTGGCCCTCTTGGTTTTGGCAGTGCTGCTATCGTCCATTTACCAAGGAACCCATAGGCTGCTAGTTTTGAGTTGGGCAGAAAACAAAACAGAGTTCTTCAGCATGTTTTGGCTGCCGCGCAAGCTGCTCTCAACAGACCCAAAGGTATGAAAGTGTCAGAGGAGCCTGTCAGCGTGACTGGCAAAGCCCAATGCCCTCCTCTGCGGACAACTACCCTTCATTCTTAAAAGCTGACTCACAGTCCCTGGTAGAGACTTTACCTATCACCAAGGGATGCCAAGTTGACAGTCCAACCCAACTGTCTATCGTGTATTGCGTATCCATGATAAATGAAATCCACCAAACTACCGAATTGTACATGCACAGCAACATTCCATTAGAAACTGGAAGTGGCATGTATGAGAGCAAGACCAAGCAGATCTGGAAAGTTCAGGCTGCAGTTCCCATGGCTCCTGTTCCTACTGCTTTACCACCTCCCATGGCCTCTGAGTGAGTTTATTATGTTCATTTATTAGAAGAAGGTAAAGCACAGACCTTGTCTATAGATGAATCAGCATGATATGCAGGCACCAGCCAGAACTGGATGCCTACACCCCTACATCACATTCATGGATGCTTCTGAAGGCGGTGATGAAGGAAATTACTCTGGTGGGCAGAGCTTCAAGTGGTACATCTGGTCATCCACTTCCCGCAGAAGGAGAAATGGCCTGGGAAACCAACCTATAATGACTCATAAGCAACAACTAATGGCTTGGCTGCTTGCTTAGAGACCTGGAAAATTCAGACAAGGCTGGGGTAGAGATGTGTGGGTGGATCTTGCAGAGTGATTAGAGAGTATGAAGATGTTTATGTCCCATGCACATGGCTGCCAGAGACATCCATGGCAGATGAGGTTCTCGCAAATCAGGTGGGAAAGATAGCCCCTTCTCTGCATGCCCGTCAGCTCCTTCGGGGCTCGTTCCATAAAGGCTACCTAACCCAGTGCTCCTCCCTACAATTCTTACCTGGATACCACAACCCCTGAGTACAACCTGCCCCAAACAGAGGCCAACGCTGAACCCCCAATATGGCATCATCACCTGGAGTAACCAGTCAGGGGCGTGCTGTATCCTTACATGGAAAGACACAGACTGAGGGCATGGAGTTGCCTCCCCTTGCTCAGCACTTCTGTTGGCACCCCAGTTTTAGACATGCAGAGGCCTCATCCATTCTCTAATGTTTTTTTATCTCGAAATGTATAAATACTTTGGCCCAGATATTTTTGAGAGGATTGCTTTGTAGGCAACTGATGAATCACTAAATTCTACCCCTGAGACTAGTAATAAACCATATGTTAACTAACCTGAATTTAAATAAAATCTAAAAAAATTAAAAATGAAAGCACCGCCTTTTGCCTCTGTTTTTAAACAAATATTTCTAGAAGAAAAAAACTCCCTAAATGCAATGTTTCTATTATTATCTTCAAGCCTTCACCAAATGAAGGTGCTGCAACATCAAAGACCTTCTGAACTTGTTCCATTCCAATACAGAATATCAGTTTTTAATTAAAGTAAAAGTTCCATCAAGAAATTCTTCCCACAGTTTAATGTGTTCCAAGGTGCAATTATAATAATTCAAAATTAAATTCTAAATATAGTTTGTTCCACTATTGTTTCATTTGTTCAGCTTTTCCCTTGCTTTTTATAGAAATAATTTTTAATGCCCTGCTCTTCATGAGGCCTTTCCTCAATGATGAAACTTCATCAAAATCTTCAAATCTGAAGCTTTAGGGGTTTAGTCCTTTCCATATACTAATCTTAAAAAATCCCAATGGATTTTGAACAAAGTACAACGAAAATTTATCAGAATCTTTTAGAGAAATTCAATGCCATACGTTGGTTTGTAAAGTCATTCTTCAAAGGCATGTGTATACCAAACTACCACTCATAGTTCGCAGCAAAGAGAGGAAACATGTTCTACCACCTAAATCTTGTTTTTTGTTTTAAATGAAACAAATATTCGTTATGTTTTCATAAATACAAAAAAAAATACTTCATCTCAAAAATTTTATTACTCAATTATAACAACTGTGATAATGTGTAAATATTTGTAAATTTTGACAATTACAGCTTCTGTTTTGATTAGTAAACTACTGCAGCTTGGTTTGATGAAATTATAAATTACGTGTGCATCACAATCAATCACAAGTATCTTTATACTCTTTAAGTTTCTTAATTTAGTAAAAACAGTGTTTTTACAATACTTAGCTCTACTAAAATTTGTATTTGTCATTATCATCCTAAAAATAATTTAATCTCTAATTTTACCTTATATCTGAATTTATAATAGCATTCACAATAATGTTCCCTTCAACAGAATGAACTTCTAAAGGCTTCATTTTTATTCTACAAAGCAGATAAAAAAAACCACAAACATTATGGAAGTTAAGTGACTTCTATTTGAAGGCTCTCATGACATTAATATGAATCAGTCTTCACTGTTTATGAAGATCTTCTGGTAATGACATGAGGATCTTAATAGCTACTATTTCACTTTACACAGATAAACAAAAAAAGGGGGGGATTGAAAATGAGAAAAATTAACCAAAATAATCATGTTTTGATCTAAACGAAAAGTCATGAATGATAGAGTGACGGGGTAGGCACACTTTCTGTCACTACCGTCGTGAGGCATGGTCTTCTTTTTTTTTTTTTTTAAAGATTTTATTTATTTATTTGACAGACAGAGATCACAAGTAGGCAGAGAGGCAGGCAGAGAGGAGGAAGCAGGCTCCCCACTGAGATGAGGGGCTCGATCCCAGGACCCTGAGATCGTGTCCTGAGCTGAAAGCAAAGGCTTTAACCCACTGAACCACCCAGGTGCCCCAAGGCATGGTCTTCTTAAAATAAACACCAACCTGT
The DNA here is from genome assembly GCF_922984935.1 of Meles meles. NCBI lineage: Eukaryota > Metazoa > Chordata > Mammalia > Carnivora > Mustelidae > Meles > Meles meles. The sequence goes on along the minus strand of NC_060079.1, from coordinate 14,918,569 downwards.
GAAGAAGAAGCTGATGTGTCTTCATGAGGTTTGTATCTTCTGGTTCTCACGTGGTCAGTAATGTCACTATGCATCCTGTGATGGGTGGTAAATACGGACAAACATTTTAAGGCAAGTTATACATTCACCATCAAGTCACTTAAGAAGCAGAAATTTATGGCTTAATTTTCCATTAAACATAGGCTGCCATATTTTTTAGATTTTTGCTAGCAAGAATCTTTATCAAAAATAATTGTAGCCATGTAACCACAGAGTGAATGATAACGCAAGAGCATTCAGCCTACTTCCTGTGTGTCTCTACAGCAGGGTAGCTCAACCTCTTCTTCCCACATACAGTTTTGTGCATCTAGCTCATAACTTCCACGTTTCGCAGTGACCACTCTGACTGACAGTCTGGTGGCTTCATGCATCTGGCTGGCCACAGCTGTCTGCAAGTATCTAGTACACCAAGTGCCCGATAAGGGCAGCAACATTGAAGAAATGTCCCACCTCCGACTGAACCTGGACAGTTAGCTGTCCTTGGCCACTTGTATCTGAGCAAACTTTGTTTTATCAACAAGCACGCTGTGTGCTGTCCTTGAAAGAGAGCTGTTCGTGAGATCGCATCAGGAAATGAACACGCTTGTCACCTGTCAGGTTAGCCACTTGTTACGTGAACAATGTGTTCACCGCATGCATGTGCCATGAACTTCTAGGCGAAAGTATGGTAGGAGCTCGAGCTACAAAGTAGAGGTCTACCAAATCCATCTTGGCTTATTTTAATGCAAGTTTTGATAACAATTGTTTGCTTAAAAATGAAAAATCAAGAACAAATGTTAAGCTGGTCAGGACACCAGCAGAACAGTCATAGTCCTGGGACTAATCCAGGAAAACTGCTATCATCACGCTATCAGTGGGGAACTTTATACTGAAAGGACTGGCTCTCACCATCTGAAACTGTCACCAAGATTACGAACACTAAAAGTCAGGCGGGAGAACATGGGCCTGTGTGATGCGGTATGACATACACCTTCCCACCTAGGAAGCATTGTTGCTAAAAATGCCAAATTAACCTGAGTCTAATTAAGCTAACTGGAAGTTCCAGGGAATGTGATGAATAAGCTAAATGATACCACAAGAAAGAAAACACACAAATCCAGAATCTGGGCCATTCCACAGGACAGCTAACCTGGTTTCTTCAACAAGCAATTGACTTAAAAAGGGGGCAGGTGAATGTAGGAGATGCTCTTGGGTAAAAGAGACGTAAGAAATGTAATAGCCAAATATGATGTCAGGATCTTGTTTAAATCGCCATTTGAAAAACCAATAATAGGGGTTCCTGGGTGGCTCAGTGGGTTAAGCCTCTGCCTTCGGCTCAGGTCATGATCCCAGGGTCCTGGGATGGAGCCCCACATCGGGCTCTCTGCTCAGCAGGGAGTCTGCTTCCTCCTCTCTCTCTCTGCCTGCCTCTCTGCCTACTTGTGATCTCTGTCTGTCAAATAAATAAATAAAATCTTTTTTTTAATATTTTATTTATTTGACAGAGAGAAATCACAACTAGGCAGAGAGGCAGGCAGAGAGAGAGGAGGAAGCAGTCTCCCCGCGGAGCAGAGAGCCCGATGTGGGGCTCGATCCCAGGACCCTGGGATCATGACCTGAGCGGAAGGCAGAGGCTTTAACCCACTGAGCCACCCAGGCGCCCAATAAATAAAAATCTTTAAAAAAAAAAAAAAAAAAGCCAAAATTCTGAAAACAGCTACTCGCTGTGTGGTCTTGGTCAGGTTACTTAACTTCTCTGTGCCTCAGTTGAGGAACTGTAAAACAAAACCTACCTCAAAGAAAACCAAATGAGTCAACATATAGAAAACATTTGAAACGTGCCTGACAAACACTAAGTCTTCAATAGATGTTGGCACATATTACAGGCATACCTTGCTTTATTGTGTTCCCCTGTATTGCACCTCAGATATGAGTTATTTACAAATTGAAAGTCTGTGACAACCTTGCCTTGAGAAAGTCTATGGACGCCATTTTTCTAACAGCGTTTGCTCACTTCATGTCTCTGTGTTATGTTTTGGTAATTCTTGAAATATTTCAATATCTTTCACCATTATTACATTTGTTATGGTGATCTGTGATCAGTGATCTTCAATGTTGTTTTGTTACTGTTTTGGGGTGCCGTGACCTAAGGCCATCTAAGATGGCAAACTTAATTGATAAATGCTGTGCATGTTCTGACCGCTCCACCTACAAGACATTCCCCCATCATCCTCAGGATGATCATTCTCCTCAGGCCTCCTTATACCCCAAAACACAACAATATTGATGAGCCCACTTAATAACCCTACAATGGCCTCTAAGCATTCAGGTGAAAGGAAGAGTTGATTGATGGGTCAAACTTCAGTGTTGTCTTATTTTAAGAAACTGGGATGCCTGGGTGGCTCAGTCGGTTAAGTGCCTGCCTTCAGCTCAGGTCATGATCCCAGGGTCCTGGGATGGAATCCTGCATCAGGCTCCTTGCTCAGCGAGGAGCCTGCCTCTCCCTCTGCCTGCTGCTTCCCCTGTTTGTGTGCCCTCTTTCTCTCCAACAAATAAATAAAATCGTAGGAAAAAAAGAAAAGGAAACCGCCACAACAGCGCCAGCCTTCAGCAACCTTAATCAGTCAGCAGATCAACATCAAGGTAAGACCCTTCCCCAGAAATATGATTATGACTCACCAAAAACTCAGATGATGGTTAACATTTATCTTAGCAATAACGTATTTTTTAAAACATTTTATTTATTTTATTTGGAGGGGGGAGCGTGAGCAGAGGGAGCAGCAGAGGGAGAGGGAGAAGCAAGTGAAGAGCCCAATGCAGGCCTACCTTCCACAACCCAGAGATCAGGGCCCTGAGATCATGACCTGAGCGGAAATCAAGAGTTGGCCATTCAACTGAGCCATGTAGGCACCCAGCAATGAAGTATTTCTTTAATACTTCATTAATACACCATATATACACCATATATATTGTGTTTTTTACACCAATATATATTGTGTTTTAATACACCATATATATTGTGTTTTTTAAATATCACTAAATAAAATGATAGCACAGTGTAAACATAACTTTTATATGCCCTGGGAAGCTAAAAAATTCATTTGGCTCCCTTGTTGTGATATTTACTTCAATGCAGTCATTGGGAAGAGGACCTACAGTGTCCCTGAGGAATGTCTGTATGGTTACTCGAGTCACTAATGTGTTACTGTTTTGACACCTGGTTGCTTTTGTCTTTCACTGACATTGATTCTTTTTTTAATAGCAAAGAGGTGTTGAGGTAATGGGGGACAAAAGGCCCAAATCCAGAATATGAACGCAACAGTAGTGAATTCCAGGACAAGTGCCAAGAGCCCAGCAGGCCACACTGGCGTTTCATCCCTATTAAAAGACCTGCTAATCTCCAAAGCGATGGCTGTGTGCAGCTCTGGAAGCAGCCATAGGTTGGTCCTCTATGTTCAAAGGTTATCTGATGACCGGAAACGCTGCCCCTCAACAGTTAAAAATTGTACAAAGAGAAAATGATTTGGAAGACCAGAAGACAGTGTTTTTTAACTTGTCTCAAGTAAAAAAAGTAAATCACCCCTTTTTCTGAATGTTATCTTCCAAGATAAGAAGGCTTGTCTGAAGATGCTGTTATGCCAAAAACCCAGTGCCAAGAATGAAAAGTTTTGTTACACATGTAAGAAAAATGTGTATAAAGGTTAGCCTTCCAGAAATGTGGCTAAAAATAATCAGAATCATGGACTCTTAGAACTGAGACAGGCCTTGGAGGTCCTCTCACTCATTCCCTTCACTGTACAGATGAGGAAACAGCCCAAAGAGGTCAGTAGTTACCCAGTGTTACCAGATCTGGACCCAGGCCGTCGCCTTTCCCCGGTCGGTCAGCCAGTGATGATACGGTTAGATCAAATGTATGTATTCAAACAATTCAGGCAACTTCTCAACTTCTCAGAAGGACAGACAGAGAACCTCTTAAACCCTAACGGACAATAAACATCTTTCAGAGCTTTTGGACAAACAGAATATAAAGTATGAGTCAACATTTGGAACATTGTGGACATTACCCAGGATGAATGTCACATAACAAAGTAACTCTGAGAATTTTTCACACACGTTGCAAATCATAAAATATCCAGCCGGCCCCTATCTTGATTTCTTCAGAATAAACTCAATCAACTCCAAATTAATGTCATCATTTATAGTGTTCATTATGGCCTTCAAAATCCTGGACAGAGGTTTTATTCACTGTGGGTGTCCTCTCCCATGTCTGACAGCCAAGAAGGGGCTCGGGAAGAGGGGCAAAGTAGATTGAACAGATTTCTTAAAAACATAGTCATCATATATAAGCCATTTATTCCAAAGGGGACTTAAATTTCTGATGGATGGGTGAGTGGTTGTGTGGGTGCTTTAGGGGTGGGGGCGCTGGGAGGGTGCGGGGGTTGTGGGGCATTGAGGTGTGTGTTCAAAATTTGTTTAACCACTTTGTAGGCTCCCTCCAGAGAGCACGGTCTCTGAAGCCAGAATGTCTGAGTATCAATTCCAGCTCCATAACTTGCTAACCTTGTGATCTTTGGCAATGTACTTAATGGCTATTACATGCCTCAGTTTCCTCATCTGTTTTATAGGCATGAGAAGAGAACTTAGCTCAAATAGCTGCTGTGAGGTTTTAATGAGTTAATGGACATACAGCCTGTAGAACTGTAGAATATTCTCTGGAGTACAGCAAACATGTAATTAAACGTTAACCGTTGCTATCTAGAGGTCACCCATCTGGCAACCACAGTTACCTGGAAAAACACCCAAGCAAGCCTTCTACAAAACCTGGGTTCTACAGTCTGGCCACTTAAATCACAGAGAGGTCTCCGCTTATTTTATACTAAATCCTAACAAACATGTCAGCTCCCCTGTACAGTAAATGGTAAGTCACAGGTAAGTGTCTTCCTCCCCATGCCAGCTGCCAGCCCTTGAAGCAGCTGCCAACTATCTCGTGCAAACCATTGCTATGGAGTGCTTACTGTCTCCCCAGCACAGTGGGAAGGCCAGGGAGCTACCCACACCAGGAGGTCACCCTCTGCTAGGGAAAACAAGTCACACGCAAACACTTCGGTGGCAACACAAGAGTTTGAGAAGCGTGTGCAAGAGAAGCACCAGGCTGGGCAGGAGCCAGCAGAATCAGCCCCTTCCAGCATGGTGGAGATCCGGGGAAAGGCAACAGACAGGAAGCGATGGCTGCCCACGTACAGATAGGAAGGACACCCCCCGCCCCCACCGACCAAGATTCATTACTAGACTGCCAAAAATAAAAACAATGAATTTTAAAGGAAGGCTTAAATACACAAATCCCTGTGTGAAACCCGAGTCATGACATAAACCCACAGACCATAAAACCCAGTGTCACAGACAGGGCTCTACGGGTCCACCACCAGGTTCCTTTATGACTGCCTCCTAAGGGGCCTTGCTGGGCCTCCATGAGCACTGGGATTTCTTCCCACCCTTGGAGCTGCCAGGCCCTGACTCGGTGACTCACCAAGTCACTGTGCCCTGCCCCGGCTCTTCCAGAGGACCACCGACGCCTGCCATGAATGCACATTCTCTACACTGTCGACTCGTTCCTTTAATAACTCTTAATGTCAATTTATCCTGCACAGTCTGTGCAGCAATTTATGACTGAGTAGGAGGCAGAGCAAAGTGGAGCAAAGCGGGGTGAGTCAGCTTTCCCAAGGTTCCCCTCTATTAGCGAGGTCTGGATTGGGTGAGGGACTCCAGAAAGGCTTTCAACCTCAGATGGGAAGTGAAGACTTTCACCTCACTGTCCTCACATGGTCTGGCCACTGTCTAGTGAGAAACACATCTGGCAGAAGGAAAGTTTGTGAGGGTCACTTTCCCATGGGGTGGCTGATGGGAGCCACCCAGAGCCAGCATCCAAGGGGCCGCCTCCCAGGAGTGTCCCTGCCATCCTCAAAATCTCTCCCACCTTTCTAAGGGGGCATCAGGCAATAGTCCGGCACTTGCATTGAGAAAGACCATTTGTCATTAGTCAAGGCCCAGATGAAATGGAGCTTAAAAACTTAGTACAAGCTGCCATGAGTGTGATGAGCAAGGGCCCAGCCCCATGGCTCTACCCAGTCAGCCTTCATGCTCCTGTATGTCCAGGAAGAACTTTCCATGGTCGCCACTAAAGGGAAAACATTCCATTCTGGGACTGCTTGCTGATACCACTGATGCCTTGAAACTTGGTCCTAAGACCTGAAAACATGACAGGAATGCAGAAAGTACGTGGGGGTGGGAAGGGCAGGTGCTGTAGAAAAGCACTGTCCTTTCAAAGCAATTTGGGATGTAACGAGAGGAAGACATGGAGATGCCTTCAGAAGAAACTCCGTTCTAGGATAGCCACCTAAGGGGTCATTTGAGTACGGAAATATGGGGCTGAGACCATAATTAGGGAAGAAAGAGACTTTTGAAACATCGTTATGGATCTTGGGACTGAAATGCTTTGTGTGATCACGAAAAATATTGTCCACAGGTCAAGGACACTTTCTACTCTACATATTTAGTTGCATTTGGAGACATTTTATTTCATTTTACCTTTTAAGAATGGATGGAGGCATCTTTGTGCAGGAAAACTGTTGTTTGTTCCTGGAGGAATGTGTATGTTTTAGTGGGACCAAGGCTGTTGAGGAATTTGGGCACAAGGGTCAGAAGCTGGAGGAGATCCTCTCAAGAGAGAGGAAGACGAGAGCCCAGGTGCCAACAAGGCAGCCCAGAGACCGAAAGAGGCTCTGTGCTCAGTAGTTTCAGTTGCCAATTCCTGTGCCCTGGCAGGGACAGCTCAAAGAGCCTTGGAGACAGCCCCTTGGGGCAGACATGGATGTTCTCACCAGGGAGGTCCTCATGACGCTGTCTGAAAGTCGTGGAAGATTCCTGGGCTGTATTCATCGATCAGGGAAGCCAGAGCACTGGGAGACAAGCCCCTTGGCAAAGACAATGGCACTCTCATCAGAAAAACACATTGGCCATTTCCTGGGCTTTGGACATTGACCTCAGGAGCCCGAGAGGGAGAAAAAGAACCTGAAAGATGATTTCTGAGCAAGTTCTGGAATGCCAGCATGAAGCATTCAGAAATAATTGGCACACTCTTTCAGGGATGTTAAGTTCCTCCTGGCAAGATGAAGGCCTAAGACTAACATATGTGCTCCCAGGCTGGTGAGACACACCAACCCTCTTGTCTGTGATAAGACACAACTTATTTAGCAAACCATTCTATTCCCAGTTCTACTACTAATACCACATGGCTTCGGTTAAGCTGCCTTATTTCCTTGAGGTCTGTTCTCTTCCTTATCCCCAGATGATGTTTGCCCACTTGCCCTGGAGCCTAAAGTCAACACGGACTGGACCGCCTTTAGAGAAGAAGGAACTGCGGATGTACTGCCCCTAGAAATATAGTCCAGATGGAGACATAAGGGCCCAGATGAGAAGCGTAAGTGAGAGATCCATGCAAAAGGGGAATAAAGGTAGGAACAGTAAATGAAGCCATCTTAGCTTGGATTCTTCCAGAGACAGACCCTGCCACAGGATGTGAGCAGAAGTCCTTCATGTGGAAGTCACAAGCAGCAATCGCAGAGAAGTAGGGGAATGAGACGGAGAAAGCAGCTAATAAATCCCTGAAAGGGATGCCTGGGTGGCTCAGTGGGTTAAAGCCCCTGCCTTTGGCTCAGGTCATGATCCCAGGGTCCTGGGATCGAGTCCCACATCGGGCTCTCTGCTCAGCGGGGAGCCTGCTTCCTCCTCTGTCTGCCTCTCCGCCTACTTGTGATCTCTGTCAAATAAATAAATAAAATCTTTTTTTAAAAAAACACAAAAAAACATCTGAAACAGCAGGCAGCCCATCAATCCCAAACAAAAAGGCTAAGAAACTGTGCAACACACATGACCCCAAGCTGTCCTACCCACCAGATGAGGTAGCTGGAGGATTTGTACACCAATTTCTGTCTGTCATTGCTGAGGGCAGCTTTCAGCCGGGCTATTAATTCTCCAAGTCTCTTCTGGTTTGCTGGGCAAGCAGGTAGCCTGCATTTACAAAAGAGAGAGAGAGAGAAAGAAAGAAAGAAAGAAAGAAAGAAAGAAAGAAAGAAAGAAAGAGAGAAAGAAGGAAAGAAAGAAAAGAGAGAGAAAGAAAGAAAGGAAGGAAAGAAGGAAAGGAGAGAAAAAGAAGAGACAAGAAAAGGAAAGGAAAGGATAGGATAGAAAAAGAGAAAGAGAAAGAGAAAAGAAAGCTCTCTGGTGCAGAGCAGAGACACTGGGAGTTAAAAATCATCCAGAACACATTGAGCTTGTTGGGTCCCAGATATGCAAGCAAGGCTCTGACAGTCTGTTGCGCCATTGGCCTTGCACCACTGAGATCCACCTGTACTGCATTTTAAGTTCACTCTGTGTGGGCAGTGTTTCCTCAAGTTGGTGACCGGTCACAACTTCCTAAAGACACAGCATACAACAGGAAGCGGTCACCCCTTCTGCTACAGTCGGTTCCAAGACTGCAACGAATATTTATCATCTCCATGCCTAGAAACCATTCTAGATTGTTCTCATCTTCAGGCAACTCACTGGTCCAAGTTGCTTGCCCAGCCAGTGTGTCCAGTTAGGTTGTTTCCCTAATAGGTAGCCCAGAACTTCCTCTCCAGTATGTCTAAGTCCCTAGTCATGCTCTTGCCAGGTGAAGGGTATTTCAGTTGTCCATTTAGAGTTATTTTTTGGTAATGGAAGCACTGAGAAACATCTCAGGAAATTCCAGACGTACCTTTCCTGCCCCTGTTTTGGCGCAGCAACCATCCTCAAGATAACCAGGCTCAGTTAACCTTGTCAGTATGGCAGCTTCTTTCTTTGCCTCCTGGTCTGCTTACACGGAGAACCCAAAGTGAACAAGCAGCAGCTATAACCTTAAATTCAGGGGAACCCTTATTGCCTCTCTTTGCAGAACATCTCTCCCCTTTGATCAGAACCTTGAATCCAGGTGAGCCTAGAGTTATGGGGGCTGGAAGCACAAATTCCCCCAAGTGAGTTACTGAAAGTAATGGTAGAAAGGGCCATTCCTACTTCAACCACTTGGTTCCTAGACTCATGCAGTCTACTCCTGAGAAAAATGTCACTGTATTAATAGTCACTGGCATAATAGTTTTGCTCGCTCGAAGGACAGTATATCAACCTCTTTTGTGTCATCTGTAAGCTAGCAACTGATCTGCACCTTTCAGAGACCATCCCAGTGTTCTGTTAGGCCAGCCACTTCTGAATGATGTGCAGTACAGAAGAACCAGTGGATCTCAAGGTCTTGTGCCCATTTTTAGTTTCCTTCCTTGTAAACTGGGCCTCTTGGTCCAAAGTGATGTAACAAAGATCCCATGATAATAAACCAGGAACCAGAGAGTGGTGCTGGCAGAAGCACTAAAGACGGGAAAGGAAAACACATACCTGGAATACGGAAAAATTCCAGTAGGGATGACTCAGTATTCCTTCCAGGATGGAAGAGTTCTAATGCAATCAACCTGCTGGTGTTGGCTGGTTGATGTCCTCGTGCGTGATTCCATGTCAGTCTCAGCTGCTGACAAGTCTGACATTCAGCAGTGACAGCAGGTGGATCAACCTTGGACATGATGATGTCCATGCCCTTGGGCCATGACTATGTTCATAGCCCCATAATGCAAGAACGGAAGTGACCAAGGAGAGGGGCTGGCTCATTTCCACTGGGTAAAGCATCCTGTGGACTTGGTGATTCTGGGCTTCCAGTGTGGAGGATGCCTCTGGATTTGGTCATTGGAGGTGAACACAAAGATCCCCATGGCCCCTGGATTTGCCCACAATCCTCTCAATCTCTTGTCTCCCTGAGATTCCAACCTCTCTCATCCTAAGTCCATCACCAGATAGCTAAATCATCCACCACGGCTCATTAATCCGAGTATGTCCTTGCCTCAGACTGCTTCACGCCCCACACAGAGTTGAATGCCAGGTGTGCTGTTCTAAGCTCTGCTCATGGGGAAGATTCACCCATTTCCCTACCACTGCCTTCCAGAGACATCTCTGAGTGGAGCTTCAGGGCAGTGGCATATCAAAGGTACCAAGTGATCAAGCTAACCCATTTATGAACAAGACCCAAGATTTTGCTCTGTTGATCCGCTGGTCACAGGAAAGCATCAATGAGGCCATAGGGAAGGCAGGAGAGATAAGTGCACAAGAATCCAGACCATCCATTCTTATAGTTTATTTGTGTTTTCCAGACATACTCTTGTCCCAAAGGTAACATTCCAATAGTATGATGGATTGCTGCTGCACCTACCTAATTTGATGAGTCTGAAAATGCCCAGGACCTGGTGAGAATCTCCAGTCACTTGCTGTCCCATGTCAAATGCTCAGTCTCTACCAAGGCTCAATAGCATACTAAGGGCTGCTTCTCCCATCCAAGTACTAACCAGGCCCGACCCTGCTTAGCTTCCGAGATCAGACGAGATCGGGCGCGTTCAGGGTGGTATGGCCGTAGACCTAAGGGCTGCTTCTCAAATGGCAATTAGCTCTCTGCTGCAGATGGCATGGTCTCGCTTTAGAACCTGAGGATTCTGTTCTTTCATTCTCCTATCAGAGCTTGCCAGAAGCACTATAGAACATTCTGGTCTACCATAGCAACACTGTAAGGCATCTTCAGACAACTGGAGTTCACAAATTTTGCCAGTGTTCTAGGATCTTGGATTTTTTGAGGTTTAGTTCCCATCTTCCGATGCACATGTGTCCGAACAGACCATCGAAAGTATTTGCCATCTGCTCTTTCAGATCTAAATCAACATGATATTGACTAAGATAGTGGAAGATCTGATATTCTGAAGAATGGTCAGATAATCAATGCACCTTTGGATTATATTGTAACAAAGAATATAAGACAGAACACAGATCTGAGGCATGACCGTGAATTCCAAGTAAACGCAAACAGCTTCAGCATCTCCTTTTTTTTTTTTTTTTAGATTTATTTATTTAATAAATAAGTAAATAAATAAATAAATAAATCAAGAAAGAGCTTGCATGAAGGGCGGGGGGTGAGGGGGAGGAAGAGGGAGAGAGAATCCTCACACAAATTCCCCACTGAGCACAGAGCCTGATGCAGGACTAGATCCCAGTTCCCGGAGATCATGACATGAGCTGAAATCAAGAGTCAGTCACTTAACCAACTGAGGCACCCAGGCGCCTCTCTCCTTCTTGATGTAAACTGAAAAACATGCATTTTCCCTATCATTGGCTGCCAGAGGCTGGTTTTCTCTAGTAAAGATGCAACATATACATAACAGCTGTAATTGAAGCTGCCACTTGATTAAATTTGCTGCAGTCCTTTGTCAGAGAGAGATGAATTAAATAAAGAGATGATCTGGACAAGCGTCCTTAGACTTCTCTGAGGTTGGCACTAATTTCTGCCAGGTCACCAGGATGAGATTTTGCTCTTGAGTGGTTATCTGGGCTGGAGATGGGGGAGTTGGGAAAGGGTGGCAATCTCAGAGACCTGTACTTGGCCTTTCCTGTGGGTCAGAGAATCACAGGTAAGGGTTCTGTTTGCTAATATAACCATTTGGGGGACCAGAGAATGATCATGGTTAGGACAGTGGACTCTAGACCAAATGGGACATGGACTTGGACCAGGACTCCATTTATCACCAGATCTCCAAATGCCTCAAATCTAACATCTAATACTATGACATATTGGATCTCCCGGTGTTGTGAGTCATATTACATAGAAAACGGAATCTGAGAAATATATGTGTGTGTAGAAAGCACATCAGGGAGTGATTTGGGAGACAGCACCTGTGAGGCAACGAGGACATGGACTTGGGCAGAGGAAGAAGTTGAATGGTAACACAAGTTTCAAGGGACCCGATCTGATGCTGTGGAGGGCTCTGAAGCTGGGAGAGCTCCTCACAGGTGCATCGCATTAAGGCCAGTTGGCCTAGCCTTTGACCCAGAACTTTGACCAGTCATCAAATGTGGGATTCTGACAATGAGGGCGCTCAGCTATCAGCCATGGGCAGCCAACACATCTAGCAGCTAAGAAAATGACCCCTTCTTCCATTCTGAAGAAGGTTCTAGGACACACACTACAGCATCCACTACAGTCCAACCCTTGCACTGCTTGGATCCACTTGATTTGTATAGTAAGTTTACCCCTCCCGGAATAGCTCGTTCAGGAGTCTGAATGTAATAGGACAAACTGTAGCCCCTGCTGCTGCAGCTGATCTCAGGCCCCGGCTGATCCTCATCATTTCCTTGCTCTACCCACCGTGCTACCCTTCCCTCCCTGCAGACTAGCCCCTCCACTGTCCGAGTCACTGACCTGATGGAGTGAACCAGAACCCGTCCGAATCCCTGGTCATCAAGGCTTCTCAGGCAATAGCAGCTGCCTTTATTAATTTGCTATTAAAATTGGACATGGTCTGCAAAATCCATGCCCAGATTAGACCTGCCATAGAGCTCTCTCTGCTCTGGACCCTACTCAGAGCTTATAGCTTTCCATTCCTTCAGCAAACCAGCCTGAGCATTTGGTCGAAGTATGGAATATGCTGTCTCCATGAATCCAAAAGGCCAACCCAGTATTGTGGTGCATTCTTACTAGGGGAAGGAATGAGAAGAAATCATTTTTCTTTATTTTGGAAACAGATCCCACCCTGCCTCAGACCATGAGACCCCTAAAGCTGCACTGAGAAGGTGGTCCTCTGACTGGGTTTATCTTCCACTGTCTGGCGTGCATGTGTCTAACCAAGGCTCCAACATAGTTCCACTTCTTGCTCATCAGTTCAATTAACACAATGTCCTCAGTATAGTAGACCAATATAATGTTTTATAGAATTTCCAGATGGTCTGGGGCCCTTTGGACTTTAATATGAAAGAGGGCTTGAGTGCACATAAAAGCTAGAGAAAGACTATAAATGCATACTGTTGTTTGTCCCACACGAATGCAAACTGCTCCTAGCACTCTTTCCTAATGAGAATAGAAGACAATGTACTTGCTGGATGAATGGCCATATACCATAAACCAGAGGTCATATTAATCCACTCCAGTAATGACACAGCAAGGCAGCTGCAATTAGACCTTCTCCTTAGCTGAACTGGTAGGAATCCGCTCCTAGGATCCATCTGCTTGTAGAGGAGGCAAACTAGTGAACTAGTTGGTCATGTGAGGGCCTCCATATGCCCCTGCTCTAATAGAGTGGCCATGATGATATTTCTGTTGTTAGATTACTAGATTACAATTACTGGCACCCTGTGTCTAATAGTCCTTGAAATTTCTGGTTATTTCCCCCTTCCCCTGTGTATAATGTACCCAAGTAAATGACCAGAGGTTCCTTTGGGGAAAGACAGGGAAACTCATTACCATGTACCTTTCCTCCTGAGGATCAGTCTTTCCTTCAGTCAGTGGGTTCTGGTCCTGAAAACTGGTTCAGATGAGGAAATGGAACAAGGAATTACAACTTAAAAAAAAACAAACAACAACTTTATTCACTTGAGATAAAGAGAGAGTGAGAGAGAGAGAGCATGAGAAGGGGGCAGAGGGAGAAAGAGAAGCAGGCTCCCAGCTGAGAAGGGAGCCCTATGTGGGGCTCAATCCCAGGACCCTGGGATCATGACCTGAGCCAAAGGTGAGGCTTTAATTCACTGAGCCACCCAGGCATCCTGGGAATTATGACTTTTTATTGAGGTAGTTGCCTTCAGTCTCCTTGACCTAATATATCCTTGATTTCTTTTACTTGTTTCAACTGAACCATACTCTTGCTGGCAACCCATTTCTCTTGCTCCCATACACCATGTTCCATTACTCATTTCCGTGGTTCTCTACATACCATGCCCCCAAGACAGCTATTCTACTCAGCTGCTCATAAAGAACATTGCACCACCTGGAGTCTATTATTCAGGATTTTACCATCCCCATTGCTATCATGGATCCCAGCTTTTTAACAGACTCACCCATCAGCCTGGCTGGTAGCCCCCACCAGTGTTTTCCTTACTCTTTAGTAAGCACAGTGGCCTCTGGGCCTTCCTGTAGACTCCAGTGGGCTGGTGGGATTTCTGCCCTTGTATGGTGTTCCAGTTTCTTCATGTCCACTATTCTAACCCTTTTGGTCTTAGAGAGGAGAAGTTTATTGTCTGAATTGGCCATTCTGGCATTTCTATGTCAGTTTCCGTGGGCCATCACTTCCTTCAAGCTTCAAAGAGCAGCATGATAGTATATTAAATCCTTAATCCTACCATATCAATAAATACTCAGAAAATCAGGGGCGCCTGGGTGGCTCAGTGGGTTAAATCCTCTGCCTTTGGCTCAGGTCATGATCTCAGGGTCCTGGGATCGAGCCCCGCATCAGGCTCCCTGCTCAGTGGGGACCCTGCTTCCCCGCACACCCCGCCCTGCCCGCCTCTCTGCCTACTTGTGATCTCTCTCTCTGTCAAATAAATAAATAAAATCTTTTTTAAAAATACTCAGAAAATCAGAATGCTACCAATCAATAAATTTTCCATTGCCAAATGGCACCCTTGATCCACTGACATCAGGATCTAGTCCCAGACAGACTCCCTTGGCTGCTGCCAGTGAATGTTGACTGAGACCTGCAGCTTCTTCCAGCAGTACCTTTCCTCCCTAAACAGAACTCATGATTCTAAATCCCTTGTAATTATTGCCTGGGCCTGAACCACAGCTTTTTCTGCCTTCCAGGTGCAGGAGATAAGAATGTCCTTATATGCTGTAAGAAAGCCCTCCAGAGGGGCGCCTGGGTGGCTCAGTGGGTTAAGCTGCTGCCTTCGGCTCAGGCCCTAATCTTAGGGTCCTGGGATCGAGTCCCGCATCGGGCTCTCCGCTCAGCAGGGAGCCTGCTTCCCTCTCTCTCTGCCTGACTCTCTATTTCCTTGTGATCTCTGTCAAATAAATAAATAAAATCTTTAAAAACAACAACAAAAAGAAAGCCCTCCAGCTTTACCACATCACCTTAAATTAGTGATTAGTTGCCTTCAGCCTTTGATTGTCTCTCTTCAATTGATAGCACCCAGTGAAAGTTATCCAGTTCCATTGTCCTTGTAGTCACTACTTCCCCAGGATCCCTAAAATGCATGAGATGTTGCTCCCACCAGGGAATTCCCATCTATCATCATTCCAGTAACCTATCCTAATTCACCACAAGTGAAAGTTTCAACAATAGTCTTGCTACAGCCTTCCAGGAATTCTCCAAACCCTTTATCCACCAGTGTTGGGCTCCTCACTGCCAGCCACCCAGTGGGTCTTCCAGCTCTAAAGTCCCACTTCTTGTTCTAATTGTCTAGAGTTGAGTTGCTTGGTAAACAGGCTCTAAGATGAAGGTCTTTGTACAGAAGGAAGTTTAGTGGGGAATGTTTTAAGAACAAGAGATAGGGTGAGTCAGATAAGGAAAGCTGGATTAAACATTATGATATATAGCTGGAACAAAAGTCTCAGCTCTGGCCCTTCAGAGCTGTCTTTAAATGAGTCAAGGAGGTGAAGCCTTTGTAGCCCAGCTCAACCAGTCAATGGATATGCGGTGCCCAGACTTTGGGTGAGATACGTCCTTTACACTGAAGGCAAGTCCCAGAGAGCCATCAGCATCCAACACTCCTAGCAGCTGGTGGAATGGGTGTCTCGACCTTGAAGGGGGCATGTGGGTGGTACCCACAACACCCTCTACAGAGCAGGATTAGTGATAACAGTAAGCAAGTGTGCAAGACCAAAAGCCAACTGGATTAGAACTGATGAAACAGTTCTAATAGAGGTGTTAATAGAGGAAGTCTTGAAAAGACTTATTTTAATTCACTTTTTTTCATTTAACTTGTGTTTTTTAAGCAGTTCAAATTCAATATGAGATCACTTTACTTGTGCCAAATCAGAAAGGTCTACAATGTTCAAAATTGTCTTCCTTGCATTACAAAACAAAGAGGAAATAGAACTTCCAAAAATTAGTAGAGATCTGGGTTTCAAAATCTCACTCAATAGATTCATGTCTCAATAAATATCACAGACAAATAATTACTTAAATTACATAGTATGTTAGAGGAAAATAAGTTCTATTAAAAAGAAAAAACAAAAAGAACAGAATAGGATAAGCACATTCAGGAGTTAGAGAATAGGAGTACAGGGAGGGTAGTTTGCAAATTAAATAGGAGGGTTACAATAAACCTCACTGTGAAAATGAGTTTGGAAAAAAGACTAGTGGTTAAGTCAGAGAGTGAGCAATGATGATATCTGATGGGAGAGCACTCCAGAGAGCAGCCATTGCAAATGCCCTATGGCAGGAGCATATCTTGGTAATTGAGAAGCAATTATAATGCCAGTATGGCCAGAGGGGAGAGGGTAACAAGCAGAGTGGTAGGAGAAATGTTCAGAGGGGTCACTGGAGGGTGTGGGAAAGATGGGGACTGGTAGTCTCTGGCAATGGACTGAGGCAAAAGACTTGAGTAAGGGCATCCATTGTCATTAAATTTAAATTTAAATTTAATTTACCACTCCCCTTATGCCGATTTTCACATGCTCAGTGTTGGACAGCTTTTTAATACATTTCCCGTTGGATAAACATAATCTCATGCCTTACTTTATTATATTATTTTAAAGTCAAAACAAATAAAACATCATGGTAAAAAGCAAATCAAAGCAATGAGACAAAACACCCATTTGGGGGCACCTGGGTGGTTGAGTTGGTTAAGCAGCTGCCTTCAGCTCAGGCCATGATTCCAGGGTCCTGAGATGAAGTCCCGCATAAGGCTCCCGCTCAGCAGAGAACCTGCTTCTCTCTCTCCTTCTGCCTGCCATTGTGCTTACTTGTGCTCTCCCTTTCTCTGCCAAATAAATAAAATCTTTAAAAAAAAAACACACACACAAAAAACCTTTTATTTCCAAATGACACATGCCTCCTGGATATTCTGATATGGCATATCTCCCATGCCATCCCATGTTTTCCCCCAGAACAATATTTTTTTTCGAATGAGTCCCCTTATGGACCACCTGATGAGTCTTAACATGATCCAAACATGAAAATCCTATCCTCTATAGTTGTAGGCTATCCTTCACACTGCCACTCAACCCCACATTAGGGCTGCTCAGTAATAATCTATTAAATGAGTTCTGTATAGAAACCAAAATATGGAATTCATAAACCAAAATTAACACGTGACTGGAATTTACTGAGGCCACTAATTCAGCCTTCTCCTAAGAAGTCTGGCAGCCACACAGTGTTTAGAAACAAAAGTACATGGATAAAGATTTGTAGTTTCCACAATTTTCTGAAAGGACTCTCTGCTGTTGCTGCACGGTAAGTGTTGATTCAGTTGGTTAGAGTTTCCAGTTGCTGCTATTCTTGACTTATAACTATAAATTATAGTCTTCCTACATCATTATCAATTCAGTTTGTTGAATTGTTTGGTGTATTTGTCTAAAGAGAAAAGCTCTATAATTTTCCAAAAACTAAACTTGAAAGCCCATATACATTGCAATTTAAATTAGGGATACATCAAACCAAAAAGCTTCTACACAGCAAGGCAAACTGTCAACAAAACAAAAAGGCCACCTACTGAATGGGAGAAGGTTTTGCAAATGATATATCTGATAGGGGTTAATATCCAAAATATATAAAGAATTCCTACAACTTAACACCAAAAAATAGACCATCCAATTACAAAGTAGGCAGAGGACCCAAAAAGACATTTTTCCAAAGAAGACACACAGATGGCCAACAGACACATGAAAAGATGTTCTACATCACTCGTCATCAAAGAAATGCAAATCAAAACCACAATGAGATGCCACCTCACTCCTATTAGAATGGCCACCATCAAAAAGTCAAGAGTTGGTTAGGTGTTGAGGAGGGTAGAGAGAAAAGGGAATCCTTGTGCACTGTCGGGAATGTAATCTGGCGTAGCCACTATGGAACACAGTACAAAGGTTCCTCAAAAAGTTAAAAATAGGACTACCATATGATCCAGCAATCCCACTTTTGGGTATGCATCCAAAGGAAATAAAAACAGGATCACAAAGAAATATCTGTACCCTCATGTTTATTGTAGCAATATTCACGACAGCCAAGGTATGGAAACAACCATTAATCCTCAATAGCTGAGTGGATAAAGAAGATTCTTTCTGTATATAAAACATATATAATGCCCTCTGGTTCATCTAAGCTGTCATAAATAGCAAGGTTTCCTTTTTTCTCATGGCTGACTAATATTCCAAAATATATAGAGAGTAATATTATTTAGCCATGAGAAAGAAGAAAACCCTGCCATTTGTGACAACTTGGATGAACCAGAGGGCATTATGTTAAATGAAGTAAGCCAGACAGAGAAAGACAAATACTATATGGTATCACCCATGTGTAGAATCTAAGAAAGCCAAACCCAGAGAAACAAAGTAAAATGGTGGTTGCCAAGGGCTGGAGGATGGAGGAAATAGGGAGATATTAGTCAAAGGGTAGAGACTTTCAGTACAAGATTAACAAATTCTAGAGATCTAAACTACAACACAGGGATTATAACTAATAATACTATATATTCTACATTTGAACTTGCTAAGAGAGTAGATTTTAAGTGTTCTAACCACAAAAAAGAAATGGTAGTTATGTGAAGCAATGGAGGTGTTAGCTAATGCTAGGGTGGTAATTAATCATTTTGCAGTAATATATGTAAGTGTATCAAATCAACACATTGTACACCTTAAACTCACATAGTGTTCCACACCAATTATATTGCGATAGAGCTGGAAAATAAAAGAGAGTAGAAGCAACAAACGCTTTTCTGCTCTATGCCCTGTGGTTCTGGAGGTACTCACGTAGAGGCCCTCAGGCTCCCGGGAGAGCAGCCTATCTCATGCCCAGGGCCAGCTGACTCTGCTCCTGAAATGCTCCTTTAAAGAGCCATGGGGCAGAGGAGGATGGCAACGACTCAGATTTCCAGTGCTAGAACCCCTGTGGGGGTTTTCTGGCATGAGTGAGATGAGAAACCAACCTCTCAGTTGCTCTACTCCTGTGAAAATGGCATCCCACCGTTGGAAAAAAACAGGAGAAAGACAAACATCATGGGTGTGTGTGTCCTTTCTATCAAAAGAAGCAAAGAAAAACTCATGGTCCCAAGAGCTTCTGTAAATAATTCCTTACAGGAATCCTAGCTTCCACCCACACCAGCTCCCACAGAGCTCTCTGTCCTGGGGCTGTCCAGCAGGCCCCTCTCCCTGGCCTACCCCACGCTATTCCAGCCTCCAGATCTAGGGTGGTTTTCCCTAAAGAAATCAAATGGACCTCAGTTTTATCCCTCTCAGACAGAGTCACTTGGATTCTTTTTTTGAGGCTATTTATAGGTTGATTAATAAATAACAGAAGTCTCACCATTTTGTAATTCTCAACAATGGCTTGTACCCAAATTTCCATTGCAAACTGTTTTTCTAGCGCTTTGGACAAAGGGCCACATGATGAATAGGTTATTTATTTATGTGAGCACTAGAAACTTCCTTACCACAGCTCCTGAAGGAGCCGTGATTGCTCATGGAGAGAAAGGTATATTAAAATGACACGGGGTTGGGGGGACTGAGGAGGCATACTTGACTTTGACCACCCCTAGTGAACCTGAGCCAGGCGTCTTCACAGACAGGCACAGGAGGAAAATGATGCCTCCACGGAAGGAGGCAAGGGCAGCAAAATGAAAGAGAATCTCATTTAGAATTTCCAAGGCCACTGACATCAACAAATAACTTCCAGCTGCCTCCCACTCTTTTCAAAAACTAATCTCGTTTTTCTTAAGCTTTGATGAAAAAGTTGTTTTTCTCATGGCCCTGCATGACTGATAAGCAAGGCTCATTCTTTATACCTGCAGAGGAATAAAACTGGCTGTCCGCAAGCTATAGAGGGCCTGGCAGTTTGCAAGGCCTATGTTGAGTGTCTTCCCCTCCTCTTGCAAGAGCTGTGGCTGGTTGGCCCACGTGGGTGTCTCCACATGCTAGCATGGGGTTTGCATCTAGAAAGTGCTCAAAGTGGTTGCCAAAGTTAACGCCAATAAGTTTCCCTATCTTCCTCTAAAGTCACAAAACATCATTCCATTCAAAGGCAAGCCTCAGGTCTCCGGGACTCTAAGGCCATCCAAAGCTTTGCTCCCAGGGTGGTCCTTGGACCTGCTGCTTCTCTTGGGAGTTTGTCAGGTGTGCAGACTTCCAGGCCCCATCCCAGAACTTGAGAGTCAGAACCTTCATTCTAGCAAGAGGCCCAGGTGACGTGCCCATGCTCATAGTACCAGAAGCACCATTTTAGCACACGTGCTCTTGACTTCTGGTCAATAGCCCTTGCATTCCTTTACTTACCCAGAAGATACTTATGCAGCACTGTCTTAATTTACTAGAGCTGCCATAACAAAATACCACTCAGTGGCTTAAACACCAAAAAGCTATTTCTTTACAGTTCTGGAGGTGGAAGTTCAAGAACAAGGTGTCAGCAGGTTTGATTTCTGCTTGGCTTCCAGATGGCCATCTTCTTGCCCATGTGATCTTTCCTCTATGTGTATAGGCCCTGATGTCTCTCTGTAAGTCTTAATTTCCTCTTCTCATAAGGATATGGGCCATATTTGATTAGGGCCCACACTAACGGCCTCATTTTAACCTAATCACCCATTTAAAGTTCCTATCTCCAAATACAGTCACATTCTGAGGCAGTAGAGATTAAGGCCTCAACATTTGAATTTGGTGGGAGGATGTACTCCAGGTCGTAAGAAGCATTATCATGTCCAACCATTGGGCTAAGCCTGAGTTACAACCATTAAGGGACAAACTTGGTCCTTAAGCAGCTTACAACTCTTCACCGGTCACATCTCCTCTCGTGTTTTGGCCAGCCAGACTATGGGGTCTGCCCAGACCATGTCCTCTTGCTCACTATCAGGTCTGACAGACTGTGCTGCCTGCATTGACCCCTTGCCCAGCCCACCAGGAGTTGCTGCTAGTTCCCTCACCCCTTGACTGGGGAGGAAGGGTACACCCTGTGTAGATGTCAGGCAAAAAGAAGACACCCTGTCATAAAAACAAAAATTATCTGTAGATGCTAAAATTTCTGGCTTAAAGTATGATGACAAACAAAATATTTACATAGTCTAAATGCATCTCCTCATAAGATGTTTATTAATCACAAGGGAAAAAAAGTAATCTGATCATGGGGCGACTTGGCAGATGTCACCTTAAACAAGTGACAAGGTTAATATCACCAATACGAGGACATGTCAACAAGGGCATCTGGGTGGCTGAGTCAGTTAAGCGTCTGCCTTCGGCTCGGGTGGTGATCTCAGGGTCCTGGGATGGAGCCCCACATCGGGCTCCCTGTTCAGCAGGTAGCCTGCTTCTCTCTTGTGTGCACACACACACAGACACACACTCTCTCTCTCTCTTAAATAAATAAATAAATAAATAAATAAATAAATAAAATCTTTAAAAAAAAAGGACATGTCAACATGTACCTCCTGATATGATGCATTAAGAAGGTCACAATATCATTTCTGTAGTATATTTGTCAAAAATTCATAACCTCAATCTAATCATGAGAAAATATATGAAAATTTCAAATTCGAGGGCATTTTAAAAAATATTAGCCAGTACTCTTCAAAAGAGTCAAAGTTATTGAAGACAAAGGCAGGCTGAGAAATTGTCAAAAATAGAATAACAGAGACTTCCAGGGAAGATAAAAGAGTGAGACGACTCTAAACTCCACTCATCCCATGATTACAACTAGATAATACCCACAACAGTATAAATAACCCAGAAAGTGACCTGAAGACCAACTCTCTACAGCTGAATGTAGAGAAGAGGCCAAATCAAGGAGGCTAAGAGGGGTGGAATCATGGTTGGGGGCTAAATAGATCCACAGGACTGCCCATGAGAGGGAGAGACATTGGCAGGTGTGGAGAGGGGAGAGGAGCAGTCACCTTTAGTTTTGGGAAACCAACTCGGGGAAAACAAATAACATTGGCTTTGAAAACCAGACAGGCCTAGCCTCATGAGTTCTTACAAATCAGCAGGACTTAATATCTGGAACTTTAAAAACCAGCAGGCTCAGTGCTGGGAGAGTTAGAGGGCAAGAGTAAACTGAGTCCCCAACCTTAAAGAGATAGCACAACAAACAACTCCACTGAGATATAGCCTAGAAGCAGCAGCTTGAAAAACATCTGGGGTATTAGAAAGAGAGATTTGTTTACTAATCTCAGAGCATGTGCTGGAGGCACAGGGATTGTTGGGAGACTTCTCCAAGAACAAAGAAGCTGGTGGGTGCCATTTCCTCTATTATCCTCCAGCCTAGACATATAGACACCTGCAGGACCCAGCACCAGCATCCTCCATGACTTGCTTTACTGCAGCCCCGCCCTCATGCACTTCTGCAGATCATCCCCCTCCAAGCTGGCTGGCCTTGGCAGTTTTCCCAGGCAGCTGCAGGACCTGTGCAAACCTTGCTGGCACCTGTAACCTCCAGAGCCCATCCAAAGTGATGTCACAAACCTAACAGTGTGTAAGAAGCTCCCCAGAGAGGACAGCACCACTTCAAAGTGACTCCCTGGGAAGAAGAGAACATAACCACACATACCTGCAGGACTGCAGCCCCATCTAGTCTGACCACAGGCCCTGTCCACCAACAGAAGCTTCTAAGGGGCAACACAGGGAAAACATCCTGCAGTTTGATGCTACCGCATCTCTGGCAAATGCCTAGTCTGATTCAGCTCAAGCCCCACATGGTCCCATTAACTACATAAGGACCAAATCCTCCCACAACAGGCAAAGAGGGCCATTGTAGATGTCTGGACTGAAGACAAAAGCAACTCAGCCACACACAACAGAGCACACACAACACACATAGGAGACACCCCTGAAGCACCAGGTTCTGGTGAATAAGGGATATCGCATTGCAGGGCACTACCGAATCTCTTCTTCATAAGGCCACTACTTTCAAGATCAGGAAACAAACTTGACTTTCCTAATAGACAGAAACAGACACAGAGAGTTAGACAAAATGAGGAGACAAAGGATCATGCCCCAAATGAAAGAATAGAACAAAATCACAGCAAGCAAGCGGAACAAAACATAGATAAGAACTTAAAGTAATGATAGAGAATTTAAAGTAATGGTCATAAAGTTATTCACTGTACTTTAGAAAAGAGTGGGGGACCTCAGTGATACTCTCAACAAGGAGATAAAAAAAATTAAAAAAAAAAAGAACCAATTGGAGATGAAGAACTCAATAACTGAAATTAAAAACACGCTAGATGGAATAAATAGTAAACTAGAGGAAGCAGAATGAATCAGTGACCTGGAGGACAGGATAATGGAAAACAATCAAGCTCAGCAGGAGAGAGAAGAGAAAAAGAACACAGACTTAAGGAATTCAGTGACATCATCGAGCATAATAACACTCACATTATAGGGATTCCAGAAAGAGAAAAGACAGAAAAAGGGACAGGAAATTTATTTAAAGAAATAATAGCTGAAAACTTCCCAAATCTGGGGAAGGGAACAGAAATCCATATTCAGGAGGCACAGGGAGCCCCCAAAAATGTAAACCACAGAAGTCCACTCCAAGACACATAGCAATTAAAACAGCAAAAAGTCGTGATAAATAGAGATGTTTAAAAGTAGCAAGAGAAAAGAAAAGGGTTACATACAAGGGAAACCCCATAAATCTATCAGCTGGTTTTTCAGCAAAAATTTTGCAGGCCAGAAGAGAGTGGCATGATATATTCCAGGTGCTGAAAGATAAAAACCTGCAACAAATAATACTCTGTTCAGCAGGCTATCAATCAAAATAGAAGGAGAGACAAAGAGTTTCCTACACAAACAAAAATTAAAGGAATTCATTACCACTACACCAGCCCTCTAAGAAATGTTTAAGGGCACTCTGAATGGAAAGGAAAGCCCATAAGTAGGAGTAAGAAAAGTCGGAAGCACAAAAGCAGTAAAATTAAAACTCTTTGGTGAAGGGATTCACCAAATGAAAGGATATAAAGTATGACACCATATACCTAAAACATGAGGGAGAGAGAAGGAAAGAATGGGCTGGGGATATGGGTGAATGGGATGAATAGGATGGGTGAAATACGTGAAAGGGATTAAGAGTACACTTATCATGATGAATGCCCAGTAACGTATAGTGTTGAAACATCATATTGTACCCCTGAAACCAATATAACACCGTATATTAACTATACTGGAATTAAAATTTTAAAAAAGAAGAAAGCCAAATCAATGCAATCTCAGATTGAATATGGAGCAAAAAAAAAAAAAAAATATGGGAAAATGGAAGAATTTCTTATAAGGTCTAAAGATTAGTTAATAGTATTATATTAAGGTTAATTTCCTAGTTTTCATAATTGTATTACAGATATGCAAAACTGTTATTATTAAGGGAACCTGAGTGGAGGGCATGTGGAAACTTGATACTATTATTTACCTTCTTTATAAATCTAAAATCGGGGCCCTCCCACCGCTATTGTGCTGGGGAAGATGTAGCGGCCTCTTCTCCGAGCCACCCCTTTGCCTCCGGACTTCTCTGGGGCCGCGGGCTCAGCCGACTACCATGGGCTCTGTGTCAAACCAGCAGTTTGCAGGTGGCTGCGCCAAGGCGCCGGAGGAGGCGCAGGAGGACGCCGCCCGGGCGGCGGAGGAGCCGCAGCTGCTGCACGGTGCCGGCATCTGTAAGTGGTTCAACGTGCGCATGGGGTTCGGCTTCCTGTCCATGACCGCCCGCGCCGGGGTCGCGCTTGACCCCCCAGTGGATGTCTTTGTGCACCAGAGCAAGCTGCACATGGAGGGCTTCCGGAGCCTGAAGGAGGGTGAGGCAGTGGAGTTCACCTTTAAGAAGTCTGCTAAGGGCCTAGAATCGATCAGGGTCACCGGCCCTGGTGGGGTGTTTTGTATTGGGAGTGAGAGGCGGCCCAAAGGGAAGAACATGCAGAAGCGCAGATCAAAGGGAGACAGGTGCTACAACTGTGGAGGTCTAGACCACCATGCCAAGGAATGCAAGCTGCCACCCCAGCCCAAGAAGTGCCACTTCTGCCAAAGCATCAGCCATATGGTGGCCTCGTGTCCCCTGAAGGCCCAGCAGGCCCTATGCTCACAGGGAAAGCTTGCCTACTTTCGGGAGGAAGAAGAAGAAGAGATCCATAGCCCTGCCCTGCTCCCAGAGGCCCAGAATTGAGCTACAGTGGGTGGGGGCAATTTTTTTTTGCGATCAGGAAGTTTTGAGGAGGAGGCAGCAATCGGCAGAGTGGAGAAAGTGGGGGGCAGGGCGGGTAGGGGGCAGCTGGCTCTGCCGTGCATCTCAGGCCGGGGTCCACCGCATCACCCCCCTCTTCCCTCTTGGCGCAGGGTAGGGGGGAAGGGGTGAGGCCAATGAACTCCAACCGCGCTCTATCCAGATGCTCTCGAGGGTTTTGGAGAAAATCCCTCCCTTGTGTGCTTTATCTGAGTGTCCACTCCCGGATCTCCAGCTTTTGAACATGGCCTGGAGAGGGAAATGGTTTTCCTTTTGAAGAAGGAGATGTAATAGTAATTTTTCCCATGCCAGAATGTAGAGATTAAGCATGAGACCAGATTGATGGGCCCAACCCACGAACCACTACATTCTGTGGGCAGGAGTCTCTCGGGGGTAAGGCAGGGTTTTTCCACATCTTGTCTCGTAACCCACTGTTGGGATATAGGGTGCTGAGGACTGTCTCAAGCAGTGGGTTGTCATAGTAGCCACAGGATGGTTGGGGGATCGGCTACAGACCTACTATTCCTAAGCTGACTCCCGCCCCATTCTGGGCCAATAGAATTTTATTTATTTGCTCCCGTGGATAAGCGCACCTTGGGCCCCACTTTCTCCAGGATGCCAACTGCACTAGCTGTGTGCGAATGACGTATCTTGTGCATTTTAACTTTGTTTTCGTAATATAAATATTCTGGTTTTGTATTTTTGTGTATTTTAATCTTAAGGCCCTCATTCCTGCACTGTGTTCTCAGGTACATGAGCGATCTCAGGGATAAGTCGGCAGCAGCTCCGGGTCTACACAGCAGGAATGTTTGCTGTTTGAGTACCAGGGCGAACATCTAGTTGGAGTGCATAGCCTATTGAACTACCTCAGTTTTGGCAATTAAAGCTGGCTTTTCTGCCATAGTGTTCTCTTGAAACCCCTCTACCTTCAGTGATCCGTGGGAGACTAGGTTTTAACGCCGTTTCCCCATGACTTGACCTCCTATTGAAAGATTGGAAATTGGTCTGAACAGGAAAAGATGGTCCAGGAAGTAGTACTAGGAGAGGCTGCACCCGCTGAAAGGTGCCGAGGGGGAGCCCAGATTAGTTGTCTATATGTGTAATAAGTAAGGGATTCCTGTTCCAGATTTCTAACCCCGGGGCACAGGACTCACTTTACATACCAGATCCATCCTCCACTGGATTGGGGCTAGGCCTACCATGCACAACAGGGTGTATGTGTGTGAGTGTGTGTGTGCACGTGCGTGTTTTAAAATGAGTTGGTAAGTTTGGGTTTAAGAAGAACAACTCTGGACCCATCTTGAGCTGCCCAGGGATGCGTGTATGAAACAAAGGCTAAATTTCTTAACCTTTATAAATTCTAGGCTTTTCTCGTTGGCTTCCAGAGAGTCCATAAGCCATGGCTTCTTCGAGGTGCCCAGAGCCAGTGCCCTGCTGTAGCAGTGATTAGTGTCGTGGTAGCTAAAGGAGAAACTTTCTATTTACATGCTGTGAGATCACCACAAACCTACCTCACTGTTGAAACGGGGCAAATGCAATAGAACGCATTGGGTGATGTGTGTCTGATCCTCGGTTCTTGTCTCCCCTGCTCGTTGCCCCCCCTAGTTACCTTATCTGTCTGGGTTTCGTAGGACTTCACAGATAGCAGATTGGGCGATTGCTAGGTGGCCTGGTTTGTGTAAATAGAATGTGTTGGTCTTCTCCATGTTCTTTGGGGGTTTTATTGTTTACAAACTTCTCTTTGTATTGAGAAAAATAGCCAAAGCATCTTTGACAAAAGTTCCGCACCAGGAAAAGAATCTGGAACATTGCTTGGTGACCCTCTGCAAGTGTGGCAGTCTTGAGCCAGCCTTTCTTTTGTGTTCCCTTCCCCTATTTCTTATTTTGCTCCAGATCTTCTGTCCTAAAAACCTGACTCCTATCCTACCCCTCATTTATCTCCCCTCCCCCCAAAAAGCCTCCACACATACACATTTCCATCTGGTAGAAGTGAAGAACACTTTCTCCCTCGTTCCCAATCTCCTGTGCCAAAACCATTCCTTGATGTGATTCATATTAATATGCTTGTATTTGGTTGGAATAAACCTACTTGAATCTCCAGTCTTAGGGTAGAGAGCAGCAGAAGCAATGAAGGGTGGGGGCCTTCCATGTAGAAAGTAGGGTTGGGAGACCAAGAAAGGGAAGATGAATGTATATCCAAGTCACTCAGGAACTTTTATGCAGGTGCAAGAAACTTATGTCAAAGCGGCCACAAGATTGTTTAATAGGAGACGGATGAATGTAACTCCATGTTTACTGCTAGAAACCAAAGCTTTGTGTGAAATCTTGAATTTTGAATTTATGGGGGGGGGGTGGTAGGAAAGCTGTACCTATCTGTTCTTTCCCTGATCCCTTCCCCTCTTTCCTGAACTACAGGAGACTGAGCCCCCTGGGGCTTTAGTGACTCCATCTCTGGGGAGTGTTGATTTGATGGTTGATTTTGCTGTGCCAGGTAATTCCTTTCCCACTTGCTGTTGTTTTGTAACACACATGCTGACCCTTTTCCCTTCTCTCTTTACCCTGGGAAAATACAATGAACAAATAAAAACTTATTGGTACTGAAAAAAAAATAATAAAAAAAAAATAAATCTAAAATCATTTTAAAATTAAAAAAGAACATTGATAGAACTTTGATTTATTAGGGTAGAATGCTAAACTGTTATAACAGACACCCCAAAGAATACAGTGGCTTAAAGAATAAAGCAGTCTTCCCTCACATGGCAGTGCTGAGGCATGGGGCCAGACTGGGAGGAGGGCTGTCCCTTTGCAGTTTGTATTAGCTTCACATCTAGTTCCCATCTCTTCCTTTTTGTTCTGTGTAATTGTGTTTTAGATGTGTGTCACAGAATTAAGAGTACAGCTGGATTTTACCCCCTCACTCCCCTAATAATCTGTGCTTTTTAACTCATGTTCAATCATTCAGGTCATATATATTTGATTTAATTCTATCACCTTATTTTATATTTTCTATATACCTTGTTTTTTGTGGCTGATTTCTTCTTCTTTCCTGACTTCTATCTGATTAATTATATATTCTCTATATTCTTTTTCTTTCTCTCTACAGTTTGAAGTTTAAACAGTCTATTTATGTTCTTTCAGTATTAACTCTTAAATTTTTAATATGTATACCTGACCTAACAAAGTTCAAAATAACAAACTTCTCTTCCTTTCTCCCAGAAATAGCTCAACACTTAATTACTCTGTTCTCATCTTCCATCCTGATATTATTGTGGGTATTTTTTTAAGTACCTGAATTGGTCACTATTATCAATCAATACTTATTTAAATTTACCTGCTTGATAACCAGGTTCTGTGTCCACCCTTACTACATGATTTTACTGCTTTCTTCCAGGTTGGATTGCCTTCCTCTTGAAGTATATCCTTCCGCATTTCATTCTCCAAAAGTAGTAAATCCTCCAACTTTTGAACTTAAAAATGTCTCTATTTCATCCTCACTCTTAGATGAAAATTTAATTAGAAAGAGAATTCTAGCTTGATACTCTCAGAATTCGAAGATATCATTCTATTATCTTCTGGCTTATATTGTTGTTGTGAATTCTGGTTTTTATTCCTCTTTAGATATTCTGTCTTTTTTCTCTGATTTCTTCGAATATCTTTTCTTGTTTTTGAAATCCTGAAACTTCAAAAAGATTTGTCCCAACGTGGCAGTATTTGTATATTCCTTCAGGAATGATTATGCTTCTTAAAACTGAGGATTCAATATCTTTTGTCAGTTCAAGGAACCTTAAAGTTATTAGCTCTTCTAATATTGCTTATCTTTTTATTCTATTGCTCCTGTGAAAATTCTTGATAGACATAGTTTGTATGTTATCATTCAATCCCCCATGTTTCTTAACATCACTTACGTATCTTTCTCTTTATTTCCCACTGTGCTGCATCTTGGAAAACTCTTCAGGTGTATCTTCCACTTGACTATTTCTCTATTCAATGGTGTCTACTCAGCTCTTTAAACCACTTACTAAATTTTTTCCAATGATATTTTTTCTAAAAATTCCATGTGAGTCTCAAATCTGCTAAATGTGTTCTCATATTGTCTTGCTTTTATGACTGTACATCTTTATGTGTTCAATGACTTAAATATATTTATTTTATTTTATCCTTAATATATTATTCAATTATCTAAAGTTCTTGAGGATCTAACCTGATTTTTGTTGTCTCTGCTATGCAAATTTTATGTCCTGTGTGGGAGTACATCTTCCCTTCAGAATATTTTTGCATTCATTCTTGCAAAGAGTCCTAGCTGTATTCCCTAATCTGGGGACAATTTTATGAAAAGTGTTTGGTTTGGCTGCTGCTGGACCATATGGGTAGTACAAATTTACTACCCAAAACGCAGATAAAGCGCAGCCCAGCAATTATGAATTTGGAGGAAGGGGTCTCTTTTTCCAACCAAAGACAGACAAGCTTTCTGTTATCTTTCTATGCCAGTGCACAAATTTTCCTAGTCCCTTTTCACTGGGGGGCAGTGGGGAGTAGCCATATGAGCATGTGGATTAAGGAGGGATTTGGTTCTGTTGCAGTTCCATCTTTTTCATCAGCTTATGGGTGCATGTCTTTTTACCATGTGGACATTAAAGATCCAAATTCTGGGACTACAGAGACTGACCACCTGTTCTGTGATCTCCCCTAGTCCAAGGAATAAACAAGCACTCATCATTCCGGTTTTCAGTTCCTTCTGTGTCTAGGACCACAGGATTTCCTCCCTTTTTCCCAAAGCCACTCAGTCATTCAGAATCTTTGCTATATTTTGTCCACAGTTTCTGGGTATTTGCCAAAGGATTTGAGATGATCATGTTTTACATCTTTCTTTCTAGAACCAGCATGGTTATTAAAACAAGCTTGTTCCCTCCCTGCCACCATTTCTTCTGATTCTATAGTTCCCAGCTCTAACAGTTTAGCTTTTGCTCCCCTTTCTCTGGAGTGTTCTGTTCTAATAACACCAAACTGATCACTCTACCTGAAATGTCCCTGTACCCCACCTTGACCTGTTTACTTAACTCTTAGCTATCCATTAACCCACACAGCCAGCTTCATCTTCTCTGAAAAGCTTTGCCTTTGAACCTCTCTAATCCCACAGATCCTGGTGCTTATTTCTGTCTCACTTACTACATTATAATAAACATATGTTTTAGCATCTCCCTCCCCAGTTAAGATCCTTGAGGTCTGGAACGGTGATTTACTCATTGTATCTCCAGCACCGAGCATCACATCTGACGCATTGTAGGTGTCTGATGTATTAATTAGCTGAATAAGTGAACACAGACAAGTTCCATAATTATTGCCTTTAAAAGGGTTAGCAGTCTCCCCAAACTCAGAAAATTTCCAGTTTCCTGGAAAACATTTATTTTTTTTTAAAGATTTTATTTATTTATTTGAAAGACAGAAATTACAAGTAGGCAGAGAGGCAGGCAGAGAGAGAGAGGAGGAAGCAGGCTCCCTGCTGAGCAGAGAGCCCAATGCGGGGCTCCATCCCAGGACCCTGGGATCATGACCTGAGCTGAAGGCAGAGGCTTTAACCCACTGAGCCACCCAGGCGCCCCTGGAAAACATTTACGCAAGACTATCATTTGAGGAAGAAAAGGGAAGTATGTAGAGCTCAGAACAATATACGTCAGGGACAGAGGATAGACTGTTCTCTCTCCCCTCAGCGGGGTCAGCCTGAGTTAAGAAAGATGTGAAATCCAATTAAGCCAGATGTTCAGATCCTCCCAATGACTTGCCATAAAATGTAGTACAAAGACTCAACCTGTCACTCAAGGTCATCGAAGATCTGGCAGTAGTCTGCCTTTCCAGTGTTATTTTCTGCTCTACAGAACTCCAGCCATTTCCTTTAAAATGATTATTAATTTCTCGTTATATTATCACCCCTTGACCCAACCCTCCTCATCATGCTACGTTCCAGGGCTCAAAAAGAGATGAGCTTGTTTCAGGCCTTCTGTTTATTTTTGTTTTTTTTTTTTTTACTACTGGCTTACTTTATGCCTTTTAGGTAAATATCAAAGGGAACAGAAGATATGTAACTGTGTTACTCTTGGCTGTATTAAAGGCTTCTGCTCCTTTGCCTACATTACCGTGAACTTTATATAAGAGTTGGCTCACAGTCTGTGAGCAGCCCTCCCACAGCTCAGCTCCACGGGAGGGGAAAGAGGCTGATATTTTGGGTCTAGCGTGACTCAAAATGGCAGTCATCTCTGCCTCTCCCCACCACCCCCAAAGACAAGGGCCCCGGTAAGCTCCCTGATTCGTGGTGCCCTGGAGGAACTCGGTTCCCGCGATGTCACTTTGCTCAGTGAAATCTGCTATCTTGTGGAAAAGGATTTCAATGAACTGATTACTTCAGAATAAGTGTGTAATTATTTTTGTGGTCAACTGAGACAACATCACGTGGGAAATAAGAACAGATGTGGCCCAAAAAAGAATTCAGCTTGGCAGATGCAGAAACATGGTGGGGAGAGAACATGCCTGGGTGGCTGGCCGAGTCGCTGCTACAGCTGCTGGTCTGCAGAAGGCTCAGATTGAGAGAATGTCTGCGCAGGAAGGAACGCTGTGTTCCCCGGGTCCCACCTCCTCCTGCTAAGGAGGAAGAAACTGAGGCCAGAGGGAAAGTTGGGTCAGAAACCTCATCTGCTTCTTTCACCCTAAGATTTCTTTCTCTGGCAAATACAGAAAGCCTCCCCCCAAAGTGTTTCCTTTGGATTTTCCTATACAAAGGGTAGAAGTTATAAGGAAGCATTGTCAAACATTCTGGGGGCTGTGGAGAAGCCAGGGAACCCCACTGAGTGATTGACATTCCAGAACGGCTTCTGTCCTCAGTGTGGTCTCCGCCTCACCACAAGGCCATGTGAATGCGGAGTACTGAGCACTGAGCTCTGAACAAAGCCTCCTGGGCTCCCTTAGCCTCCCTGTGAAAGGAAGGCCATCATTCTCTGGACACGACCCTGCCCCAGCTCCAATGGAACATGTCTCAGTGTTCGGAATGTTTATGAATTTCCTCTACATTCAGAAAATATTCTGAATATCGTCTCTATTCTATTTATAGTTTATGGCAGTTTCCAAATGCCAGTAGTATCCTGAGTTTATTTTGGGCCCCTGGTGCATTCCAAGAGCGTTCCGTTCCTCGCGGCCTACTCTGACTTCACCGTCTCGGCGGAGAGAGCAGGCTTGGGTGACCACCTTCTACAAGAACTTGCTTTCCCCGTCCTGTGCCTCTTCCTCCTGCTGCTTTTCTTCCTCCGTGAAGCCTTCCAGCTGCCCCCGATACTGTTACTCTTTCCTTCCGCTGGTTTCCCAGAGCACTTACAGAAACTTCCATCATAACACAGAATTTCATGTATTCCAAGAGTTAGTGTCCTCACTCTATTTCCCAGCCAGACTGTGAGATCCAGGGAGGAAGGACTGAGTCAGTGGCGCCTTTAAACCTCATGGAGCCCAACAGCTCACTGGGCGCATTCAAGCTGCTCGGTGATAAGATCTGACCAGGAAAGCGTAGGTGAATGTATGAGTCACCATCTTTCTCTTTCCCTTTCTCCTGAGTCCCAGCCTGCCTCCCCAGTCTCACACCTTCCTCTTTATTCTCAGGGAACAGGAGCTTAATGAGCACGGTGCTGCTATGAGGTAATCTGGGCCCTCATTCTCTGTCCAACCTTGGCCGTGACCCTGACGAACAGGAGGTTTTAGTAATTCTTTACACAGACAGTTAACAATACTATATTATGCATTTGACATTTACCAAGAGAGCAGATCTTAATTGTTCTCACCCCCCAAAAAAGAGTAAGTGTGTGAGGCGATGGATGTGTTAGTTTGATTGTGGTAAACATTTCAGTATCCAAACAGCACACTATACATCTTGAATACATACAATTTCCATTTGTCGATTATGTCTCAATAAAACTGGAAAAAGGAATTATTTGTCCAGATGATGAGAAAAATAATTACCTTCAGGCTCTATTCTGTTCTGAATGCTTCTACACTTAAATATATAGCTCTGGACCCTTCAGAAAGCTTTTTGAAATTCAAATCTAGGGTCTCTCTGGAAGGTTCATTAGAAAGCAAACTCTGGGGTGAGTGGGCTCTCGCTGCAGAGGAAAGCACCTGCTTTGCATACGGAAGGGAAACTGAAATATTTAAGAGCTGTATTTTTCTCCCTTGGTGGGAAGTACATATTATAGGACTTAGATTTATCTGTTTTATTGATTAGCAGAATGTCCAGAAAGGAATGGCTACTGTTTTTCAGCTACTCCTACCTACAAATGTTCATATCTGGTCTGATTGGAAGGGTGATGCTATAGACTTAGCGTTTCCACTTTCCTGTCAGTTCTTTCCGAAGCCCGAGAGCAGGCAGCTCAGCCCCGGCATTGGGGTGCTGAACCCTGCTATAGACATTTTCCCAGTACCAGCCAGACTCCAGGGACGTCTGAAAACCCATCTTTCCTGTGCTCTCCAGCCCACTACTCCATACTCTTTAGATCCTCGTAGTTAGACACGCCAGGACTTTTTCTTTTTAAAGATTTGTTTATTTATTTGAGAGAGAGTTCAAGAGTGAGAGAGAGAGAGAACGAGTTGTGGGGAGAAGCAAGGGAGAGAGAGAAGCAGACTCCCTGCTGAATGTGGGGCTCGGTCCCAGGACCCTGAAATCATGACCTGAGCAGAAGGCAGACGCTTAACCGACTGAGCCACACAGGCACCCCTCGAGACTCCAGGCTTACGCTCACAGAAATATCCTGCAGTCATGTGGCAGATTTTAAAGAATACGATGAATTAGAGACTCATTATTGAAGAGATGTTCACAGATGGGAAGGGAAGCTGGTACAGCCATTTCAGTTGTGTTCTAATTCTTGCCAGGGAATGCCTCCTTCATCAGTATCCTCTCGTCCTCTGATGTTGTTGAGCACTCCGGGGGGAGGGGGGAGAGAGAGGAGTGGGGAGGTTAGAGAGAGAGAGAGAGAGATGGTGGGGGCAGTGGGTAGGAGGGGGAGAGGGGGAGGAAACACCATAAACCCTTGCTCTAGGTTTTTTTTTTTTAAGATTTTATTTATTTTTTTGACAGAGAGAGATCACAAGTAGGCAGAGAGGCAGGCAGAGAGAGGGGGAGAGGCAGGCTTCCTGCTGAGCAGAGAGCCCGATGTGGGGCTCGATCCCAGGACCCTGAGATCATGACCTGAGCCGAAGGCAGAGGCTTTAACCCGCTGAGCTACCCAGGCGCCCCCTTGCTCTAGTTTTGATTTGCAAAGAAAGAGGCCACTTTTGTGGCCCTTAACTTGGCCATTAGTTTTGGAGATAATCATCGTAAACATCCCAAAAGACCATGCGCGCGCGCACACACGACTAGTCTCTTAACTGGAAAAGAGTCATGACAAGGGATCTTTCGAAGGTCTCTGCTCTCATTTATATTTCCAGAAACTTCTTTTGAAGTAGGTAGAAGGGGCACTGTTGAGAAGCAAATCATTTGTCCAGTGAGTCCTTGACGTTAGGCAATGATGACACTGTGCACACATCGCCCAAGCACGCATCCCGTGTTGCTGCCCTGCCACCGATGAGCCCGGGGTTGAGAAAGGCTTCGTGGGGAAGAGAAGAGGCAGAGGGGAAAGAAGGAAGGATGTTTCTCCCTTACTGGGAGGAGCAGTCTTCAGTGAAATCCTCATCCAGCTATTGAGTTGGGACTGTGGGACCCTGAGTGCTTTTTGCTTAGTACCCAGTGTTCCTCTCTGAGTACTACTGGGCAGTGTTAAGTACCAGGCTGCTCCCTCACCGCTGCCCTCACCTAATGGTCACACTCTTATCTCTGCAATAAAATGTGTGCTAAATACAACCATAAAAAGTGATTTAAAAATTAAAAAAAAAAATACAACCATATAATCTGACATTCTTCTGTTCCCTACCGGTTCCCTTATCAGGATTGTCTAGAAGGATTTGACTTTTTTTTTTCTTTTTTTTAAAGATTTTATTTTTATTGATTTGAGAGAAAGAGAGGGAGAGAGAGGAGCATCAGGCAGAGGGATCCTGGGATCATGACCTGAGCCAAAGGTAGACGCTTAACCAACTGAGCCACCCAGACACCCCTAGAAGGCTTCAACTTCTATTCCTGCCTCTGGCTCTGTCCCCAGAGACCCCGTTGAGCTCTAGTCTGCCTGTAAATAGCCAGGAGCATAGAAGAGAGCAGGGCTGAGCTGGCCCCGTCCTGGGATCAGAAGTTAACAAGCGTCTTATGCTTCCTGTCAGGTCTTCCCGGCCCCTCTTCCCTTCCTTGTAATTCTCAGCCTTCCCAGTCCTCTGGCTGTGGTAAGTGCTCAATAAATATTTCAGTCAAGCTGCTGATAGAGGAGCAGAACTCTAGCTCTGTACACATTCGGGTCCAAAAGTTTCTTGAAAGAGAAGATGAATCAAGTCATTCCCATAGCCCTTCATTAGCTGCAAATATGACTAATGAGTTCATGAGTCAGACCCAGACAAAGGCGACAGCACTTCAATTTGGATCGGAAATGTTCTCACAAACAAGGGGAGACGGACACGGTCTGCCCACTCTGATGCCACGGTACTTATGCCCCTGAGCTGTAAGCTTCCGTCATGGGTCAAAGTCACAGATGATTGGAGTTATATCCAGCAAAAGGCTGCAGTTGTGAATCAACAGTTCAGCAAAGGAATTACAAAAAGAGTCGGGCCACCTGTAATATATCCTGAGATTCCAAGTGACAAAGGAAAATGGGAGGAACCTGCAGGCATGTTTGTCAACAAGCACAGTTTACGGGAACGGGACTAACCCTGTAGACTGGGAGGAGTGACGGAAGTCTGGGAAGACGGGAGGTGTCATCTCGATGCAGATGAGGGCTTAAGATGATGAAGGAAAGTATAGAATAGATACAGATGGTGCTGATGCAGATGGACAAGCACGTCAGGGCCTGGAGGGTTAGTCCTATTGAAAATAAGAGCAGGATAAAATAAAATAGAATAAAATAAAATAAAATATTAGATAAGAACAGGATATAGAGAAAACTACGAAGCAGAGAAAAGGAAAATAAGGGGATAATTTCACCAAATTCAAGATCCTCACTTTCTTCAAAAGCTAAGAAGAATGTCATCTCCTCCAAGAAGCCCTCATCTGTTGATTTTTCTCCGCCTGATCCTCCCCTAGCCATTGGCTCCTAAGAGACCGAGAGTCTATGATGCACAAAGGCTACCAGGCTGAGCCACATCTAACATTCTCCAGGAAGCTTGCAAGTTAAGGTAAGTTAAGACAAATTCACAAATAACAACATTCTCCAGGAAGCTTGCAAGTTAAGGTAAGTTAAGACAAATTCACAAATAACTTTTTGGAAGATCATAAGCAACAGAGGCACATGAGTGGCCCACACAAGGGACTGGAATCCCAGAAGCACAGAGTGGGAGCTGCTTCCCCCCCTGGGGAATGAGACTAGCTTTGAGCAAGTCTGTGTCTGCGGAGCCTCGTCATGCGCTCCTTCAAGTCTTGGATCCCTGCACATTCTGTTTGCCTCCCCTTTGTCTCCTTAGCTGGGTCCTGAAGCTGGATGAAAACAGGTCCCACATTTGCTAGACCTCTCCTGCACTCCTTTGGGACCCAGGGGGTGTCCTGTCCTGGTGGGTTTTCTGGAACTGCCTGCTGAGAACAAAATTTTCTTTCCCATGGAACTGAACTAGCAGAAACATAAGAACATAGCAGATCGCCTAAGCGTAACTGCAGTATTTGAAATATGCTTTCAGGATTTTCTCATCATTTAGTTCTTAGCAGAAAAAGGCCTTTATGGAAGGAATGATATCTTTCCCCTAGCAGGCCGAAGGATGCTCTCTGTGAATCATTTCTTTATTTCAGGTTTAGATTGCATCTCACAAAATCACCTCAGGGGCAAATCTCTCCAAATGAAACCATTAATAAGAACTGATAACACCAGGGCAGCCTTTCAAGACCACCCCTGGAGGTTAAGCACCTCACCAGCCGGAGCTCCAAGTCCACCTGTAAATCTGCAGGGGAAGAGCTTGGGGGCACACCCTAACCCTCCACCCCGCCCCCCCATCGCCTGCACCAGCGGGGGGGCCCTGATGGAGACTGGGAAGAATGGGCCGGTTGCCAGCAGCCTATTTATCAGCTCATTACTAATTTCTCCGGGCTCTCAGTGTATCGATTTGTTTCCAAACCGATCACAAAACTCACCACTGATAGTTCTTTAGGCTTTCTGATATTTCATGAAGGGAGAGCACAAATTCACCTGGACAGTCTGGGGACTGACTCTGGAGACCAAGGCTCAGTTTTCTCTTTTCTCCTAATATGCAGGGCCTGGTCCACTCAGACCTGCCCCTGGAGCAGCGAGCGGCCTCACCTGCTTCGTCAGGGCCTCACGTCTCCAAGCGTGGTCCCTGGACCAGCAGTATGACCTGAAGCTTACTACACATGCAGCCTCTCAGGTCCCACCCCAGATCTGTGGAATCAGATCCTGCATTTGAGCACGATTAGACCCCCAGCTGATTTGCACGCCCATTGAGAAGTACTGCTCTAAACTAGTGATTTCGTTCCAGAGACTTTATCCCGAGGACACGATGAGCTACACACAGAGCAGGCAGGTACCCGTGTTCACTGCGACCTTGCTTCTAAAGACAAACACTAGGAACAAACCCGATGTAGCAAAGCAATTATTTACTGAGTGCCTACTGTGTGACACTGAGGGCAAAGGAGGGACAAAACAGATAAAGTCCTAAAAACACGGTTTGTGGCATCCGATGGAACATTACATTACCTAGCTGTTGTAAAAACACCTTTTGGAAACAAATAGTCGGCTGGGAGAGCCTTAATTTCCTGCCTTCCAGGTTGGCTCACTTGCTGGGATCCCCTCCAGGCAAACAGTTTCCTAAGTTCGCTAGACTGGTGGGGTGGGGGGAGGGATTTCTCTTTGCTAAATAAATAGCGAACACGGAAGGGTCTCAGCCACTGGGGCCCCTTGAAACTATGCATGAAAGGAATCAAAATCCACTTGCAAGACTTGTACTGTACAAACAAATGTGACTGCTGGCTTTCACTTCTTCTCTCAAGGTGCCCATCCCCCCAGGCATCCTCCCCTTTGTCCCGCGCACGTAGCCCCATCCGTCTGATCGCAGCGCAGGCAGATTTATGTCACTGTATCCATTCTTCTTTTCTTAAAAGGAAGACAGCTCAGATAAGCACATGCGGTTTAAGCAAACATAACTTTATTCGGCTACAGACATGAGAAGGGTAATAAACTCTAACAGGAGATCTTCCAGAGAATGTAGCAATATTATCTTGCCAGCCCAGGGCTGGGTTTTACGGCTGCTCCCAATAGTTGCCCGTAAATCATTGCTTTACTCAGTATTATCCAAGCACAGTGAAGTCACTCAAGCAGCACTTCTTATAAAGGTAAATTGTCACCGGCTTTAGAAAGGACACCTGACAATATGGTCCCCAGCCTTTGGACCTGCGGTGCTGGGGTGGGGGGCGGGCCGCTCTCCTCTCAGGGAACTCGGCCTCTGGAAATCCAAGTCCAGCTGAATTTCTTCTTGTTGGGTTTCAGCTAATCCTCTTTCTTGATCACTCAACCCTGTCTGGCCTGCTCCAGCACTCCCAGCCTCTTGATTCTCTCCCCAGTCTCTCCCATTCTTATTCACATCTCGCTCTTCGATTAATTCAAAAACCAGTCCCCATGCTGTGTTGGATGTGATGTACTCTAATGAGCCAAGGGACTCACTTCTCACCTGGGGAGAAAGAGACATGGACAAAGCCAGACTGCTTGGGTGTCCATAATGTCACCAGTGTTGGTAAGTCACTTTTATTTTGTAATATTTAAATAAAAATGGCCTTGGGCACCACCCTTCTCCAAACTTCTGTTTTGCCTAGTCTCTTCTTTGGCTCTAAATTTCAGCACCTGCTGAATTCTCTCCCATCGCTCCACCTGGTCCTGTCACCCATATGAACTGGCCTTCATGGGCATCCTATGCCCCATTCTGGGCCTCACCTTGCCTATGTCACTCCCCAGAGTCCCTCTGCCTGGCTCCCTCTCTGTGTCTGGCAAAAAAACTTGATTCTCTCACTTTATCATGAGAAGTCCTTTCCCTGCCTCTATCTCTTTCCAGATCTTTCCTTATAAGTCTGAAAGCCATTCTATTGACGGCTAACCGAGAGCCATCCAGGAGAGGACTCCAGATTTTGGCAGCACAAATTAGTCTTTTAATAAGATCAGATTCTCAGGCAGTTCCCCTTCCCTGTTAACTTCTCTAAGGTATTGTACTTCATACTGTATATATATAAGCTATATTAAGAAAGAAGAAAAATCTCAAATCCATAACCTAAACTTCTACCTTGAAAACTGGAAAAAGGACCAAACTAAGCTAAAAACAAGCAAAAGGAGAGAAATAATAAAGATCGGAGAAGAAATTAGGGAACAAAAATAGAAAAATAACAAATACATTCAGTGGAAACAAAACCTGGTTTTTGGAAAGACGAACAAATATTTAGCCAGATCAACCAAGAAAATGTTGGAATCATAAATATAAGAAGGGATTTCACTGCTAACCTTACAGAAATAAAAAATAATGTAAAAGAATATTATGAACAGTTGTATGCCAATACATTAGATAACTTAGATGGAATGGCTAGATTCCTAGAATGACATAAACTACTGAAATTGACTTAAAAAATAGAAATTTTGAATAGACCTATAATAAGTGAAGAGGTTGAATTAGTAATCAATAAACTATCTACAACAGTCTTATATGGTATCACCATTGAATTCTACCAAGCATTTAGACTTTACATGGATTCTTTACAATTCTTCCAGAAAACTCTTCCAAACAGAGAACACTTCCAAATTCACATAGGTAGCCAGTATTACCCACATACCAAAACCAAAGACAGCACAAGAAAATGATTTAGACTATTATTTCTTATGAATATAGACACAAAATCCTCAATGAAATATCAACAAACCAAATCTAGCAATATATAAATTTAGTTATACACCATTAACCAAGTGGGATTTGTCCCAGGAATGAAGATTGATTTAATATCTAA
Source organism: Meles meles (assembly GCF_922984935.1). Classification (NCBI taxonomy): domain Eukaryota; kingdom Metazoa; phylum Chordata; class Mammalia; order Carnivora; family Mustelidae; genus Meles; species Meles meles. The sequence continues at coordinate 14,878,195 of NC_060079.1, read as the reverse complement.
AAATCAATTATAATAGATAAAATTTATAAAATAAAAAGTAAATGCTATATGATCATCTGAATAAATGCATTTGACAAAATCCAACATGCTTTCATGATTAAAAAATAGGCAACAAATTAGGAATAGGAAGAGTTAGGAACTTCCTCAACCCAATTAAAATCCACCTACAAAAACCCTACAGCTAACATCGTGCTTAATGGTAAGAGACTGCATAATTTCGACCTAAGATCAAGAATAACACGAAGACATTCATTTTTGTCTTTCACCATTTCTATTCAACATTATATGGGTGATTCTGGCCAGGGCAATTAGACAAGAAAGAGAAAAAAGAAAATCCAGATTGGAAAGGAAAAACAAAAGCACTTAATGTGTGGTTAACTTAGGGCTGGGTGTGGGGGGTAGGAAGATGATAGCTTAGAGGTACAGGTTTCTCTTTGAAGTCAAGTTTGTACCTATCTGTGAATAGGCTAAAAGCCATTGTATTGTGCCCGTTAAATGGGTGGATTGTATGGGATTTGAATTATATCTCAATAAAGCTATTCCAAAAAAATAGTGACCAGAGAAATAAGAGAACTGGAAGAGAGGATAAAAGTGGAAAATTCAGAGAGGGTAATCAACATTAACTCGTTAGCGTCAATGTCAATAATAAGAGTCCCTTGGACTTGGTGATCATCAGGAAAACTGATGAGCTGCTCTCAGAGAAAACTTGTCCTTCTATTTGGTCAAAGTCAGCTCCTCATCCTTTGCTCTCAATCACTTTCTTTTTTTCTTTTTCATTGACGTCATTCCAGAAATCTGTCCTCTACATCTCGTATCTTTAACCACATCATTCATAATTTCCATTCTTTTTTTTCTTTCACTCAACAAATATAATAGCACCTACCATGTGCCAGGCACTCCTCTGGGCTCCAGGAGACCTCTGATAGTAGTTCTTGACAAGGACCATGTTACGGGCCATTGTTAACTGCACAGGGGGCTGGGAAGTATTTTTATTTTCTAGCCTCAATGGCAGATGAAAGACAAAGGAGAAAAGAGCTCAAATTAATGTGAAATTAATCAACCTACTTTTCTTCCACACATTTACAAATAAAACTTTAAAGCAAATTTGAATACAATTCTGACAACAAGAACTATTTTCATGGCTCTTGGAGAACGCAGATACCCTCCGGGGTTCTCCACCATTTGCTTCATCGTTTTGGCCAAAAAATTTGGAGCCACATTTAACTTCTATCTTTTTACTCACACCCTGCATCCAGTTCATGAGCAGGCCCGTGAAGCAAGATCTTCAAAATATATCTCTTCGGGTGGCTGGGTGTCTCAGTGGGTTAAGCCTCTGCCTTTGGCTTAGGTCATAATCTTAATGTCCTGGGATCAAGCCCTGCATTGGGCTCTCTGCTCAGCGGGGAGCCTGCTTCCTTTCCTCTCTCTCTCTGCCTGCCTCTCTGCCTACTTATGATCTCTGTCAAATAATAAATAAAATCTTTAATATATATATATATATATATATATATATATATCTTCATCTTCACTGCTACCCCCCTAATCCACGCACCCACCACCTCTCATCTGGCCCTGTTACAACAGCCTCTATCCTGAGCTCCCTGCTTTCACTCATGCCTCCCACCGTCTATTCTTCACAGCACAGCCCGACTGATCCTCTCAAAAGCGGATATGATCATGCTAATCCCTTCTGGAACAGGCTCAAACAGCTTCTCCCTGCACTCAAAAATAAACCTCATGAAGAAAGGATGATCTTTCCAATAAGCGGTGCTAAGTCAAATGGCTAGCCATATTTGTGAAACTGAAGCTTGATCCCTACCTCACTTTACACAAGGAAATGAAATCCAGATGGACCATAGACCTAAATGTGAAAGTTAAAATAATAAAGTTGTAAAACAAAAGCCTAACGAAGATCTGTATTAGCTTTGACTAGGAAACGATTTCTTTTTTTTTTTTTTTAAAGATTTTATTTATTTATTTGACAGAAAGAGAGGTCACAAGTAGGCAGAGAGGCAGGCAGAGAGAGGAGGAAGCAGGCTCCCCGCGGAGCAGAGAGCCCGATGCGGGGCTCGATCCCAGGACCCTGAGATCATGACCCGAGCCGAAGGCAGCGGCCCAATCCACTGAGCCACCCAGGCGCCCCTAGGAAACGATTTCTTAGGCAAAACACAAATAATAAAAGAGCTACATTAAAATTAAGAACTTTCCCCCCAAAAGACACCATTAAGAGGATAAAAAGACAAACCACGGAGTGGGAGAAGAGAATTGCACTATAAATACCCCACTAAGGATTTGTGTCCCGCATATATAAAGAACTATGAAAAAGACAGTCAATTAACAGGAAAAAGAAAAAAAAAAAACAAACAAAAGATTTGAATAGTTACCTTTCAAAATAAGACATCCTAATGGCCCCCAAATGTATGAAAATGAAAAATGTGCTTAAATTCATGAGTTATTGGGAAAATGCAAATTAAAATGACAATGACACATCACTATATACACAACAGAATGACTAAAACAAACAAGCAAAATCTAGCTACCCCAAGCATTGGCAAGAATATGAAGCACTGGAACTCCCGTCAAAGGCTGGTGGGAGTGAAACATGACGCAAACACTTTGTGAAATTGACACTGTTTACAAGTTAAACACACATTTATCACGTGAGCTGGCAATTCCAACCCTAGGCTTATTCCAACAGAAACACATACATATACACATGAATGAACGCTCCTAACAGCTGTATTTGAAATAGCCAAAAGCTGGAAACCACCCAAACGGACAGGTTAATAAACGGCGGGACATTCATCCAGTAGAGTATGATACAGCAATGGGAATGAACAATGACCACGTCCAACACGAAAGAATCCCGCAAGCACAATGGTGAAGGAATGAAACCAGACATAAAAGAGTACATACTGTGTGATTTCATTTCTATGAAGTTCAAAATCAGTCTGTGATTCTGGAAGCCAGATGGTGGTTCTCTGTGGGAAGAGAAGGGTGGCTGGGAGACGGCACGAGGATGGGGAGCTGCTCAAATTCTGTTTCTTAAGCTTGAGTGCTGGTTACACAGGTATATTTGGTCTCTACACTTGGGATGTGTGTATGTTTCTCTGTGTTTGTTATCCTTCAGTTAATAGTTTTCCTTTTTTTACAATCCCATACGCTAAAAAAAAAAAAAAAGTCAAACTGCAAAAA